>NC_041397.2:245023296-246248296 GCF_900747795.2 Erpetoichthys calabaricus | reverse complement strand
GAAGCAGACCCCGGGCAGGGAGCCAGGCCACCGCAGATGATTATAAGTATTTAACTCACAAAATACCAATGACTGTATTTTGTATTAATCATGCTGCAGAGAACTATATGATTTTATACTTCTATATGATTTGATCTGCATTTAGGTAGGAAAGGAATTATGTTTATGCACAGAATATGAGACTGATTTAATTCTTCTATGTGAAAGTGCTAACCTCTTGATATTAACAGAACACCCTGTGATATTATAAATAAATGTGATCGTTTTCTTCTCTCTTGCTTAAAAATATAAGACAAAATTGTCATTTATGAATTAATAAAAAAGGATTATTAATCTAATCAAACAAATATAATCTAGTGAAGATATTAAAGTTATAAGAATGTAATCTCTTTATAACTAATGCAATGGACTTTAAGAAAACTGCTTAAAATGGGTTTGTGTGTGTGTACTGAGAGGTCACAGTCTTTAGATAATGTAGGCGCCTGGTACTGCTTTGTTTTTCTGTACTCCTGTATGTCATAAATTAAAGATGTAACCCTAATTTATGTATTATGTTTTTTCTGTTCTCTCTTTGGCTAATGAATAAGTTAGGTAATATAAAGAGGATTTTTTTCTTTTAAGCAAGACTGTCTGTTCTGACCAGCCAGTGGCACTGAGCTTGGGGGAATAAAGAAATTGCTTTTAATTTTAAATTGGTGTTTATCTCGTCGTTTTCCGACTTCAGCGCTCACACGTGCTACTTTAGTTACGATGGTATTTGAGAAACTAGTAAATTAGACTATTTAAAGATGAAGTTTATGATGTTTTACTTTAATGACAAAATAAACAGTAAAGTAGAAATTTCGAGATTAAAGTTGACATTTCGAGCTTTTTTCTCTCTGTGTTCCTATTTTTTTTTCTTTTCTCTGTACCCTAATAAGCTTTCATATGACACTCAGAGGGTGGGCTATGACTCGCCTTTTCATGGCGACTGATATCTGACAACTTCTTTTTTATTTCAGGCACTGTGCGACTTTGTGAACTTGAGCTTTTGAGTTTCTCCGACACACTATGTCACCTGATCAACTTCCTTTTGTTGTTTATACCACTGTTTAAACCAACAAATAGTACGTTTTTCTTTGCCTCCACTTGGTATTCACTGAAATTCTTCAAGGCTCTTGTTCAGAAAGCAGACGCCATTTGTTTAGAAAGTGGACGCCACTTGTTCAGAAAGGGGACGCCACTTGGTTGTTTTATAATAATTAAGATTAGATATATAAGTAGGTTTCACATTTCTGTTATCATTTTAGCCCAAAAATAGTGACTTAACATCAGGGACCTATTTTATTGACCTTCAGGTTAGTGCTTGGGCGAGAGGAAGGCCGTCTCAAGTAGCGTCCGCTTTCTGAACAAGACCCTTCTTCTATTTTCCCCCGTGCTTTTGCCATTGTCTTTTCACAGCACCCTGAGCTTAAGGGCTATTTATATTGATTTGCATATTCAAAGAGGCATAATTATGGGAGGAGACGGGGCGGGACAGACAGGCGTGTGCACGTGCGTTACTTTTCATGCTGACCGGAATTTATGGAGCGGAAGAATGTGGAAGTTGGCGAAGAGATCTATGCATCTGGATTTTTTTGTGCATACGTACATTTTCGCTTTTGACCTTACGCTATATTTTAGTGTGAATTCTACGCACTGCTTTATGCATGATGCCCCTGTAGCCAGACAGTAGCCTCTCCTCAATATACAATACATAGAAACATACTTGGAGTTTGCACAAAAGCTCCAAATGGACATTCAGACTCTGATGAAACCAAAATTTGTGTCATGTCTGGATGAAACCAGGCCCCACTCATCACCTGTGCAATCCCATTCCAGCAGTGAAACATTGTGCTGGCTGCATCATGCTATGGGATTTTTTTTTCTGTGTCAGGGACATAGAGACTAGACAGGATTGAGGGAAAGCTAAACAGAGCAAAGTATAGAGATATCTTTAATGAAAATCTGCTCCAGAGCCCTCTGGACCTCAGAAAGAGCCAAAGATTCACCTTCCAACAGGATGATAAGCCTTAGCACAAAGCAAAGACTGCAGAGGAGTGGCTTAAGCTCACCTCTGGAAATATCTTTGAATGTATCAACCAATTCCTGGACTTGAACCCAACTGAACTGAAAATAGTTGTCTATCGATGGTGTCCTTCTAACCTGACAGAGCTTCAGATAATCTACAGAGAAGAATGGCAGAAAATCCACAAATCCAGACGTGAGAAGCTTGTTGTGTCAGACCCAATAAGACACTTGTCTGCAATCACTGCCAAAGGTGCTTAAATTAAGTACTGAGTGCTGGGGTATTGAATGTTGCATCATGTGAAGAAAAAATAAATTTAAATGAAGTTACCACATGGCTGCAACATAGCAAAATGTGAAAAGCGTGAAGGGGTTTAAATACTTTCTTAATCCAATGTACCTTTAGAGTGATGGTTTTCTTGAAACAGGTACTGTAATATAAGTTACTATACAAAAGGGATGCTTTTTAAATCAGAATTTTTCTGGTACTCAAGCTGCCAGTTTGTTTAGTTTTTATGGTGTACAATCAAAGTAGATGCCTAAGGTGTAGCCTGACAAGATTTTTTTAGTAACATTTACTGCAAATTATGCACAGTGCGTGTTTTGAGTTCCTTTACCATGGCCATTTCTGAGAGTCTGTAAGAACTGAGTGTGATTATAAAATGCTAATCAGGTTTCAGAGATGGAAATTATTTTTAGCTTCCATGCTGAGCCTTTTTTCACCACCACTAGATGTAGCTGTCCAACTGCAAATGTTCCTGAGATTCCTTAGGACTGACCATCAGGACTAAATTGCAGAGTATGTATATTTGTGCTTTATTTGAAAGAGAATCTGCATTAAATGAGTTAGAAGAGGCTTTTCATTATGATTTTATGTTTTCACAATTAAATTACATTTTTATGTTTAAAAAACGATTGTCTTCAGTTAGAAATTAAAATATCTTTATCTTCATGAAACCAAAAATGTGAAAAATGAAATAAAAACAAAACAATGTGTTAAATGGCAATGTAGCTTGCTTAGGGTGATATACTTAAGTATATTTACTCTTGCAGTGTTGAAGATAAAAGAAAATAACCCTAATGGGATGATGCATAAGGAAACACAATTAAATAAGCCTTCCCCCACCCAAAAAAAACCCAATATTTAATTCATCAGTTAAAAGATTTCAGCCTAGTGCATTTGCTACCAGATAATGGACGCTCTGTTATAAAATTCAGTTCACTTCCTTGCAAAGCAGGCACAGAAGAAAAGAATCGATATGCTGAACATTAAACCATATGGTCACTGTAGAACTTGAGATTAAACATTTTAAAATAGCTCTCATGTTTTCTTGCCAATGTAATCTCCAAAGTCATTCGATCTGTCAGCAGCCTAGCAGCTGAGTGAATGAACAAAGTATAAGGTGCAGTCACATGCTGTTCTCATCTGAGCCACACTTGAGACAGGGACACACGGGGTACACCCAACACATAAAGAATTAATCAAAAAAAAAACCAAACACATGAGCCTTCATGTTCATGCATTGGAATTCAGAACACTTGAGCAAAAACTCCATTAACCCAGTGAAAACTTTCATTTCATTCTCTCTCTCTTATTCCTCTTCTTGCCAAATGAGATTTATGTCTAACAATTATATACTGTAGTACATTCTGAACTGTAGTAAATGTGATTGGTTAAATTTTAGTAGGGTCACCAGCTATTCCAAATAGCTGTTGCAGTTCTTTCCATCACCTTTTCAAGCTCATTTTTAGATAAACAGGCTAAACTACTTTTGCTCTGTGCCTTGAGTCCTGCTATTACATGATTATAAAAACTTTACTTTAAAGGGACAAAGTTCGTCTGTGTACATTCAAAAAAAAAAAAAAAAAAACAGGATAATAACTGAAATGATCTTTACTTGCTTAGTACTACCTCTCAGATTCAGGATCTTGGGTTCTAATCCCACTCCTACTTATTGCCTGTGGGGGGTTTACACATTTTCCCAATGTCTGTGTGGGGTTTCCTCCCAAGTGTCCAAAGACACACTGGTTAGGTTAATTGATGATTTTCTCAACCAATGATGCCATAGCCATTTCACTCCACCTGAGTCATGTACATGTAGTTGATGTTCTTAGACTTCAGCTCTGGATTTAATACAATTATCCCTCAGCACCTCATGAGCAAACTTGCTCTACTAGGCCTGGAAACTCCCCTCCGTAATTGGATACTAGACTTCTTGACAGACAGACTATAGTCAGTCCGAGTTGGAAACAATTAACATTTACATTTATTTGCTTAGAGATACTTTTATCCAAAGAAAATTACAATGGACTACCATACAGCAAATACCATCCTTTGAGCACTGATGCCCCTCCAGGTTGCGTCTTGGGTCCTTTACTCACGACTGTTGCACCAGGTACAGTATAAACCAGATCATTAAGTTTGCGAACAGGACAACACTAATAGGCCTAAGCAGTGGTGATGATGAGATGGCTTACAGAGAGGAGGTCAAACAACTCATGAACTGGTATAAGAACAATAACCTGAATGTTGCTAAAACAAAGGAGTACTGTCGACATCTGAAAGAACCATGCCAACCACCTTCCCTTCTATCAATGACTCCACTGTGGAGTCAGTTAAGAGCACAAAGTCCCTGGGAGGTAAGATGGCAAATGATCTCTTCTGGACTGGGTACACCTCCTCCCTAGTCAAGAGAGAACAGAAGCAACTGCACTTTCTCTGGCGTATCAGAAGATCTTGCCTCTCTATCCCACCCACACCTTTTTCTAGAGAGACAGCATTTAGGGCTTGTTTATACTTCACACTCAGAATGCACACGCATCAGGTCCTCAGAAATGAACGCGACGTGTGCACGAGTTGCAGTACCAGCAAAATGTCAGGGGGCGCAGTGTGATAAAAGTCAGAATGTGACGTCAGAGTCTCTGTTTACTATCTACATGTGACAGAAAGCTGCTTTGAGGATCCTACGGGATCGATGTGCGCGCTTCGATGTTTAATGAATGGTTCGATGTGGTGAAGCAAAATGCTGACATACAAATGCATTTGTGGTGCTTTTATACTCAAGTGTTGCATATTCCTGATCGTAATGACACAATACATTTTTAAAAGTTTCACGTACCATCTTTTGTGCCATCTTTTTTTCTGGGGCTTCCTCCAGACATGACAACATCGGCAAACAGCAATAGATCACCACACAGAACACATTAAATGTATGATATTCCAACTCTCTGCACATTTAGAATCCTCAGATTTACTCTTAATATCACTTTCACGATGAAATGCATTAAAGTATGTATGTTACATTTTACAGATAAATCATTAATTTCATTTAAATAATGAATACTGTTAATAATTACACACATGGGGGTGACACGGTGGCAGAGCGATAGCACTGCTGTCTCACAGGGAATCATGTCGCAGGTGTTCCCTGCCTGGAGTTTACATGTTTTCCTGCTGGGTTTCCACAGAGTGCTCCAGTTTCCTTCCAAAGAGATGCAGATTAGGTGATGCTAAAATGACACTAGTGTGTGTGTGTGCTTGTATTCACTTTGCGATGAGCTGATGCCCGTCTAGGGATTGTTTCTGCCTCGCGCCCAGTGCTAGCTGAAATGGACACATCTCTGGATTGATTAATTTAATCATTAAACATCCTTTTCAGAGATATTGCGGTAAGGTGTCATTGGAATTTAATGGCTATTCCAGTCAATTCACAACACAGCGAAGCCGAACCTGTTCTCACCGTGATAATATCTCACACTGCCACCTGCTGGATTCTTCCAGATTTACGTAAAGTATGCGTGCAAGTATAAACAGTAAAACACTTGCGTAGCAGGAGCGTCCTCTGGAGCATGCGTCGCATGAAGTATAAACCTGGCCTAAGAGTGTAATGACCACCTTAATCTCTGTCTGGTATGGGGACTGTACTGTTTCAGACTGAACTTTCCTGCAAAGAGTGGTGAGAGCAGCTGAGAAAGTCATTTCGACCTTTCTCCCTCCATGCAGGAACACTACAGCGAATTCTGCCAAAACAGGGCCACCTACGTTATTAGAAGAGACCACACTCACACACTGTGGCAGCTGGTACCCAAGCATATGGTGCAGAACTTCCAGAGTTTCACCTTACCAGCCATTGGACTCTTAAACGATGACCAGTCTGATACAGTGCTAGATGGTTAATACAGTGCAATATATAACTTATCCATGCAATATGTTAATGGTCCTCTGTTGTTTAATCTTATTATTCTAGTTGTTATTCTTGTTTATTTTTGTTGGACATAATCTGACCAGGTGACACAATTTCATTCTGCTATGCACTGCTGTGTGTGGTTTTGATTGACTTTATATTGATTCTGTTTGAGTGAGATGGTGCAGGTGATATCCTGTCCAGGGATATATCCTGTCTTGTGCCCTGTACTGCCTACATAAACTCTGGCCCATCTCAACAATGAACCCCAGATTAAGCAGCTTTGAGAATTTTATATTGTAGCGAGGCTACATAGTTAGTGTTGTCAAATGTCGTTTCCATTGTCCCGTTTGCTGTTTGTGTGTGTATCAGTAAATGCTGTCCCCATAAAGGGGGACGGATGATAGAAGAAGACCACAGCCTCAAACCTGGAAAACACCTGTTCTTTATTAATCAATTACAGCCGTCACAGGACTATTTAAGTAATCAGAGAGGAGAGAGAGGAGAAGAGAAAGGAGACCATTTGTTTTCAACCACGTATCAACTTACTTGCTGTTTTTTCACATCGCGCCTTTGCACCAGTTTGTTTCTCATTTTGCCGGACTGTCTTTCATCCTTCATCTGTTGTTGTTTTGGTAGTAAAGCCCTAGTAAGAAAACCTTGCTTAGCATAATTTTTGTCTTATCACAATTCCATGAAGATGTATTTACCAACACTTCAAACTGCAAAATCCATGAACTGTTACGGTTCAGCCAGTGTTACTGCTTTGGTTTAAATTTATTTCTTGTTGATTTAGTTTCAGGTGCTTAGACCTGAAAAAAGGCAGGTTTGGCTTTTCTGTGGGGTTTTCAAGGTCTGCTCCCTCGTCTGTTCTTCATTGTGGCAGATTTCACAACTTAAGCTGAATTATTCAATGTTCGTGCCTCTACAGGGGCCAATTAGGTCAAAGCAAAACTGCATATTGTGTTGTGCTGGGTCTGCATCTCTTTGCAAGAGAACTGAGCGGTGTTCCTCTTCATCAGCCATCTGAGTTCAGTTGCAGCATTATGTACTGAAACTGCATGCAACTACAGTCACCAAAAGTAATACTGGAGGCTTCTGAAAAAAAATCTTTTGCGTATTTGAAGTGTATTTGCAAACACTGAAGGTACCTATGTATATTGTTATACTAATTGTTAGCACTAAATTCCTAAATTCCTCTCTCATAGATGTTTTTCTTCTGTTATGTTTCAGAATAAGAACTCAGGCTGAGGACAACTGAATAAACTTTATTTCCTGGAGAGTTTTCAAATGGAGTTAAACAATGCAAAGATTGTTGATAATTAACCACCACCACACTCTGGCTGGTTTTGCCACTCAGAAGCAAATTTGTCTGTTATAATAAATAAGCACTTACATTTAAACTTTTGACTTTTATGTATACTGTAAATGTGCCAGCTGTTAATATTTATTCACTTCTTCCCACCTCAGTAGCACAAGGTGGAAAGGACACATTTCCCACCCACTAATGCTAGATCAATGAACATTCATCCATGACACATTCTACACCAACAACCCTTCAACTCTGTGTTATGATGATTGTGTTTCCAACTTTCTTGTCAGTTATGTTCCCTTATTGTGGCAGAGGTTAATATCCTCATAGGACCATCAGAAATCTGTTTAAGGCAAATCTCAGACCCCAAGCACAGAGGGCTGTGAACGATTCAAGTATAGATTTTACTTAATACAGAAATACAGAATATAAATGCACATTTGTTAAAACACGCAGAAAAAAAGGTAGAAATTGATGAAACATAAATGGAAGCCAACAATATCTGTCCATCAATGAACTGATGAACTATGGCCAGTTGACAGCAGAGGAGGTTAAAATTGCAAAAGAGAAAGTAAAAAAACAAAGTCACAGTCCAGGAAATCTCGACCACCTTGCCGCCTACCCTTTTCTGGGAGATGCTCCTTTAAAGACATCCAGTACAGTACACACACACAAGCGTGCGAACACACACGCACGCACACAGACTCATTGTTTTTTAGCTATTACATTCAATTCAATAAAATTCATTATAAATGTGTATATGTACTTTATATATAATGTATGAGATGGAATCTGTGTGTGCTCCATGGGGTGTACAGACTGTGAAGAATAGATTAAGTCTGAAAACTCACATATTGTAAGCCACCTCTTTAAACCTCAGCTGCAGCACACATACAGTAAACCTCACTGCAGGCACAATCCCAGGGGCAATAGGCAAGTGTCTGCAGAGTACAATGATTAACAATGAATCAATAAATAACTTGATGAAAGTTAATAAAGTAGTCAGCAAGCACCACCAACAGTGAAACCTCACCATTCCATGTTGAATGTTTGGAGGTACTGATTGGCTCGAAGTATATTCAAGGGTCTATAATAAAAGGAGATGCATTTTAAAATGAAAGAGTACATCTTAAGTCAGGTCTTATTTTTCCAGAAAAAGGTTTTAGTATGGCAATGGGACATTTTCAGTTGTTCTAAGAATTTGAATATGGAATACAAGCTATTTAAACCTGGATATTGACACAAATAGATAAACACTCACTAGCTTGGTCCACAACAGAATAAAAATCCTGCAGTACTTCTTTATATTCCTTGCTTTGTACCTCAGTAAATGCAACTTATCGCCAATATACTAATAACTCAATTGTCCTTCATTCACTCAGAATTTGGAACCAATGTAGGAAGCACTTCAAGTTAGAGAATATTTTATCGGTGGTACCTCTACATGATAACCACCTTTTTTCCACCCTCTCAAACTTACACAGTTTTTAATGTTTGGAAAACATAAGGGATTACATTATTTAGAGATTTGTAAATAAATAATGTCTTTGCATCATACGAACAATTACACTCCTAATTTAGCTTCCCATCAACACAATTTTTCCACTATTCTCAAATTAGAATCCATGGCACACTAAATCTGCCCAATGTTCCTCACCTCTCACCTATTTCTATTCCAAAAGAAATATTGATCAGTCTTGAAAACTCAGACAGCATTTCTATAATATATAAAACCATTTTAAAGTCCCTTCCCTTTAAACATCCTTGAGTACAGTGGGAAAAGGATCTCTTACTCAACATTTCAGAAAAGGTGTGGAAGGCAGATATGCACAGAATTCACTCGAGCTCCATATGAACAAAGCATACAATTATTCAATTTGAAATCTTTTATCGAGTGCATCTATCTCATTTAAAATTGTCTAAAATGTTTCCAGGGCAAAACCTAACCTGTGAACGTTGCAATTGAGCTCCAGCCTCATTGGGCCACATGTTTTGTGCATGTATCCAAGTAACATTATTCTGGACAAAAATATTTAAATGCCTTTCAGACAGCCTTAGTGTCACAATCCCTCTTAACCCACTAACAGCTGTGTTTGGTGTGGTCAAAGATGGGCTTAAAGTGGAGAAGAACAAACAAACTGTGATTGCCTTCACTACACTATTGGCACATAGACTTATCTTGCTCAACTGGAAGAATCTGAGCCCACCTCTTTAAGTCAGTGGGTAACTGATGTCATATACCCTTTGAAATTGGAAAAAAAATAAAATTCTCACTAAGAGCATTTGTTCAAATGTTTTTTAAAACCTGGCAGGATCTAATCAATACCATTTTAGAATAAGCATTTATATCAGGGAGAAGGATTTCTTTCCCTCTTTGCTACTCTCAATGTTTTACTCTGGCTGTTGGCCTTCCTCTCTTTCTCATAGGTGGGGGTTGAGTTGAATTTAGTTTTGTTAAGTTTTACTTGATTGTATGGAACATTGCATGCTTTTAATAAATTCAATAAGAGATAAAAAAAAATTGAATATGGTATGTAGCTGTATTTGTTGAGGGTTTCCAAACTACAATAGTTACAGGTACAGGAAAGGCTTGAGCATTAACTGTGACACGAATATAAAAAATTCTATAGTGTCTTTGTTTTAAAAGTTCTGATGAAATTGAAAGCAAACAGCTCACACAACAACAAAAGGAAAAAATTAATAATGCACACAAGAAAGGATATACTTCTTGTCTGCAATGTTAAAATTTAAGGCTTACTTAAAAGTATTTTACTTACATTTCTTTATCACATACACTATGGGATACAGGTTAGAAAGCTGTGTGCCTTGAGAACTTTCAGTCTAGTCTAATAGTTCACTTTTCTGTCCAACAATGATTAAATTATTCTGTTATCACACATAGAAATATAGCCGAGAATTAAGGATATTCCATTAACAAGTCAGCACACAGGGCATACGCCACAATCTTCCATTATCTATGTAGCTATTTTAAATCTATTTTTTATTCATATTAAGCAAACACTTAATTTTAAATTCACATAACTTTTTAAGATTGGATTTTACATGGTGTTTATTGTGTTTTGTCATGAAATTCTTAATGTTTCCCTAATCATAAATGGAAATAGATAGGCGTTTGTGGACCCTGATTGAATTTCATTTTTATCTAGCCCAGGTATTTCTATAAATATCATCTTACAACTTATACCACCATTAAGATAGAAGATTCTTTACTGAAATGGAATAATAGTTATTAATAGTGGTCTGTAATGTACTATACTATATCTTTTATGTATAAAGATACTGTATATTTATTTAACTCAACTTCTTTAGTATATAGTTGCAAAAAAAATTAATAAAAAACACAAACAAATAAAATTAAAGCATGTAAACTATTCACTGTAAATGTTTATAATATAAGAGGTCTTATTTGAAATAGCTTAATAGATCTTTGATTATCATGGTACTAATGTGTTTACATGCCAATTAAGATGGATGGTCTTGTTTATTTTTTTAACAAGACTAATTAGTATACTAACTTATCACCAATTTTAAAAAAACTTTATTTTTGGTTGTATTTTAATTTCAAATTAGATTTTGTTTCTTATTAGTCTAATTCATTTATGAAGATTAAAGTGAAGGTAGCATAATTTGTTTTCTAAAAGTATTGATCACTGGTTAATGCACATATTTCAGAGAGTATATTTTAGTTAATTTGTGTTACTGTCTCATGAACCCAGACTTGTGGGTCTGATGTCAGGGAGGGATATGATACTCTAGTTTTATTCCCTCCTCCCAAAAATATATGTGAGAGGATTGGTTCCTGTCTTTCAAGTGGTGAACAACTAGATTAAACATGTCTGAAAATTAATGCAAGGAATTATTGATTTTATGCTCAGTATGAAATCTGCAGTCGTACTTCTATTTTATGAAATAGTGATATCAGTAAAACTGCACAAAAGAAATACAGTATATCTATGAGGAACATACTGTATATACAGTATATATTGTGGACATAAAAGGTTATTACAAGCCTGTTGTCCATATACTCAGAATAACCCCACCCCATATAGTCTGTGAGAGGGTCAAACAGAGATATTGTAAAGAAATAGTAGAAGAGGGGAAGGTAAGGAAGACCACAAACTAACAACAAAATCCAAAAATAATAGACCTCTTGGCCCTCTATCCCCACCTTTAACAGCGTGTCCCTCTCTCAATGGCCCCTTTACACTCAGCTAGTGATAATTTTTTCATTTATCATCCTCACTACAAAACCCCCAGCATCTGATTTATGGTCTCTTTTAAGTCTGATCCCGGGGGTACTTTCAGTGTGATAGATTTCATTATCTTAATTAAAGAAAGAAACTTATCCTCTAACAGGACAAATCTGATAAAACCTTTTAGTCAGGCAGGAGAAAAACGTCCATCTGCATCATTTATTTCACCTGTAGCATCAAGCTAAGGAGGGAGCATTCTTACAGCAGTCCACTACAGTATGATGAGAATGGTCCAAGAAACAGAGAGTAGAGGTTCATTTTACAAATACTGAATTTACATACAGTGTTAATCAATGCATACGGGACATTTTATTACTCTGGTTGGTTCATTGGTTTATACCCAAACGACTTGTATAAAATAAAAGTCTATTTGATTATTTTCTGGTTCTTTTTATACGCTTTGGGTTGAACCACCACCATTAAAATGTAACGACTGTCCAATCTGGTTGTTCACAGGACATCTGCTGACTTCTTTGTCATCTCGTAGTCCTCTTTCAGTACAATTTGTTGCTCACTTGACCTTTAGCTTGTTTTCTTGGTGTGCCTGAACAGGTTTCAGACATTTATTAACCCTTTATGTTATTTGTTTAAGATGAATTCTAGATTTTAATATGGAAAGCAAAATAAAAACACTTTATCCTTAAATGACTATATGATCCCTAAATGTAATTTTTCTTCCACATCTGTTTCCATACTATGCATATATAGTAATGCTATATATATCCAAGAAATGCGAGTTTACCCTTGCTCCAGTCTCCGTTTTGGGTTAGAAGCTGTGTCAGTCTGGGTGTTTGTTTATGTACATGGGAGCACACCTAGACAGAAATCTGGCTGTAAAAACATGAGAAATATACAAAAAAGGTACGAAGTCAACAATATTTCATGAGAAAGTTCATGCATTATGGCATGTGCAAAATTTTTACAGCAGAATCGTCTGGGGTTCCAAATGTGCTCTTTCACATAATAAGATGTAGCTTTATCATAAGATCAGAAAAAGTTAATCAGGAATCTGGCACTTTTTTTCCCCCTGGAGTCTTTAGAGCAGGGTTCCCCAACTGTAGTCCTGGAGGGCCCCAGTGGCTGCAGGATTTCATTCTAACTCTTTTCTTAATTAGTGACCTGTTTTTCCTCCTAATTAACAACTTTTGAATTCATTTTATTTGACTTGCTCTTGAAGACTGAGACACAAAATGAACCAAAACATGACCAGCAAAACATGACCAACATTGTTGATCGTACAATATCTGAAAATAAAGAAAGGTGAAGGTTTCATGAATGCTGATCTGCTCAGGTCCCCAAAACATATTAACAGTGCTCTCAGAAAAGAGAAAAATCAACAATTTCAGAAATGTATGCCATTGCACAATGAGAGTAGCAACAAGCCATGGAATTAAAGAACGGGTTTAATTAACAACAAGACTCTGTGCCTAATTAAGAAACTGGTTAGAATAAAATTAGTTGGAGTTTCAGGCCCTGACTTAGTTGGTCTTCTGTTGGCTCACTCACTTCACAATTCATTTCTGTTTGGGTGCCATTTAAGGAAAGAAATGAAGCAATTAAGAGGAACAATGAAGAAATTTAGGGAAACAAATCCTAAAAAACAAGTCAATTAAAATTAATTCAAAAGAAGTTAATTAGCTGATCTGCTCTCTGGATCCATGTTTAAAGAGACTGGTATTATAATTATACATCCTTTTCTTTATCTGGACTTTATATGTTTATGTTTTAATTAGAGTTATAGAGTTATAGACGTGAGTGTGAAAATGTGGAAGTAATTAAAGTAGGATTGTTTTTTTTTTGTTTTTTTTTATTATTTTTATTCTACTATACCTTAAAGTAGACTGTTTAACATCATACCCTTGGTTTATTGCTTTTTCTACTATTTATACTATTACCATTATACTATTACAGTAGGAATTACCAGGTTTATCCTAGACTAGTTTTTAAAATCATTCCCAGGGTTGATTCTTCTTTTTTTTTTTAATCTTAATATCTTAACTTAAAAGCGCTGAAGATTATTTCAAGCTTAAATACTGTTAATGATAATATTTTCGGCAGATAGTATTAAGAATTTAGCTGCAAAAGATATCTCTGTTTTAACTCTCTAACGCCGCTGCAAGGTGGGGTTTGTTTTGTTTTGGACGTGCTCTGTCTCTTCGTATGTCAGAGGACTGGGACATCGCGAAGTGGGATCTAGCCTCATGTGGGGAGGCAAAATGGGGGGGGGGGGATAAAGGGGGGAGAGAAGGAGAGCAGGTTATATCTAATTTATTCTTGTAATAAGATTAAAACTGCCACATTACCAATTAAAACTATAAAATGACATTAAAAACTCAGAATCAGTGTCTCCATGATGGGACAGTTAACTTTGTGAGCTGGAATGTTAAAGGCCTGAATCACGAATTAAAGAGAAAGAAAGTATGCTCTCACCTAACAGACTTAAACGCTAAAATAGTATTTTTACAGGAGACCCACTTACTAACCAAGGATCAGTTCAGACTACAAAAAGACTGGACTGGCCAGATGTTCCATTCTAGCTTTATAAAGAAAACTAAAGGGGTGGGAATTCTCATACATAGAACAGTTCCATTTGTAGCATCAGATGTAGTATCGGACCCTGAAGGGAGATATGTGATGGTCATGGGCAACTTATATAACAGTAAAATGATTTTGATAAATGTTTATGCACCCAATGTTGATGATAAGGAATTCATGCAAAATCTATTTGCATCCATTCCCAATGTGAACACTCATAAAATTATAATGGCTGGGGACTTTAATTGTGTTTTACATCCACTCTTAGATAGGACTCCTGTGACAGGGGGGACGACATCTAATACTGCAAAGATAATTGCACAGTTTTTAAATGATCACAACTTATCAGACCCCTGGAGGTTTCTTAACCCAAACTCAAGAACATATTCGTTCTACTCACCAGTGCATTATAACTACTCAAGAATTAATTATTTTTTTATAGATATTAATTTCCTGCCTACAATTAAATCATGCAAATACAACACAATTGTTATCTCTGACAATGCCCCTCTTGTCTTGGAGCTAAAATCATTAAGCCCCTCACACTCACCTCGCAGATGGCGTCTTAACCCTCTTTTATTGGCAGACGAGAACTGCACAGAATTTATATCCAAACAAATCAGCTTCTTCCTAGAGACAAACACGTCCACAGAGGTTTCTGCAGGAACACTCTGGGAAACTCTAAAGGCCTTCTTAAGAGGTCAGATTATTTCATATCTTTCCCACAGAAATAAATTAGAAACCAAGAAAGTGTCAGAGCTAAGAAGTGAAATTACTAGAATAGATGAAGAACAAGCCAGGCGTCCAAATGAAGTTCTCCACAGGAACAGGCAGGCCCTGCATACAGAACTTAACATCTTAACAACTAAAGAAACTGAACAACTTATTTATAAGTCTAGACAGCATTACTATGAAGACGGAGAAAAAGCTAATAAGCTTTTAGCTCAACAAATTCACAAACAAGAAGTTCACAATGCAATACCAGTAATCACCAACAAGAATGGAGAAGAAATCATTGACCATAATAAAATAATGCACACATTTAGAGATTATTATAAATCTTTATATTCTACTGAGCCCAAAGAAGACAACACACAATCTAATGCATTTCTGGATACATCACAGATACCACAAATAGATGCTTTAAGTGCTGAGGAACTGGATAAACCTCTAACGCTAACAGAATTACTAGACGCTATAAAGTCACTACAAAGCGGGAAATCATCAGGCCCTGATGGTTACGCCGTAGAATTTTATAAGAAATTCTCTACTCAGCTAGCTCCCCTCTTATTGGCAACATTTACAGAAGCTAGAGACAACCAAATACTACCTCAAACATTTCGACAAGCATTAATCACCGTCTTTCCTAAACAAAATAAGGACTTGTTACAATGTGCATCATACAGACCAATTTCACTCCTGAACAATGATGTTAAGATACTCTCAAAAATCCTAGCTAGAAGGGTGGAGAAAGTGCTGCCCTCGGTAATATCACAAGATCAAACTGGATTTATTAAAGGCCGACACCTATCTTCAAATCTCCGACGCTTGTTTAATGTTATATATTCACCAACAAAATCAAACACCCCAGAGATATTACTATCATTAGACGCAGAAAAAGCATTTGATATGATTGAATGGAATTACCTTTTCACTGCATTGGAGAAATTTGGGTTTGGCCCGAATATTTGTGCATGGATCAAACTACTGTATACCAATCCAGAAGCTTCAGTTTGTATTAATAACATTTGCTCAGACTACTTTAAACTAGAACGTGGTACCAGACAAGGATGTCCCTTGTCGCCACTGTTGTTTGCAATCGCTATTGAACCACTGGCGGTTCACTGCCGAAATTCTTATCATATAAAGGGGATTGTCAGAGAAGGACTGGAACAGAAAATTTCTCTATATGCAGATGATATGGTCTTATATGTATCAGACCCAGAAAACACTGTCCCTGCTGTTTTAACAGCACTAACAGAATTTCAAAAGATATCTGGTCTTAGAATTAATCTGAATAAAAGTATACTCTTTCCAGTGAATTCACGAGAATATAATATTAGATTAGACACCCTACCTTTTACCATAGCAGATCAGTTTAAATACCTAGGGGTAAATATCTCAAGTAAACATAAAGCTCTTTATCAACAAAATTTTGGCGTCTGTATGGAAAAAATTAAGCAAGACCTGCATAGATGGTCAACCCTTCATCTCACTCTAGCTGGAAGAATTAATATTGTTAAGATGAATATCCTCTCTAAACTTCTCTTTTTATTTCAAAATATTCCAATATATATCAATAAATCGTTTTTTAAACAGTTAGATTCAACAATAACCTCATTCATTTGGAACTCAAAACACCCACGTATCCGAAGAGCGACCCTACAAAGACCTCAGGCAGAAGGTGGCATGGCTTTACCTAATTTTCAGTTTTATTACTGGGCAGCAAACATACAAGCCATAAAAACCTGGACACAAATAAATGAACATACACAGGCTTGGTCCGCAATAGAAGTAAAATCCTGTAGTACTTCTTTATATTCCCTGCTCTGCTCTCCAATAAATGAAAGTTATCGCAAATATACTAATAACCCAATTGTGCTTTACTGACTCAGAATATGGAACCAAATTAGAAAGCCTTTTAAGATGGAAAATCTTTTATCAGTGGCACCTCTGCAAGAGAACCACCTCTTTCAACCTTTGCAAGTATATCCAGTTTTTAATACCTGGAAAAGTTTTGGGATTAAAATGCTCAGAGATCTTTATATAGACAACATATTTACATCTTTTGAACAATTACGTTCAAAATTCAACCTCCCAGCTACACATTTCTTTTACTATCTTCAAATTAGAAATTTTGTTAAACAGAAATTGCCCGATTTCCCCCACCTTGCACCCTCCACAATGCTGGAAAAAATACTGCTCAGTTTCAAGGAAATAAACACTTTTTCCGCAATATATAAAATCTTATTAGAGTCCCTACCTTTCAAAGATCCAAGAGGACATTGGGAAGAAGATCTCTTAATCAATATATCAGAAAAGGAGTGGAAGATGGCAAAGCAGAGAATTCACTCGAGTTCTATATGCGCAAAGCATAGAATTATTCAACTAAAAATTATATATCAAGCTCATCTGTCTCGCTTAAAACTGTCCAAAATGTTTCCTGGGCAGGATCCAACCTGCGAACGCTGCAACCAAGCTCTTGCCTCACTGGGTCACATGTTCTGGGCCTGCACCAAACTAACATCATTTTGGACAAAAATTTTTAAGTGCCTCTCAGACAGCCTTGGTATCACAATCCCTCCTAATCCATTAACAGCTGTGTTCGGTGTTCTTCCAGATTGGACTTGAATTGGAGAAGGACAAGCAAACTGTGATTGCATTCACTACACTTTTGGCACGCAGACTTATTCTGTTAAATTGGAAGAATCCTAATTCTCCTCTGATAAGTCAGTGGGAAACCGATGTTTTATATTATTTGAAATTGGAAAAAAATCAAATTCTCAGTTAGAGGATCTGTACAAAATTTTTTCAAAACCTGGCAGGATTTAATCAATATTATTTTAGAATAAGAGAAATAACTATTACCGCATTTAACTCCCTTCTCCATCACTTATTTACATAGATATTTACTTCTCCCTTTCTTTTGTTTAATGTTGCCTTATTAAAAAGCCTTAAGCAATTTTCCTTTAGCTAAGCTCTCCTTCTCAGGGGTGGGGTTTGATTTGTCTTCAATTTTGTTGGGTTATAAATTGATCTGTTTGTATGGAATGATTACAATGAAAATTAATAAAATAAAAATATATATAAAAAAAAAAGTACAGGAAACATATATTGTAAATATATATTATATTATAAAGAATAACTTGGAATCAGACAAATACCTGGAGTACCAGCTGGGTCCCTCCTTATAGCTTGATGAATGGGTTGAGAGAGAAATCAAATTAAAATAATGAAAGAATCAAGTATTGCTGGTGTGTTTTAATTACATGCTAGAGTTGTTTCTCCTTTCTGTTTTTTTCTTTGTTTAACCCTTTTTAGTATTTACTAAAGCACTATAATACTAATAGAGCATCCAGCACATGATTTAAATTTCATTGGTGATTTTTATATATTTATTTATCTGTACAATAACCGCAGGTGCAGTACCTTATTAGCTTTTTTTAAATTGGTGTACATGTATGTATGTGTATATGTGTATGTATGAGTGTATAGATGTATATACTGTATGTGTGTATAAATGTATATGCATGTATATGCCTTGCAGTTGGGAGACCTGGGGACCTGGGTTCGCTTCCCAGGTCCTCCCTGAGTGGAGTTTGCATGTTCTCCCCATGTCTGCGTGGGTTTCCTCCCACAGTCCAAAGACATACAGGTTAGGTGGATTGGCGATTCTAAATTGGCCCTAGTGTGTGCTTGGTGTGTGGGTGTGTTTGTGTGTGTCCTGCGGTGGGTTGGCATCCTGCCCGGGATTGGTTCCTGCCTTCTGCCCTATGTTGGCTGGGATTGGCTCCAGCAGACCCCCGTGACCCTGTGTTCAGATTCAGCGGGTTGGATAATGGATGGATGTATATATGCATATGCAGGTCAAATCCTATTGTAGCGAATACTGAAGTATTGAAATTTTGAGAATAATGAATACCTTTTTTTGGTCTGGACAAACGTTCATACAACTTCATGTTTAATGGATTTCATTTTAACAAAATGTAAATTTCAGTATAATGAATCGCATGAGTTATACTCGTTTTGTTTGCAAATCAAAAAACCTAATGAGCAATGTGAAAAGTGACTATGAAGAGTGAGCAAGGAGGAAAGTTTAGGCAATTGAGACTTGTCTGTTTAATTAAGGAAACGGAGATTAAGAGCTGCCATGGTTAAAGTATTAAAATTATGTAGGGAATGAGTACAGTGGGTCCAGGCTATTACTTTAAATGTAATAATAATAATAATAATAAATTTTATTTATATTGCACTTTATATTTTAGCAATCCCAAAGTGCTACAGAGTAAAAATAGAATAATAAAATAAAAAAAAGAACAGAACTTCCCTTTCATACAGAGAATCACAGACACATTGAATGAGTGAACAAGTAGGGATTTTCAAAACTGAACTCAATATTATTTTGGAGAACTTAGGTGTATGGCCTGTTCTTATCAAAATTGTTCTAATGAATGAACATAGTTTTTTCAATCTAAAGTAGACGATTTTAGTGTTAATGCATTCTATAAATGTTCCATATATATATATATATATATATATATATATATATATATATATATATATATATATATACAGTATATATATATATATATATATATATATATATATATATATTTACAGTACTATATTATTTGGTCAGATTTGTGCTTGTATGTGCTGACTGCCCAGTACTAAGACCCCATGGATCCATTATCCTGGAAGCCAGGGTATTGTCTGGGTGGATTGTACACATTGTTCTTCCCACATCGCCAGAGATGTGCCAGATTAATTGGCAAGTCCAGTTTGGACTTGTGTGTGGGTAAGTAGGCTCTGCAATTGATTCTCACTCTTTCCAGGTCAGCTCCCTGCTGGGTTGATTCAGGGCATCCATGATCCTGAGCTGAATTAAGCTGGATTGAGAATGTATGTTATGTTTAAGTTTTAAAAGTAAAGTTAGACTGAAATACACAATTAAAGCTGCAAGGAGATTGCTTGTGGTTGGTCAAAGGTCTAAGAAACATCAGCCCGGGACCCTTCAAAGCTTAACCAAATCCTTAATGCCCATGCTAATGCTGCAGATTTTTTGGTCTTCATCACTGTGTATTGGGGTTGGGAACAAATATTGCTGGGACAATGGATCAAATCATCCAAAACTATTTCAAAAATGTAATACATGAAAATGAGTAATACAGTGTCATCTTGCTGGTAAATTAACCACATTTCTGATGGCTGGTGGTTATTCCTCTCATATCATTTTTTGATCCATTAAATGATTTGCTAAAGGAATACTCCTCCAAAAATGATATGGTACTTACCCCATGTAGTTTACAATGATGAGTGAGAAAAGTTTTTAATCCCATGTTTTTACTGCAAACAGAGACAACAAACTGTTTATGCCCCTTGCCCCACATTTTGATGCTGATTGGTCATTTGACTACTTTTAGTTTTCTTACGATTAAAGCGTGGTCTCAAATTGAAATGCAATAAACAAGGAGCTACCACTAAGTGAAATGTAATATGTCTGTTTTGCTTTTCATTATGACGTGTGATATATGGACATAGATTAAAATGCAATATGTTTTTGTACTGCGTTTTAAACTGACACGAAAACTGTGTGCCATAGTGAAATGCAATCAATCATTTGGTTGCTAAGTTTTTAATTACAATACAATAAAGCTTTGCTAAATTTAAACAGCCCGCTTGCATATGTATTGCATTTCAATGAAGTTAACACGTTAGATTGCATTTAATTTTGGTAGGAATAATCTTCCATATAGTACATTTGATCAGTATTCCAGAGTTCCTTGAAAGTGCTGCATCAGGTGGGATATGTGATGTGCTTTGATGGAAGGGAGGCCACGCTACACCCCCCGTACCCCCCCATGCCTGTAATGCCTGTACTATTAAGAACAATGTAGGTCCTACAGTATATTAGCAAAAGCAGCCTTGGTACAGTCCAGTGTGTCTGTTCCTATACCATGGCAGTATAATCAGGCAGGAAATGTAATTCTAATTAATTTAACATATCGGTGGTCAGAATTGTCTTAGTTGTCTTAAGTCTTAAGTGTTAACTTGCTTAACACAGGTACAACACAATACATTGGATCAAAGATATTTGAAAATGAATTCTGTATTCAGGATCAGATTAGCTTTCTTCATGCTGGGAAAGCCTTGGTTATTCTCTTCAAAGTAAGGCTTACAAGAATATCACTGTGTAGCTTCAATAAGAAAAAAACAGTTTGAATTCCAACTGCCAGGTTTTGCTCTTGAAATATCTTAAAATATCTGTTGAAATAGGCTGTAACAGCCTTTGTTTTATGCTGTTAAATTCTCTGGATGAAAAAATTCATAAAATATTTATGAAGAAGAGTTAAGAGAACTGGCTCAGTGATTTGGGCTTTGAGAGCCTTAGAGGTCTTATGCCATTTATATAGCAGTTTACAGAAACAAGACTAGGTCTTGAAGGTTCAAACATTCCAGCATTTCATCTCACAACTGCCTGACTGGGGCAGCTCAAACAAATGACACTTTGACATTTTCTCCTTTGAAAATTAAAGATCTTTCTGCCTTTCACCACGGATATTAAATTCACTTGTTTCATTAACCTGGAAGACCTGAATTAAAAATTAAAATAAGCAGGACCAGACAATGAATGGATGGATCTTTCATGAAACTGATATAATTCTACACATAGAGTTGGAAAGCCCGACACCCACAATACATCAAGTAACACCCATGTGATACCTCAAAGGTATCAGCAACATTCTCACCTAGTAGCCATATGCTGCCACCTATAGGCCAGGAGTCTTTGTCCAGTGAGACCTCACATTAGGTTTTTTACTACTGTGTTTCCCCGAAAATAAGACCTACTCTGAAAATAAACCCTAGCATGATTTTCAGGCTGCTCTGTAATACAAGCCGTACCCCAAAAATAAGCCCTAGTCAAGACTGTAAGCTGAAAAGTAAGGCGCTTAAAGCCAGGTTTATACTTCACGTGATGCGACTCTTGTGCCTGAAACATCCATTAAATTCTGAGGACACCTTGCCACAATATCTCTGAAAAGGATGTTTAATGGTTACATCCATCAATTCAGGGACGTGCCCATTCCAGCAGCATTGGCACAAGACAGAAACAAAATCCCTGGACGGGACATTGGCTCATCGCAAGGTGAACAGAAGCACACACACAGACTGCCTGGAGTTTGCATGTTTTCCTGGTGGTTTTCCACTGTGTGCTTAGTTTTCCATCCAAAGACATGAAGGTTTGGGGATTTGGTGAAGCTACAATGATGCCAGTGTATGTGTGTGTGCTAGAGAAAGAAGTTAAAAACTATGAGTCAGACACCAGTGATGCGCCTTCTTCAATGGCCATTTAATGACCAATGCCATCTTGGAGGGATCTTATCTAATTAGGGTGGAAGAAGTGGAGCCATAGGCTGGAGTTAGGTGAAGTCTTTGGACCTCTTCTAGGTCCCGGTGTTCCAGACTCAAGGCAGAACATAAAAGCAGGTAAGCAATGGTTTTATGCCCAGATCCTTCTCCAGTTTTCCTCTCCAATTAAACTCCATAAGAGAGTCACTAAACTGACAGAAATATGACAAACTGGAGGTTATTTTTTGAGCTAATGAAAAATCAACCAAGTCATAAAAAGGTGCAGAATTTTTAAAAATTATGACAAATAAGAAAATATGACAAAATGTAATGTTCAGCACGGGATTCCTGCCTTCTTACAATGTTTATGATTGTAGGTGACCTACTGTAGTACTCTTGAGTAAAAAATGGAGGACACAGCATGTTGGAGATGTAGAGAGCTAAGCCCAGTTTTGTGGTCACTGGTTGCCATACAAATGTACAGTATGTCCAGCTCTTTGCCCTAGCAGCTACAACTTTACAAAGAGAAAGGAAAAGAAATCCTTCCATAATACTACAATTCAGCAGATGCCTATTGCAGGGTTTATTCTTATTCTTATCCAACAAAACCATTCTTGTTAAGTGAAATGTGCTTAAATTTTGCATTTAATTTGATATGTTACTTAATAGAATGGTTTTTTTTCCTGTTTTAATTTATAAAAAGTAAACAGCAAGATTTTTCCTACTATAATTTTGGCTATTTTTATTGTTTGCTTTTATATACTGTACTATGTATATTTATTAAGCTTTTTATTTTAACTATTATTGCTTTGTTATATGTTTCATCAGCATGTTATATACTCTTGTTTCATACTTTCCTATGCTTGTCATTTTCATAAAATAATATTATAATTGAAAACGACTTAGCAGATCCCTTGAGTGGAGTCCCTGACTGAGTAGCAGCACTCTCAGCAGATGTACATAACGTAGCACCCAAGTATCAATGCTTCCAAAAAGAGATCAAAATTTCACTTGGATCATAATTAGTCTTTCATGCTTTACTGTACCTTCTCTTAGTGATATGAATCACATACCATTTCAAAATATGCAGAAGGATCAATCTTGTTTATATGAGAAATTAAAGATGATGGTTTAGATTCTGCTAAAAAAATGAAAATGCAATTTATATGGGAGCAGGAAACACTCAAGCCTGCTATGTGCCTAAAGAATCGGTGATAAGAATGCTGAGCAGCAAAAGCTGACTCATCAGCTAACTGGTCTCATATAACATTGATTCAATTTCTAGACTTGCTCCTACACTTAAAAAAATAAATAAATAACAGTAGTAAATGGGAAATATTTATCAGTGTTTCCTAAATGCCATAAAGGTAAACCTCTTTTTCCCCACATTGTTGTCATTTAAAACTGGGTATTTCAGAGTGCACATTTTCTAAAATAACAACTATTATATATTATTATACATCAGTAAACTCCAATATAAATTAGCCTACTGTATGCACTATCCAAGCATGGATTAAATTAGGAAGACAGCACTGGCAAACCCAATAACTTGCTCAATAAAGTATCTAAAAAGAGCGCAGTCCTTCCTAATTTTCCTCAGATCTTTCACATTATATGGGGTCTTTAAGGTTGGACCTCAACTCTTTATCTGTGTTTCTTGTATCATTTTACATTATCTATCTATCTATCTATCTATCTATCTATCTATCTATCTATCTATCTATCTATCTATCTATCTATCTATCTATCTATCTATCTATCTATCTTCCTGTTGGAAATTTTAATATGTGCTTCCTTCTCATATCTGTGGAGTGTGGTGATGTACTGGATGTTGGATTCACTGTATACTACACGCTTGATAATACTACTACAACTGATAATATAAGAGTGTTCTTTCTGAACATTCTAAAGACCACATATACCATCCAAGAAGGGGCAAACCTCTTTTACATTTCCATGGAAAAAACCCTGGGTGAAATATAACAGGTATGCTATTCAACCCCCTGCTTTAGGACTTTTTTTTGATTCATGGTCTTTTTGCATTCCAGATGAATAAAATTACACTTGAATCTTTTATTAAGGGATTTGGCTAATGTATACAGTTATGTTATACAAGTTCCTTCCTGCTAAAGAGATGTCCACATGTATGATGCTTTCCAGAATATTTTGAAAATTATATGTGAATGAATCTTTAAACTTCCATATGACTATATTTACTAGATAGCCACACCGTTCTAAAACAATCAAAGAAAAGTGTTCTGATGTTTAAGTGGAAGGTGGAATAAGAAGAGAGGAAAGGAGTTGTTATGGACTGGTTTAAGAAGAGACGCATGGATAATGCAATTTAAAAGGGCTAATGTATAAGAGACTTAACATGTTTTAATGCTGTGTACTGAAAAATAAACATGGGAGCAAGCTTCCAGGACAGAACTTTCATCCTAGAAGACTTGTATAGTGTGCCATAGCCTCTGACCAGCTTTGAATTCAGGGACCAATTTTCTATTTTTGTCAAAGAACTTTTTGGCAGAATTTTCCACCATGAAATTGGTTCTCTTTTATCATTTTCCAATTGTTTATAAGCTTAAAAAAGGTAGTTGGAACGACTTAGAAGGGTGGAAGTAATTAAATAGATAAAAGCAGCGGAAGTTTTAACCCATACTGTATGGAACATTTTAAAATTGTGGAGATACAAAGCCACAAAGCATAATGGAACTAAATAAACATAAAATGGGAAACAATAAAACACAATTTGAAATAATAACCAAAATATTTATGATGGCATCCTAGCTGGAAGATGGCATTCTATGCAAAATAATTATAATTGCCAGTAAACTCCAGATGAGAGGTGTGGCTACACACACAACTACATTAAACTCTAGATAAAAATGTACAATATATTAAAAACAAAACTACAAAAGGAAAACAAATTTGAAAATCTCCACTATGTTATTTTGTTTTGCAAGTATCATATAAATAAATAAAAAATTAAACATGCTTCATTTAAAAAAAGCTTTAATGGACACTTTTTATATGCATAAATTTAAACACATGAGTTTCTAATTAATAATTAATGAAGAGCCATCATTTTCTGAATGTATAAGCATATTTCCTTGCCTGATGTCTCTCAGTAGACAAAAAATGCTTGAAAAAACAGACTGTTTGCTTATTTGCATTTGAAAATTCAAATCAGAAGTTAATATTTAAAAACACTTTTTGATTGATAGTGCTGAGGGCACTGTTTTGTTTCAGAGCATTTTGTCTCAGATCCACTAGATAGTCTTGTTGACCACTATAACACAGCCCTTCAATCAGCATTAGATAAAACAGCTCCTTTAAAACATAAGGAGGTTTCCTTTAAGCGTTCAGCTCCTTGGTATAACTCAGAGTTGTGATCTATGAAAGCAGCTTCCCGACGCCTTGAGAGAATGTCACGTAAATCTGGCCTCACCGTGCACATCCAGGCTTTCTCTGACCACCAAAGAGCTTACAGAGAAGCACTAACTTCTGCCAAGAACACCCACTATGGCATAATAATAGAAAGTGGCCACGAAAACCCAAGGGTTTTGTTTTCTGTAGTTAATAAACTACTCCAACCTACATCTGGCCCAACTACCTCTTCTACTGAAGTCTGTGAGAAATTCCTCCACTTTTTCCGTAATAAAATTAAAGATCTAAATAATTCAATTAACACAAATACATCATCTGTTTATACCTCTCCCTGTTTTCCTACTCCATCCAGCTCCTTCTCTAAGTTCTCACCAGTCAAATCTGCTTTTGTAAATGACCTGCTTTGTAAGATGAGGCCGACTACTTGTGTACTGGACCCCATCCCCACCACACTACTTAAATCCTGCCTTCATGCTATAATCCCGACTATTACAACAATAATAAACTCATCCTTTGAAACTGGCTTTGTGCCACTCACTTTTAAAAAAGTCTGGTCTTGATGCTGACAATCGTAACAATTTCCAGCCTATTTCCCACTTACCTTTTCTGTCAAAAGTTCTCGAGCGTGTTGTAGCTTCCCAGCTCACCAACTACTTAACTTCTAATAATTTGATGGAACCCTTTCAGTCTGGTTTCAAGGCGCGGCACAGCTGTGAAACTGCTCTGCTGCGGGTAACCAATGATTTGCTTATGGCAGCAGACTCTGGATAAATAAGCATATTAATTCTGTTAGACCTCAGTGCAGCATTTGACACTGTCAGACATGACATTCTACTGTCCAGAATGGAGAACATGCTGGGTATCTCTGGCACTGCTCTCCAGTGGTTCAAGTCCTATCTGACTGATAGGCAAGAGTTTGTTAGTCTTGGCAGGAGCAGGTCCAGCACAGCACCAGTCATACAAGTACTTCCTCAGGGCTCTGTCCTCGGTCCTCTGCTTTTCTGTATTTATATGCTTCCCCTTGGCCATATTATTCGTAGCTTTGGACTGGGTTATCATTTTTATGCAGACGATACTCAACTCTATTTCAATGTTAAAAATGGAACTTCATCAGAGCTTTCTCAGGTCACAACTTGCCTCAGTGAAATTAAAACCTGGATGGAGCAGAACTCTTTAAAATTAAATTGCAACAAAACTGAACTGCTGCAAATTGGGACTACTTAATAAAATGAGCTCCTTCCCAGTCCATCTTGGCGGTGATCTCATCAGACCTGCCTCTACTGCAAAGAATCTTGGTGTCATTTTTGATGCCTCCCTTTCTTATTCCGCCCACATAAACCAAATTAAGAAACTTTCCTATTTTCACCTCCGTAACATATCACGTGTTTGCTCCTTCCTCTCTTTTTCTAACGCTGAGAAACTTGTCCAAGCTTTTATCACATCCCACATCGATTATTGTAATTCCCTACTGGCAGGTGCCCCTTCTAATCTTATATCACAGCTCCAGTTTATTCTAAACTCGGCTGCAAGAGTCCTTACATGGACCAGCAGCAGCGAGCGCATAACACCCATCCTGCATCCTGATTCTAACCTACAAATCCTTAAACGACCTTGCGCCAAACTACATCAGTGACCTTCTCCATCACTATGTGCCTGTCCGCCCACTAAGGTCCTCTGGTTCTGGTAATCTTATTGTACCCCACACTAATCTACACTCCATGGGTGACAGGGCCTTCAGCTGTATAGCGCCCAGACTCTGGAATGGCCTACCGAAATTAATCCGGTCAGCTGACTCCATGAATTCTTTTAAAAATACAACTCAAAACTCATCTGTTCAGGAAGGCTTTTAGCTCTACTTGACTTTATTACCCTTCTCTCAGTTTACCTCTATGTCAAGATGCTCATGTAACCGGTGTGTGTGTGCGAGACCATCAATTATGTTGTCTGTTAGTCTTTTCTTTGAATGTACTATCCTACTCTTCTTCATTTATTTATCTGGTTTAGTACAATGCTATATACTGTATACCCTGCCATTCTTTCTTAAACTCTGTGAAGTGCCTTGAGCATGGGAAAGGCACTATATAAATAAAATGTATTATTATTATAATAACTACTGTATAAATATTCCAGACAGAGTACTGAAAGTGTGTTGACCTTCTTCTTCACAGGTTGGTATGACCAATATACTAAGGACAAGAAAGCAATTGGACAGAAAGAGAGTGGTCTGCGACTCCCCACTGTGGCATCACTCTACATTTCTAAACTGAAACATTGACACATTGAGGTTAATTCATCACAATGTAACAATCCTCTTTTCTTTCTCGTACCATCCGATTAACAGCTCAGGTAAATGAAGACCAAGACTACCAGATTTCAAGTAAGATTAAGCTGCAAACTAAGAGATGCAGGAGCTTAAAAAATTGTCTTTAAGAATCCTCAGTACAACTCTTGGCCCATCACCAGACAACTGATGCAGGACCCTCTGTTAATTTAAGCCCAACATTCTGGAATTCAAAATAAAATTTAATTCTCTTAAATATTTTAATGAAAAAGATGCCATGCATATTTCAATTTGGTCCCATTTTGTTGTGCTCACATAAAAGACTCGTCTCTTTCAGGATGTAGTGGGTTGTGTTGAAAACCAGCTGCCAGAGATCTCTGGTCCTACCTGTGAGAACTCCACCATTGAATTCCACTCTGCACTGGCTGCCTCTGCTCTGAGGCACCACTGCTAAGTTTTGCGACATTACTGTCCTACTGTATACTTGTTCTGAGTTTTTTTGTTCATCCTTGTGTTGAGTTTGAAGGAAAGTGGAAGACTGCAAACATACATGGGGTCTCATCTGAAGTCTTTTAAGTACCACAGACTCCAGGGTAGAGCAGATGTCTAAGTTCCACTAAGTTCATTACATTTCCTATTTTGGGCCTGTTAGGCAGTGATGATTATTGATGTCTTTTCTGATAGTTTATTTGTATGAGCTTCGCCAAATTAATTTCCATGTAATTTATGTTGTTATGGCAATAAACCATTTTTTTAATGAGGTACCAAGGCTTCCCAACATGTTTACTTTCATGGCAATGCCACTGTGGTGCTCATCCACAACAGCCAGAAGTCTGCATAAGGAGCTAAGTACATTTGTTGAAGTCCCATGGCTTTGAAATGTCTCTTTGTCAGAGAGTTTGCATTTGTGAAAAGAGCTGATTGAGTAAAAAGTTACCCTAAGTTCTTGTCTATAAGCCGGACTCATGTATTAGCCGGAGACCAAAAATCATACGAATTTTTAAAATAAAATCGTATCATAGATAAGCCGGACTCATGGATAAGCCGAACGTACTATAACCTATAACTAATAGAAGGGAGGGAGGTCAGTGGTCTCACTCGCGCCCATTTAATTTCTTTAAGGGGGGAGAGAGTGTGAGATATTGCCGTCTCTCTCACTCCCCGCATGGCGCGGTTGGAGCGGCCGGAGCGCGTTCTTTCTGCTCTGGGCGTCGCCGAGTCAACACGAGCGCGTAGCGGTCATTTAAATTGTGATTTTATATGTAAGCATATTTAAATATATATCGCGGATTTCTGCGGACAATGGGTCTTTTAATTTCTGGTACATGCTTCCTCAGTTGGTTTGCCCAGTTGATTTCATACAAGGGACGCTATTGGCAGATGGCTGAGAAGCTATCCAGCTTACTTTCTCTCTCTCTCTCTCTCTCTCTCTCTCTCTCTCTCTTGCGCTGACGTAGGGGGGTGTGAGCAGGGGGGGCTGTGTGCAGCTGCTTCCTGAAAGAAATGCTGTACGGAGCTTCGCATACTTAAAAGCTCAAAGGGCACGTATTGATTTTTTTTATCTGTCTCTCGCTATCTCTCTCTATCTCTCTCTCGCTATCTCTCTCTATCTCTCTCTCTCTCTCTTCCTGCTCCTGACAGAGGGGGTGTGAGCTGCCGCCTTCAACAGCTTTGTACCGGCGGTGCTTCGCATACTTAAAAGCCAAAAAACCCTATTGATTTTTTTTTTGACTGCTTGCTTTGCACTCCTTTGAAAAGGAAGATATGTTTGCATTCTTTTAATTGTGAGACAGAACTGTCATCTCTGTCTTGTCATGGAGCACAGTTTAAATTTTTGAAAAAGAGACAAATGTTTGTTTGCAGTGTTTGAATAACGTTCCTGTCTCTCTACAACCTCCTGTGTTTCTGCGCAAATCTGTAACCCAAGCATGACATTCTAAAAATAACCATATAAACATATGGTTTCTACTTCGCGGATATTCTTATTTCGCGGGTGGCTCTGGAACGCAACCCCCGCGATGGATGTATAAGCCGGACTTATGTATAAGCCGATATTCTATTTTTTCATTTTCACAACTTTTTTCCTTAGATAAGCCGCGGCTTATTGACAAGAACTTAGGGTATATTGAATTTACTTTGCAGTATCTCCTAGATTATTCATTTCAATGGCCTGCTGTTAGTGAAAGCCTTTCGTTTGTTAATTGAAATGGAATTAAGGATTTGGATGAATGAATGTGACTCTCAAAGGATGTCTTTTTTAAATGCATATTATTTTCTGACATATACTGTATAGGCCATATAAACCATTTCACCTTTAATCAGTAATGTTTTAAAGCAATTTCAAAAAGAACATACCTTCCTTGCCGCTGTCTGACAGCACTGTTAAGAATTACACCTTGATTAGCATGCTGTCACTGCTGGGTTTTCAAAAGGGTTCAGCCATTTTATGTACTTGCAATCTCACACTTCATTTCAAAGTCACAACAGGGATGGTTAGAAGCTGAAAAAATTTCAGTTGATGCTGAAACAGCAAACTGGGCAGTGGCTCGTCACAACAGAGAGCATTCTCCTCAGGCAGCCAGGATCATTAGTCCAGAGAAGCCTGGCAAAATGAGCACTCCTCATGAATGTAAGCAAAAGGAGTAAGGGAGAATGTGACTGAGAATCTCCTAAAGGAGTTCATTTATCATGTAAGCCTTGAGGTCCAGAAGTTTCTGGCGCTCTGCTAATTTGTTTACTATCCTTTTAAGAGAGTGAAACTTTCTTGAGGCTCCAAGCCGGTGTGAAGATGGGAGCTGCAACACTAAATTGTCTGCTTAAATAGACTGGCAAGATCCTTTTTAACAAAATAAAAAAGAAGATAACATCACAAGCTGTACATTTGAAGGAGAAAGTTCTTTAAAGTGCTCACTCAAAGGAGCTCTTGTGGAGAAACAGCTATGTGATCAAAAGAGTAAACTGTATGAATTCAAAACCGGGGATAAAGTAAGTTGTCCTCATCTTGAATGATCCCCATAAATTTCTCGCACAGTGGCAAGGGCCTGCCATAGCTGAAGAAAGGGTGAGCCGTGTAAATTACAAAGCGAAGATTCCAGGCAGGAGAAAACATATGGAATCATAATAAGTGAGCCTTTTAAATCAGTTGATTTTTATCTGGATTCAAGTCTCAACATATTCAAGGGTCTCTCATGGATTTAAACTTTTTTGTTCTGTAACTGCTTCAGGGCTGCTTTGGCTTTATGCTGGAGGTCTGGTATCCTGGAGGAAAGTGAATCATTGTCATAGTCTAAAATCTTCTACACGCTCCCTAAGGATTTGTCTGGGACAGTTGCCAATACTTATACACCCTTCCTGATAAGTAAAAAACTATTTTTATAATATGATGCTTCATGACATGAATGGAGCTTACAGGAGAAGAGTTGTATTCTGTTTGTTCTAGGCAGAGTACAATGCAGGGCAACGTGGTCAAATTTTTATTTCATCAGGCAAGAAAATCCTTTCCCATAAGATCTCAAAAATCTAACAAGTGACTTTTTCAATATAACTTTACACACAAGTGATTTCATTTAGCTGCTCTGTCAAAGAGTTTGTCTTACTAAATTATTGCTAAGGCATTTGTTCTTTAGGCAGGTTCTGTCTCCTCTGATTTCTTCAGGGTGATCATTAGATCTTTGTAGATGAGTAATACTAATACTAGTGGTGGTGGTAATATTGATACATGAGTAGAAAATACTCCTCCTTATTGCAAAGGATTGCCAAGCATTGTTGAGTTTGTTCTGGACACTAACAAGAATAATCATAATCGTCTCAACAGCTCATCAGTTTTGGAGAAAATAATATGAGCAACACCAACTTCTATAAGTTGCCGTCTTTGGCCTGATCAAAGTGCTGCATGTAGTCTTGTGCCCCTATAAGGGTGTAGATCACACAGGAGCAGATCAGAGAGGGTGACTGGCATAGCATGGTGCAATACTCTGTATTTGTCTTATCTTATCAACCCTGCTCTCTTAGAAAACATACAGAAATCTAAAATGCAGTTTATTGTTGAACTTGCAATAGCCTACCTAGTCCAATCTGACCTACTGGGTGGTGGTGCAATCCTAGACTCTGTTTCTCTGAGTGACGTGAACAAGTCACAAAATTTACTTGTGCTCTAATTGTAAAAAAAGCAAAAACATGTCAACAATTATATCTGCACTTTTAAAGTAGCTTGAAATGTTTTAATGTAGATATAATGTAAAATAAAGTATGCTTGTTTGCCTGTAAAATGGGAGATGGATATGTGCCTAGCGGAAGCAGCTCCAGTGAACAAAACCAAAAAAAAGACACCAAAAAGCAGCGAAGAGCACAGAAAACATTAATCTCAGTAATAGGTGCAAATGCTAAAAATACACTGCTCAAAAATAATTGTAGAAACAGAAAAGCAGAGAATTAAATATCACACTCTAAAACAGCTAATGCAACTACCAGTCTGTTCTACAAAAGCAGAAGTCTTGTCACTTTACAATGACACAATCACTCCAATTAAGAGTACACATGCCAGAAATTAGGTGCATGCTGGAATTTGGACAATCTGGGGGCTTAAATGAAAGTGTTCTGACATGATGCTCATCGAAAGTGTTCCTAACAAAGGCAGAAGAGCCGAGGAAAAATAAATCAATTCATCAATTGCAAAGCTCTGTGCAGAATTCTGTTAAAGAATGGCCCTCCAGAAAGAAATCTATATTGTCATTTGCATTGTGATCCAACAAATCATTCCTTTAAGAATGAAATCGTTAAATAAATACTTTGTATTGCAGAAATGAGTATATGTGTGTAAATGGTACAGAAGCCTGTAGTGTAAATTTTATTCCCAAGTTCAGATCCGAAGATTTGGTTAATATTTAATCAAAAACAAATCAAAAATGTGATTTGTAGTTGAAATTGTTGCTAAATTACAGTGATTGTCCCTTTCTTATGCAAACTGAGCATTAGAAGAGCAACTATAATGAAAACTATGTAAACAATGGCATTGTATTACATTATCATATGTGATAGAGTTTAAACAATAAAGCTGAAAGTGCAAGCAGAGGTCAATACATTAGGTGACCTAAGGGCCATTTCTGAAAGTTAATGTGGGCGCACTATAGAAACTGAGGGGGACCCGTAACCCAGTCGTCAAACTCTGATGATACTGAGTTTATGGTTTTACCTGCTGTGTACAATTTATGAAAGTAAAAGTTCACACGCTCCATGCACTAAAGAGCACACGCTTCTTAAAGTCCCTTATATATGCACAAAGGGGTGGAATTTGTGGTATTGAAGGGCCGCGCACTCCAGACATCGATGGAATCCAAACAGACTACACACCTATAGACAATGAGGGGTGACAGCCATCAACAACGCCTAGGACACCAAATGGGCTTTGACCAGCACTGAGCAGAAGAATGTAAACCAATGATGAAAACAATTATAAATACATTTTTAAAAATGTAAAATAAAAAAGCTATGAAGCTACCATAATGAGCTTTTGCTCATTAAACAATACAGAAATAAACCAATCCATGATCCTATGTTTATCTTTTAAAGGGTAGCCCAATAGTTATACTACTTTCATGACCTCATTTCTTTTTCAGTCTTTCTTGCTGCCATTGTTCACCAATTAAATCATTAGTAAGCTATTCAATCAATAGGAGTTTCAATCCAATATTAATACATAATAAACCTTGTCTAGCTGTAGTTTCACTGCTAACATTCTGTGGACAACAGAACATAAGCTATATTATAGATATCATTTAAAAGCCAGATGTCCTTAATTAACAAAAAAAACTATCTAAAAAGTCCAATCTAAAATATATGGTTTTATAATCAAATTGATACTGTTATCAGTATTATCGGTTTCTTGGGACTGGCCGTTTTGTCTAAATATGAGATTCCAGATGCACAAAGCAGATGTTCTAAAAACTACATCCATAAATTTACCTAAAATTGGATAACTGCACATGTATTCTATATCTTGGGCTATAGAGTGTAAAGTAAAGTTAGAATTGAGGATTTGCAGAACTGAAGGGGAAGAAGAGAGCCAAAAGTCTTTTGATTAACCAGCAATACTGCAAGCAAGAATCTGCAGAGATGCACCTTGTTATGAGTGACCTGTAACCTTTTCCATAAAGTAAAGATTTAATGAGAGGGACATGTTGGTGAATAAGATCTTTTGTATATCGTGCTGTTTTCATGATCAAAAATAACTGAAGAACTTGGATAGATTGCAGTTTCAAGTATACATCCTTTATAATGGTCCAAGTAATTCTTTACAGGAGAAGAAAGAATAAAGAATGTTTTCTGAGTTGGGGCCAGAACTAAGAAAAATTCAGTTTTTAAAGGTGATCAACTATTTCTTTATTTTTTAATACCAATAAAGGTTGTGAAAAGGATGGTGTCCTGGAATTTAAAGAGCACCACTTTACTGACAGCGTAATGAGGAATAGTTGCCTCTCAAGACACCAGAAATATGTAGAAGGATGAACTTCCATTCATGAACAAATTCAATAGATTAGCCAAAGTACAAACAAATACCTTCTCTTTCTTTGTTTCGGGATTAGAATATGGCAATAATTTTTAAACAAAAAAATGCTGGAGATAATAAACAAAAAATACAGTTTATTTCATAGACACTTGTACTGTATATACAGATGAAGGGCAAACTTTCCTGATTTTGCCTTTTATCTTAGAAAGGGGCACAATCTTATGAATTACATTACCCCTTTTTAATAAATGGACAACACAAAACATAAATCTAGTTTAACTTGGTTTACTTTCTCCCTTTATCTTACACTCTTATGAACTACATTTTCATTTTTTAAAATTTGTCTAAAGAATTGCTTAAGGAAATATTATTGATTTGGGTCTAGTTTTTAAAAGCTTTTGTGCTATTTCTGGTTTATTAGACAGTTTAATGGATAAATTATTGACTACCATCTCCAATCCCAGAGGGCTACCTTAGCTGCAGGTTTTCATTCTAGCCATTTTCTTAATTAGTCCCCAGTGTTTGCTGCTAATTGACTTTTTTGCCTTAATTTTAATTGACATGCTATTTAAGAGATAGGACACTTAATTGTTTCTTTTTTCCTTAATTAGCAGCCACACAATAATGAGACATAAAAATAAATCAACACATGACCAGCTAACCTGGGCCCATCATACAACATCTGAAAATCTAAAAAGGTGAAGCTCTAAGTAAGATTGATCTGCTCGGGTCCACAAAACATTTTTGATGATGCTCTTAGAAAAAAGAGAATCACCAGTTTTGGAAATGTCTGCTGTGGAAGAATGTGAACACCCAAAAGCCATGGTATTAAATAACATGTTTAATTAACAGCAAGAACTGACTTATAATTAAGAAACAGGTCAAAGTGGAATTGGTTGGAATTTGAGGCCCCAGTTTAGCTGGTCATCTGTTAAATCCCTTTAATTCCCATTTTTGTTTGGATGCTATTTAAGGAAAAAAGAATCAATCAAGAGGACTGAGTTTTAAAAACAATGCAATACAAATGAAAGGAAGTGGAGTCAATTAACAGTAGAAATTAGCCACTGATAAAGAAAGGGGCAAGAAGGGCATCTACAGCCATGGTTGCCCTACAGGATCAGAGATGGACACCCCTGATTTACAGTATAAGTTTTTCAAAGCCTGTGTTTACAGCTCATGTGTACTTCACCTCCCTGCTTCTACACCTTCTGAGCATGTTTTATTGCACTTCAATATTCACAGAAATCTGTTTTTTAAAATGCCTTGACAACCCTTATTCCAAACAGAGAAAATGGGAATAATCCGATTGTGTAAACCCTTATTCGGGTTATTATTGTTAAAGATTTTGTCGTCTGCGTATGTCCATTGCACTCTGTCAGCCTGCACATGTATTTGCTTTGCACACACTTTCAGCAGCCATGGGTAGAAGCATCCACAAAATAAATTTCCACAGTCCTTTCCATGTTTAAATAATCTGTCTCAAAATTTCAGAAATCACTAAATATGTGCTGATGAGCTGAATGTACTGTGCTAAACTCAGCAACACCATATCAAGAGCAGTAGGGTAACTCATTAAAAGTAACATGCGTTAAGTAGTCTGATTACATTTTTAAAAAATGAGTAACTTAACACAATACTTACTTAACTGAAGTAAAAACCCCTGTGTTATTATTCCAGCAGCACTGAGTGTAAGGCCAGAAGCACACGTACCAGGTCCAGTGCAGGGCTCAGTCACACAGGCAATAGAAAAGAGTTTTCTAAGTACAATCCAGTAACAGAAAGCTATAAATAAAGGATCAGTCTGATTGAACCTATTTATAAAAGACAAGAAAATGATCACAGGCATCATACTTACTTTCTGATTCACTGTGGGCAATGATGACGTTTTACTCATAATAATGATGTCGGAGCATTTTACCAAATGAGAACTCCACAAGCTTGCTTGCGCTTGCAAACATTGATTATTGACAAATAAGGCCTCTGGCTTAATCAGGTTATTCACTTTAATCTGGTTGTATTTGTGCATGCAAACGCACTGTGTGTGGGTGCATATTTGTCCCTCACTATTTTAGGCTGCCAATTGGCTTGATGCCAGTATCATCAAGTTCTAAGGGAAGAAGGTTATGCTGTGCTTTTATTAATTCTGCTTTATAACTAAATGTGGAAGGGAATACTTATAGTAAAAAAGCTTATAAAAGCTTTTATTCTCACAGGCTGTAACTTTCATCTGCAGTAATGCCTTCTTCTTCCTCTGTAGCTATTCCCATTTTAATATGGGGTTGCTATTTTTTTTTGACTACAGTAGACTTCTCCAGTAATGGTGATATTTACGGCAGTAATACCAATAACCAAAAATGCATATGCTAATGCATTTTCTGGGTTTACCCTAGCTACAAGGACACCAGACTTTGTCCAGGTCTTTTCATCTTAGGGGATGGAGGCAATACTTTGTAAAGAAATGCCATTGCTCTTCAAGAACCATAGACACATTTTCATTGTTACACATGGAAAGAAAAAACAAGACTGCTTTGTGTTTCTTAATCCAAAAGCTTAGTCAGTACACCCTGTGCTGGAAAGTCCTACTGCAGTTATAGTCTTTGAGGTTCCACATCACAATCCTTTCTTGCTAGCACGAATACATTTTTTCAGTACTGGTGATCAGTCAACTCTTTTCTTCAGTAAGCTGAGCGTAGTGCTTTAGGTATGGTTTCTCCTGCTTGTACACCTTGCCACCCTTAAGTCAAGCCATGTTAAACATGGCACTAATGTTCAACTCTTTTACTGTCTTCCACTGTCATAATCTGGCTTTATAGCCATCTGTGGTGTACTTAGGTCAGTTGTGCTTTTGCTGCTGTCCAATTCCTAGACAGCAGAGGGACTAACTCAGGCTGAGCTGTAGAGAGTTTAGGCAGCAAGCGATACCATTGAGTTATAAAGGAAGGAATAGACATTTTACCATTTTTAGTTTTGGAGCACATACACCCAAATTTTTACTTGTGCAAATTAATCTGTCAAAGTTAGCAGGGCTGCCTTATAGCCATGTTACTCACCAACCCAGGTAGTTTCATGTGTGTTATACAGTATGCTTGCAAGAGTGTATGACTGCTAATTTATCCTTTCGATTTGCTAAATAGAATGTAGATGCAGCACAAGCATGCAGCTATCATTAAAGTCTTATATGCCATCCCAAAGAAAAAGAGGGCAATGCCACTATGACCATATACTAACCATGTGTAACCTTGGAGTTCAGGGGATAGAGATGTTTCCTGAAATCTACATTTGTATTCAGGTAATAAGAAAACAATTGTGATGTGGAGCTAATGACTATATAGCAGGAAACCAAAATGGAAATTGTCCTACATTTTTAATTTAGTAAAAGAAAATATCCATTGTCACACACGTGCGAGTTGGAGGCAGTCAAAGAGCCTAAAGGTGAGTGAATTATCGCGAGACAGAGGGTCATCACTTGGTACTTACCTGAATCTCTCTCATTCTACAGAAAGTCAGAAGAAAAATAAGGATCTCCATTTCCGGGTTCAAAACGATCGTGATGATGTCACTTCCGGTCAATCCCAATGACGTCACTTCCGGTTCCACAATCCTCCACTTCTGTCGACTCCTGATGACATTGGTTCCGCTTCCTGTCTCCAGTCGTCACTTCCTGCCAACCATTTCCTGCCAATCATTTCCTGTCCCATCATTCCTTGTCATATAAAAACGCCATTTTGTGTGTAGTAATGTGTTCGTTATTCTTTACAAGTTACGAATCAGTTTCTTTATTATTGTTTGGACGACAATATATGGGGACGGTCCCCAAATCTTTTTCTGTGTTTTTGAAGTTTTGTTTTCTTCAAGACTGACTTTCACACCATTTTCATAGTTAGAACAAGTCACAAAACTATAACAAAACTGGGCAAGAAGCAGCCCTTTCTCCTAGCAGAGTGTGAAAGATTGAGGCACTGTTGTCCCCTTGAACCCTCAGATCAGACGTCAGACACCAGATAAAAATCCAATTATTATTTATTTTATAATAATAATGTGCACCAAGCACCCTTCTCTCCACAATACTCATAAATAAATCACCAATAATCAATCAATAAACCAATCCTCCTCTCCCAGACGCGTTGCCACCCTTCCATCCAGCTCAGCTCAATGTCTGGTTTTCCCAGAGTCCTTTTATATTCCCTGACCCGGAGGTGTTTCTGGTCCATTACCCACAAGTCCTTATTCCTTCCGGGTCAGGGTAAACAGTCCTTATCTTCAACCCGGGAGCACGTTGTTTCTTCCTGTCATGGGATTATGACGCACTTCCTGGTTATAGGGCATATAAGAGTCCACGAGCCTCCCTACAGCGACTCCTGGTGGTCCCCAAGGTATCCAGCAGGGCTGTGCATAAAAACTACATAGTCCATGAGGCCCTGCTGGAATTCGGGACCCGTCCATGCTGTCGGGAGAGCTCCTCCTGGCGGCCTGGGGGTGAGGACCGGAAACTCTCGCCGGCCATCCATCACAAGAGCCATGCCCAAGGGAAGAGCAAGGAAAGCAGAACATTCATGAATTAATCCTGCTGATGAGTGCACTTTGAAATACACCCACCATTATAGATATGCTGAGGAAGTAGTTTTAATTGAGATGCTTTCAGCAGATGTATTCTCCTCCTAAGAAACAGAATGCTTTGCAAGATTTACAATATAACCCTTGTCTCCAATATAAAATCCTTAGACATTTGAAAGGGTAGGAGACTTAAGAGATAACACAGAGTTGGAGTTCCAGGTGAGAAAAGGAGAGGTTATGGTCTTTAAAGAGCCTCAGGTAAATGCCAGTGTAGTAACCAGTGCTTGCCTTCTCAAAACCTCATTTTCATCAGGTGTTTGAGCATTCTGTGCTATAGTGGCTGGAAGAGGCAGACAAAGCTTGGCTGGGGTCATGGGTGTTCTTCTAAGTTGGGTATTTCCTGTGTAACGCATGCACGTCTAGGCTCCATCTTCCAGACTCTGAGGCGGTAAGCAAGAGGGGGTGCCGACTCTAATGGTATCCTCTCCTTTTTCTCTACAAGCCAGCCTCTGCCTAAGGAGAACATCTAGCTCCATGTTGAAGTGCGGTGAAGGCTCCCCCCTTTCCAGTCCCATCACCATGAAGAGGAGCCATTCCTGGAGCATGCCGTCTCATAATGGCCTGACTGTCAGTAAAGACAGAGCTCCATGTAATTAACATTGAGTTTCAAGGTGCTTCAGCTGCTTGTTTGATTTCTGTTGTATGGACTATCAAGCTGTCTTTTCTTTGTTATTTATTAGTAAACGGGGTAAATCAGTTTGTACCCCAACCATTTTTTGGAGTACATTGGCTTCTCTTTGGTCATGTTACACCTGACTACAGGATGGAAACATACCTGAGAATACGAGTGCAACCAATTACCCCTTATATTCCCTTTAAATCGTTGGCAGAATAATCACATACGAGGTGAGACATAAAAATAAGTGGACTGGGCTTGGGGCTTTCCTAGAAAACTGTCTGTAGGTTGGCCGGACGTGAATCATAGAACTATATCCTCTTCTACACGCCCTCTCAAACTGCCGACTGGCTAGGTACTGTATATCCTGTGAAGAGCCTAGTCGGAATTTGCACAACAATCGCTACATGAGTTGCTGCAATAATGCTGGGTGAAAAAATCAAACAGTTTCTCGCAAATTTTCTCTTTTTACGTAATGCAGTTTTTGACTGACAAAAACATTCCTGTCCTCGATCATCCTCCCTATTCGCCCAATTTAGCTCCCTGTGATTTTTACTTGTTCCTGAAAATCAAAAGTGACCTGAAGGGAACACACTTTTCTTCAGTGGATGAAGTGAAGACAGAAACAGCAAGCCTCTTGAAGAACCTCAAGCAAGAAGACATCCAGCACTGTTTCAATCAATGGAAGACACGTATGGAGCGGTGTAGAGATTAGGAGGGGGAGTATATAGAAGGTGGCAATGTTTAAAATGCTGTAATTCATCAATAAATATTTTGTTTTACCAATCCGGTTATTTTTGTGTCTCACCTCGTATTAGACACATGGATGTAACAACCACATCAGACACAATCAGGAGCTGGTATACAGTCATCCCTCACCTATCACGGGGGTTACGTTCCAGAACCCCCCGCGATAGGTGAAAATCCACAAAGTAGCGACCTTATATTTATTTTATTATTTATATATATTTTAAGAATTTATAAACCCTTCCCACACTCTTATAAACCTTACCGCCTTATTACGTCCACTTACAACTCGTTTTGCGCCCTGGTTAAAGGACACTGCGGCCGTAGATCTTATATTCTTTTCCTCCTTTTTAAATAAAAAGAATCATGGACTCATTGATGCCGTAATGGCATCCTACAGCGGTGTAGCTGTTCCCTTCCTTCAACATATCCAAACATTTTACCTTTTCAGCAATCGTTAGCATCTTCTATTGGCACTTGAGCACGGCCCCTGAAGCAGTAGCAGGAGCAGATCATTTTGGAGCCATAACGAAGGGCTTGACTATGCAGAAAGATAAACACAAAAGAGCACCAAAGTTAACTCTTTACACAGCGAAACACGTTGATGCTGAATGAGTGAGACGAGACTTCCTGGTTAACGCAGCAGAATCGAATTCAGCGCACCGTCGCTAAGCCAATCAGCATACAGGAACTTAACTGCATGCTCTGATTGGATAGCTTCTCAGCCATCCACCAATAGCGTCCCTTGTATGAAATCAACTGGGCAAACCAACTGAGGAAGCATGTACCAGAAGTAAAAAGACCCATTGTCTGCAGAAACCCGCGAAGCAGCGAAAAATCTGCGTTATATATTTAGATATGCTTACACATAAAATCTGCGATAGAGTGAAGCCGCGAAAGTCGAAGCGCGATATAACGAGGGATTTCTGTATTCCAAATGTGCTCTTGTGGGTCTCCTTCTGCTATTCAAAGATGTGCAGTTGATCAGTGTTACTGAGTTTACTGAGTTTACTGAGTTTGAAATGAACAAGAATACACAATATAATAAACCTGTATTTAAATTCAAGGCCATCAAGAACAACAGACTGTATTGTAATGTAAGTGATTATATATTATTATTGCCCTCCACTTTGGTTCCCCCTTTTCATGTGAGAGTTTGTTTGGACCATCCATCTTCATCTGTTCCTTAGCAATGATAACTGAACTACAGTTATATGACTGGAGTATCAAGGGAAGTAAAAATGGGTGTAGCTGGGATCTTTTTTACTTAGGAATTGTGCTTAGTGCCTCTGCGGTTACCTTTAGTCAATTTCCCCATTTACTTTACTGCTGCATTTTTTGACCCTTGTTACCTGTCTGTCAGATCTCTGTTTTTCTCTCTCTTCTCTCTTTTGATGCCTTTACCTGTTTTTGCTTGCCTTTTTTAAACACCCTGTCTGTTTTCTCTTAGATTGTGGAATATACTAAAATATATTTTGCTTTTTTCATAACTGCTTGGCATGGCTCCTCAGTTGCCTCCTTTGTGTCGAAATGTGCAGTGACATTTTGGTATGCCCTGCTTCCCAAGCATTATGCATTATCAAGCTACACTCCATCCGTGTGGCTCAGATTCCTAACCATGGTGGACAATGCTGAGAGTAACCAGCCATTTAATAAACAAACAACAATTTAAAATATTTTTCAGAAAAAATAGGAAGAGGATGTATGAATATGAGCATGCGCGCCCTGCGGTGGGCTGGCACCCTGCCCGGGATTTGTTTCCTGCCTTGCACCCTGTGTTGGCTGGAATTGGCTCCAGCAGACCCCTGTGACCCTGTAGTTAGGATATAGTGGGTTAGATAATGGATGGATGGATAGTTGTAGAAAACATACAAATCTTGGTCATTATGCATGTTTTCATTCGAGTTGACATTCATGAGAATGTCATGAATTTTTAAAAAGCACAACTTGAGCAGTTTTGCAATCATCACAGCAGACTTACTTTCGCATTCAAAAAGCACTGAACGTACATTCTCAAAAAATAAAAAAAAATATCCCATCATTGAAGACTGCTCTTTGAAATTTCAAAGTAGCATTTTATAGCAACCTGGAGAAAAGTGTATGCCTGGATGTTAATTTCATTATTACAGTAAGATTAAATATATGGAGAGAGAAAATGTTGATTATCTCGCTCTCATCTTAAAAATGCTGTTCTAATCTACACCAATCACTTTAAGGACAAATCCCCCTTAAATTCCACTTAATTTAGTAATAGCAGAACGTTGATTATGGATACTATACTGAACATACATAATAGATGTTTTGTATTAAAAATATAACAGGTCTATCTATCCATCTATCTATAAGAAAAGCAAGTACAGTGGAGGAGAAAATATAAATACTGAGAGTGCATTAATAATAACATTTCCAGAAAATAGGACAAAACTGACCAAAATAAAAGTCTATTTTTCTAAATTCTACATTTATATTTTACATTTATTGACTTATCAGACACTTTTATCCAAAACGACTTACAAAGGAGATCAGTATAATAGAGTAACATTAGTCTGGGGACTGTTTTGAACAGTGTTGTGACCCTGAAAAGGGGATTAATAAATCACACTCTCAAACTGTTTTTCCTCAGCAATAACATATATTTCCAGGACTACAGTTTAACTTTTCATTTCTCCAGGTAAATAATTTAAAATGAATTTCACTAGTTACTAACATTTTATATTGTTCATTTTATATTTTCTATAATTTACTTTTCTCATACTATTACTTATTATTTGGCTGACAACTCTATCTATGGTGATTTACAATATCTGAGACAGATATGATTACATTCCTTTTTTTGCTTTTCCTTGGAGGACATGTTTGGTGAAGTGACTTGCTCATGGTCACACAGTGTTAGTAATGGGATCTAAACCCACAACCTCAGGGTCTGAAGTCCAACGCCTTAATCAATACACCATATTGCCTGGCATATTTTCATAGATGTCATATGATTCCTTAACTATCTATTTTTGCTTTTTCACTTTTAACTTTCCTTGCGTGCATCCTTTGGTTGTATCAATTTATTGTCAGCTGTTCTGAGGTGACATGAAAATAAAAATTTAATTCAACTGAGTGCACATGACGTTACCTTGACCTGACTTTACCTATGTTGGTCTGAAACAGCACTTCATGTGTGCCAAAGAGAAATTCCTGAAACAAGACCTTAGCAAAGGCTTCTATTGGTCTTCCTAACATTTATAAAACATCAGTAGATCGGTTATTCATCTCAGTGCCGAGTGGCATATTGACTTGATGGTGAAACTACTAGTTAATATGAAGGATTCACAGGTCTTATACTAAGTATGTAATATCAAGAAAAATGTGTCTCCGTTAAGTCAACTCAGCCACCACTCCAGAGAGACATTTTGTTAGCAGGTCACATTGCTGAGATGAATAAACACTTTACTGCTGCTGCGTAAGTGTCATGAAGACCCAAAGAAGTGTATGTTAAGGTCTTTTTACATAACAGCAATAGTAACAGATGCATTTTTCCATTACCTCAACTAAAGTGTTAGCAATGTTTTTAATTCTACTTGAACACATACTTAAAGATCTGTGGGCAGCAATTACAATGTGTGCCAAACAAACAGAATAAAAATATTGCAACACTGCACTGGAAACATTAATTGCAATTAACCATTATGAGATTGAAACTGTAGACAAGAAGATGTAGCTTTATTGATTCAGTGGTTTCACAGAAAAGGAGCACTGAAAGTTGCTGTTTCACATTTCTAATCCCTTCTAAAGATCTTTTCAGTTTTGTTTAATCAAAGCAATAACAAATTCAACTGAGATTTGATTTTAGCAGTAGCTAAACTACACTGTAGGCTCAAAGTGATGGACCAGAAGAACGTAATTTATTTATTTTCATTTCTTGACTTACTTTACATATCTGAACATGTAAGTGGCAAACAACAGCAATAAAAACTGCCTACATTTTAAAGAAATCTAATGAATAAAAGTGTTGATTTAATTTATTTCAAAGATAAATAAACATATTTTAATAATATATGATAATTGTAACTGTAGATTACAACCCAAATAAATGCTTCATGGAGTTCAATCAGCACACACATCTCAGGATCAACTGTTCAGAGGAGACTGCATGATTCAGGCCCTCATGGTAGACCTGATGTGAAGAAACAAATAAGAAGAGGAGACGTGTTTGGGCCAAATATTGTGGAAGAATACATCCTCAAATGTAGTCTATTTATGTGGATATATGTCTCTATTCAGGGTTTGCATTCTGCTCTGCTAACTTTAAATCCTATCACTAACAAAGTATACTTTTTTGTTTAACAATAAATAATAAACTGGTTTCATGTATGTTAAACAGTTTCATGCTAGTTATTTTCTGTAAATTTTTAACAAAATCTGTATCTTTATATGTAATTATTAAGTATATCATACCCATAAAATATTTCTGTGGGAGATCATTAACATTATGTGAAGGTGATGCTATTCGTGTGTTGTTTTTGGTTATCTTGTGGACTTTGAAAAAGCACATCCTCTATATGAATGTTTTATATATATATATATATATATATATATTCACGGCATTCGTAGTCTGTGTCACAATCTGATTGTATGGGTGGTTACCTACCAGGTAACGCTTGTGGTTGGCCAGCAATCTGCTAACATCTGCCACGGTGCCCTCAGTTTGTGAGGAGCAGATCATAGAATGGTTGAAATAGTTTACTGTCAAATAAATGCAAAGAGTACGCGACACGTGTTTCGCCCTCATTCTGGGCTCATCGCGTACTCTTTGCATTTATTTGACAGTAAACTATTTCAACCATTCTATGATCTGCTCCTCACAAACGGAGGGCACCATGGCGGATGTTAGCAGATTGCTGGCCAACCACAAGCGTTACCTGGTAGGTAACCACCCATACAATCAGATTGTGACACAGACTACGAATGCCGTGAATGTAATTACCTACATGCTGTCAAATAAACGAACTACACGCCGTGGCGTAACGTTGGGGGCATCACCTCTGGCGCTGACATCCGAGGTTCGATTCCCGAGAGGGAGTGCAGTGGAGTGTGTACGCCTGATGAGCCCAGAATGAGGGCGAAACACGTGTCACGTACTCTTTGCATTTATTTGACAGTAAACTATTTCAACCATATATATATATATATATATATCAGTGGCGGACTGTCAGGGCCTGCAAGGCCTTCTCTGCTGGCCTAAAAAAATATCTGAATCACAAACTAATGTTAATTATATTTTGTCAATGAATACTTATTAAATAATTCCAAATAGTCTGTTCGCTTCCTTTCATAGCTTTTCTGAAGGTTGTGCTGCTTCCAGACATGTATTTTCGTATTAAAGCATTTAACCAATCACATTTCAGCTATCATTTGTTGCCAGGCAGGGTCAAAGTCAAAGAAGTCTGCCCGGGAGGCCTTCACAATCCGTTCTGCAGGCCCTCTAACACAAAATAAATGTCGATTAAACTGTTGCTTCAACCAATCAGATTTTGAGTTGGTTTCACTAGGGCCCTCTAGCAGGCGTACGGCAACGTCACCGTATTCAGACCCGTTGATTGCATAGGATGGTGTAATATAAAAATCTGAATGAGAGCATCATGGGTATGTTTGGCGGTGACCATTCCCGTGTCCACTACTTCTGTCGAGCAGACATTTTCAGCCCTAAAGCGAATTAAAACTTATGCCAGAAATATGACAGGGCTGGTTTGACTTTCAGCATTAGTTTCGATGGCGACAGAAAGGGACTTCGTGATGGAACTGAAGCGCATGGATAATCTGTACGACAGAGTAATTGAATTGAATTGTTTTTGAGGAAAGAGAGGAGGATGGATTTTGTTTACAAATAATCAGAATTTTTGGTGAGTAAAATGTTGCGATTTTCCTAAATAATATTGCAAGTTTATGAGTTATTATTGATGTTTTTTATGTGTGTCACGGGCTGTAGCTGCAGTAGAAAGGAACTTGTTCACCCCTGGTTTGTCTATTCAATAAAGGCATTTATTGTGGCTACAGGAGTTATCTATCTGCGATGCAACGGCTCTTTATACTGTATTTCTGCATATTAAGATGGTTTTTATAACCATAAATTAGTTTTTGAGGGGCGGGTTGATTCCGACGGAGCACTACTGAAGGCTTAGGTGTGAAATGCACGGTCAGCCACTGATATATATATCCATCCATCCATCCATTGTCCAACCTGCTGAATCCGAACACAGGGTCACGGGGGTCTGCTGGAGCCAATCCCAGCCAACACAGGGCACAAGACAGGAACCAATCCCGGACAGGGTGCCATCCCACCGCAGGACACACACAAACACACCCACACACCAAGCACACACTAGGGCCAATTTAGAATCGCCAATCCACCTAACCTGCATGTCTTTGGACTGTGGGAGGAAACCGGAGTGCCCGGAGGAAACCCACGCAGACACGGGGAGAACATGCAAACTCCACGCAGGGAGGACCTGGGAAGCGAACCCGGGTCTCCTAACTGCGAGGCAGCAGCGCTACCACTGCGCCACCGTGCCGCCCTGATATATATATATATATATATTTATATATATTGTCTCAGACAGCCAGGGTCCTTGTTCGGCTGGGACACCTCTCCATTGAGAGGACCGGGGGGAACAAGCATGTCCAGAACAGTTCCTTCCCCGGCACGCTAGATGACAGTCCCCATGGGTTGCAGTGGTGCCTCGGACTCCCGCAGGGCTTCATGGGAGATGGAGTTAGATAAAGCCCTGTTGGGATCTGGGGTTGCTGCAGCTGCTGCAGAGCACACTCGGAAGTGCTGGCAGAATTAGGCCAACAAGCACCTGAATCGCCTTATAAAAGGAGCTAGCAGCTACTACTCGGTGAGCCAGAGTCGGGAGGAGGGAGACAAAGATTGCCGAGGAGGAGCGGAGGAGAAAGAAAAAAAGAGAAAGGAAAAGTATTGTTTAGAGGTGTTTTGTGCTTTGGGACTGTGTTGTGGGCTCGTGGGAACGGGAAAGACGTTTGCCATGAGTAAAAAGAAAATAAAAAGCTTGTGCTTTTATTAGTGTGTCTACTGTGTTTGTCTGTGTCAGGTTAATTTCTGGTATAGCGACATCTACTGTCACTATATATATATATATATATATATATATATATATATATATATTGTCACACACATGCGAGTAGGAGGCAGCTAAAGGGCCTGAGTAAGTGTAATAAAACATCCAACCAGGGGGCGGCAGAGTACGCTGACTATCTTTCTCAGTTCCCTACAGACTTTTCCTGGGAAATCCTGCAAGGTTCCAGTGCCTCAGAAGATGTCACTTCCGAAGCCGGCCCCTTTGATGATGTCACTTCTGAAGCCGGCCCCTTTGCTGACATCACTCCCGAAGCCGGCCCCTTTGATGATGTCACTTCTGGTTCCAGCCATTTGGATGACATCAGTTCCTCTCCAGATCTTTAAAGCCTCCATCTTGGGCTACTATAGTCAGTTCTGTTTTGGACTCTGTGATATGCACATCGTGCTTCTGATTTAAAAGCCTTTTGCAGCTGGGAAAAACAATATACAGGTGGCTGCCCCAAACCTTTATGATGTCTTGGACTCTTAATTGTTATAATATATATATATATAAATATATATATACAGTATATATCTACAGTAATCTCAATTTATCTGTTGATTTCTTAAATACCTAATAATGCAGAAATCAAACAATAACATCATTCTGAACATTTTGCATAAAATGATGTTGAATGAAGAATTTATGTACATCTTGTTGACAAAAAGTAACATTAATCATCTGCCCAGACTACTGCCCAGAGGCTGGGAGGTCTCATGGTCTGGAACCCCTGCAGATTTTTTTTTTTCTCCAGCCGTCTTGAGTTTTTTTGTTTTTTCTGTCCTTCCTGGCCATCGGACCTTACTCTTATTCTATGTTAATTAGTGTTGTCTTATTTTAATTCTTACTTTGTCTTTTTTTTTCTTCTTTTCTTCATCATGTAAAGCACTTTGAGCTACATTATTTGTATGAAAATGTGCTATAGAAATAAAAGTTGTTGTGTTGCATGACAAATATTACATAATATAAGCCCATTTCGGCACTTCCTGTGTGATTTTGGGCTATACAGAAATAAACTGTATTGTATTGTATCGTATTACAATATCTAAAGAAATTAAAAGACACATTAGATTATGTCATCCTAAGATGCAACATTTATGGATACATTTCATTATGAGACAAATTAGTTTTATCAAAAACATATTTGCCACTATATCGCTACTATAGACATGCACTCCTGCAACATGGTGCAAGAAAACAACCATTCTTTTTCTCAATAAAATATGTCAGATGAGACATGGTTTTAAAAGTTAGTGCCTGAGCATCAAAGGGACTCAAATTTAATCTTTACTTAATCCTTTTAGCAATGAATAGATCCACAGCAACATGTTCTTTTGTTATAGGCTTTAGATTATTACAAACCCTCAAAGTGCTGATGAAGTAACCATGTTTACAAAAATCCAACAATAAAATTTTGCCAGTGCACTTAACTGGAAATTCAATTGGCATTATTGAAAATACTCAATTGTTTTATTTATTATTAATTTTGTTTGAAAAGACACAGTCATGGATGGCCGGGTCCCATGGCTGGCCAGGGCACCTCTTCCTTGGAAGGACCAGGGGAGTAAGTGTGGACAAAGCATTACCTCCCCCGGAATGCTAGATGGCAGCACCCCTGGGTGGCAGTGGTGTCTTGGACTCCCGCAGGGCTTCATGGGAGATGGAGTTGGATACAGCCGTGTTGGAATCCGTGGGCGCCACCAATGGGTGCTGCAGCTTCTCCAGAGCCCGTGTGGACGGTACATCTTCCACACCTGGAAGTGCTGCCAGAAGTGGGGCAACAAGCACATGGAGCTTCTTCCTGGTGACTTACATAAGAGGCCAACAGAGACTACTCGGTGAGAAAGAGTCAGGAGGAAGGAGACAAAGTTTCCCAAGGAGGAGAGGAGGAGAATAAGAAAGAGAAGAAGGAAAATAATTGATTTATTGTGTGCTGTGCTTGGGACTGTGTGCTGTACTTGTGGGAACGGGGAAGGCATTGCCCACAAGTGAAGAAACAAAATAGAAAACACTTGTGCTTTTTTAAGTGTGCCTCCTGTGTCTGTTTGTGTTGGGTTGGGTGGCTGGCATGCCCCTTACAGTTGTCATAATATGAAGCAGGGAACAAAAAGGGGATATAAATGTCTAATGAAAGACAATACAACTACAGTTAAATTGAGTATCCATTGAGGAAGCATTGTGGTTCTTTATAGCTTCAAGGTTTAGGCCAGCGTTTCTCAACCTTTAAGTATTTGCAAACTGAGTGTTCATAACAGTTTTAATCGTGCCCCCCTAACATTTTTTTGAAAGGAGCCCACTAATACCAATTTGTTCTTTTTTAATTAATGATATATCATAGATGCATATTTTATTATACCTACTTAACTTTTATCGACATTTATCTAACTCTATATTTATTTTTCTAGTATCAGAATGTAGTTTAAGTTAATTTGTTTTTGGTTTCAATAGATGAATTTTTCATATTTTCGATTCTTGTTTTCTTTTTTTCACATCTTCGCGTTCCCCTTTTTGTTACTTCGTGCCCCTCTAGGGGGGCCTGTCCCACAGTTTGAGAACCACTGGTTTTGGCATTGATTTCTAGGTGAGTCCATGTCCAAGTCAGACTTTGTCAGTCTCTCCATGTCTGTGTCACGGTTTCTCTTCCAAGTTCAGTTCTCACTCACATCAGAAAGATATGCATGTTAGGTTGATAAGCAACTCTAAACTGGATGGAAAGAAGTGAATGATGGGTGTGTTCCTCAGCATGGCGTTTAATCCTGAGTCGGTATAGAATTCTCTCAGAACAGGCATGTGAACTTGTAAGTGGGTTTAGAAAATGAATGGATAGATGAAGAGAATGTCCAAAACCATATTGTGCACAGGAGCTTAATTGAAAGACATGTATTGCTTAAATATTGTTTTCCTTGCAACATAATAATATGCATAATTTTATAAACATAAGTACAGTCATGTCATGTCATTTTCTAACCTGCTTAATCCAGACCAGGATTGTTGTGGGGGGTGCTGGAGCCTATCCCAGCTGGCACAGAGCGCAAGGCAGGAACAAACCGTGGACAGGGCACCAGTCCATTCCAGATATAAGTATAGCGAATATATGTTTAAATAAAAGCAGCCCAAGCAGCCTACAGAGAGAATCATATTATTTATATGACAGTATAAGACTTATATGGGGCGGCACGGTGGTGCAGTGGTAGTGCTGCTACCTTGCAGTAAGGAGACCTGGGTTTGCTTCCCGGGTTCTCGCTGCGTGGAGTTTGCATGTTCTCCCCGTGTCTGTGTGGGTTTCCTCCGGGTGCTCCGGTTTTCTCCCACATTCCAAAGACATGCAGGTTAGGTGCATTGGTGATCCTAAATTGTCCCTAGTGTGTGCTTGGTGTGTGGGTGTGAGTGCCCTGTGGTGGGCTGGCGCCCTGCCCAGGGTTTGTTTCCTGCCTTGCACCCTGTGTTGGCTGGGATTGGCTCCAGCAGACCCCAATGACCCTGTAGTTAGGATATAGCGGGTTGAATAATGGATGGATAGATGGATGGAAGACTTATATGTAAAATTTTTTATAAATACAAACAGTATACAGTATATAGTCACAGTTACCTCCTCAAGAAGTAAGAACAGACAATACGGGTAAAACAACAAGGAAAAAGACATGGAACTCCAGCTGCCTTGGGGGAACTATTTTCAGGGAAGAACCAAATGCATCATAAAGTGGACACATTCCTGAAGGTCTATGGAAGTACCAGGCAGGTGGTCTGGTCAGATAAAGTTATCACTTATCATAAAGAAATAGACAAATCAGATGGCCACAGACCATGATAAAAGGAAAAAGGGAAGACCGTTTATCAGTTCAAATGAAGCTACCAACAGGAAGAAATGTAAAGGACAAGGTTCATCATTAGCCAGGAGTGCAGGTCTCAGACCTGGACTTATTTCATCATGCCACTCTATACTAATGAAAGATGAGAAGCCTATGACTCTGAAAACTGTACACATAAACCCTTCTTAATCTTTACCATGTTTGTTATTGACCAATAATAGAAACATCCCTATTCACAGTGGGTAGAAAATGTTCAGTGTTTGTTTGCTGGTAGGTCCCGCAACCCCATGTCTTCACTATATTGAACAACGATGAATGTGGAAAAGTTGGTACCACTCATCTCTGTTGGCCATGATTCACATGTTGGCCCAGGTCATGCCTGTGAGGGTGTTGCTTGTTCTCCTTATCTCAACGTTAGTTTTTATGAGTACTCTTGCTTTCACATATATCCCATAAGGTGTACATAATGTTCACACCATTGCTATGTTTATAATATTTCTTTACACATAAGCACATAAACAGCTGTAGCCTTCTATTTAAATGTAATTTTTGTACATAGTTTCTCTAAAGAAAAACCTTACTTATAATGTACAATTGAAATTTAAACAGTATGCTGTGGTATCAGTCCAGAGACTTAAGCAAACTGCATAATTAAATGCTGTGACATTTAAAGTTTAATTTCATGCAGAATAAATCACTGTGTTTACTAACAAATTGTTTGCAATTTTCTCTCATGTCACTGCTTTACCCTTAGTGATGTTCCAGTTCACTGGGAAAAAAAATTCTCTTGTTAATGGCATGACTTTGTTAAGTAAAAGAGGAAGCTGGAGACATTTGCTATACAATTGCTTTTCATTTTGTGGGAAATGTTGATAAGAGATTAGCTTATTATTGGCTTCTTGAACTGTTGAGGCAATAGAAAGGCTCAAAATGATTGCTGTTCTGTTTCCCTAAATGATGCATTACAGTATCATTGAATTAAAAATAATGAAATTAAGAAATCATAAAATTTTTAAACCTTTATTGTATCATACAAAAAGTGCCAAATATTGAGTTCAGTGTAAAATGAAAGAAATGAACGTTTCTGTTTTTAAACCTTAATTAAGTAAATTGCAGCCAATCACTTCCATACCAATCACTGTTCCACTTTTCTGGTATTATATTTAAACAAATTAACAAAAGTTGTTATAAAAGCATAATGTTTCATGTTTCAGTAAAAGTGTTAATAGTTTACTACCATTGCAGGTACCTTTTTCATTTCTCTGTAAAATCACAGTGTTGATGGTTATACTTTTGCCAATTTAGTGGAAGTATAAACTTGGAACATCCCCTTGTTGAATCACCCCATTTCATCGATGAGTATATGGTGACATCTGCCGCCCAGACATCTTTATTGGTCTCAAAGTGTTGGCTTCATATCAATAATTTCCAACCCTGGACACACAGCAGTACAAGGCCATGACTACAGACTGGATAAGGAGAAGTCTTGGGTATTCATCTCAGTTCTATGCAAGCAGAGATGCACATTATGCAGTCATAGTTTGCTCTTTTTTGAAGATGACAATATTACTAATTTTCTTTCTTAGATGTCTGTCAAAAAATAATACAGTTTAATCATGGCATAAGGATAATAGATGATTGATATACTTGTATGCAAATATAAACACAAGACAATAAATGTACAACACAAAGCTTGAATTTGAGTTAGCTTGCTTTTAATTTCTCTCTGCTAAAGAAGAAGGCACAAATGTATGAAACTTTTCTCCAGTTATGGGTGTTTAAAGAAATGCCCAAGGAAAAATGATTAACTAAGGTCAGGTCAGAGGAGCATGCACTGGTACAGTGTGTTGTCACACCCACCACACAATGTAACAACTCGGGATCACAGTTGGCAGCCTCCCCCCAGACAGACATGAGGTCCAATCCCATCCAGATGTTAATGACCATCTATCTGCCACAGGCATGTGTTACATGGGTGTCCCCTCAGCCTAGTCCAGCCATTCGGGTCCTCAACAATGAGGATCCTGTGCGCCGGATCACCTTTAGGGAATTGGCCATATGGCCATAGTGCTGTAACTGATGCTACCTCACAATACAGGTAATGTGCCTAATGTGCAACCATTTGTTTGACACAAAGTCAAACCAGCGGTTTCCAAGGATTCTCCGAAGAGACATAGTACCAAAGGAGTCCGGTCTTCGTCTCAGATCACTGAATAGCATCCTTGTCTTGCATCCATATAGCAAAACAGAAAGCACCAGAACTATAAAGACTTGGACTTTAGTCCTTTTGCAAAAATATCCGGAGCTCCACACACCCCTTTCCAGCGACCTCATGACCCCCACATGCTCATCCAATCCGTTTACTGACTTCATAGGAATAGTCACCAGAGACATGAATTTCACTGCTGAGGTAAGTAAACCTCTCGACAAGGTCGACACTCTCTCCACAAACAGACACACTGCTGATGGCTGTGCCCAAGAGGTCATTAAAGGTCTGATCTTGGTTTTTATCCAGGACACTCGCAAGCCCAGACACTCAGACTTCTCACTCCGTCTCTCGAGAGCCCCGATCAGAGCCTCCATTGACTCCGCGAAGATCACAGTATCGTTGGCAAAGTTAAGATCCGTGAATCTTTCTTCACCAACAGATGCCCCACAGCTGCTGGACCCCAGGACCCTTCCCAACATTCAGTTGTTACAAGCACTGAACAGAGCAGGAGCAAGAACACACCCCTGACGCATCCCAGAATCAACTGGGATATACACAGAGGTTCTGCCTCCACTCTGCATAGCACTCACTGTACCAATATACAGACCAGCCATGATATCCAGCAACTTCAGGGGGATCCCGCAAAGTCTCAGGACATCTCACAGTGCAGTTTGATCAACTGAGTCGAAAACTTTATGAAAATCGACAAAGTCTGCAAAGAAACTCTGCAGATATTTGCGTTTGTGCTCCATGAGAACCCCCAATCCAGGTGATCACCCTTCTCTTTCCAGATAGGGACAACAAGTCCCATTTTCTATTCAGTTGGGATGACACTTGTTTCCCAAATGGAAGCAAAGATTGCTTGGAATGCCAGAAGGACAGCCTTACCACAAGCCTGGAGAAGTTCACCCCGGGTACCACAGATCCATGCAGCTGTTTCGCCAGCTGAGCAATCTCAGTGTGATTGGGTGGTTCACAGCTAATTGGAGAATCAGCCTCAAAAACCGTGGACCCAGAGATGTGTAGCTTTAAACAGCTTCTCAAAGTAGGCAGCCCAGCAGGTCATAATTGCAGTGCCATCCGTAAGGACTGTTCCATCACCAAGGAACAGATTCAGTTGTGCTCAGTGTTTCGATTCCTCTGTAAGCTAGACGTGGGTCACTAGACCAAAGATGGTGTGTCACTTGCTCACAGATTCCTCTAACAAATGCCTCCTTATCTGCTTTCAGAGCCCTTGCAGCCATTCTTCTCAGTTCCCTGTTCAGACTGGAGTTGTCATCAAGCCGTGAGCTGCAAGTCTTGATTATATCCTGGTAACACCAGCAACACCAACACAACAACCCACCAACCTTTAGGGTCTTGTTACAGAAGGTCTCCCACATCTAATTAGAATTGGCAGTCGCACCCAAGTCAGTGATCATGATTAACTAAGGACTGACTCTTAGATAGATAGATAGATAGATAGATAGATAGATAGATAGATAGATAGATAGATAGATAGATAGATAGATAGATAGATAGATAGATAGATAGATAGATAGATAGATAGATAGATAGATAGATAGATACTTTATTAATCCCAAGGGGAAATTCACAAATGCTTTCGTAAGAAATCAGTATCAATATTTATCAGGGTCTCAGAATTACTCCTAGAATTTGCACTAAAATTTTGACTAGGATAAGAATTTTTCATACTCCAGAGTATGACATGAAAAGTATTTATGAAGCAACCTACACCCACTCACAACAAAGAGTAGGAGTTCACATTGGGCATCATTGCTTTACGAACTGCAAAATGGCACTCATGATAATGTTTTGTAGTTTTCTAATAATAACGCTAATGCTTCACCATAAAGATAATAGTAATAATAATCAAGTAGTAAGAAAAGAAGAAAAAGGAAAACAATAAGATAGAATATTGTGCTAAGCTCAAGTAGTAAGAAAAGAAGAAAAAGGAAAACAATAAGATAGAATATTTTGCTAAGCTGCACATAATTGTTGCCACTTTGCAACAACATCAAGAATAATCCTGTAACAAGCTCCAATTTGTAAAGACCAAGGCACACACACTGAATGAGAGTAAAGCCCGTTTATTTAATAATGAATAATGCATACTTTCAGAATAATCACCTTCCCACTGTTAATGCCATGGAGAACATATTGTAAAAATCGGTTGCTATAACTAGCTACAGCCATTCCTGTGCTGTTGCTGAAGTCACATTCACTGCTGCAGAGAAATGTATGGGTCAGCGTATTACCTTATGTGTTGTGAGAGCTTTCAAAGTTGGGTGCAAAATTTAACAAATGGTTGGCTGTGATACATCCAAATCATTGCCAGTAGTCTGTCCCAGCTATATAAATGGCAAAGTTCCTGATGAGTCAGCTTCAGTACTGCTTTTGGATTTTAGCTTTTGATTAATGATTTTTTTTCATGATTGGATTTCCTGGTTTTGTCCTCTGCTCCACTATTAAGGTGCTGTTAATGGTTTTGCCTTTTTTGGATGTTATTTGAAAAAGGTTTATGCCTTTATGCTATTCTTCTTTATCTTTAAATAAATCATGACATATTCAAGGAACTTGTTTTTTTGTTTGTTTGGTCAGAGGGTTTTACGTTTTTTTTCCCCCCTCTCTATTATATATTTAAAACTTTTAATGCGTGAGGCCTATTTTGTGTCTGTAAAGGCAATAAAGCCTAACTTTTGAATTTGGTGTTAGGCTGCCTGGGGTGAAGGCCTGCTTCTGGGGCCCAGACCTATTGGAGTACTGGTCTGACCTTTGTTAATTCTGTGGCCTGCAACTCCTTTATGCTATTTTGGTGTTGCTGTATTCACAACATGGTAGTCCTTTTTTTTACTAGCATAAAAATATACTGTAACTTCTCATAGCTGGTGATTAAGCAACTCCTTTCTTCAGTGAGACAAATTGTTTTTTTTCTCCTGCCTGTATAGAGACTGGACTAAATGTACAACCCTTTTATGAACCGTCACCTGCTAGTCCAGCACTAGGTTACCATTTGGTTGCAACAGCCAGCTGGTACACATTAACAGATCGAAGAGTAAAACCAGGCAGAATGCTAGCATTGAACACAGATCTAGTGCTTACACTGGGTTATAAATGAAGGAGTGGACTTTTTTCCAATAATTCCTAACATTTTGGTTGGTAATTGGTGAAAACCTTTGCCCATCAAGGATGGCATCAGTTGAGTTATGATCATTTTGCTCACTAACCACAGTGTAATTGGTGCAACACTGATACCTCTGAGCCAGTAACAATGACATTTGACTCTTACTGATGCAGTCTAACCAGATGTAGACGTAGAAAGTGCATGCCAAAGAGTTTCACATTTGTGAAATTTGTACTTTGGCTGAACTGACTTTTAATGTTAAGTGTAGGTGAACGGGGCTGTAGCTCCAGGTGGCAGCTATATGTCTCATGTGCCACAAAGAAAAGAAGAGAACGATGCTATTTTGTCCAACAACATGTAACAAACAGCATGAACGGTTTTCCCTAGTGACAAAAATGTGAATATTAAGCTTCTCTCAGCAGGTCAAAACTCAGTTCTCTTAATCTTGGATGCTAATTTAAGGTTTTATTTCTTGGACAATGTTGTATAACACAATTTATCACTCTGTCATTTGTTTTCCAGATCAAAGTGATGAAACCAACTTTCATCATCCATCACAATACTGAGAAGAGAGTTTTCCCTTTCAGTTGCATAGCATTCCATAAATTCTGAAGAAAATGCTACATTTCAACAAATTAAATGAAGCACCTATTGATCACAAAGTTTATGGTACTCTACATTTCCTATTATCTCTAGGATTGTACACTACTCTCCGCTGCCATTTATTTGATTGCCAGGTAATAATAGACTTTGATGAGCTCATACTGTATATTTCTTTTTTGTTCTCATTAGAGGCAGTTTGTGGATAACCGTTACAGGGTTGATTACACTCATACCATATATGTTCCTGTCTTTAAAGTGCTTTAACCAATATCAGACACTGCTAGAACCCCTAAAGGTGTCTCCTTATACTGTACACAAAATCATATGCAAATGTCAGCTAAGGGTTTCACATACACACATCTATACATACACATACATGCTGTATACATTTAAAAATACACAAAAAATGCCATATGAATGTATATGTGGAATACAAGTAATAAGTGCTCAATGACATACACTTCTGTAATAGAAATAATGGGTAATTTATATGTATTATTTATAAACTAAAGCAACCTTTTTGGTCATGAAACATGTTTGATGATGAAATGCTTTGAGCACCATACATATCAATATTAGTTGAAAAATATAAGAACTTTTTGTGAGAATCTCAGAAGATTAATTTCCTATCTTTCACTGCCCTGAATTTGACCAATACTCCCTACATTTTGTTTCTTCCTTTTCCATGGAAGTCATACCCAGTCAATTCAGTCTCTCTTAAGACATCATTTTTCCCAGTGGTGTTTGGCAGGTAACATTCTTGCTGGGCCAAATGGACCTGCAAGGGAGATGTAGTCAGAGAAGCCATCCTGAAGGTGTGTGTACATGAATGTGAGACAGAAATAGACAGAGAGAGAGATGTAGGCAGACAATCAAGCACTTAATGAGTAGAACTTAAGAGATCTCCTGGATGAACTCAGTTCACAGAAGATAAATAGATGATAGAACTTTATTTTTACAACTGTGGAAGTTTGACTTTTAACAGAAGCTCATTAAAATACAAATAGATAGATACACATTATAGTCTGAATGCAAACCAGAACAACTTAAAAGGTGAGAATTAAAAAGAAAGAAAACATCTGACTTGACAGTCACCATAATATTGAGGCATTAAGCAGACATATTGCCTTGGGTATAAAGGAGCTCCAGTAGAATTTTTTGACACACGTCTGCTGAATAATTTGTTAATTGAAAGTACTCAATGTTAAGTGTGTCAGAGAAAGGATGGGCAGCATTGCTAATAATCTTTTGAAATGAAAGAAACCGAGGAAGACTGGTCACATAGGAGAGACATAGAGTTTCATAATTTATTAGACTACTAACACTATTGATGATAAAGTGTCAGCTGATTCTTCTTCTTTTTCTTCTTTCAGCTGCTCCCGTTAGGGGTTGCCACAGCGAATCATCTTTTGCCATATCTTTCTGTAAACTGCATCTTGCTTTGTCCAGAGGTAGGTAGAGTAGCCAAAAATTGTATTCAAGTAAGAGCAGTGTTACTTCAAAATAATATTACTCAAGTAGAAGTAAAAAAGTAGTCATCCAAAAAATTACTCAAGTAAGAGTAAAAAAGTATTTGGTGAAAAGACTACTCAAGTACTGAGTAACTGTTTGATCATAATAAATTATTTATTTTTTAGAAATGTTTTAATAAGACAGACAAAAATATAAAATAATGTACAAATTCTGCTATTTCCTAATGATAAAATAAAAAATGAGTAAAAATAAATAACATCTTTACAAAATAAAGATGCAAAAATAACACAAAGTTCCAAATCTCAGTTTTTCACAACAACCTTTTGAAGCCAATACCTACAGTAGGTAACATGTATGTTTGAACAGTGAAAACTACTTACAGTGACAAGATATATTGTACACTGACTGTATAATACTGCATATTCACTTGCCCTCCAAATAGCACAGCTGATAGAAAATGACATTAGAACAAGGCAGCTTGTGCACGTACAAGAAGTCTCACTTTACCTTGATGGCCAGTCGCGGATAGTTGACACAGTTACTGTATAATAGATGTAGGATGCTCTTTTTAAAAAAAAAAAAAATTGAGACTGCAATTAATATGAACAAGTGTCCTTATAACTGTTCTTATTTTTAAATTCTGTAAGACATACCCTGTCAGACAGATCACTGAATAAATGCACAGATAGATAGATAGATAGATAGATAGATAGATAGATAGATAGATAGATAGATAGATAGATAGATAGATAGATAGATAGATAGATAGATAGATGTGCAAGGCACTATATGACAGGTGCTGCAGAAAGGCAAGCAGGCAGTGAGAGTACATTCACATGTGAAAGGCACTAGATAAACGGATAGATAGGGAAGGCACTTATATAATAGGCAGACAGAGAAGGCACTAGACAGATGTATAACAGTATTAGCTATATAGTAGTTTCGTTTTATATATAATGTATATGTATTTTACAACTCGGAGAATTATGTCATAAAGAAATACATTAAATCATATATCAATCGACACATGCTGCACGCAGGCAAGCAGGCAGTGAGAGTGGAGATAGATGTGAAAGACGCTAGATAGATTGTATACAACAGGCAAAAATAGCGACCACTTGATAACAGTATTAGCTATAATCAATGAAAGCATTAATTAATCAACAGAAATAACCGTGATCGACATTTTAAACTTAACGATTTACTTAAGAAAAAAAAGAAAAATGCCCCAGCACGTCTATGAAGGCAGACACTGCAGGCAGGCAGAGCGGCGAAAAGCGCAGAACAGCGCCCCCTGAAACGGAAGTGGTAGAAAATAGATCACATCGGTAGTGGTTTACTACCATAGAGAATGAATGGGAAATGGTTTAGGGAGTTTTAGCTAAAAAATACGCTCTGCATGTTTGGAATACAGCATATATAATGGAAAAAGTAACGATTCGAGTGTTGCCCAATGTAGCGGAATAAGAGTAGCGTTTCTTCTTCACAAATGTACTCAGGTAAAAGTAAAAAGTATGGTGCAGTAAAACTACTCTTAGAAGTACAATTTTTTAAAAATGTTACTCAAGTAAATGTAACGGAGTAAATGTAACTCATTACTACCCACCTCTGTCTCAGTCACACCCATCACCTGCATGTCCTCTCTCACCACATTCATAAACCTCCTCTTAGGCCTTCCTCTTTTTCTCTTACCTGGCAGCTCTATCCTTAACATCCTTCTCCCAATATACTCAGCATCTCTCTCCTGTGCACATGTCCAAACCAACGCAATCTCACCTCTCTAGCTTTGACTCCAAGCCGTCCAACCTGAACTGACCCTCTAATGTACTCATTTCTAATCCTGTCCATCCTTGTTAAACACGCAATGCAAATCTTAACATCTTACAAATTTCCAATTTTTGTTCAATAGACAAAGTGCTGAATCAAATTGCACATCAGTAATCGATGTGATTCATAATGATGTCATTTATTCCAAAGTATTGAGATGTACAAATTCACACAAACTTTAAAATTTCATCACAAAAAATAAGCAATGGCTCACTTAAAAAGACTCAAGGGCCAATGTGTAATTGGAAAGTTCAGGCTACATGTGTGCACACATAAGCAAAAGTATACTAAGAATACTGCAGGGTGCAAAGGCCTGCCCAAGCAACCCAGAAATAGGCTAGTGTCCCCAGGTACAAAAAAAAATACACATACTCCAAAAAGAAATATTTTTCTAGGTATAAAGTAGAATTGAGCATGTCATGGAAAATTGGAAAAATTTGATTATGATGACTTTCAATACATTAAACTATCAAGATGAGTTTACTACTTATTTAATTTTTGCACAACATCCCCATCTGCTGGGAGATGCTGAGACATGTATTAATTCCAGAGGCATCACTGGTTGTTCCCATAAAATTTAAATTTAAGTTTTATTGAAGTAAAAATACCAAACTTGCCTAATTCAGATTGAAAGTCTGAGACAAAAATGGGTTGGAAGTTCTGAGGCATTGTATTTCTAATACAGAGCAATTAAAGCACAAAGAAGTTTCATGGAATTGTTGGAGAAAGGCTTGTATATTCCATCTCTTGTTGCACAAATCGTAATTGTGGGACTGCTGTTGAGTGACTGAAGGATGTTTTTTTCTGAATTGTATTGTAATGATACTCAATTATTATTTTTTTTCTCAAACTGCTTGCTCCCCAGTGCCTGGAACTTTCTAGTTGATTTATTGTTTTATCTTTATCTGTAGATATTACAAGGACTATACGTTCTAAATTCTGCTGACTGAACAGTTTCCTATTCCAGTAAATAAATATATAAATTGACATCAAATGCTGACTGACAATTTTATAGTTAGAGGCAATTTTTCATGTGATCGGTACGCCGTAGTTGTAAATATACAGGAAAGTTTAATGTAAAGCATGCAGTTTGTTTGTTCTTTAAAATAAAAAGAATGGCAATATTACTGCACCACTTTAAAAACAAGTTTCCATATTCGAATTATTACAAACTATTACTCAAAATATTGTATATACAAAATAATCTTTACTTCTACCCCAGTAAAATAAAAAAAGAATTATCACTGTTAACTAGGTGATGGTGTTTCACCATAGGTATTGCCATCATTAAAAGACAAAATCCATATGGTTTTAGTTGCTTTGTCGTGTAAAAGTAAAGTGTTTTGAATCTGGGTGCGTGTGGGAATGTACATGGGCATCTAATCTGGTTTAAAAACTGGGAGCATGGATTGATGGAAATTTTAAAAAAATATTTACCGATATAGCTACAGAAATACTTTTGGTTGTCATGTAATATTGTTTTACTTAAAAGTACAATAACTAACAGACCAAACCTTTACTTTAAAAAGCCAGATTGAGTAAAATTAAAGCATAATTATGTTTAACACTATTGATGTGGTAGGTAGAAATTTTTCATAGCTAAAAAAGACATTTTTTACAAAATGGCCATTCGGAACTTACTACTACTACTACTACTTACTACTTTGTATTTTAATACCTATCATTTCACTTAAAATGTTATAATTTTTTGATATTTCACTGCAAACATGTACTGTGAAAGTAGCTTTATGATAAAATTAAAAGAGTTACATAAACCATTTATGCATATGTGACTAAAAGGAAAAACATTTAAATGAGTTACAGATACTGTAATAATATCATACAGACAGGCCTGCAAAATACATTATGGCCAAGTGTTTGTTCTCTGTCATCTGATATCTGCTACATCAGTACAAATATAATTGAAAAGATGACTTAAAATTTATCTTCATCTTTATCTTGGCAGTCTAAAAATATGACCAATTAAATTGGTATAAGCAGCAGTAATTTTAGAAAATTTAAATTAATTTAGCTCTGTAGCATGCTGAATTGTGGAACTCAAATAATAAAGGAAAAACAGAAACTAAATCAAAGCAGTGATTGATGACATCTCTAATAAAGGCTGAATCCTCAAAGAACTCCTAAAGGACGTGGTGTCAACACTGGCTAATGAAGTTCCTTTGTATGCCATTGTAAAAAGATGCCAGCAACTTCAAGATGGGAAGAGACGGCACATATAATGAGATCAAAACATTAAAATAGAGCGTTCTCAAAATTATCACTTGAGACTTCACTGTGTGACACTTTGACGATGGTAGAAAATCACTGTGTAGATCTCATACAGACAGTAATTGACAAAAATGTTAAAATTAAATGAGTAATAAAAAATAGAGGTGTACAATGATTACAAATGTCAATAGCACTTTCAGTTGTGTTAGAAATGATATTACTGCATTTTAAAAAGTAAAGAGGAGGGCTTCACAGTTTAACAGTAGATAACCATGTAAATGTGTACTGCATGGTTTTTGATTAAATGGGAATCACAATTTGTTGGGTTTTAATTAAGATACTGTTCTAACTTTAAATTGTTTTACACACTAGATTTTTAAAGTATTTATTTATTAATTCCCAAAGCATGTTGTATCTTTTGAGTTGTGCACAAGAACATGTCATTACAAAAACATAAATATAATTTTTTTTTTTAAATAAAATCAAGAATAATATAAGTAAAGTTGCAAATAAAATATTAAAATTATGGCAAAACCACATGGAGAAGGTCACATAAATGTCTTACTTACTGAGAAGGCAAACAGAGAGAATGTGCGTGTCTGTATATTTTTATCAAAAATGTTACATGGCTACTTTTTACTACATGACTAACAGTTTAATAACAAACAATACCCTTTTACATTTCACTGTAGTCACTCATTACGTTTTTATGATTTCACTTATATTCATTATGTTTTATTAAATTTACACATTAAGAAAACCATGAAGCAAATAGTCTGCCTATTCCAAGATGTAGCACTGCTGTTTGCTATCTGTTAAGAGAAAAGACTGTCATGATGTTTGACTCTTTATCTGGCCTTATGCAGCTCATCTTCTCCTTTTGCACAAATTGGAAGGGTCATTAAACCCATGTGATCAATGTAGTTTGTATATAATGACTTCTCAGCGTAACGTCTACACTAATAAAATGAACTGTGAAGCACAAGTAGGGCTCTGTAGTTTCAATTTTGTTTTGTTTGGTATATAGAACAGGCAAAGCAGTTGTCAAAAAATAGTCGAGCGACTTCATTGCATAACATCTGTCAAGAACATTGATCATTTTTCTGAAATCCTAATTTGCCACAGTATTAATGGAAGCCATATCTTTAACAATCACATGTGTAACGTCCTTGTGGATGTTGCAGCTTAACAGTTCAGGGATTCATTAAACAATGTGTCCATTATGGAGGGGTCTAAAAAGTGGCACAGCATTGGGTTTATAGTTGAGTCTTCCTGGATTTCATAGCCTCCTCATAATTTTTTGCAGTGATGTTTCAGATGGTTGTATATACAGCATCGGTGATGTTGTCCTGTTGTGCTGTTAATACTTGAAAACATTTTTTGCACAATATGTGCTGTTGACTGTCATCGTGATCTTTAGATCCGCAATGTTCCAGACAACAATGTGTTGGACAAGTTTAGTATTTCATTTTCACCAGAGGTTGGTGTTTGACTAAGGTTACTCTGACAACCAAATAAAACAGTAGAAAAGAAAAACAAAGAAAATAATGATAACACCAGGGATTTACTGCTATGTCTACAGGACCATGTGATAAAAGGATGTAAATAAATGGTTTTAAGTCTCAAACTTTTTAAAAAACACAAGCAGTCTGAACTGATCTTATGATTCTTACTCTTATCAGCTTAGCCTACTGTCAGATATTGTCCTGCCCTTGATAGACCACCAAAATGTTGGACTGTATTATGAGTTATCAGCAAAATTCTTTAATTCAGTATTCTAGGCACAAAAAAGTTTAAGTACTGGAAAGGTTTTTTTGTTTTTTTCAAAAAAGTGTTCAGAGGAAACTTTTTTTTTTCCAAAAGTTGATCTATAGCCTAAAGTGGGACATGGTATTAAAAGCTTATAAGCACCAGCTCTTATTGGAAAATGTCAGGTTGTGTTTTTGTGCAGGTAAATCAATAGTTACTTTATGAAACGTTTCAATCAATAGCTTCCAATAGAAAGAGAAGAAAAAAGAGCAAAAAGGTTTGTCTATTTGTAAGCAGTGAACCTGTTAAATTCAAGAAGTTTGTTTTATTAACAAGTCTTTCTCTACAGCTGTTTTCTGGCTGCCAGTCAATGCCACGTTGATAGAATGTTGTTGTCTAACTTTCTGCTTCATTTATTGACAGATGGGTTTAAAAACACAGAATCCTAAACTCATAACTTGAGATAACTCCCAGTGCAATACTCTGCAAATATTGGTCTTATAAACACTCTAAAAGTCAGTCTCAGTAAGGTGCAGAAAAAGTATGTCCACCATTGTTCTCATTCTTTTCAGCCAAGCAAAAATGTATGAATTGAAGGATATAGTTCATCTGGATATACAGTACTTTATTAACACTCAATACCAAATATTTAGTCACCAATATTAACGTTTAATAACAAGTATCATCTTGTCTAAATATTGTGGTGTAAACAGTTTAAATTTCAACCACAAGGTCCTTATCGTGGGTTTCCTAGTTTGTCTTAAGTAAGCTATGTTCCTCCCTAAGTGATTAGAAAATGGACATAGCAGGCAGGATACAGGTATAGCCAAAGAAGGCCCTACAAGAAAGAAACAAGGATGAGCAAGCAAGGTTCAGGTTTATTGTCATGTGTACTACTATCTTTAAACACCAATAAAACAGAGATGTTAATTATTGGAAGGAATGATGCCGATCACAACAATATTTTGTCATCATTTAACTCAGTTGGAATCACCATTAATTTTACTGAATCAGCCCGCAATCTAGGAGTTATCTTTGACTCTAGCATGTCATTTACTGTAAAGTGCACATTACAAAGTTGTCCAAATCATGTTTCTTCCATCTTAAAAATGTTGGGAAATTAAGGCACTTTCTAAATAAACAGGACTCTGAGAAATTAATTCCTGCATTTATTTCTAGTAGGATTGACTACTGCAATGTGGTGTTCACTGGATGTCCAAACTGTTCTTTATACAGCCTCCAGTTAATCCAAAATGCTGCTGCAAGAATTATTACAAGAACAAGAAAATACGAACACATAACTCCAGTTCTTAAATCCTTACACTGGCTCCCGGTTAAGTTTAGGGCAGATTTCCAAATCCTCCTTTTAGCATATAAAGCCTTAAATGGCCAAGATCCTGCTTACTTGTCTGAACTTATCATGACTTACAAACCAGAGTGCACATTAAGATCTCAAGATGCTGGTCTGCTTATGATTCCAAGAATTAATAAAATAACAGTGGGAGGTCGAGCTTTTAGTTACAGGGCCCCTAAACTGTGTAATGTTCTGCCTGCTACTATAAGAGATGCCCCTTTGGTCTCAGCTTTTAAATCCTAGCTGAAGACTCACTACTTCAGTTTAGCATATCCTGACTAGAGCTGCTGATTAACTGTACATACTGCATCTCTGTTGTTAGTCATTAGCACTAAAATATAAGTAATATGATAGTTAATAATTGTGTTACTAACCCTCACCTATTCTGTTTCTCTTCTCGGTACTCAAATGTGGCACTTGGTGCCACGGCCCACCTGCCAAGTTGTTTTGCCTGCCTACGGTAAAGTCATCCCTGATGGAGGATCACAGGAATCGTTGGGTAGATGGGTCCTTTCATCAGATTGGCTGGCCCAGCACTGTCTCAGCTGCGGAATGGCCATTCGGGAGAGGCAGCTTGATGGCTGAGGTCTCCAGGACTCTAAACAAATCCAAATCATATTATGTGATATCATTTACTGTTAAATTCTGCTCCGTACTTGTAATATTTTTATTTTTATACTGTATTAAGGATTACTTGTGTTCTGTTCTGTGTATTGTATTGTATTGACCCCTTTTTTTGACATCCACTGCATGCCCAACCTACCTGGAAAGGGGTCTCTCTTTGAACTGCCTTTCCCAAGGTATCTTCCATTTTTTCCCTACAAGGGTTTTTTGGGAGTTTTTCCTTGTCTTCTTAGAGAGTCAAGGCTGGGGGGCTGTCAAAAGGCAGGACCTGTTAAAGCCCATTGCAGCACTCCTTGTGTGATTTTGGGCTATACAAAAATAAATTGTATTGTGTTGTATTGTACAAGGAATCTGTTACTTTTGTGTCCCCCTGAGACTAGAGACATTAGTACCACAACAACAGACACAAGTAAATGACCATGAATACAACAGACACAGAATAAAACATACAGAGTATAATAAATATAAACATTGTGTGTGTGTGTTTGGGGAAGGGGCTGTGCAGTTAGCCATATCAATGTATGCCCTGAAAGGTTTGCATACAGGAGTAAGTGGGGAAATAGAAAAGTAGAGAATACATAATATTCTCCTAGGTACAATGAGGCATAGGGAGTTAGAAGAACCAGATTTGCTTTATGAAGATTGTGTGAGAGTATGGAGGTTATATAATATGGACCCAAGCATGAAAAGCAAGACCCATATTACACTTTAAAGAGAACAGACAGCTGGAGACGAGTCCTTCTAAAATCTGTACAGACATTATGAGGTGCTTGATACTGTATAGCACTAGCTGGGTAATTTTGTTTGATAATTAGGGTTTCCTTGGCTTTAGAATTGATTCTTGACTAGTAGTAATCTCAGGATGGGATTTAAAGTTACCTCAAGACTGCAGGCTCATCAACCTTAGATCAAAGGCTCTTCGCATTTAAACCAAAGCAATTCAATGATGATGATTGTTCTTTTGCCTATAAAAGGCCAGGTATGTCAGGCTCTCTCTTAGCTGTTTATTACTTAAATGGAACAGGACGGCCCCACTGCTTTAGTCATGGTGTGTATTGCTCTCTAGCAGTCAGGTACTTCTTTCTGCATGTATTCTCTCACATTGTCTTTGATTGAGTAATCTGGCTCCATCCAGTGTTCGTGTGCTACCATCTATCAGCCAGAAACTTAGTTTCATGACTGTTTGGCCTCATTCCCTCTCTATAGAGAGGGTTAGACAAACTGGTATCCATCGGATTGCCTGCCCTCCATCATCCTGATAGAACAGTGCATGTTTCTGCCCAGGCTGTAACTCTCTCTTAGTCTTGTTAGAGCTCCCTTGTTTATTGCCCTTCTAAGGCACTGAGTAAGCAGATGCAGGACAACTCCAGCTACCACCGGAAGGTCTTTGCAGGACTTTTCTCTGCTCTGGTAACTTATTTGCCAGCTGTAAACGAATTGACAGCCTATTTCAACATATGTTAAAATAAAATGTATTTTTCTGAAAATACATTGAAAATAACTTAAATACATTGAAAAATGTCTTAAATTATTTTACAGATATCTTAAAATATCTTCATCCTCTTATCTCAAAATGTTTTTCTGATAATTTTACCATAAACAACTCTAGATATTACTAGAAGTGCTGTTGATGTATCTTGACATGTACAGAGAGTCATTTTCAGATTTTTGCCATTTTCTAAAACCTATCTTTTCCATTAGAGGTTATCAGTTTCTTAGATCTATTGCCAGGAATATGGAGAATAAAGAAAAAACTTGGATGAGATCCCAGTCCATTGTATAATACATACCCACTCTATTACATACCTAGTACATGGCCTAAATGTTCACAAATAGTCTAAAATGTGCATGTCTGAGATGTAGAATGACACCAGAGGAAACACTTGTAGACACGGAGAAAATTTGCAAATTCCTCAAACAATGGCTGAGTCAGGAGGCCCCTGAAACTGATAGGCAGCAGAACTGTCCACTGTTTCACTGCTTCTTTAACACAATGCAAATTAAATTAGGTAGGCTACAACTGGGGCTGTTAGAAATTAACAATATCAGCAATGTTGGTACCCATTTTTATAAATAAAACAGTGTCCATTTTTGTAAACAGGCATTTAGTGGAAGAATCTTGGCAGTGCTTAGTCTATTGATAGCAGCTATTTGTGGAGTAATGATTTCCTTTTCAGTCTTTAGGAGAAAGTCATATGCTTAACACTAGAATCACCAGAGCCTACGAAAAAACTTGTAGATCCGGCCCACCTTAAATCCCATCGCACCTCTCTGTCAGTGTCTTTTGTCCTGTAAATGTGCTGATAAAGACAAGCAGCAAGCAGCCTGCTATTCCATCCCCCCACCACCGCAGAACGTGCACAAAGTTCTCCCAGCTCATGCTTTGATTATCTGGGAGTGAAATACTGGAGTTTTAGAGTGGAAATAATAGATCATTCTTTGGAACACATGCATTTCATGTGTGTTCCGTTTCTACAATAATCTGTGTAAACACATTGTTAAAACAGAAACATTTTTCATATTTTAGTAGTAAATGACAGAATGTTGGCATAAACTATATAATGTGTGAAGCCTGAAGTCCAAAGATCAAATAAACACTTTCACAAAAGGTTCAAGGATAAGACAACAGCTTCCATGGCGTAGCGGTAAGATTTGTTGATTTGTAATCAAGAGTCACCGTTTCGATCCCGACTGCCTCCTATATTTGCCATTTTCAGTAGTGAGCTGCTCTTATTGTTAATATTATACAGTACACACATACATTTGGTTTGTGTCTGTAACAGATGGTGTCCATTTATAGTACTTGTAAAAGGTACCTTTTTTTTCACTTTTACTCTCTCAGTCACGATCACAATACATACTACCACCCTAGGGATCTGACGCTGTTAGTTTTTATTTAAAACTGGGAATAGCTGTAGATGTGAGTGGTGTTTTGGCAATGGAAGGCAATGGAGGCAATGGAACTGGACATTCTCTGATCTGGAGGGATAAAAGCTGACACACAAGCGCTGGTGAATCTGCCTTATTCGTATCTCACTGTCACTTGATTTTTTTTTTATTCAGCTTTATTGAGTGTTCCTGCTCACGTTGAATTAGTATGCACCTTATGGTCCATGATGTCAAAGCCAGACTGACAAAAAAAAACCAGAGACATAAGTGTATATATGATATTTGGAATTATTCATCAGTGAAAAAAAAAATGATAGTACAGAAAAAATATACTGAAATATATTTTTAAATTTGATTATTTTGACTTGAAAAATGATATTATACATATAACAGTTTTAAAAATAATTATTACTTACAAAATATACACATTTATTAGTTTTTTTTTCTTAAAATTCTTGGAATGGGATGTCTGCTGACATAGAGTCACTCCTCTTTACATTATATTGTCTCTCCATTAGAGTCCCTTGTTCATAAAGACTATCCACATAGGGGAACAATCCAGATCAGAGGTTAATAAAATGATTTTTAAAGATAAGCTACATTCCATTGTTTGGTAGGAAGAGAGGAGATGCTTAAATAGCTAACTGTATTTTCCCCCTTTGTATCCTCAAGAAAACTGTGGTATATACTTTCTTTTTCAATAAAGGAAGGGTGTGTATGCTTTCCCATTAACTTACCTGTAACCTGATCAAGACAATATTATGGATCAACCCAGCATGCATATTTCTGTAAAAACCCTTTAAATAACACCTTTCTCTCTTCTGGACAATAAAAATGACATCTTTCTATCCTTCTAAATATAAATGCCTGGCTGTTTTGAAGGAAAAAAAATACATCAAAATAAAAAATGAGAACAAAAAATATAGCAAGTACTTGATTTTGGGTTGTTTCCATCTTAACTAACGTTAAGAATGAGGAAGACTGCCATTTTCCTGTTAAAAATCTACTTCAAATAATATTCTTAGCATGAAAAATACTTATGTAATAAAACAGAAGGATCATATGTTTTAAAAAAATCAATAACTTTTTCAAAATTGTTTTTCACTGAATCCAGTATCTCGCAGATATGGCTTGTAAAAGAGAAATTCCAATTTAATAAATGGATTCAGTACACCTACACAAGGGACATTCAAAAAGCTTCTGCACTTTAAAATTTTAGTTGGAAACAGAGGAGGAGTAGTAATTGGACATTAAAAAGTTGGTACAACACTGGGAAAATTGCATCACAAACAAAGGTGACTATGTAGAAAAGTGATTTAATTTGTTTTTGAAATTCTCAATAAATAGAGTTTAATAAAGAGCAGAAACTTTTTGAACATCGCTCGTATATAGTACACAAACTTTTGTTTCATGGAAGGCTTTTGGTGCAGACCACCATAACTTAACATACAGTGCATCCGGAAAGTATTCACAGCGCATCACTTTTTCCACATTTTGTTACATTATAGTCTTATTCCAAAATTGATTAAATTCATTTTTTTCCTCAGAATTCTACACACAACACCCCATAATCCATAATGACAACGTGAAAAAAGTTTACTTGAGATTTTTGCAAATTTATTAAAAATAAAAAAAACTGAGAAAGCACATGTACATAAGTATTCACAGCCTTTGCTGTGAAGCTCGAAATTGAGCTCAGGTGCATCCTGTTTCCTCTGATCATCCTTGAGATGTTTCTGCAGCTTCATTGGAGTCCACCTGTGGTAAATTCAGTTGATTGGACATGATTTGGAAAGGCACACACCTGTCTATATAAGGTCCCACAGTTGACAGTTCATGTCAGAGCACAAACCAAGCAAAGGAATTGTCTGTAGACCTCCGAGACAGGATTGTCTCGAGGCACAAATCTGGGGAAGGTTACAGAAAAATTTCTGCTGCTTTGAAGGTCCCAATGAGCACAGTGGCCGCCATCATCCGTAAGTGGAAGAAGTTCGAAACCACCAGGACTCTTCCTAGAACTGGCTGGCCATCTAAACTGAACGATCGGGGGAGAAGGGCCTTAGTCAGGGAGGTGACCAAGAACCCGATGGTCACTCTGTCAGAGCTCCAGAGGTCCTCTGTGGAGAGAGGAGAACCTTCCAGAAGGACAACCATCTCTGTAGTAATCCACCAATCAGGCCTGTATGGTAGAGTGGCCAGACGGAAGCCACTCCTTAGTAAAAGGCACATGGCAGCACACCTGGAGTTTGCCAAAAGGCACCTGAAGGACTCTCAGACCATGAGAAAGAAAATTCTCTGGTCTGATTAGGCAAAAATTTAACTCTTTGGTGTGAATGCCAGGCGTCACGTTTGGAGGAAACCAGGCACCGCTCATCACCAGGCCAATACCATCCCTACAGTGAAGCATGGTGGTGGCAGCATCATGCTGTGGGGATGTTTTTCAGCGGCAGGAACTGGGAGACTCGTCAGGATAAAGGGTAAGATGACGGCAGCAATGTACAGAGACATCCTGGATGAAAACCTGATCCAGAGCACTCTTGACCTCAGACTGGGGTGACGGTTCATCTTTCAGCAGGACAACAACCCTAAGCACACAACCAAGATATCAAAAGAGTGGCTTCAGGACAACTCTGTGAATGTCCTTGAGTGGCCCAGCCAGAGCCAAGACTTGAACCCGATTGAACATCTCCAGAGAGATCTTAAAATGGCTGTGCACCGACGCTTCCCATCCAACCTGATGGAGCTTGAGAGGTGCTGCAAAGAGGAATGGGCGAAACTGGCCAAGGATAGGTGTGCCAAGCTTGTGGCATCATATTCAAAAAGACTTGAGGCTGTAATTGCTGCCAAAGGTGCATCGACAAAGTATTGAGCAAAGGCTGTGAATACTTATGTACATGTGATTTCTCAGTTTTTTTATTTTTAATAAATTTGCAAAAACCTCAAGTAAACTTTTTTCACATTGTCATTATGGGGTGTTGTGTGTAGAATTCTGAGGAAAAAAATTAATTTAATCCATTTTGGAATAAGGCTGTAACATAACAAAATGTGGAAAAAGTGATGCGCTGTGAATACTTTCCGGATGCACTCTAGTGGCTTAGGCAGTCAGGGTGAGATGTCTTTGCTCTGTTAGAAGCTCAAGAAGCCCTAATTGGCAACTGTTAAAAAAGAATAAGGCTGTATAACAAAAGAACTTAGCAAGAATGTTAGTAAACATTCTAACAAACCTGCCTGGAGATACGGGTGAGGTTGATACATTAGAACTTTTAAACAGGACAAGTAAAAGTGTAACAAATGAAAAAAATAAAATTTTGAGGGGCGCCTTTAGTCTGTAAATCCCTAAGCTGTAGTTTGGTTAGCTTATGCTTAAATAACTCACAAGGCTGTAATTTCAAACATCACCACATTTCACCTTATGTGATCCCAAGTGAATCATCTGCCAAGGCTGTAACCACACAAAAATGAAAACAAAAGTCCCCTTCTGCGACGTTCATTGAATAAAGGCATGACAAATTATGATGCTTTCATGTTTGAAGGCATGGAGTGGTTGGAGCATAAATTAAAATGTTTATTTCACTAATGTATTTAAAACTCAATGCTATATAGCACATAACACCATTTCTAAATAACTTTTAAAAGAAGAAAGCTTTGAGATATATATAACACATCAGATCTCAATGGGGAAAAAAAATCCTGCTGGATATCTATACTGATATGGACTGAGTAATGTGTTAGGAACGAAAGGATGCCACATCATTTGATGGAAATGAAAATTATCAACCTACAGAGGGCCGAATTCAAAGACACCCTGAAAATCAAAGTGAAAAAATGATGCCGCAGGCTAGTCCATTTTGCCGAAATTTCATTGCAGCAACTCATAATCATACTCAGTAGTTTGTATTGCCCCCACGTGCTTGTATGCTTGTGTGACAACATCAGGGCATGCTCCTAATGAGATGACGGATGGTGTCCTGGGGGATCTCCTCCCAGATGTGCACCAGGGCGTCACTGAGCTCCTGGACAATCTGAGGTACAACCTGGTGGCGTCGGATGGACCGAAACATAATATCCCAGAGGGTTTCTATTGGATTTAGGACAGGCGAGTGTGGGGGCCAGGCAATGGTATCAATTCCTTCATCCTCCAGGAACTGCCTGCATAGTCTCACCACATTGTCGTGCACCAGGATACCTAATGACAATCAAGGTGCCATTGTCTAGCCTGTAGAGGTCTGTGCGTCCCTCCATGGATATGCCTCCCCATACCATCACTGACCCACCACCAAACCGGTCATGCTGAACGATGTTACAGGCAGCATAACATTCTCCACGGCTTCTCCAGACCTTTTCACATCTGTCACATGTGCTCAGGGTGAACCTGCTCTCATCTGTGAAAAGCACAGGGCACCAGTGGTGGACCTGCCAATTCTGGTATTCTATGGCAAATGCCAATCAAACTCCACCGTACCAGGCAGTGAGCACAGGGCTCACTAGAGGACGTCGGGCCATCCTCATGAAGTCTGTTTCTGATTGTTTGGTCAGAGGCATTCATACCAGTGACCTGCTGGAGGGCATTTTGTAGGGCTCTGGCAGTGCTCATCCTGTTCTTCCTTGCCCAAAGGAGCAGATACCGGTCCTGCTGATGGGTTAAGGACCTCCTACAGCCCTGTCCAGCTCTCATAGAGTAAGTGCCTGGTCTCCTGGAATCTCCTCCATGCCCTTGAGACTGTACTGGGAGACACAGCAAACCTTATATATTGATGTACCATCCTGGAGCAGTTGGACTACCTGTGCAACCTCTGTAGGGTCCAGGTATCGCCTCATGCTACCAGTAGAGACACTGACTGTAGCCAAATGCAAAACTAGTGAAAAAACAGATGAGGAGGGAAAAATGTCAGTGGCCTTCACCTGTTAAACCATTCCTGGTCCGGTCATCTCATTGTTACTCCTCTAGTGCACCTGTTGCTAATTTCATGAACACCAAAGCAGCTGAAACTGATTAACAACCCCTTCTGCTACTTAACTAACCAGATCAATAGCCCAGAAGTTTCATTGACTTGATGCTATACTCTCATTCAAAAGTGTTCCTTTAATTTTTTTGAGCAGTATATATATATATATATATATATATATATATATATATATATATATATATATATATAGTACATCAAATTCTAAGGTAAAAGTGAGAAAAATAAAATAAAAAACATAAAAATTAAAGGATGTCGGCAGGCTTAGCTGTTCACCAGTTTGCACACTGTAGGCCCTTTTGTGAAAGCTACCCATAAACTTCATTTATTAGATTAGATTCATACAGCATCAGAAACATAAAAAAGATGAAATTCAAAGGACTGATAATACAACCAATCAATCAATCAACTGATAAATAAATAAGTAAAAATAAATTTGAATTGCCTGAGAGCAGTGGACCTTGTTTTCTTGCAGAATCAGGCTCCTGATCTATTTTCCCGGTGTCTACGCAGTAGCTCTTCTGACTGCCAACTCAATAAATGAACAAAGTTTGTATTGCTTTACTGCCAAATGGCTTTCTAAAGCATACCGTAAGTGATTTTTCAACAAAAATATTCTGTTCAGGTACAGCATGTAAACTGTAGAAAATGTCTATCAGCACCTCAAAGATGGGTTCAGATTTAAAAAGATTTTCTCTCTACTGTTTGTCATCAAAATGCAAACAATTAATGTAAAATGATTTTTACTCATGATCTGCTTTTTGACCAGTACATTTCAAGTTCAGTTTTTTAAATAATGTGCAAAGAAAACAGTCAGCTTGTTACAACTGATATCAGACCAAATGTGCAGTTTAGATTTATGTGTGTTGCAGGAACAGTTGCTGTGCACGTCTGTTCAGCTCAGTCACCATTACATCTGGCATGTCTAATAAAGTGGATGCTAGGTGGCCCTGTTGCCCACCTTTTCTAAACAGACAGATGCAGGACATGAGATGAAATCACCAAGAAGATGTTTAATTTCTTCTTTCTATAGTGCCCCAAAGCACCTCCACCAAAATAAACAGGCAATAACTACAATAAATCAGCACAATCAATCACATTATTCTCTCCTCCACATCTCCCAGCAAGCTCTGTCCTACTCCTCCCGACTCTGGGTTCACAGCACACTTTTAAATAGTCCTTGACCCGGAAGTGCTTCTGTCCTTCCGTCCCTGTGACTTTGGAGTACTTCCGGGATTTGTAGACAGTAGGGACTCCCCAGTCTCCCTGCAGCATCTCCTGGCGGCACCCACAGCATCCAGTAGGGATGTGAAGCCGAACTCCAGATCCCATGGTGCCCTGCGAGAATCCGGGGCACCACTATGCTGCAGGGGAGCTGCCAACTAGCAACCTGGGGGAGGCAGTGTCCCAAAGCAGCTGCCGTCCCCATCCTTCCACTTCAGAGGCATCCCAGCCGGGTTGAGCTGCTGGCCATCTCCTACACATGTCATCACTTATGAACAAACTGAAATATTGTATTGTTGGTATCTGATAAATCTGCCTTGTGTCCGGGTAATCCAATGAGCAGCAGCTGTCAAAGCTTCCCAATAATCTTGTCAAACCACTCACTTTTCAAAAGTGGCATCACAGTTTACTGTTTGAGCAAAATAATCAACTTTGTATGCGTCACTATCACTAGAACTGGAATGCATAATGCTGCCACGGTTTATTTCTGAAGAACTGTCTCTACTATCACACAATAAATCCTTTATTCTTCACTTACATTTTGACAGCCTGCATTTGGCTCGCCCTGCTGTGGCAAATGCGATCCCAACAGCCACCTGCCATCATTAGATTTAGTTCACTGAACATGAATAAACTTGGAGATGACAGTGGAACTGCAAATAGCAGTGGATGAGTTATCTCATGGGACAGGTGAAAGGCCAGGTCCAGGGCAGCATTGGACTACCTAATCGGAGCTAAGGACATTTTATGGTTGGGACATAATGAAGCGTGAAAATGAAACAAATACTATACATTGTGGCAGGCGACCGGGTCCCATGTCCGGCTGGGACGCCCCTTCTACTTATGTTCCAGGGGAGCAGCCATGGGCTCCTCAGTACCTCCCCTAGGACGCTTGGTGGCAGCCTCCCTGGCTGACGATGGTGCCTCAGTTTCCCGCAGGGTTCCATGGGAGATTGAGTTCTCCACAAACCTGTGGGGATCTGGGGTGGCCGCCAGGGGGTGCTGCATGGATCCCGGAGCCAGCCTGGACAACTCTACAGCCCCGCCTGGAAGTGCAATCAGGAACAGGTGATCAAGAACCTGGAGCACTTCCGGGTGGGCTATAAAAAGGACCGGCAACAACCACTCACGACCAGAATTGGGAGGAAGAGGATGAGGTTGCCTGGGAGGAGTGGTGGTGCCAGAAGATGGGTTGTGAAAACACGGAGAGATGCACTGAGAGGTCTGCTACAGAGCAGCAACCGGAAATAGAATCAAATCCGATTAACCAAACAGCGGCACGGTGGCGCAGTGGGTAGCGCTGCTGCTTCGCAGTTAGGAGACCTGGGTTCGCTTCCCTGGTCCTCCCTGCGTGGAGTGTGCATGTTCTCCCCGTGTCTGCGTGGCTTTCCTCTGGGTGCTTCTTCCCACAGTCCAAAGACATGCAGGTTGGGTGGATTGACGATTCTAAATTATCCCTAGTGTGTGCTTGGTGTATGTGTGCGAGCCCTGCTATGGGCTAGTGCCCTGCCTGGGGTTTGTTTCCTGCCTTGCGCCCTGTGTTGGCTGGGATTGGCTCCAGCAGACCCCAGCAACCCTGTAGTTAGGATATAGCAGGTTGGATGATGGATGGATGGATTAACCAAACACAGGGGTTGGCGAGTGAAGCGAGCAGGGGGTGGAGCCCCCTAGTATCTCTTAATAAAATTTGATATCCACAAAGACTATAATATTTGAAATTCTTATATTCTTTTTAGAAATGAGCAGATCACTTTTTAGAAGTCTTTTTTCACTGAGAGGACTGTATTTAATCTATATAAAGTATATTTACAGAGATCCCTTACATACAAGTTTTATATTGGTAATTTCAGTTTTGCATTGTTTTATCCATTGTAGTAATCAGTGAAATCAAAATGTAAAGCTGTCATAATTTAATGTAATCATAGCAGAGTTAAAGATGTCAAGATTTGCATTGGGTGTGACGAGGATAGATAGGATTAGAAATGAGTACATTAGAGGGTCAGCTCAAGTTGGATGGATAGGAGACAAAGTCAGAGAGGCAAGATTGCGTTGGCTTGGACATGTGCAGAGGAGAGATGCTAAGTAGATTGAGAAAAGGATGTTAAATATAGAGCTGCCAGGGAAGAGGAAAAGAAGAATGCGTAAGAGAAGGTTCATGGATATGGTGAGAGAGGACATGAACGTGATGGGTGTGACAGAACAAGATGTAGAGGATGGGAAGATATGGAACAAGATGATCCACTGTGACAAACCCTAACGGGAGGAGCCGAAAGAAGAAGAAGAAGAATATAGGAAGTATTCACATTTATCAATAAGGAAATGTGCAAGCCTGTTGCTTCATCGTGGTTTCAAATTTGGGCCTGAGACTCCTCTTCAGCCCCAGAAACTTTACCAGATGCACTGAAGGATTATTTGCCTAAATCCAAAACCAATCAATGGTGTCTTTTAAGCAAGGGATTTCTCTGCTATACACACATTATTCTATTATTTTTACTTTAAATAGTCAAAAAAGTCAAAGAACTTGATTATTAATTGATGTCACAGGAGCAAAGTCAAATTAATCATGAGTAAATTATGACATTAAAATTAAGCCTGTGAATGTATATTTATTTAGACTTTAGATTAGACATTATATGTAGAAAATGATATATTTTCTCAGTTGATGGTATGTTCGCCAAACAAAATATACTGTAGTAAAACAGGAAAAAATCTCATTGGCTACTGAAAGAACAAAATCAATCTTCATTATCTACATCAAAAATTACAAGGGAATCTGAAGCATCTTAAGTGACCTGGAAAATAAATTAAATGGAAAACATTTTTTTATTTAAAAATGCCTGTAGCAAATCTTGAAATAATTTTAACTACTACATATCAAATGCACATCAGTAGTAAATATATTTCTTCCCAGAAAGTCCGGAATTTTGAGATAATACTGAACACTAGAATTTTCAAAACTGATACGCTTATGGGCCTCTTATATAGTTTACAAAGAAGGGTTTTACCTCAATGTCTAATTGGTAATTCCTGAAAACAAATTCCAAGAATCACATTCGAGTAAACATATTTACTTATTTACGACCATGTTGTTGCAAGAGTCTGATGATTGATGCTGCAGCTTCTTTACTCAGTTAAAAGCTGAGGAGTGGATTTCCTAGCCTGATGTTTTCTCAGTGGCTGGTAGTACTGTAGTTCATTTTTATTGGATTATTTTAAATTAAGTTGGGTGAAATTGATAAATAACGTGCTCTGTTTGGTGTGTAGAAGTGTAGAAAATCAAAGCAAAAGTTAAGAACCAGAAAGACAGAGTAGCAAAAGTACTGGACAAATGAAGGTTGTTTTTATTTTCAAGTTTAGATAATGATATGTCTGATGTGCGGCTTTTAAAATCATCACTTTGATTATGTTAATTATAGTATTTCTGGAAATGCACTCCGGAGCAGCCAATACAGCATAAATAATACAAGAATAAACTCTGTGTTTCGCATACTCACAACTGTAAACCTACTTTTGCCCACCCTGTATTTATGAGTAACTGAAAACAGTAATATTAGGTGTACAAAATTATAATACCTTTGGTTCAATCATCCTTTATTTCAGTAGTTACTCTTACTTTTAGATAATGTAAACCAGCACTGGGTCTGAGAATACTATACTTTATATAATAAGTATTTTTATTTTGCTTCCTTATTAATTGTATTGTATGTTTTTAATCCATCCATTCATGTTTTACTTTGCTTATCAGTTGAGGATTGCAGAGAACTGTTGTCTACCCTGGCAGTACTCAAAGTAAGGCAGGAACCAACTTTGGGCATGACATCAGTCCATCTTAGGTCACATTTAAACATATACAATTTCATAGTTACCTCTTATCCTAAACTGCATGCCTTTGTAATTTAGGAGAAACATCAGAGTCTTCAGAAAGCAATCTATTCCAGGTGTGACAGATAGGGGCGCTCTCGCTCCCTTGAACCCTCGGACAATATGTCAGACACCAGATAAAAGTCCAAGAATTGACTTTATTATTATAAATAAGTGCACAAAGCACCACTACTCCACACTACTCCAATAAACAATAAGCAATATTCAATAATCAACAATAAACAATCCTCCACTCTCCCAGACGTGTTGCCACCCTTCCACCCAGCTCAGCTCACTTGTCTGGGATTTCCCATAGTTCTTTATAGTCCATGACCCGGAAGTGTTTTGCCCTCTCTGTCCACGTGACTAGGAACACTTCCGGGTCAGGTAAAAATCCTTTTTCTTCACCCCGGAAGCACATCATTCTTCCTGTCCATGTGACTTGGATGTACTTCTGGGGTGTAGGGCAAATAATCCTTGTTCCTCTCTGCAGCGTCCTCTAGCGGCCCCCATGGTATCCAGTAGGGCTGGGGATAAAAACTGCATTGTCCAGGATTCCCTGCTGGCATGCAGGGCACCTCCATGCAGCAGGGAGGGCTCCACCTGGCGCCTTGGGGGTATTGGCCGGGATGAACGGCTGGCCATATATCACACAGGATAGAAAGTATGTGCAGACTCCACTAAAGCTGTTTCCTGGTTAGGCTTTGAACCTATGAGCTGTGAGCCATTAGCACACACATCATGCCACCAACATTATAGTATGTCTTTTATTTGAAGTTTATAGTCATAGTCATTTTTTTAATGGATGCAATTTGTACCAGAATGGATTTTGAATGGCAGAGACCAGATAAAAAAAGTTAGGATACACACTCTTTGGCAAGTAGAAGTCATCATTATAAGTTATTGTGGGGAGACAAGTGCCACCAGGTGGGTTAATAGAGTGCTTCAAGACATGATTTCGTAGAGCACTAAAGGCAAACAGAGTCCCCGTAGGGCTGCTTGGAGGCTGGAACCACTCCTACAGGCTGACAGATAGCATGGAGTAGGTAGGAACTTCTAGTCCTAAATATAAAGAGGGCATGCCTGAAGCCAGTTGATGCCTGGCCCTTTGTAGGTTGCAGAAGGCTCAAGGGCACACCAGAGGGTAGAGTTTAAAGGCTGCCTCCAGCTACTATGTTAGGGAATCTAGTGTTGGGATTTCTCTTTTAATGAGAATGAGCACAAATTAGTAAGTAAAACTTTTAATTCCAAAATATAATACTGGTAGTTACGGTTCTAAGATATTTTATCAAAAATCACACAACTTGGTGTTTGCAAGAAAAGTTTGATGGAAAACCATGCAGGTTAAGATAGCATGAATCATTAATTTATATCAAACAAATGCTAAATATTGTACTGTGTAATCTGGCAAAAAAATATGCTTGGGCAATCTGTTCTAACTAACCTTAAATGTGTATAAACACACTACAAAAAGAAAAAGGTAAACAGCCTTAGGAAAAGAAACAAAACAAACAAAAGCACAAAAATAAACTGCAAATAAAAATTATGTGAAAGAAAAGCACAAGCATAGCTAGAAAAAGTGCTTTAACACAGTGTTTCTCAACCACTGGGTTGCAAGTTGATATTGTGTATAATGGCAGTGGGTTGCAAACTGAGTTGTGAGTTTGTTGCCCCTCCAAATTAACTTCCCCTGCTTGGATGACTGCATTCAATTGACCAAGGGAGACACCACCCTCCCCGCTTCAACGATAATGCAAAACTCAACCAAGGGAGATGTCCCACAAGCTGTGACAATTGTGCTCAGTTTAATTAAGGGGACATCCCTCTTGGTGGTTTGTGAAGACACTCATATGGGAAAAAGTAAGTTATGACACCAAGAAGGTTCAGAAACACTGCTTTAACATATATGTTACTGAATGTGCAAAGGACAGGGTTTGGCTTCTACATAAAGATCAGAAGTTCAGAAAAATTACACATTTTCCATATCTGCTTTTACTGTGTTTCAGAAAGTCTCTCAATGCCACATGACCACATGATAAACACACCCCAGGAGCCAGGGTCAATCCAAAAAAGACTGACAGAAATCAACACGCTGTTTCATCATAAGGCACACTTACTCATATACTGTACCTCGCACATATATAGTATGATTTTGGAATGTGAATATAAACCGGAATGGCTGTAAAACAGACAGTAGGAGAACATGTAAACTCCACAGAGGCATCTCGAAGCAAACATTTTAAAATACATTTGTATTCAGTATTTCTGTCTCTCTCTCCCCCAAGTCATTATGCCTGAGGTTGTTTTGCCAGACCAGTTCTCCACGCTTCACGTTTCCTTGCTTTTGCCTTCATTTCCTGATATGTGATGCAGCTGACATCTTTGATTATTTGGCTGATATACTCTCTGCTTGGTATGCCTCTGGCATTTTTGGATTTGATTGCCCTTCCAAGGACTAAGTGTATAGCAGTCAAGGATTCCTGATAGTGACTCCAATTAGATTTTTTACCCTTCTTCACCGAATAATCCCATAGCTTCCTTTCTTGTGTTCTTATCTAAGAACCTCTTCATATTTGACCCAACCAATTAGATTCTGGCATCTGTATGTATAGTGAGTGGTTAATATGTGTTTTTTGTCGACTTCAAGAATTACTTTTACTCGTGAAGAGCTTTTGCACAAATGGGACATAGTTCCATCGAATTTATTTCCTATGTTTGTTTGTGATGAGGGATGTTTATCACAGACGTTTTCCCCATTTGCCTGCAGGAATGCTGCCCATCAATCATGCTTCACCAGGAGGTTCAGAGGTAAGCGGGCTGGTGCTCTGGAGATGCATAGGCTTTTGTGCTTCACTCCCAGCAATCTACCTTTCAAATGTTCGCTTGCTTATCAATAAAATGGCATTACTAATTAGGACTAACAAAGATTTTGCACGTATTTGTACCTTCTGTTTTATAGAAACGTGGCTTAATTTGGATCTGCTGGACAACGTTATTCTAATGGCAGGATAGGAGTTATTTAAAGCGGACTGTGACAGTGGACTCGGTGGCAAATCATGAGGTGGCGCTGTCTGCATGTTTATAAACAACAGCTAGTGCAGAGATGTGTCCCAAATTCTTTCTTTTTCCTCTGCTGATTTAGAAGCTCTTGTCGTTCATTGCAAGCCATTCTATCTACCCAGGGAATTCCATTCTGTAATACTGGTTGGAATTTATGTTCCTCCTGATGCAAATGTTCAATTGGCACAACAGTTGCTAGCTGATAACATTCATCATCCATCCATCCATTCATTATCCAACCCGCTGAATCCGAACACAGGGTCACGGGGGTCTGCTGGAGCCAATCCCAGCCAACACAGGACACAAGGCAGGAACCAATCCCGGGCAGGGTGCCAACCCACCGCAGAACATTCATCATTGGAAAATAAATTCCCCTGTTCTGTCATTTTCATTATGGGTGATTTTAACTACAGTAACATGAAACACAATCTGTCCAAATACCACCAACTGACCAACTGCCCCACATGTGAGGGTAAACCATTGAATCACTTTTACACCAACATTAAAGGGGCATTTAATCATTTATCCTGTGAACCTCTTGGCAACTCTGACCATGCCATTATTATGCTTGTTCCCAGCCATAAACAGAAACTGAAACAGTCAAAGCCCACCAGAACTATTAGCCGCAGATGGATTCCTGAGACTATTGGAAGGCTGAGGGACTGTTTAGGCTCCATGGATTGGAGAATTAAAGAAGTTATTAAGGAAAACCTTTTATTTTTTTGTTAAAACTCAACTTTGTTATATCAGTAAACTATATTTTTAATTTAAATATATTTGTATTCTCTACTTTGTAATTGAATTTGCTATTTCTTTTGGGGATAAACCTAGTTAAATATGAACGCTGCCTACTGAATGTAAACGTAAAATACAACTATTAATGATTTTCATTCTTGCCATACCACTCTCTTAATTGTAGTCCCCACTTTCACTTTCTGATCTTGAGATGATGATGAAGAAGTGGAAAGTGGATACAACAACATCATTAAACTGATCCGGAATGTCAATGGTGAAGAAAACCTGTTGGTAATTAGAGACTGGAATGCAATCATTGGAGAAGCAGAAAAGAAAATATGGACCTGGAACAAAGACTGAGAGAGGAAGAAAGTATTGATAGAAGTCTTCACCCGAACTTATGGTGACAAACACATGGGTTCAGCCATCATCATCTAAGAAGGAGGTTCACAGAAAATGTCCAGGGGCATTTATAGACACAAAGATTATATTTTGGTGAAGCAGATGCTCAGCAAACAAGTTAAAGATTACAAAAGCTACTTCGGGGGAAACCTCAAAATGAAGAAACTAGAACAGAAATAAGGTCATTAGATAAGATGACAGGAAAAGAAAGCAGTGAGAGAAGAAAAGATGGTTTATTACCTACTAATGTATAGGTTTAATAACCATGAGGATGCTGGAGAACAAATATGGCAAGAAATAAAAGAGAGAATGAAGAAGACAAAGGGTGAATTACTGCAAAAACTAAAAGTCACTTCTAGAAAACTGTGGATAATAGAATATTAAATAATGATAATTCACAAAAGGAACAAGTTGAAGAACTCACAAAAAACAGACAAGTAAGAAATGTATCTAGTTCTGCTAAATTAAATGAACAGACTATGCTACAAGGTAAAGGAATAGTACAACAAAATATTAGATGTGGGAAAATTAACATAGGTTACAAAAATATCAAGGCCTTTTTTTAGAATACTTTCAAGTAAAGTAAGGATGAACATGGGAATCTTCTGCTAGATAAACTTAAAAGATATATGGAAATACTACAGAGAAACTTTGTGTAATGGTGGGGATATGAACAGAGGTGTAATACAAAAGCAAGATGAAGTAGGCACAGAAACAACAGGGCACCCAATAAATGTCAACAATTCACACGTTTGTCAATTTAATAAAGTCTGTAAACAATTGTAGATTAAGCTTTAAAAGTGAAATTCATTTAATAAGGGCCATTAAAATATTACAGTCAAATTCTAAAAAAGTCGAGAATAATCCAAGAATGCAAAGAGCATTAATCTTTCAATTTCACATAGCAATTATTTGGCAAATTGTATTCCTCTCCACTCTTTGTGCTCTACCCTGTCCCTATTTTCTTTCATTTTTCATTGCTCACACCTACTCTAATGTTTCAGCCAGGATCTCTCCCTTGGCTTGTGTTTTAATGCCTTTTTTATGTTTCTTTTTGTTCAGTTTTGATTCTTTTATGTCAATATTGATATGATTAACATTTTTGTGCATTATTTGGTTTCAACATGCCTCTGTTTATCCTGCTATCTTTCTTGTGTTTTGTGATTGTTTCCCTAAGAGGTGGGACCACCTGCCTATCACTGCATAGGACTGCCCCTGGTCCTATAAAGTCTGGTCAAATACACAGTCCTTTGTGGTTCATTGAATGTTGTGTTAGTAAGTTATGCCTTTCTGTATGAATTATTTATTATGCTTGTGTAGTTTTTGGCTTGTTGCTGTGTTTGTTGATCATTCTTTTGGATTTGGTATTGGAACTGAATTATTATTTGCTACTGGATTGCATATTTCAGGCAACATCTCCTGTGCCTTTTGTGCTCCACGAAGCATCCTTTCTGTGGGAACATTTTTGCAACATAAATCTTTTATGTATAAATATACTTCATTTGCCTTTTCTGTTTCAAGCCTAAGTTTACGCATTCTTCCTCTTGTGAGGCTGTTTGCTGTAGTTTTTGGAACATTTAACTATATTGGCCACTTTTCCATTATGAAGGTCTGATCCCCAGCTACTCGAGAGGCTGCACTGGGATTTCATTAAGAAGTGCTCTTCGATTCAATGACACCTTCTTTTGCTAATTCATAATTGACACGAAAATTATTACAAAAGCAAAGGGATCTGAACCACAGCATTTGCTGGAATGCCATGGAAATTATGAATGTTGGCTGGTAAACCATGTAGGGTTAATGCCACATGACAAACAAGAAAACTTTAAAGTGTGCGGGAAACGTGATGAAAACGTTAATGCCAAGGGACATGCTTGAAGATGATTACATTGTTTTGAGGGGTTAATGCTTTAAAATGTCAAAAGAAAAAGGAAACAAAGAGGAGAATAGTTTGTCATGGTTCATGCCATTTATCCCTCCACTCTATTTATACAAGGAAATCTACCGAAGGGGATTGAAAACTTGAATCATCTCTGTTTCATAGTCTGTTTGTTACTTTCTTCATGAAGACACCAGACATTTGGGACTCATCCTAAAAATTTAAAGCAGTCTGAGTTGACTTAGGAAGGATGAAACAGAATAATAAAAACCACCCCATCTATTGTACACTACACAAAGGTATAAAGGGACAAGGGGCTCTGTCCAAGATGTTTCTCCAAGCACTCTGAATAGAGGAAGACTATCAATATAAGTTATAAATTTGGTTAAACTTAAGCTTTTATAAATAAAAACAACTACAATGTATCTTATTTCTTTTATTATTATCTCTGGTGTCCTGGCTATTGGAGAGACAAGAACCCCTAGTTGTTATAAAAACAGTACAGACCAGGATAGTAAATACATTATATTTTTTAGCATTCCAACATTTGTATGTAACTCTAACATTTAGAAAGTACCCTTGTGAGACTCTAGCCATGAAGACACAGATCAGTTTACTTTAAGTGTTCACCACATAAGAAGTGAAAAAAAAATGTTTACATCTAAAACAGCTTATTTAAAAAAAATGAAAAACAGAAGTTGTTTACATCTAAAATAACTTATTCTTGCTCAATACAAAAATGATGATAGTTTGATTACAGGAGGCTCAACAGCATTGTTCAAAAACCATTTGAAAAACTTACAGGCAGAGCCTTTGCCCTTTCTTAGACAATTGAAAAATGGCAATTTTGACCATTTTATTTATAGCTCTCTTTCTTTTCCATTCCTCTCTTGCCTCTTGACTGTTTCTGGCAGAATCACTCAGTGGGTTAATACAGTGATGTTCAGGAGGAACCCACAGGGAAAAAAGTCAGGTTTTAAAGAGCTTAAATGACAGCCTTAAAGACAGTTTTTAACTTTGACAATGATACACTGGGTGAAATTAAGGGATGCCTGTTTTTGCTATACCGTGTTTACTTCCTTTCTCAGGCAATAATTACATTACTCATTCTAAGTGAGATTTAGGGATGTTTTCATTTTTCTCTTTTAACAAGCTACCTCTTATGTTGTTTGCTCATCCCTCATTAACATGCCTTTTAATTGCACTAATAATGTATACAGCACTTAAAATTAATAAACCACTCCCAGTATTTACTCTGTTTTGACCTTTATTTGTTAGGATTGACACAGGAGATTTTCTCACACTGAAAAAATGAATCTATTAAGCTGAGAAGCAACTGCTCACTGGGATTCTTAGTGACAGCAATAAATGACTTTGGCATTTGAATCCCCATGGTTTCCTTCACTCAGCAATTGATGAAAGAAATAAGAACCATTGACGGCAATCCTGTAAATTGTAAGTGTAGCATTTCTTTTCCTGATGAGGTAAAGATATATATGAAAATGAGCCATGTCACAGGTTGCGTAATTGTGTAATGATGGAACTGATTCACAGCAAACACAAAAAAATTATGAAAAATAGAGCAGTGGTCAGCAACATTAGTCCTGGAGGGCCATAATGACTGCAGATTTTTGTTCCAACCCAGTTACTTAATTAGAAACCAAACATTTGTGACGATGCGAGTTCGACTCCATGCTCCCATCTTCAATCTGGGAGCCCTTGAACCCAACATCGTCGGTAATGCTACCGATGAGACTAGGCAGTGAGGCAACAACAATGGAGCAAGGGGATTGTGTATAAAAGTGCCAAGTGCTTTTATTAAAACAGAATACAGTGTTCAAATTAAATAAAGTGCAGTGCCTTCCAAAAAGAGTCATTAAATAAATAATCCATAAAAACAGTAGTGAAACGTGGCGGATAAAAACAATAGAAAAAAGTCTTCTAAAAACAACGAGATTAAAATAATGCTGGAAGCTGTCCTTTTAAAAATCCAGTGCATCCTTCTTTTACTACTGGCGGCCCCCCTGGTTCTCCCATCTGGGCTCCAGTTACACAGGGTTGGCAGTGGCGTGGAGCCTTTCCATGAAGATGTAGGCTAATGTGGTGAGGAATGTGGTATAGCGGGTCCACAACTCCCGTTCTAAGACCAGTTTTAAAATAAATAACCACCGTGCTCACGGCTTAGCGACGGGGCGTGGTGGTTGTGTGGCTGAAGCGGTTCTCAGGGTGATTCGCGATGTGGGCGTTTTTCACCTTAGTGCACAGGTGAGAAACGGTCCGCATCCGTGATTGTTCCTGAGGCTGCTGATTTGCAACAGCTACCATGCGCTCTTGATAAAAACAAGTGCGAGTCGGCTAGTGGAGGAAAAAAAAAGAGAGACAATAGGTGAAAGAAAGCCAGAGGTTGCAGGAGAGCAGGAAGCTGCAGCAGCAGGAGAAAGTCAGCACGGGAGAGCGGGCGAGTGCAGGCTTGTATGCAGCTGTACAGGTAGCCTGGGTGTTAGGCCGACACCCGAGGAGTAGCAGTAGTGGTCACTCCTGCAGAGTTTATTCTGAAGGGTGGGAATGACCGGAAGGCGGATGACTTTCTGCATAAGGCCGTGGAAGGTAGCGGGAGTTGGAACTTGGGGTGTGTATTCCCCAGCACGGGCGCCCTGGTCGCTGTGGAACCCAAGTCGCTGTATGGAGGAGCCTACTGGAGCCAGGGGTCGGTAAGGCGATCCGAACAGTAAGACAGTGCAGAGAAGGTCAGCTGCATGTAGAGCGACTGCCCTGTTGAGAAGCCCAGATGAGAGGACCAGGGGGGCCGCCAGTAGTAAAAGAAGGATGCACCGGATTTTTAAAAGGACAGCTTCCAGCATTATTTTAACCTCGTTGTTTTTAGAAGACTTTTTTCTATTGTTTTTAACCTCCACGTTTCACTACTGTTTTTATGGATTATTTATTTAATGGCTCTTTTTGGAAGGCACTGCACTTTATTTAACCCTTTAACCGCCAACTCCCTAAATATTCCCCACGCCAGGCGAAATCTGAACAATTTTTGTTTTTTTACTTTTTTACATTTTTTTTACATTTTTTACATTTATTCAAGCAGTATTGACCACTAAATGTTGTGCAAGTTGCCAGTGTATACACGAAATCTATAAATGTAACCTGAATTCTCAGCTAAGCAAAACATCTTAATACCAAACCGTGCCCTTTTCAATGGTAGATACTGTCGAAACTGTAAGCGGCCCTTTCACGACAATAAACTTTCATCAACTGCAACTGACGGTCCTGGCATGTAGGGCAACTGAAATGCTTCAAATAAATGATCAATCAAAGGACGTAGCTTGAACAAGTGGTCGCGGTTTGGATCTTTCTTATCTGGCTCGTTTCTGTTGTCATTCAAATGAAAGAATTTCAGCAGCAAAGAGAATCGGTTACGTGTCATGACAGCTGCAAAAATAGGTGTTGCATACATAGGATCTGTAGACCAGTACATCTCAATATCTGGTTTTCTGATTATTCCCATCAACATCAAAATCCCAATGAATTTTTTCATTTCGTTTTCATCAGTGTCAAACCAAGCACGAACACGGGAATGTGGAGGTAAATTGGGATTTTTCTCAATAAACTGTGCTGCATACAGATTTGTCTGATGAACAAAATGTCTGATCAAATCAGGTGACACAAACAGCTCATAAAACTGCTCAGCAGTGTAATTGTTTACATCAACAATAAAGCCACACGTTGCCTCAAACGAATGCAGAAAAGGTAGTTCACCACGGGCAGCAGCCCAGCTGAGATGCTGGGGATACACCCACTCAGCGCCGTCATCCGATGCGTCTTCATTCACAGTATCATGCAGCGCACGTTGCTGCTCATCACTGTCACTAAAATCTTCTTCAGAACTGCTACAATCATGATCAGAACTATCCAAAATCGCCTGCAAAGCCTCACTTGAAGTCAGTTTACGTTTCGCCATATTCACAGCTGTTACATGCGAATCACGTCACATGACCGGCCAAAACAACCACAGACTTGTCGAAATACAACGTAGTAATAATACCCACGCCAAACCGTCAGTTATACTACTTGCCAGGCATTCATATAACCACAGGCAAATGTGCCGGATAATTCCGGCAGTATGGCGGTAGCATTAAAACAACGGTGCCGGATATATCCGGCAGAGGGCGGTGAAGGGGTTAATTTGAACACTGTTTCTTTTGTTCTGTTTTAATAAAAGCACTTAGCACTTTTGTACACCATCTCCTTGCTCCATCATTATGCCTCACTGCTTAGCTCATCGGTAGCATTACCGATGGTGACGGGTTCAAGGGCTCCCGGATAGAAGATGGGAGCATGGAGTCGAACCCGCATCGTCACAACTTTACCAATAACAGATCTTATTAAGTTTCATGGCTTGTTAGTATTTTAAGTCTGCCATGTCAGGTCATTTTTTTCCTTCCCTAAGATCTCATCCAAATGATTTGAAGCTTTAAATGGTTGAATAATTCACAGTCCTTAACTTTTTTTCTGTTCAGTTTCCTTCCAAATGTTTAATTAAACCAAATAGTTCACAATAGTTCAAAGATAACAGCTACAGCCTCAACAAGTTCCATCCCCTTATGCTCAATATATTGTCAAGCTTGGAGGTGCACAGGAGAGCACATCAGGGTTTCCAAGGAGCAAAAGCTTTATTGCAGTTCTGGCAGATACAAACACATGACCCTTTCGGAAGCGGTCTGACCACACAGGGAACAGCTGTAAAACGTGACGCCTCAGCCAAGACTCCTGGTCAATAGAACACAAAGTCTTACTCTTCAAGGGGGTACAGCGGCTCGGAAGCAGCGGCCAGAGCAGAGGGAGTCTGGGGGAAGAGAGGACAGGAGAGTGAGACTTTAGGATGGCCGTGGCATGGTCTTTTAAATGTTCGAAGCCCTGCGTGGCAAGCCTGCAGCTAATCTTGCAAAGAGGAAGTGTAAGCGTGTGCTTGTTTCCAAATGAAATACTGTTTAAGCGGGAGTTTCTGAAGAGTGGCCGCATCCATCCTGCAGCAGCGGTCACAATATAAAACATATTTAAAACAGCATTTAGAGAATTATATTCAAAAGACAATGAAGTAAATAAAAAGGAAAAAAAAATGAACCAGGGATGAAATCTTACCATTTCCATAACATTGATTATTGTCATTCTAAAGAATAATGAAGACCCTCCAGACTGTGCATCTTATAGATGAAGCTCACTACTGAATAATGAAGGTGGATAGATAAAGTTAAAGAAGATTTGAAGGAAAAGGGTCTGAATGGGGAGGAGGTTTTGAGACAGAGTTGTATGGAGGAGGTTGATCCAGCACATCAACCCCACATAGAAGTTGGAAGAGATGAATATGAAGAAGAAGATGTTAAGGTATTGGCAAAAGCTCTATCAAATCAAGTTGAGATAATCATAAGATCAAAATGGATTTATTAAAGGCAAGACATCTATTGTCAAACATAGGCAGAGAGTACTCAGTAGTGTAGATCGGTGAAATTCACCAAGCGGTTTTTGCAGGCAAATATGCTGTGTTCGCCAGTGACCTTGGTTGTCAAACATTTTCCTGGAAATTTGCCATGCAGCCTGGTTAAGCAATATTTTTTGCAGTGTTTCATGATGTTTTGCAAAGCCAGCATGATATCACAAAGCTGTAGCAGCCATATGTAGAACATTTAAGAATGCCTATTGTAAGATCATTGCCGACCCAATCTGTAGTCAAGCAAGATTAAAAAAAAAAAAAAGCTGCAATATTTTCTTTTGAAGGGTATATTTTCTGAACATAATCAGAACATTATGAGTATTACCACTGGATTTGTAACACTGATCCCTGAGTGCTGGCAGTGGAAGATTGGAACTCTGTGAGCAATGATGTATATTTTATTTATTTATTGCTAGTTTGACACCATTTTGTTGTATTTTGTTTGTAGTGTTCGTTCCGTCTGCTTTCTTTTGTTTTTTGAGGTGCTGTGGCACAGTGGTTAGCACTGTTGCGTCACAGTTCAGATCACATTTTTGGCCACACTAATCATTCCAGCCTAGTTGGCAGATGCTCCCCTAGCTCTCAGGAACACCTAGACGACCATTGCACCAATCTAGTTCAGTTTCTCCTTCCCCATTGATGTCAGTCCATTTTATGAAGTTCACAAAAATTTCCATGACTTCGCCACAGTAAGTTTGCTCATCACTGTTTCTGAACATGTCATACACTTCCTCAGTAAATTAACTTTGAGAGGTTTTATTGCTTTTGGATACAGAAGAGATGTTCAGTAGAACAGAGTTCTCTTCATAGTACTGTGCAAGTTTTAGTTTGGACCAAAGGTTTGTGCTTGGATCAAGTTACTTAACTCAAGCCTGGAAGCCTCAATGCAGATTAGATTACTTCATAGTAGAATGTGAAAGTCGACAATTCTCTACACTTTCTTCACTGCTCTTAATTGTGTTGAGCCACTAATTGTCTCCTTCAAAACTCTGAAATAAAGGGGACTCTAAAGTAAGGAACAGAACAAAAAATATCTCTGTATGCGGATAACAGATTAAAATTATCTAAAACATATCAGGGATTGAAGATATTTACTTATCTACCAAAAAGTGATGTATTTATAATCATTCCAATTCCCCTTACTATACTCTTTGAAGTAATTACATATGGGAGTAGACCATCTATGATTTCCTACACTACAATGCTAAAGCGTCGACTAGTTTTACTCATCTGAAAGAACTGAAATTTACCTTTTGTGACTCATTGGGAAAATAATATATTACCTAAAACTAAAAAAATAAATAATTTTCTTTACACAGACTGTGCAGAGCTTCTTCAGAATGTAGCAATAATTCATTAATATTATTATGGAATAAAAGTCCTGAGCTCCTGCAAATGCCAATGTCTGTTTAATTAATATGACAGGTTTCTTGTTACTAACTTCTCTCTGATTTGGACTGAAGTGGGGTTTTTAGTGTTGTTTATGATTATAAGACTTTTCTTAAGTCAAAATAAATTATGTCATATGTTTTGCATTTGTCTACCACACCACTTGCTTGTTCAAAAAAGTCTGGTTAGGCAAGATCTTCCTTTCATAAACACATGTTGGTGGTCACTCAGTATTGTATTTTCATGTTGGGGATTTATTTATTATAATTTACTTATCTTTGCATGTTATAGAAGTAAAACGTATTGGTTTATAATGATCCATTTTGTCTCCTTTCTTGCAGTCTGGTGTCACATTTGCACATTTGTAGTCATCTGGTTCTTTTCTCATCTTAGATGACTACAGTATGCTTAGTAAAGGTTTATTAAAAAAACAAACTTTCACTTCTTTCAATACAACATTATTCTTTAGTATATTGAGGGTCTGAACCACTTCTGACTCTTCTTCTTATGATTCAGACCTACAAATTCAAATAAGGAATAAATACCTCAAAAACAGGCCTGAGGCCTAACTACTAAACAAAGTCCTAAGGCCAACAATCTCATAAAGGGAGAGGGGGAAGCCAAAACCTCCTGTCCAGATAAACAAAGCTAATAACTTAATTTATTCTATTCAGTAAAATAATGAAAAATAAAAAATAAGTCAAAAAATGTTCCAATAAAAACATTTCAAATAATGGATTAAATTGCCAAATGGGCATTTCAAGGCTCAACATAAAAGAGAAAAAGAATAACATAAAAACATTTCCAAAAACAACAACAAAAAAAAAATACTAAATAATGAAAAGAAACTATAAAGTTATCAAAAAATAATTTTATAAATAAGATAATTAAGAAACACATAATTAAATAAATTAATAAAACAATTTACAGAAAATAAAGACAATAAATAGATGATAAATAATAAAACAAAAATCAGGGACAGAGCCCAGATTTTAAATCCTTTAAACTCTGAGCTTGTTTTTATTTCTTCCTGAGGCATTCCATTTATTCCTTCTTCCTTTACAAATAAAAGTAATATGATAAATTCCTTATGCATAGTGATACATAGTTTGCTTTGTACAAAACAGTGATAAACAAGAACAAATCCCCTTTATATGGAAACTGTTATAATTACACTTATTTGGGGATTATAATAATTCGCCCTGATCACAATTCAGCTCCGTCCTGGGACTCAACCACGCAAACATTCAAATTCATTAATACCAGCTCAATATTGAGTCACCAGTTATTTAACATGCATGTCTTTGGAATTTGGAGAAAAACGCAAACCAACACATGGCGCCAATGCAAACTTGAACCTTAGTCTTTGGAGCTGTGGGACAAGAGCTGAAACCTTTGCATCACCTTGCTGACAATAAAAACAGAATTAATATAAAATAAGAAACAGTCTTGGCCCTATTTGTGGCTGATGATTGGATTTCTGAAACTTAATAACCACACTGCTTAAACTGTAATGTACTTCCTCGTCAGTAATTTTGCTGTTCATCTCACTCAAACCATTAAAGTATTCTTCTGTTGTGAAAATTGTTGATGATTCTTCAGATAAACCAAAAAAAAATAATAATAAGTGTATTAACTTTTTTCCTTGTAAAATTCTTCACACTATCTCTTTGAAACTTTCATAATTTTATTAACTTTCTGTCTCAACTCATTTATTTTATCTATGATTTGTTTTAAAAGAGAAAGGAGGAGCTTTACTAAGAGATGTAAGATAGAAAATTGAATTGAAGTTATCAATGCTCATAACATACTTGAAAGTAGGTATGTCACTTTCGTTATATAAGTACTGTATATCTCTAGCGTAAAATATTACCTGTTTCAGAGTACTTTAATTGCAAATTATTTTTTGGGTTCATTCACTGTCTTTATTGCATCTGTGTATATATTAAGATGCATAGTTTGTTTCATTGTTATTACCCAAGTTCTGGAAGATACTTTTTTTTCTTTACAGTGTCAGCTGTGTTAACCTGCTAATCACATAAGATGTGCCACAAAACTAAAAAAAATTGCAATACACACAAAGCCTAAACCACTATTACCCAAACTTCTGTGGCAAGTTTTGAACCACATTACAAACCAATCACATTCATTGTAACCTGTTTCATGGTGAACCCCGGAGACAAATCCATTTATAAGAAGCAGCCATTTACTGCCACCAGAAGGATCTTGTGGCCTTTTGCTGGAGTTCACTAGGGACTGCTGTCTCATCTCTCCTGCACCAGTGCCTTTGCTTGCTGCTCTTTCAGGGCACATGTATGGGGTTACACTGCCCCCTTGTGGCTCCTGCGATCTCAGACAACCATGTGTAGGACACTTACTGCTGTGGCTCTGACTGTCTCAGAGGTATTTTTAATTTAAGTAAATTGTTCAGATTTAACTGCAAGAAAGAAATAGTCATAAATGAAGATGACACTAAATTTGTGGTTTAGCAGGCACTCTAGAATTACTTATTTGTATTCATATTTAAAGGTATATTTGGAAGGTATATGTCATGTAAGAACTTATCTACTTTGTGGCACGCGGCTGGGGGTGGCACCAGGCCGGGATGCCCAGGAGGACAGGAGGAGGGCTCATGTCTCCTCCAGACCACGAGGGGGCAACCACTCTGGTTCCTTTGGGGGCCACGGGTGCAGGGCTTGGAAGCCCAACCCTGTAGGGGCCCGTGGTCTCCGCCAGGGGGTGCCCCCATGCCTGAAGGACCTGGAACCCCAACACTTCCACCACACCAGGAAGTGCTGGGGGGAAGAAGACTGGGAACACCCGGAGGGCTTCCGGGAGCATAGCCGGCACTTCCGCCACACAGGGGAGTGTCTAAGGAGTGTCGGGAATCACCTGGAGCCCATCTGGGTAATTATAAAAGGAGCCGCCTCCCTGCAGACGAGGACTGGAGTCGGGTGAGGAGTGGACAAAGTTTGGAGGCAGGAGAGAGGAGGCGGCCTGAAGAGCAGGCGGAGAGTGAGAGAGGCCTGGACTTTGGGGGAGTTTGGTGCTTGAAGCACTGGGTTGTGCACTATTTGGACTTTGTAAATATGGTGAATAAACGTGTGGTGGACTGTACAATGGTGTCCGTCTGTCTGTATCACAACTTATACACAAGACTAAAAATGATTTGATATATTTACATACATTAAAGTAAGTAGATAAAAACTTCTGTAAAACTTATACAGAAGATCACAAGAAAATGCTGAAATCTATAAACCAAATCTTTTCACTAAATGTGCATGGAAGATTGAGAGTCAGTGGCACTGCAGAGTCAATAGGTGTTGTTTGGTACAAAAGGGTCAGCTTAAACATAAGTGCTTATCATTTTGTCCTGTCATGTTAACTTTTTATGCTGCTTTGGAGTTTTATCTTCTAGCTGTGCTCCATGTACGTTAAGTACCTTTTGTACTCATTGTATACTTGCAAGTATTTCCTGTTGGCTGTCATTGATTTGCATTTCATTGCACTGCTCAGTCTGTGCGTTTTAACTGTTCTGCAGTTGCTCTGTTACGTGCCTCGTGACTGTGGGTTCTGTTAATGGATCTATAGTATATAAATAATTGCGAGAAAGCTCTCCTCAAAATATCTCTGAGTTATTGGCAAAAGTCCTAGATATAGAAATGTATTTTTCTGTTGAAAAAACCCATTGTGCTCTCTTCATTTGTCAAATCTTCCACAAATTACAGAAGTACCAAATAATACTGTTAAAATAACAGTTCCAGCCACAGTAATTCTAAACAGATAGATAGATAGATAGATAGATAGATAGATAGATAGATAGATAGATAGATAGATAGATAGATAGATAGATAGATAGATAGATAGATAGATAGATAGATAGATAGATAGATAGATAGATAGATAGATAGATAGATAGATAGATAGATGAACTTCATTTGTCTCCAAGGGGAAATTCAAAATTTAATTTAAGTTTAAGAGAGAGAAAGTGAAATTTATAAATAATATATAAGTAAAAAAACAAACAACAACCCCCTAAACACACATAAGAACTTCTGGCTTGGATACTGGGGAACTTCTGCAGTCAGTAACAGGGCTATTGGTGGTAGTAAGATGCTCATATTAACATTTGAACATTGCTGGTCCAGCTTGTTGTGTCTGAAAAGAACATGCCTTTAGATGTTGGTTTAGAATTACTCATCGTTCTGTTGCCAAGTTTAAAAATAAACATCAACAGCCTGACGCAAATGCTCCTAGGCAGAAATGTGGACTAATTCAGCCAGCTTTTCAAAGTTTGGATCACACGTTTTGGCTTAACTTGGAATTTTCTTGCAGTCTTCAGACCCTCTCCTGATTTTACCCCTCTGTCTGATCATATCAGATGAAAACTGTCCTGCTTTAAATAGGATCTAAAATACGTTTAAACTGGTTCTCCACAATAAACAAATGTCACAGTACCAGAATGTCTGTGACTTGCCAATATAATAACAATATTAATATAATAATACAGTTTTACCTACTTATATTTAACAAAAGTCAAAGAGAGTCTGTTACATATGATCATATTGAAGTTTCATGCACTAAACTTTTAGCTCAGAAAGCTAATCTTCTAAAAGGAAGGTACTTTTAATCTGTATATTTTGCAGAAACTGCTTTGTAGCAGGGCGGCACGGTGGCGCAGTGGGTAGCGCTGCTGCCTCGCAGTTGGGAGATCTGGGGACCTGGGTTCGCTTCCCGGGTCCTCCCTGCGTGGAGTTTGCATGTTCTCCCCGTGTCTGCGTGGGTTTCCTCCGGGTACTCCGGTTTCCTCCCACATTCCAAAGACATGCTGGTTAGGTGGATTGGCGATTCTAAATTGGCCCTAGTGTGTGCTTGGTGTGTGGGTGTGTTTGTGTGTGTCCTGCGGTGGGTTGGCACCCTGCCCAGGATTGGTTCCTGCCTTGTGCCCTGTGTTGGCTGGGATTGGCTCCAGCAGACCCCCGTGACCCTGTGTTTGGATTCAGCGGGTTGGACAATGGATGGATGGATGGATGCTTTGTAGCAGTGTTCATCTCACAGATCCTTCCAAAATGTCCGGGGGCACCATCATGATATCTTCTTTTATAAACAACAACTCTACCCTCTTTTTTAATCCCAAATGCATGTACACAGCACACTAGGGAAGAGGATCTGAAAATGAAGCCCAATGATTTAAGTGCACAGGACAGTTACCAGGGTCTTTTCCACTATTTATGAGGACTGCAGTTTGGGATACTAAACGTCCAGTGTTTACTGTTTGATTTGAACTCATTCCACTGGTTTATCAAAGGAAAAAACGGTCTTAGTTTTATTCACAAACAGAGTAAACCTGCTTCTTATAATACATCTTTGAATTTATAAGAATAAGATAAAAATCAAAATGTAATATCATTTAAAGAGAGCAAGTCTAGTTGCAGCCCTAGTTAGAGAAATGTGAATTGTTAACCACATCACTAAGTCATATTTAAAGCAAGCCTTAATAAAAGGTAATTTATATACTGCCCATCAACAAAGTTTGGCAGGGAGGCAGAAACGTCTTAATATGACAATAGTTAAGAACACTGAAAGCATTAAAATGTAAATTACATGTTTGCCATTCCTTTTCTTTTTATGAATGAAATGTTAGGAACAAAAAACTATCTGACTTGAATGAGGAAGGAAGCTTTCTTTATAAGCACTGACTGACTGCAGAGGACTGACTTTCCCATAGAATGATTTTCTAGCCAATGTAATTACATTTTATCCAAAGGTTAACAATGCAAGCTTTCTTGCCGTGTTCATTATTTGGTCTTTCCATCTCCTGTCTGCTCATGAAATCACAGCAGTGTTTAATTTCCAGGATCATCAATACAAATGATTTCCATACAAAGAGTACTACTCATAATTTGACATTATTTGTTCAAATGGTATCTATCTTTGAGGATCTATTATATAATAGACTCTTTATCATAATTACAGGGGTTTTAGCCTTTTAGTTATTAACAGATAATATTTCTGAATACAGAGGCCTACCATAACAATAATTGGCTCACTACTTCTTCATTCGTCACCAATGTTATAGTCGATATAAAGTCTAACTAAAGTGAAAAAGTTATCACCCAAAGTAAAAGAATCAACTTTCTAGAATTTCCTTACCTGGATTATTGAGCATGCATTGAGACAAAAACCCCTGTAACACTTTAGTTTAGGTACTGTAAAAATGCATACATCACTTATTTACTTTTATCTAACAAGACCTTAATAAAGGCTTTTTTGGCCCTCCTAACACTTAGATCAATTATTCATCTCTGTGCCGAGTGGCATATTGACCTGATGGTAAAATAACTTGTTAATATGAAGAATTTACGGGTCTTATCCTAAATATGTAACACCAAGAGCAATGTGTCTTAGTTAGGCCACCTTAGACCACTCCAAAGTGAATTTTTATTAGCAGGTCAAATTGCAAAGATGAATAAACATTTTACTGATGCTTTGTAAGTTTTATGAAGATCCAAAGAAGTGTTTGGTAAGGTCTTGTGACATAACAGTGAATGAGTAATAGATGCATTTTTGCAGTACCTCTGCTAAAGTTTTACCAAAACCCCACATCCCCAATGGACCTATCTTTAAAGGTAGTCGCACCTGCTGTGAGATGAGGTGTTTCATCAACATGCCTACTTTTCAGTTTCTTTGCCAAAGCACTCACTTCTCACCTCCCATCTCTCTCCCTCACTCACACATAACTTTGGTTTCTATTCCTCTCACCAGATAGCATTCATCCCAGTTACATTTCAAACTCCAGACAGAACATCTGGTGTGTGGCAACACTTTAACTGGAATCATTTCCAGTTAAACCTTGCTATTAAGTTTGTGGTGGCCTATTTTTGATTATAGGTAAACTCTGAGCGCCTCATGTGTCCCTGCAGTCCTGAGCCCTGAGTAGCCCTTAGAGGACTGGGTTCTAAGTTTAGTTTTCAGGCTGTCCCTTTTCTTAAAGAGACATATGAAACGTCACCAAGTGGACCCTGCCTTTTCATACTGGTATTTACTGGAACTCTCCATTACCCAGTGTGGTTTTCAGTTTTATAGTGACTTCCTGGGTGAATTTTCTTAGCTTATTACCACCTGAGTAGTGCACGTTTCTTTGAATATTCCTTTATTTATTCTGGTCCAGACATGTCTTCTCTTTTTATTTATTTTTTTTTTCCTAGGAGGAGACATCTTTATGCATTGAGTTTGTACTCTCCCTGCTTATATATCCTTGAACCGAAATAGATGAAATGTTCTATAGTTTAAATTTTTTCATCATGAATCTTCATTTAGTTGTATTTTTTCTTATTATTTGCTTTTTAATACTAAGTCCTAGACTTTTCAAATCTTTCTCCAGTTACGAGCCCCAATATTTCATAAATGTGACCCACTATTTTAACTTTGTCCGTTCATTAATAATCCATCTTGCCATCTGTTTTAACATATTCTCCATTTTCATACAAGCTATGCCTGCAAAAATTTGAAACATACAACGGGTCTACAGTATGTCAGTCAATCAGTGTTTCATTTAAATCAGAGGTTCCCAAACTTTTTTGCCCCTGCCTGCCTAATATTGAATTTTCCCAAACTTATTAACTTCAAATGTGTTTTTGGCAACTGACACAGTGCTGCTTACTTTTATAGGGTTTTTTGTAGAGTGGACAATTGTAAAAAAAGAAAAACATGTACAATTTTTATTCATACCTTTATTGAAAAGACACAAAATGCAAGTAAATATTTGGATTTGGAACGAAACAAATCAGAACCTAGTAAAATTCTTACATAAAATTAATACACAAATAATGCTGTTAATGAGAGGGATGAACCTGATGCTCTGATAGCAATTGTTCAATATTAGGCTTCAAATTAGTGAGGTATAGTCCTAAATCTCCACGTCCAATGATTTGCAATCGATTTCTTTTTTTCGTAAGAAGATTGGCAACCGCGCTAAAACTCCTTTCCACGAGGTATGAAGATGGACAAGCTATCAAAAATTTTCTTGCGATAGTCCATAATGCAGGATAAGCAACAGGTATATCTTTCTGAAGCCAGAACTGCTGATATCCCTTTCTGAACTGCACCTTAAGTTCTTCGTTAGTGCTTATTCCGATCAGTTTTTCTTGTAATATGACATCCGATTCTTCAATGTCATCGTATGGATTGATAATCCACTGTGGTATTTCCATAGTCAAAACATCCTCAAACCTAGTTTTAAAGTCTGTGTGAAGGACATTTAAATGTTGAACGTAGACCAAAACGTCATCATCCTGGATGTTAATCATTGACAAGTTGGGGAACTGGGAAAATTCGCGCCTTCCAATGTTTTGCTTCATTAGATTCATTCTGGCAAGAAAAGCTGCTATGATGGACTTTGTTTTTATTAAATTCAGACTGTCACCTTGTAACTGCAAGTTAACCTCACTAAATTTAGTAAACAAATCTGTTATATAAGCAATGTCTGTTTTCCATTTGATTAAATTTTCTTTCAAAATGGGATCTGTAGCATCCAAAAACTCTAAAACGGTCTCAAAAAGTGAAAAAAATCTTGTCAAACATAAGCCTTTCAAGAGCCAGCGCATTTCAGTGTGAAGGAGTAATCGATGAAAGTCCTCGTCATTTTCTTCACACAACTGCGCCAATAACCTAGAATTCAACGCGTTGCTACGAATCTTGTTTACTGCATTTATGATGAATTGAAGAGATTGATACAATCTGGTACTCAGATTTTTAGCTACTAAATGTTGTCGATGAATGACGCAGTGAATTGCAAACACCCCGGGTACATTTTGTTTTAAATGGCTTATAAAACCGCGATAGCGTCAAAACATGGCTGGTGCGCCATCTGCTGCTGCTGATATTATATTTGATAAAGGGATCGCTTTTTCAATTAAATAATCTTTCAAAACATTGAATATTGATTCGCCTTTAGTGTTCGTTGTCAAAGTTCTGGCAAAGAGCAGTTCTTCATGGATTTCTTGGTCCATAACAAAACATATGCCAATAATAGTGCTTCAATACCAGGCAACGTTGACTCATCCAGTTGAATTGAGAAATGGTTCATTTGCAGATAATTACACAAGAAGCTTTCAATATCATGACTCATTTCATCAATACGTCTTTGAACTATATTGTTGCACAAAGGAATTCTTTTGAGTATATCATATGCAGGCTTGCGTAGAACAGTTTTTAAAATCTCTTCAACGGCTGGCAAAATCAGCTGTTCCCCAATAGTATGAGGCTTTCCTGATTTTGCTATGAGTAGTGAGATATTGTAAAACGCCCGCAAACCATCATCGAATCGTTTCGAAATTGAAGTGAACGTACTGTTTACCGTGGTTCTCTTCTGAAGTTTTTCTTTCAGTGTTTTAAAGTATGTCAAATCTTTTACTTGTTTTATCAGGGTGACATCTTCTCAGATGATCCTCCAGCTTGGATGGCTTCATAGCGTCATTGCTTAAAACTCTGTTGCACAAAAGGCACGTGGGCAGATGTTGGTCCGACAGGGATGGAATGAAGCCGAACTTCAAATAATCAACGCTATACTGTCTACATTTCTTTTTATCCTGGGACATGTTGAGTAGAAGTTATCTGTCAATATAAAATATAAATATATAAAAAAAGCTATTTAAACATGATAAGACAGAGCAATTCAAAATTTATTCCTGCCCAGACAGCACACAAATATTTAAAAAATATTTTTAAAATGTTGAAATGTCCGCAAAAATAGCTTACAGAAATATTTCTGGAAAATATTTTTTAGGAATTTAGGAAAAATCAACTTTATCTAAAGTCATAATCAGCATCTACAGATCTACGCAATCGGAGCGATTACAAAAATATGTATAAAATTTTGTACTTACTTTTCTTGGGCACTCCTAAAGAAGATGATTTTGATTCACTTTGACTTGTACCTATTTATATTTTCGAACGTATTTTCAAAGCACTTTTCTTCTCAAAACTCAGAAAACTAATGAACAGTGTTTGTCTCTAGCACTCTTACTTATAATAGATGAATCAAACATCACTGCACGTACGTGTGCGATGCATTGCTGCTGATATGAAAACTTGTGTCCGCTCACGTGGACCACCATTTACATCTCGTGCACCCCCAATTTTTTTTCTCACTGACATAGACCCCCTGTACGTCGAAATCGACCCCTAGGGGTCCATATAGACCACTTTGGGATCAGTGACACTGCCTTTGCAGCGAGTACTGTCGCATTGCTGTGGGAAAAACAGGTGATGCTGCCATTACAATATCTCAGTATTTAATATTTCAAAAAACAAGATCCAACCTCATGAAAAATTACAGAGCAGCAGAAAAAATAAATGAGACATGTTTAATTAACATGCTGTATTTTAATAAGAAATATACCACATTACCTGTTTATATAGAAACTAAACATATGTATCAGTATTAACTGTGTTTTGAATTACAAATTTAGAAAGGCTTTGTAACATGGCATTTTACACTGAAACCACTCTTGTGATAGATTTTAAACAGTTTTTACTGATTAGTCTCTTTCACTTTTGTTTATCTAAATTTAATAAAACGGTTTAATTTTGCAATGCTTATACAATACTTCGCATAAAATTAATGAAGAAAAAATAGCAACTTTATCATTTTAGAAGTAATGCCTCATGTCAGATCCAGGGAACATATTGTAACTAATGCATTATTGATTCCATATTTAGCATCACAGGCCACCTGATTATTCAGAGAATTTAATATTTTATGATTCCGGTAAATCTCTTGCTAACCCTTTCTTATCTATAGGAGACCAGCTGCTCCAGTTTATGCAGAATGTTACATTCGATGTGTATGTCTCAGTTCAGTATAAAATCCATCTAATTAAACAACTAAGTTATGGCAAAATCTGCTTATAGCTAAAATAATTTATCAGACCAGAGATATTGAATATGAATGTAGAAAGAATTAAGTGGGAAATTAGTGGAAGTTTTTAGAAATTTTAATCAATGCAGATATTAGATAGATAGATAGATAGATAGATAGATAGATAGATAGATAGATAGATAGATAGATAGATAGATAGATAGATAGATACTTTATTAATCCCAATGGGAAATTCACATTCTTCAGCAGCAGCATACTGATACAATAAATAATATTAAATTAAAGAATGATAATAATACAGGTGAAAAAAAAAACAGACAATAACTTTGTATAATGTTAAATGTTAACGTTTACCCCCCCTGGTGGAATTAAACGTTAACATTTAACATTATACAAAGTTATTGTCTGTTTTTTTTTTCTTTCACTAATTTATTATATACTGTACTTGGAAAGTGGGCTCATTGCTAATGTTATGTAAGTGCGTTTTTAAAATTTTATCTGACAGGCCAGAATGACTTTTATTATAACATATATTTTCTGTAGGTAGAAAGCTATTTAAGGCTGCATCTTATTTACAAGTAAGATGTAGTCAGAAATGTTAACCTACACTGAGGAATGTTACCTAAAATTGAAACTTTTTAAATGATATTTCTGTTTATGTTTTGCTTTGCCTTAATGCAACACATAGCAGTGCTTTAGTACAGTACAGAAGCTATGTAAGCACATCAGTTTCAAAGGAAAGCATCAGGACCACCGGCAAGCTGAGCTTACTGTCTTTTCCTGCCCTTCTAATTTCTGACAGTCACCTATTACTGAAGCCACCTCTCAACACTTTCCCTGTTCACGTAAGAATTACTTCTTGCTTTCCTCAACCATTATGGAAATGGTTTCTGGGACTTGGCTGCAGAACAAAGTCTCTTTTTAAGACTTTTCAGGGATTGCTATGGGCTATAACTGGTCTGTCACTCAGGTCAAGGATCAATGACTCTGTGTGCTAAAGCCACTCACATTTCTATATTTATCACATCTGACATTTAAAGATTAACTTGATAAGGTTGAAAGCTAAATTCTGGATGGAATCAGGGTTTTGTAGATACCATTTCACTATAAATACAATAAAGGTCAAGCCGTAATATTTATGAATGTATATATGGACAGTAAGCTCAGATCAAGCTCAGTAGCTTTTATTTCATTTATTCTTGTGCAGGGCTGGTAGGAATGAGCCACACAGAGACCTGCCTGTGGACAGTATCACTCTAGGGATCACCTTATATTTGGCATTAGGTATTAACAGACTCCTACTTGGGCACCGGTCCAGCAGGGCTCAGCACACCTCTTCTTATCTCTTAGCCAAGCCTGCTTTTCCTAACTTCAGACTGCTTTTTCCTTTCAAGGTTCAGAATATTCAACACTGACAACATTAAATTAGCATATCTATATATATAAAATCCCTATGTGCGTCCAGGAGTCCGTGTGTGGGTGTCTTCTGATGAAGTGCGCATGCGCGAGGCACGGTGCGATGCGCGATATTACTGTCAGAGAAAGTTAGAGGCGTTTTACGGAAATACAAACCAGTATTACTGCAAGAGGAAATTAAAGGTACACAATACAGTGACGCATATTACAGCCACATACAAGCCAGTATTACTGTCAGAGGAGATTAAATGCATATTACCCACGCGCACGCCTGTATTACCGCCAGAGAAAATTAAAGGTATATTACGGACGTACAAGCCAGCGGACGTACAAGGCGGTAACCTTCAATAAGGCCGCGCGCAGGCATCCTTCAATAAGGGCGCGCACAAAAAGGCGAGCCTCAAAAAGGCGACCTCAATTGGGCGCAGCGAATAAAGGTGCGTGTAAATAAAGATCTGCACCTTTGTTGCTCTTCACATATTCCAGAGCCATTTGAACTAAATTATCTACAAACACCTTTATTCGCCGCGCTCAATTGAGGTCGCCCTTTTGAAGCTCGCCTTTTTGTGCGTGCCCTTATTGAATAGAGCCGTACAAGACAGTATTACTGTCACAGAAAATTAAAGACACACAATACGCGGCAGCAGCCCACGAAGAACGGTCAGCTCAGCAAGTAAACATCAACAAAAGAAAGGCTGAAAGAAAGAAAAATATGACCAACAAAAAGAATGAGGTCAAAGTCCCTTGCCATTTAATACAGACTGTTCCTACTAATGTTTATGCACTGCTGTTCTAGCGCCCGTTATTGTAACGGGCTAAATGACTAATATTTGTATATTTATTTTCATAGGGAAAAAGTATAAATGCAATGCCATTCCTAAGACATTTTGGGAAATTTGGTATTGGATCTTTCCACAGCAGTAGCCCATCTTGATTATGCTTCATCTTCCTTGAGGGCTGGCAAAAAAGCAACATCTGTAGAGGGGTGTCTACAATTCTGAAAATGAGTTGATGAAATAAAGCGTTTACAGCTACCCAAGTGTCACAAAGTGCCTCTTTCAGTACCAATAAACAATGAAATAACAATAAATGCTCACTGCTAAAATTTGGTATCATAAAATCATTTTGATTATTTAATTTGTTGATATTGGTTACCATATTAGTAACCTATGCTCAAACAAAACATAATATGCCTGTATCTTTGAATTCCTCCAACATGAATCCTCTTTGACAGGCTGATCCATGTTGAAAACAATATATTAATAAATGTTAATGCAAGATTTACTTCTTATACATAGAAGATTTATAACTGTTGTAGTTAGGAAGCTCAATTTACTTACTAAATATAAAATTGGTAGTAATGTGCTTTATCCTATAGTAGTATATGAGGTATGTTAGGTCCAAAAGCCATTCAGCCAATCAGAATTAAGTATTCAAAAGTGAAAGTTGCCACATTCCTTTATGGACTAATGATCATATTAGGATTTGCACATTCCCTTCCTTTGTTCCCCCCTCTTGTTGAATGGGATGCTAGCTTTTGGCAGAAGTTACTCTTTCAGCGGTGGGCAAGTATCAGATGCAGAAGTAGATGAGTCAAGGAATCTGCACTTTCTTAGGACAGGGAGGAAAGTACTACAAGTTGACATTCAATTTTGGTGATGTTGGGGGCAAGAAATAAGGGTGTGTTGTGTGGGTGTGGATGGCGTGGAAGGTTTTGCAATGGGTCTGTTATCAGCCAGAGGAGCTGGGAAATTTTGGAGGGGTGGGGTGGATGTGGTGAAGGCAAAGGAGTGGAGTGTAAGAATGAACTGGTAAAAGTTTGGTGAATGGCTGTGTAAGGGTAAATAAGAACAAAAGAGTGGTATCCACTGTGGACTGGAATTGGAAAGTGGGCATGAGCCATTCCTTGTTTCACAATAGCAGTGTCAAACTCATCCTGATCTGTATTGATTTGATTTCCTCACCAACCACAGTTTTATTGTTTTATATGTTTTATTGCAATCTCTGAATACAGAATAGGCAGTGAAGGACTCCACATGAGAATGTCAAATATGTACTGTCACAAGAACAACAAAGAGTCATCGCAAAGGTTTGGGACAGCAACCCGTGTAATGTTTCCTGGCTGCAAAATTGGTTAATTTGAACAGACATGTTCACAGGTATGAGTCCAAAACAGAACTGACTTGCTGCCTTAAAATGGCGGCTTTTAAATGCAAGCAGAGGAAGTGATCTCATCAGGGCTGGAACCAGACGTGACGTCATTGGCAGCACTGGGACCAGAAGTGATGTCATTGGTAGCACCAGAACTGGAAGTGATGTTATCGGTGGTTCCGGAATCGGGCGGGATTTCCCGAGAATGGTCTGTAAGGGATGGAGAGAGACAATTACTGCACCTCACCACCCCCTGGTCAGGCATGGAATTACTATTATTCAGGCCCTTTAGTTGTCTCCTAATCGCACGTGTGTGACAGTACATAATCACCTTTTTGTGGCCATGAAAGACATGTCCTTTAAACAGCATTATTATCTACAGCGAGAAATAGAGTCTCTTATTCATTTCCTAGCAGGAAAAAACGATTCATATGAGCAGACACTTTGGTTAGTACAGGGATGGTATTGCCTAACCTGTTTTCAAAACAGCGTTGTACCTGTGACATTGTGTTGTTGTGGCAAGAAATTAGTCAAATGAACTCTTACAAAATATTGATGTCACTGTTGATGTGAATTAATGTTGTTGTCAGGGCTAGTGTAGCCCTGATAAAGCATAACTGCTTTCAGGGGGCAAGACAAGTAAGCAAAAGTGTTCACATATTCAAAACTGAATGGTTGGGACTGCTTAGTTGATGGGGTGACCATCTCTCTCTATGGCACTAAGACATTGAGCCAACAAGAATAAAGAATACTGTAATAAACCTTGTCACTGGGTAAAATAATGAAAAGTGCATATTGTGTACTGAGTGTGGCTGCTGGCATTATCACAAAAAAAGGTTTTCAGGAATCCCAAGGAAAGATACACCGCTAGGGCCTTAACTGTTTTTTTCACAAAACAGAATGTGGTCTAGTCTCTAACTGAAGCTAAATGTAAATATAAATATATATAGAGTATGCAAGTTGTTACCTCAACTGATAAGTCCTGTATGGCCAGATAAGCACCTTCCTAGCTAATTTCACTCAAAGATTCTAAAATATCAAACTGTAATAAAAAGCAAATAAAAGAAAATTGCAAAATCCTGAAATAATGTTATAAGTTTAGAAAGGATGCCCAAAGGAAAGGCATGACTATGTGAACAGGAGAAGAACTAATGAGAGAGGGCAACGTCAAGGACAGGCTAGTGCATTAATAATGGAAGAAGTGAAAGTATCGATCATAAAATACAAAATGTAAGAACAGTAAACTAGTATGTTTTAATTACTTTTAACTTACTAAGAATGAGGCTGCATGTATTTTGTAATAAATCCAATACTTGGATGGCAAAAGCTGGGCTCTGCCATCTTATATAAGTGGGATAAAATTGTACAGTATGTCATACAACTGGCAACAGGCATAGTAACCATAAACAATATCATAATATCATATCAGCCATTTAATTATCAGAAGAAAATGATGGTGATTGTATGAAACAAAATGGTGTTGCCAGAAAAATAGCAAAATATTTCAAAACTTTCAAAACAAACATTTATAAACACAAAAAAACAGCAACATGTTTCCAGAAGTTCATAAACCCACTTTATAACTGGGAGATTAAACAAAAACTTGGAGGCCTCAGATGGATTTGGCAACTTCTGACACTTTGAGGCCATACTTTAGCTTTTAAGATGATGCAGATGTCCAACTGACCAGAACCTCATCATCTTCCTCTATCTCTCTCCCTCTCTCCGATGATGGGAAGCCTCAGAGCCCAACATTTACATTAGCCTGACGTAAATGTTTGCTACACTCTGAAAGACAGAATCCCATAGGAGTATTGCTTTTTAGAAGACACTTAAAATGTCTAAGTTGAAGGTAATTATTTAACATAATATTTGCCATTTTACTGATGCCTGCAATATGAATCTATCTATATTAAAGGGATACAGATGAAAGTATATTTTTGGTAAATGTATTTTGCAGTAATAGCAACTTAAAAATAGATGAGAAATAATTTGATATAAATGGGCAAAGCATTGCCATCCTCCCAAAATAAACTCTCTTGCTTGTGTAATTAGCTTCACTTTGCACTGGAGGTGCCACCAGGAGCTGGGCACATGGGACACAAACACAGGAAGTGGAAATCAACAGTCTTAGCTGGATAAGGCTAAAGATAACTTTGCTGCTCTTCTGATTAATTGAGCTTCTGATGGAGAGATGTTTTTTCTCTGTAGCAGAACTCCACTACCCCTCTTAAGACAAATGAACATCGAATAAATCATTTGACTTGTCTACTCAGTAGAGCATAGCAGTTCTAGGGACCACACCTTCAGAAGTGTTCCTTTAGACTGCTATGTCTTTGTCAGCTGTCTGTTAAATTATTAATGCTGTGCAGCATTGTGAATGCTGTAAGGTATTTTGTGATAATCAAAATTATATGTCATGTATTTTCTCCCCCCGTGACCCTGTGTTCGGATTCAGTGGGTTGGAAAATGGATGGATGGATGTATTTTCTCTGGTATGGGTGCTTTTCAAGACTCAACAATCCTAACCATATATAATGCACTTTCTCACATCAAGATAGGGCTTATTAGGAGGGAAGGGCTGCACCTTCTTTTATTTTTACATACTCTTACAATGCATTCAACATTAACAACTGAAGTGGAGTTCTCCTCCTGAGAAAAGGCACCATTAAAAGAATAACCTGTCTAGTATTAAAGATAAGCACACCAGTAACTAAATATTTTGAAAAACTGTCCCTCAAATAAACATGAAAACTGAATATAAAAAACATACAGCTTGTTAATGTTTTAGTTTCTTTTTCGTAAAACAATGCTGTTGTGTAGTATTGATGGAAAACACTGAGATTTAAAAGTAGGATAATGCCAATTCAAATATATTCAATATAAATTGTTTTGTGGGTTTTTTTGTTTAGTACATTACTATGAGGAACATTTTATAGTTCTATTATTATAACCATGGAAAGATATATGCACATGGACGAGGGAGACCAAGGCACTTCCTAGTAAGAATGCTGCAGCTGTCTTCTGGCTAAGAAGAAACTTGAAAGAAATCACAGAGGTTTGTATCACCACACATACAACAGGGTAGAGCCAGTCTGATTTTCTTAGTAGCTTCCCTAAATTGGTAAAACCAATGGGAAACTGCAATTTGGTGTTAAGAAAAAGCCAACAGAAAACAAGTTATGGGGAATGCATGCATTAATACACAGTATAATCGTCAAATGTTCAGGCCAGTCATGAAATATGTAAATCTTTACAAGGTCTGCACATTTAGTTGATAATTATGAAATCTAAGAGGCTCATATACTGTACCTCTCTTTTCCATTGTCAGTGACAGATTGACATTCAGGATCACAAAAATAATACACTATACATAAACCATCAATTCATTTTTGATGGTATTAATTTTATTTAAGGTGATAGAAGTGTTAATCTGCTTAATCTCTCATTATGTGATGTTGGCTTAATCTGTTGTTATAGAAATCAGAATACTTTTACAGTGCATCTGAGGATTCTGAGGAAGTCATGTGAGCAGAATAAACATTTTTTTCCAAAATGAGATCCAGTGACTTTTTCTGCTATCAATTGTGATAGACAGCTGCACAGTCGGGATGCCTGGGACATGGAAGGACCAGGACAGTGCCAGTACATGAGAGGGTTACTGCCCTGGGGTGCAGGGGAACCAAAGGATCGGAGCTGGAAGGCTCCACCCTGATGGGGCACGTGGCCACCGCCAGGGGGCACCCAAACGTTCCAGGAAACATAGACGGCAGCATTTCCGCCATAACAGGAAGTGCTGATAAGCCCGAAGACAGATACACCCGGTGTGCTTCCGGGTGCTCATGCAGCAGTCCCGTCTCACTTGGAAGTGCTGCACAAAGCTCGTCAGGAAACACCTGGAGCACATCCGGGTACTGTATAAAAGCTCCATTTTGGGAGCCGGAGTTGGCAGGTAGCATGACGGACCTTGATGAGAGAGGAGTGGAGGTGGTAGGAGAAGAAAATAATAAAGCCTGAGAGTGGTTTGTGCATTGTGCTGTACTGGCTGAAGGAAAACACAATAAAAGAGTGTGTTTCGGACATAGCTGTCTTGGTGTCTGTTCGTGGTCACACAATGTACAACATCTATGCAGAAGCAATGCTCCACAGATACCTCAACCTGTTGTTGGGACATTTAGAGTTATGAAGAGGTGAAGGAAGATGTTTTTAAACATTTCATCCTTACTTTCAGACATCTAAAAGAAGTAAAAATTCTCTTTTGGAGGTAATGGACAAACTTCAGTGTGGATTTTAGTAATGCTATAAACAAAAGAAAAGTATAGTGTGCAGGGTTTATGCTTCAAATGAAATTGTAATGATATTGTAGTTTTCTATTTATTATGCATTCAGGTTTTTTTAAGAAAGACTGGGGGGCTTTGTCCCCTGCTCGCTTCATTCGCCAACCCCCTGGCCTGCACTACACGCCAGCCACTTCGTGTCTCTGCCACTCGCGTATGTGGATTTCACTTTCACCAAACAACAAATTCTCATGGATACGCCTCTTCATTGGGAAGAAACACTACTTTTCCCTGATGGCACCATGAATTAGACGATCTACAAGTCTCTGACTTAAAGTTTAAAGCCAAACAATATATTCAATCTCTTTTTGCTGTTCCGCTATTTCACTGAGTAATAATTTCAGTTTGTTTGCGCCAATGTGATCTTATGTATCATTTTTTTGAGACTTTCGAATTTTAGTACTTTCATTATCTCTAACCTGCTCTGCCATGTGTATTGCGCTAATGTTTTTGAACATTGTAATGTTACGACGGTCTACATTGTCATCTACTCTTTGTCTTTTATTTCCGGCCCTGGGCGTGGTTAAATCTCTTGGCACAAAGTCTCGTCTCACGGGACTTGAACATATCTCTCTGAAAAAGTCACATCTTGTCCCAGGCTTTGTTTTTATATAATAGAGAGAAATAATCCATGCTGCCTAATTTATACTATGTTCAAGAAAACGGCCTTTGCAGTCATACAACCAAAATACATTTTATATCAGAAAATTCTGTGCATAGAATATTTTATTGGTTTTAAACTTTACTCAGTGGAAGCTGCATTTAAATCTTACCACAGACAGTGCCAAATATTCCTGGCAGTCTTCAGTCAAATTAAATCATATAACGACAGTTCACCAGAACACCACTGCCCATCTGCCATTGTGATTTACAGTGAGAAACTATCTCAAATTAAATATTTGTACCCTGACTAACATCACTGGTTCAGACTTCCTGTAACGGTATTTCTTCATTTGTAGGCCAGGAATTATGGGTTTGACTATTGTCGCTAATGCCATTGAATCAGTCATCCTGCCAATAGATACTACCAAAAATGACATTGTACAAAAGGTAAACCCAAAGAAATAAAAAGGTGTTGGGGCCCCAAACAAGGAAATCCTGTTAAATGCAGATAAGGAGATAATGTTTGAATTTGAAGAAATAATAAGATTTGTTGTGCTGTACTAGCAATGTGCTTTGAGTAATGTACAGTCATGGGGTTTTAATGGCAATGACTTCCTTAATCTGTATTGTTTTATTGAGATTAGAGCAGAATGGCTGAATTATGTGAGCACAAATGTGAACTTCTTCTGGAAAATCATCTGGCCTGGGAACAGGAACAGAAACAATTACTACAAATGGTGTAACCCTCTCTAAAATTCCTCTGGTGTTCATCTAAATCTGTGCCTATAAAATATTCATTATGCCTGCATGTTTAAAGTCCTGTACTGATGTTTAATTACTTTTCAAAGCTCATACCTGTATGTCTTGTGTGCTTCCATATCATGATTATGGAATGCATTGCCGCCTGCCTTCAGTAAGTTCCTGATGTCACCAGTGATTTAAAGTTTCTCATTAGAAAATATGGGTATTTTTCAATATCCTGATACTGCAGGGTATAGTGGGTAAAATGGTCCAGAAATAGTACTGGTCCACAATCCAGCTGTTGCAGACATCCATTTTCAGGAAAGTGTTGTTTTTCTCTCATTATGAAATACTTGCTTTTCATTAATAACAATAACTATGAAAAAACTAATCACCCAGCGCTGAAATTTTACAATCTGTGGGATTTGTATCAGGCGATCATCAAAAATATGCAGAAGGTATATGTTTCCGATTGTGAAGTGTTAGTCAAAGTCTTATTGGTTACAAGGGAAGGCTGCCGTGGATATGTATTTTGCATTCAGATAGGCATGATTCAGTATCAAGTTCTACAAGCAAGCTCTGGGAACATCTGGAACTTGATATTTTGTACCGGTAAGGGGACCAAATGGGATGTAAGTACAGTCAATACAACCGTACAATTCAGGCACTGACATTCTACCCTGTCATGTTCTAGAAACAGAAAAAATATTACAAAAAAATCTTTTGACGTCTGCTTGAACAGTTTCTGCATGCATTGATGACTGCTTAAAAGCATATTACATGAAGGATGTGTATTAAAGCTACATATAGGCATCCCTTACCTACTTTGATTATGTGACCGTTTTGGTGTTTACATGTTTCTGTTACACATAATTCAAGCTTTTGGCTCAGTTTTGTGGGGATAAACATAACACTTTTAACATGATACACATATTAGGTAGAATAAAAATATAAAAAATAAGAAAAAATAATAATACAAGTAAGAATAATAGCTGCAGGTGTTACAGATACATCATAGTAGATTGAATAATTTCCAACTAATTCTCCCAAATAAGGTGCAATATTGAAAACTGAAACTAGTGACTTTAATAAAGTTTGTTTATTCAGAGTGTCACAAACTTAACTCAGAGTCATAGAAAGGTTTGGGGCAACCACTCGTATAATTGGTTTCCTGGCTGCAAAGTCGTAAATTAGATACAGCACTGATGTGCACAAAACCGAGTCCAAAACAGAACTGAGGGAATAGGGAAAAGGTGGAGGCTTTTAAAGAGGGAGACAGGAAGTGAGATCAAAGGGATCGGGCTCATGAAGGTCTTCTGCCATAGGTTCGAGCCCGGACGTGACATCACAGGGGCTGGAGCCAGCAAGGACTCCTTCCATAGGCTTGGTCCCGGAAGTGACATCAAGAGGACCAGGTGGAATCTCCCGTGAATGGTCTGCAGGAAAGGGAGAAAAAGAGTCAGTGCATTCTGCCACATCCCGGTATGACTCGGAATTGCCCTTACTCAAGCCCTTTAGCTGCCTCCCATGTGCACGTGTGTGACAAGAGGAATACATTTACCTAATTGCAGGCATTTCTGAAACATAAAAATGTGTCCTACATTTAATATTAAGGACCAAAATACTTTTTGTTTCATTTTATGGACTCTACACTTACTGAGGCCCTACTCTCATGTTTTGACCTGCATATACATTGTAAGTCATTTGGAAATGAAAAGTAATCCTTGCCAGAAGCACAACTGTTCTCCTGTGATGCTTCAGTTCTAAACTTTATCCTGCTTGACATTCAATTATACTTTAGATAGATGCTTTTAACAATTATTTTTTAAAGTTCCAGAATTCTAGAAAACTAAGAAGAAACTGCCATTCGTGAGGTGTTTTTGTAGACTGTCTTTTACCATTAATTTTATTAAGTGTTATGAAGAGAAATAAGAAGGGAGGAATAATGTAAATTACAATATCAGATGTAGTGATTTATACTTGACTTGCCAATTAATATCTTTTTACTGAGCAGAATTACAGAGCACATTACAAAATTATCAAAAAATAAATGGCTATAATATAAAGGGAGAGAAGTGGAGTATTAGAGGAAAGAGCAATAACAATATAGACATAAATAATGCAAAACCAGGAGGTCAAAATGAAGGCAGATTATGTGTCATTTGCATCCATGAAATGCAACAAATGTAATATGAGCCTTTATTCCAGATATTACTAGCCAATATTCACATTAATGTAAAGTGATTCCGCAGTGTGAACACATTAACACAAATAAATGTTTAAATTGAGATACAATGGATACTTTTCTATAAATTAATATTGCAACAAAGTTATGCAGAATACATTTTTCCAGCGTATATATATTGTCACACACGTGCTCTTGGGAGACAGTTTAAGGGGTTTAAGAAAGGCGCTATATTGCGCCCAACCCAACACAGACTTGACACGGGAGGCACGTATAAAAGCCCAGAAACTTTTATTTTCTTCACCTGTGGGGCATGTCTTCCCCATGAACCCCACAGGCAATACAAAGTCCTAAGTACAGCACTAAGCACCACCAAAACACTCTTTTCTCTTTCCCCACCACTCCTCCACAGCTTTGTCCTCCTTCCACCCGACTCTGGCTGCTAAGTGGTGGTTGCTGGTTCCTTTTATGACCCACCCAAAAGTGCTCCAGGTGCTTGATCACCTGTTTCCAATTGCACTCCTGGGTGGGGCTGAAGATTAGTCCAGGTGGGCTCAGGGACCCCTGCCGTGCCCCATGGTGGCCACCCCAGACCCCAACAGGGCAGTGAAGAAATCCATTTCCCATGAAGCCCTGTGAGAGACTGAGGCACCGCTCCAACCCAGGGGGGCGGCCATCCAGCGTCCAGGGGGAGGTACTGCAGCATCCAGGGCTGCTCCCCCTGAATCCACATCAAAGGGGTGTCCCGGCTGGGCCTGGGACTCAGCCATCCGTCACAGGGGTTAAAATCCTGTATGTTCCCACAAGATCAGGGGTTGTCATGGCACTCTGACTGTTTCTCCTCTTTCCCTACAGACCAGCCAACGAACTGTCAGACTAAAGTCACTTAGAAGACAGTTGATGTTACCTTCTCATCCAGTCCTCCAGATCCCACTTCCATCTGATGTAATTTCCCATCCCAGAATTCCACCAACCATTACATCACTTCCTGTCCACCTGCTATATATGCTACCCATTGAGCTGACGTTTGTTAAGATATATCTACAGCTACCTTTTTTCCAAGTATACAGGGTGGATCTCCAAACCTTTCACTTTGTTCTTGTGTCCTCTTTTATTATATATATATATACTGTATATATATATATATATATATATATATATATATATATTGTGGTGCCCGGCGGGTGTCCATGCCCAGCCGGGACGCCTAGGAGGAGTGGAGGAGGGCTTGTGCCTCCTCCAGGACACGAGGGGGCGTTCTCCCTGGTGGCTTTGGGGACCACGGGTACGGAGCTTAGAAGCTCAACCCTGTAGGGGCCCGTGGTCACCGCCAGGGGGCGCCCCGATGCCTTGGGAACATTGTCCCTCAGTACTTCCGCCACACCGGGAAGTGCTGGGGGGAAAAGACTTGAGGGCACCCGGTGGACTTCCGGCTTCTCCTTGGGAGCTTCCGCCACACAGGGGTGTGGCTACGGAAGTCCTGAGGATGCACCTGGAGCCCATCCGGGGCACATAAAAGGGGTCGCCTCCCTCCAGTCAGGAGCGAGAGTCGGGAGGAAGACGACGAAGCGTGCTGGAGAGGAGTGGAGGCGGACCAGAGACTGGGTTTAGACTATAAAAGGCATTGTGTTGTGGCCAGGACTTTGAAGGGGTGATTGGTGCTTTGTGCACTGGGTTTGTGCACTTTACTTCATTTATTATGTATAATAAATGTGTGGTGGACTATAATATGGCGTCCGTCTGTCTGTGTCCGGGCTGCGTATCACAATATATATATATATATATATATATATATATATATATATATATATATATATTGTGGCAAGCAGCTGGGGGCAATACCCAGCCGGGATGCCCGGAAGGACTGAAGGAGGGATTACACTTCCTCCAGACCACGAGGGGGCGACCACCCTGGTGGCTATGGGGACCACGGGAAAGGTGCATGGAAGCTCAACCCTATAGGGGCCCGTGGTTACTGCCAGGGGGCACCCAGATGCCTGAACAGCCCTGGTCCTCAGCACTTTCGCCATTGTGCTGGGGGGATGAAGACCAGGGACACCCGGAGTGCTTCCGGGTGCACAGTTGGCACTTCCACCACACCAGTGAGTGCCAGCAGAAGCTCATTGGGAAGCACCTGGAGCACGTCCGGGTGAATATAAAAGGGGTCGTCTCCCTCCATTCGATGGCTGTAGTCGGGTGGAAGAGGACGGAGCTCGGAGGAGAGGAATAGAGGCGGACCAAAAGAGTAAAGGCATTTTGAGAGGCCAGGACTCGACGGGTGAATGGTGCAGGGGCACTGGGTTGTGTGCACTACTTACTGTAAATAATGTAAAATAAACGTGTGTTGGTGGTTGAACCTTCGGTGTCCACCTGTCTGTGTCCAGGCCACACTCCACAATATATTATATATATATATATATATATTCACGGCATTCAAAGTCTGTGTCACAATCTGTTAGTGTGGGTGGTTACCTACCAGGTAACGCTTTGTGGTTGGCCAGCAATCTGCTAACATCCGCCACGGCGCCCTCAGTTTGTGAAGAGCAGATCATAGAATGGTTGCAATAGTTTACTGTCAAATAAATGCAAAGAGTACACGACACGTGTTTCGCCCTCATTCTGGGCTCATCAGGTGTACACACTCCACTGCACTCCCTCTCGGGAATCGAACCTCGGACGTCAGCGTCAGAGGCGATGCCCCTAACGTTGCGCCATGGCGTGTGGTTCGTTTATTTGACAGCATGTAGATCGGGGTAATTACATTCACGGCATTCGAAGTCTGTGTCACAATCTGATAGTGTGGGTGGTTACCTACCAGGTAACGCTTTGTGCTTGGCCAGCAATCTGCTAACATCCGCCACGGTGCCCTCAGTTTGTGAAGAGCAGATCATAGAATGGTTGAAATAGTTTACTGTCAAATAAATGCAAAGAGTAGCCAACCACAAAGCGTTACCTGGTAGGTAACCACCCACACTATCAGATTGTGACACAGACTTCGAATGCCGTGAATGTAATTACCCCGATCTACATGCTGTCAAGTAAACGAACCACACGCCGTGGCGCAACGTTAGGGGCATCGCCTCTGACGCTGACGTCCGAGGTTCGATTCCCGAGAGGGAGTGCAGTGGAGTGTGTACACCTGATGAGCCCAGAATGAGGGCGAAACACGTGTCGTGTACTCTTTGCATTTATTTGACAGTAAACTATTTCAACCATATATATGTATATATATATTTATATATATTTATATATATTATAGTATTGCCAGACACATATATATAGTATATATATAGTATTGCCAGACACATTCGTTTGGGAGACAGTTTATGGGCTCAAATAGATGCATTTACCCGCCGAACCAAGGGTTGGCACTGCGCTCTAACTCTTTCTCCTCTCTCCTTACAGAACAACCGATGAATCCACAACTTAACCAGCACTTCTGGTCTTCAAATAACAACGTCACTTCCGGCCCCATTCCTCAAGACCCCGCCTCCTCCTGATGCTGCTTCCGGTTCCAGAATGCCATTCACCCATGACATCACTTCCTGCCATCGACAATAAATACAACCACTATTTTCTCATTTTTCTCAATCTGTAAAGACATTATTACTTTTCAACAGTATACAGGGTGGATCCCCAAACCTTTGGCCGTGTTTGTGTCCTTATTTTACTTATTTTTCTACCATTTATATTGTAACAAGTTCAGTTTATTGTCAGCCTGAAGAATTTACATTTGAATATGTCAGTGCAATACTGCAGTACTGTCATTGCATAGACTATTCTACGTGAAAAAACTTTTAAAATATTTTGGCTATGCATTTGTTGACTGTTAATAAAAAATAAGGTTGTTTGAAAACCTGTACATTGGTACTGACAGATTTCACTTCAGGACACATTAGTGAGTTTCAAGTAGTGAATTATTATAACAAGAAATCATCTTCTTTAACATCCATCCATCTATTATCCAACCCGCTATATCCTAACTACAGGGTCACAGAGGTCTGATGGAGCCAATCACAGCCAACACTGGGCGCAAAGCAGGAAACAAACCCCAGGCAGGGCGCCAGCCCATCGCAGGGTGCGCACACACACCCACACACCAAGCACATACTAGGGACAATTTAGAATCGCCAATGCACCTAACCTGCATGTCTTTGGACTGTGGGAGTAAGCCGGAGTACCCAGAGGAAATCTACTTTAACATGCTGATTCCAAAACCCCATTAAATATGGCTGGATGTTCACTGCAGTTAATGATATAACTCTTTATATATGTAGTGCCTATTAAAAACGTATTCACTGTCTTGGATGTGTTTGCATTTTATTGTTATACAACTTTGAATCACAGTTGATTTAATTTAGCATTTTTGCCTTGATCTCTGCAAAGTGGTCTACATTAATTACAAATATTAAACACAAAATGTATTCCCCCCTTTAAAATGACACACCTCAATCATGAATGGTGCAACCATTTGGTTTTAGAAGTCAGAGAATTAGTTCAATGGAAATCACCTGTGTGGGATATAAATGCGCCTATTCTGACTTGTGGTGAGTCAGTATCATGGCCCAACTTACACTACGAAGACAAAAAGAACACTCCAAGTAACTCTGTGAAAAGCACAAGCCAAGGGATGGATACAAAAAAAAAATTATCAAATGACTAGTATCTGAATATCCCTTTGAGTACACATGGAATATTCTGAAATCAGATTGAAGAAGGTTCTATTCTCTCATGGTTTAGCCATGTTTGAAGCATGGTGGTGGCAGCATCATGGTGCAGGGATACTTCACTGAAGCAGGCCCTGGAAGGCTTATGGGATTGGAGGGCAAAATGAATGCAGCCAAATATGGGGAGATCATGGAGGAAAACCTACTGCAGTCTGCAAAAGAAGTGCAATTTGGGAGATTTTTTTCAGGAAGACAACAACCTTAAGCATGAAGCTAAAGCTACATAGCAAGAATTTAAAAACGACAATGTTAATGTCCTGGAGTGGCTGAGTCAGAGTGCCGTAAGCGTCCACTTTTATCAAGTGTCTCAGAATTAATTTTAGGAATTGCCCTAAAAGTCTGACTAAGATAAGAATTTGTCCTGCTTCTGAGTAGGATATGAAAACTATTTATGAAATATCCTACTCCTTCTCCCAGCTAGATGTACGAGTTTACATTTGAGAATAAATGATGTCACAATTGTACCACACCCGAGCCATAAAATGGCACCCATGAATCCGTTTATAGTTTCCTTGGAAATCGTGATGACTTTTTGTAGTTTTCTGATACTAATGCTACAGCTTCTCCACAAAGATAATAATAATTACAGTAATAATATTTAAAGTAGTACTAATGACACCTTTAAAGTAGTATTAATGACACCAAAGCTTGCATATTTTAATCTTTTTAGTTAGCCAATAAAAGGTGTCATTTTGCTTGACTTTTCTCTACATTCATAATGGCTAACACTGTACAAAACCCTAGTACTAAAGCAGTACTAGGAAGAGAAGAAAAAGAAGAATAAGGAAAACATAATAATGTGGGATACTGCACTAAGCTGCATGTAATTGTTACCACTTCACAACAACATTAAGAATAATAATGTAATGAGTACTGAGATGGAAAGACAAAGGCACACACCCTAAAAGACAGTATAGCCCAATTTCGAGCATGTTTGTTTAACAATGAATCACCTTCCCGATGTAATGGGAAAACTAAAGTAATAGTTACTGAAACTAGCTGCAGCTATTCTTGCACTGTTTCTCCTCCAGATCTCCCGATAGTCTGTCAGAGTCACATGACAAGTCTTGTCCATCTCTGTGATCCTCCCTTAATTTCTGTGCTTCTCTATTTATCCAGTGCTCCTGATGACTTCACCTGCCTTCTTGAACCTTCCTGGGCTTGTAAACTGTAAGGGTAATGTTCCAGGCTTTTGTGGGAATAAAGAACTCTGTGTACCTTTCTGACATTTCAGTGTTAATCACCCCTACAAACCCACTTATCTTATTATTAAGAGTTCCTGGCAGTGCGAATTTCAAAATAAATTCAGTGTGTCTTGGGCTCTGTGGGTATGGGGCGCAGTAAAATGAGGAGAAATTGAGAAAGGAGAAAAAGTGCAAACTGAGCATTTTATCAACAGGAGAGACAGGACAATCAGACAAACAAGCCAATAAAGTAGGCAGGAGGCTTGGTATTTGGGAGTTGACCTCACAGTACAACTTATGGGGTAGAGCATCCAGGAGCAAGAGTAACCGAAGGACTCTGAAGATCATCCTGTGGATGCCAGTTAATGATGGTGGTGGGACAATACAGACAGGCATGGGGCACCTCAGCACTGATTGTCTGAGGTGGCTGGGGTACAAGCCTGTGCTAAATGGCTGACTATGCTTGCCTGGGTCTCAGCTCTGGGCTGAGTATTCCTGATGGGTGAACTCAGGCTGAAAGGACATAGAATGACAACAAGGCTCATAGAAGAGAGATAGGTCCTGATTTTGTTTGATTCTATTCCTGTTTTTACCTTTTCTTAGTGGATTATTTATTAAACTGCTTTAAACTAACCCCCCACCATGTCAATGTGCTTGGTTTTTATTGAATTATTTATGTAAAGAAGAATTTTGCAGTTCACTTTGTTCAGGACACTGTCTAAATAAATTGACACAATGCACTTTGCACCAACTCTTATTGTTTATGTGTCTTCATTCTCCTTAGTCCATCTCACTTCATGACTGTTCTTCAAAGAGGTTATGCCAGCTGCAGGCAAACTGGGCATCACAGTCACTTCTGAATTAAAATGGATATATTGGATTGCTGTTGATTATTTCTATATGTGCTTCAACTGGAGAAATGATCTAATGTTCACCACCTGGCTTGTGGTGCTAAGGCGATCGCACATTTTGGAACCTCGGAATTCTGGTACTTATCTTCATGTGCATATTATATTATCAAAATATTTACATAGTGGGTCAGGTCACTGCCACTTCCAAGCTGTGAATGGAAAGTTCACCGGCAGCATTTGTTCAGGAATATGCCATCCTTCTCACGGCATTGGAAATAAGAGTGTCAGTGTGTCAAATTTGCAATATGCTAAAATAAACTCTGGTTATGGATCTGTGCACACCGAATCCTCATTAGCTAGCTAATATTGCATTACTTAACACAAGATCTCATAATGGCAAAGCATTGCTGCTATCAGAATTCATTACGGACTCCAACCTTGATAAGCCATACTTAATAGAAATTTGTCAAAAACCAAACAAATTTATGTTTTATTTACTTCACAGAGATTTGCACCTCAAGACAAGATGAAGGGGCTGCAATAATTGTTAGATCTGAGTTAAACATTAAATGAATCCCAAATGATGGTCTATTGTCTTTCGAGTGTCTGGCTCTTAAATTAATAACGAAATCAGGCCCTATCTTACCTGTTCTTTGTCATCCCATAAAATACAATGGGTTTTTCTTATTTGATCTAACTGAATTATTAACCCACTTAAGCTCATTTTCCCAGAATCATTCTTTTTGATGATTTCAACATCCATATTGATATTCCTACATGTTAACTGGGAAATGAATTCCTGTCCTTGATGGACTGTTTTGACTTGGTGCAACATATATTCCTTTTCCTACCCACTCTGGTGATCATATATTAGACCTGATCTGCACAGCTGGCTTATCTTTCAGCAACATTTTTAGCAGTGATTTATGACTCTCTGACTATAAAGCAGTGTTTTCACTGTCTCATTACCTCTCCCTTCTTTTACCTGTAAATACAAAATTTCTTTCAGCGACCTTAAAAATATCTGTCCCTCTATCCTTGCTGGATCCGTTTCTGATATTTTTCTGTTTTCCCCTATTCCATCAACACTAGATAGTCTTGACTACTATAACAGCATTTCATTCAGCACTAGAAACAAAAACTCCTTTAAACCATAAAAAGGTTTCCTTTAAGTGCTCAGCTGCATAGTATAACTCAGAATTACTGCCTATGAAAGCAGCTGGTTGACACCTCGACAGAATGTCGCGCAAGACTGGCATCACTGTGTACATCCAGGCTTTCTCTGACCATCAAAGGGCTTACAGAGACGCATTAACTGCAGTCAAGAACACACATTATGGCAGAATAATAGAAACTTGCTTCTGTAACCCCAATGTTAAAAAAAAGTCTGGTCTTGATGATGCTGACAATCTTAACAATTTTCGGCCTCTCTCTCACTTACATTTTCCGTCAAAAGTTCTTTAGCGTGTTGTAGCCTCCCAAATCACCAATTACTAAACTTATAATAATTTGATGGAACGCTTTCAGTCTAGATTCAGAGTGCAGCACAGCTGTCAAACTGTTCTACTTGGGTAACCGATGAATTGCTTTTGGCAGCAGACTCTGGACAAGCAAGACATGACATTTTACTGTCCAGAATGGAGAACATTCTGTGTATTTCTGGCACTGCCCTCAATCTGATTAAGACCTATCTGACTGATAGGCAAGAGTGTGCTAGTCTTGGAAAAAGCAGATCCAGCTCAGTGCCAGTCACCCAAGGAGTTCCCCAGGACTCTGTCCTCAGTCCTCTGCTCTTCTGTATGCAGTTTTTCCCAAACTCGGTCCTGGGGACCCCCTGTGGCAGCAGGTTTTTGCTCCAACCAGATTCCTAGAGACAACACCTGATAACACTGAGCTCATTTAATTAGTTGTTTTTTTTTTTTCTTTTATTCGACATTCAGAAAAGCATAGCAGCATGATTTTTACATTTATAAGACATTTATAAAATTTCTGCTTTTGCTATAGATTTAAATGCTTAACTTTCTTTTGTTGATTTCATTATACTTTGCCCTTTCTCTGTGCAGTTTTTCCCCCTTTGTTGTATCTTAATAATGACAACTTAAAACGAGCAGATCAGACACCCAGGCAAACAACACGGAATAATCAAAGGCTGCAACTACTTTAGCGTCAGACCCACTAATTAGTAAATAATGGATTAATTAAACAATCAGAACACCTAGAAAAGTAGAATGAAAATCAAGATGAAAATACTGTTAAAAAGAAAAAAAAAATACATTATTCCTATATAACTGCTTGGTACATTTTAATTTTTTTTTTTTTTTTTAGCAAACTTAGTTTTCTAATTAATATATTGTTCCCTAAACACTGAACTTGGAAAATATCAGTTCTCTTAATTAGCCCAAGAGTTCAATTAAAAACAGAATCTGGTTGGAACAAAAACCTGCAGCCACAGGGGGTCCCCAGGACCGACGTTGAGAACCCCTGATCTATAGGCTTTCCCTTGGACATATCATTTGTAGCTTTGGATTGGGTTATCATTGTTATGCAGATGATACTGAACTACTTCAGCGTTAAAAGTGAAACTTCAACAGAGCTTTCTCAGCTCACAACTTGCCTCAGTGAAATTAAAACCTGGATGGAGCAGAACTCTTTAAAATTAAATTGCAACAAAAATAAACTGAAAATTGGCACTAAAGCACAAGTTAAGAAAATGAGCTCCTTCTCAGTCACTCTTGATGGTAATCTTATCAAACCTTCTTCTAATGCAAGGAATCTTGTTGTCATTTTTGATTCTTCTCTTTTCATTCCACCCACATAAACCACATTAAGAAACATTCTTACTTCCACCTCCATAACATATCCCATGTTCGCTCTTTCCTCTCCTTTTCTAATGCTGAGAAACTTGTCCATGCTTTTATCACATGCTGCATCAATTATTGTAACTCCCTACTGGCAGGTGCCCCTTCTAATCTTACATCACGGCTCCAGTTGATTCAAAACTCAGCTGCAAGAGTCCTAACATGGACCAGCAACAGTGACCACATAACACCCATCCTGCTTTGCCTCCACTGGCTCCCTGTGTCTTACAGGATCGAATGTAAAATTCTATTATCAACCTAGAGAAAAGCCAAGCAAGATGACATCTTTTATTGGCTAACTAAAAAGATTACAATATGCAAGCTTTCGAGGCAACTCAGGCCCCTTCTTCAGGCAAGATGTAATACAGAGACTGGAGTTCCCTATGTTTATATACACACTCTAGGACAAGAAACAAGAATTGGTAAATCTTTAAATGAGAAATTTTAAATGTAAAAAATTAATAGATTCATTCAGGCTAGGGTTAATTTAACAAGAGAGAAAAGAACAATGTATTGTCAAGATCTCTGGATAAGATAACTGTCCAACAAAGTCTTTTGAAGTTTGTAATGAGTTTTTTCAAAACAATGTGGATCTGTAGACAGGTTGTCTGTCATTCTGAGAGATGTAAACAATCCTCATATCTGGCCATAAAACTCTTGTCTTGAGAGAGGATTGTTCATATTGTCACTCAGTTTTGTTTTAATTCTCTCCTTTGCTACTACCTCCAGGAGGTTCACAGGTTGACATAACTGAGCTTGTCATTTTAAGTAGCCGGTTGATTCAGTGGGCTTCTCTGGAAGTGATGATACCAGCCCAGCACACCACAGCATAGAAAATTGCACTGCACAGAGTTGTAGAAGGTGTGAAGAATGTCACTTCCAACCTTAAAGAAACAAACCTGCTCTTCCTTTCCTTATTTAGGTCCCCTGTGTTCGGAGACCAGTTCAATCTGTCATTAATGTTGACCCCCAAGTACTTGTAGGAGTGGACCACCTCTACATCCACTCCTTGAATAGTGACATAGGGGCTCTTTGATGTGGCAAAAGTCCATAACCAGTTCGTTGGTTTTGCTGATGTTGAGGTGTAAACAATTCTCTTTCCACCAAGAAACAAAGTTTTCCACCTGACTCCTATACTCAGTCTCATGCCCCTTATGAATACACCTCATAAGTACAGAATCATCTGAGAATTTCTCCAAGTGATAAGACCTGGTATACTTATAGTCAGAGGTTTGCAGAGTAAAGAGAAAAGGAGACAGGACTGTTCCTTGGGGTGCTCCAGTGTTGCTCATACTGTATCCATGTCAGAAACACCGTCCTTGAGTCTTATGAACTGTGGTCTGCCCAACAGATAGTCCATTATCTAGGACAACATAGATTCATCCATCTGCATATCTCTGAGTTTAGCCCTTAACATGAATGGCTGGATGGTACTGAAGGCACTAGATAAATCAAAAAATGTAATCCTTACAGTGCTGCCAACCTTGTCCAGGTGAGAATAAGCCTTTTGGAACAGAAAGACTCCTCTCTTTGCCTGATAGGCAAACAGTCCAGGGCCAGTCCCTCAAAGGTCTTCATGATCTGAGACGTAAATGCCACTGGTCTGTAGTCATTAGGTGAAGAGGTGCCTGCTTTCTTTGGAACAGGAACAATGCTGGATGTTTTCCTCAGCAGCAGCACTTTCTGAAGCTTTAGGGGACAGACTGAACAGGTGACAGAGGACATCACAAAGTTAGTCAGTACAGGCCTTAAGAACTCAAGGACTGACTCAATCTGGTCCTGCGGCTTTTCCTATGTGTAGCTTTCTCAGTTGTTTGTGGTTCTTTTCTGCCTTGTGTAAGATTCTGCAGAGATAGATTACTGTTCTGTGAAACACTGAAGTGGATTAAACAAAGTAAAATAAAGCAAAAATAAATAAATAAAACAAAATAGATGGATGGATTGATAATTTAGTCATATTACAAATAAATATGGCTTTATAAAGAATAACAAAAGAAAACAAACTCAAATGAATTAAATGATGTATCTTTTGTGGTGAATTAATACAAGAAAAATGTGACAGTGATTGCCACCCTTTCCGTTCATGAAAATGTGATCCACTATAAAAACTTAAATACTGGTAGTTGTGGGTGGTAGAAAAGGAATGCTAGCCTTTAAGCTAACAGATTAAGTTGTTCTAGTTACACTATTTCTGACAGTTCTCTATTTCTTGGGATTTCAGTGAAAATTATTCCAGTCTTTGGCCTTAGGACAAGTCTACTGAGGTACTGGTGTCATTAAATAAAGAGCTCAAAAAATTAATGGAACATTTTGAAAACACATCAGATCTCAATGGGAAAAAAAATCCTGCTGGATATTTATACTGATATGGACTGAGTAATGTGTTAGGAACCAAAGGATGCCACATCGTTTGATGAAAATGAAAATTATCAACCTACAGAGGGCTGAATTCAAAGACACTCCAAAAATCAAAGTAAATAAATGATGTGGCAGGCTAGTCCATTTTGCTGGAATTTCATTGCAGCAACTCCAAATCGTACTCCGTAGTTTGTATGGCCCCCACATGCTTATATGCATGCGTGACAACATCAGGGCATGCTCCTAATGAGATGACGGATGGTGTCCTGAGGGATCGCCTCTCTGATCTGGACCCGGGCATCACTGAGCTTCTGGACAGTCTGAGGTGCAACCTGGCGGCGTCGGATGGTCTGAAACATAATGCCCCAGAGGTGTTCTATTGGATTTAGGTCAGGCGAATGTGGGGGCCAGTCAATGGTATCAATTCCTTCATCCTCCAGGAACTGCCTGCATACTCTCACCACATGAGGACCCACTGCACCAACATAGGGTCTGACAATGGATTGTCTAGCCTGTAGAGGTCTGTGCGTCCCTCCATGGATATGCCTCCCCAGACCATCACTGACCCACCACCAAACTGGTCATGCTGAACGATGTTACAGGCAGCATAACATTCTCCACGACTTCTCTAGACACTTTTATGTCTGTCACATGTGCTCAGGATGAACCTGCTCTCATATGTGAAAACACAGGCTACCAGTGGTGGACCTGCCAATTCTGGTATTCAATGGCAAATGCCAATCAAGCTCCACAGTGCCGGGCAGGACCCACTAGAGGATGTCGGGCCCTCAGGCCACCCTCATGAAGTCTGTTTCTGATTGTTTGGTCAGAGACATTTACACCAGTGACCTGCTGGAGGTCATTTTGTAGGGCTCTGGCAGTGCTCATCCTGTTCCTCCTTGCCCAAACGAGCAGATACCGGTCCTGTCCAGCTTTCCTAGAGTAACTGCCTGTCTCCTGGGACCTCCTCCATGCCCTTGAGACTGTGCTGGAGACAAAGGAGGAAACCATCTGGCAATGGCACATATTGATGTGCCATCCTGGAGAAATTGGACTACTTGTGTAACCTCTGTAGGGTCCAGGTATCGCCTCATGTTACAAGTAGTGACACTGACTGTAGCCAAATGCAAAACTAGTGAAAAAACAGTCAGAAAGGATGAGGAGGGAAAAATGTTAATGGCCTCCACCTGTTAAACCATTCCTATTTTGGGGGTCATCTCATTATTGCCCCTCTAGTGCACCTGTTGTTAATTTCATTAACACCAAAGCTGCTGAAACTGATTAACAACCCCCTCTGCTACTTAACTGACCAGATCAATATCCCAGAAGTTTCACTGACTTGATGCTATACTCTGATTAAAAAGTGTTCCTTTAATTTTTTTGAGCAGTATATATAGAAATTCCTTTTTCTAAGTACTAACTAGTAATGTTCTGAATTGTGATTTTGTCACAACTGCTGTGCAGCTGCTTTTTAAAATAGTAATCCTCACTAATACAACTCGGCACTTTCTTCAGCACATTACAAACATTTCTCAAATGAACACATATAATAAACAGCCTTGTATGTCAGCACAAGATGTGTAGCATCACTGCTTGCATCATGAATCACACAATAAATTGAAATCCAATAATAATATATCTTATTTTCAGCAGTGGCATATTTAGAAGTGCATTTCGATATATGGATAAGGAAAGTAGCTCTAGGTTTTCTTCAGAATTCATCATCACTTTCAGTAAGTGATTCATTTCACTTTGTTTTTTTTTGCAGTTGATAGCATGCTAAGACATTTAGTTGAAATATGAGGAGCAGTGTTAGTGATCTAATATGCAATACTACATTAATTTATACAAAAATCATGACAAATTGGCATAAGCAAATTGGAATTCTCCACTTATTCAGCAATGAAATTAAAACAGGGACACTTAAAAAAAAGCTAAAAATTCAAAAAATATAACCTTTTATAGGGAAATCAACATGCTAAGAAACTTTACAAGTAAAGATATTGTGCATCTTTTTCATTTTTAAAAATAATGTTAAAATAAAGGTTATGTGAATTTCTCTAAGTTCTACAATGAGTCAGTCCACAGTAAGGCCTAAACTACCAATCTTGGTGCTTAGAGTCTGGGGCTCAACCTCTTTCCCACACTTCATGCTGATATAGAATAACTCATTTCATTTTCTGTATTGCTTTTTGGGTGATTAACATATTTTCCAGCACTCTTGAACTACAAGACACTACAGCCAAAAAGGCAAACCTACGAAAACTCCTCAAAACTCCAAACAAGTGTAGTCTATCAGTACCATTGCAGTCTTCTATTCCTCTGTCTTGGGTAGCAGGATGCTTCCATACTTAATGGGATGTGTGAGCTGTCATGTATTTGACTTGAAAAGTTTGTCTCATATCCTGCATGTTCTCCAGGGCAATAGTAGCTCTTTAATACCCTGCATGAGTTCATGTCTTCGATGTTATGGCACATGCAGAGACTAGTGCTACCTAGCTGTGCCTGTGTGTCTTCACTGGCATGTTCACTTCAATTGCACTTACAGTCTCTCTGACTGGACTATATTTGGCTTTTCCCCTGGGCCATGTCATCTTGATGCCATCTGCAGTTTTCGGAATATTCCTGAGAGTTTTGGAAACTGTAGAGGGAGAAATATTGCTCAGATTAAATAGATTGAAATCAAACAAATCTCCAGGTCCAGATAATATTTACCCTCACGTTCTTAAGGAGGTTAGTGAGTACATATATAAATCCTTGACAGACTGTGCACTGGGGTAATTCTGAAGGACTGGAAAATGGCAAATATTATCCTCTTGTCTAAAAATGGTGATTGGGTAGATTCAACTAACTACAGGCCAGTAAGCTTAACGTGCATTGCAGGTAAAATAATGGAAGGAGTTATTATGGATAGGTTAATGCCGTACATGTCAGTCAGCATGTGTTCAGAAAAGGAAGGTCATATTTTACCAATATGCTGGAATTCTATAAGGAAGCAACAAAAGGATGTAATCAAAGTGGAGCATATGATATTATTTATCTTGACTTTAAAAAGAAGACCTAGCCCCCACTGGGCATTCTACCTAACACAGATGTTCAAAATCAGTCCTCATGGTTGTCAGGCTTCACATGGAAGAATTTGATGATGATGGGCATGTGGACATCTGGGACACCCACCATTCAATCCATAAATGCAAGGGGCAGCATGGTACCTTGATTAGGTGGTGGTGGCACAGATTGCCACCACAGAAGAATGCGGAAAGATAGCAAAGAATAGTACAAATTAGTACGGAATTACAGAACCCAGAGGAAAATGATAATTCAAACTAAAAGAAGTGGGAATTCTGGATGTTGTTTGTAGATGGGAGTAAAATTATGCCAGACAAGGGAAGCAGAGGGTGATGGTACAAGGAATCTTATCAAAATTGACTGATGTTAAGAGTGATTTTCCACAGAGGTTAGTGCTAGGGCTAGCCCAGGGGTGGGCAAACCTTTTGGCTCAGGGGCCACATTGACTTGTAAAATTTGACAGACAGGCCGGGCCAGCACTAGATGCATACATATCAAACATAAACATAAAAAAGGCATTACAGTGTTAATATTTACATTCACTTTTAGTGGGAACAGTGTTGTTGATCACCCTTCATTCATTCACTCATTCATGTGTGTCAGTATGTCCACAGCAAAAGCTAAATCACAAAGCCAATCTGTGTCACTCAGCTCAGGAAAATCAAGTAGCTTCAAAAATGAGATAATCTCCTGTTTGAGCTCCCACACTCGTCGACATACTTTTCCCAAACTTAACCAGCGGACATTGGAGTGGTAAAGCAAGTCCTGGTGATCAGCGTCAATTTCTTCAAGAAACTTAATAAACTGACGATGCTGAAGTCCCCTCGCTCAAATAAAGTTAACAAGTTTTACAACTGGCTTCACTACGTAGTCAAGCTGCAATACGGATTTACTCAGTGCTTCAAGGTGGATTAGGCAGTGTAAGAAAATTACCTCCTGCTCAGGGTTGTCCTCCTTCACCTTCTCCTGGATTCTTCTGAGCAACCCAACATTTTTTTCCAGTCAGATTTGGCGATCCATTTGTGGTAACGTTGGCGAGCGTACTCCAAGGTAGCTTGTGCCTATTTATGACACCCGACACGCTGTCATACAAGTCCTCTCCCCGCGTTTTCCCCTTTAGGGATTCCATGGCCAAAAACACCTCCGTTATCTCAAAATTGTCATTAATCCCTCTGATAAAAATTAAAAGCTGAGCGGTGTCCTTTATGTCATTACTTTTGTCCAGTGCCAATGAATACAATGTAAATGACTCCACTTTTTTGTTTAACTTGCTAGCTAAGTCTTCGTCAATTAGCTCAACACGGCGAGCCACTGTCCTGCGTGATAAGCTAATTTTTTTCAAATTTGTTCTTGCTCTCAGGACACAAGACACCTGCTGTCTCTACCATGGACTCTTTGAGAAACTCCCCTTCGGAGAAAGGCTTGCTGGTCTTTGCTAATTTGAATGCCTGCACATAACTTGCCTTTGTGCTTGATTCTTGGATGGCAGTTTGTCGGATAAAGGTGTTTTGCTGAGCCTGCAAACTAGCTGTCAACCTCTGAGCGGTAGCAGTCCGTTCTTGCGTTGACTGGTTGTTAGCGTAATTAGCATGCTTAGTGGAAAAGTGACGGCTGATGTTGTAGTCCTTTAAAACCGGTTTCTTGGCAAATAAGTCATACAGCCTTTGACCAGACTTCAGTGAAAAAGTATTTAGTTGTCCATTCCTTATTAAACACTTGGCACTCACTGTCGACTTTTCTTTTCTTTGGCCCACTCATTGTTGCAGATGGGTTCAGAGCAGTAGCAGAGTAATAACAGAGAGTAACCCGGGCTCCACAATATCAAGTCAATGTATCACTGCACCTAATGCGCCACCTGGTGGAATGCCAGGCATTACAGGACAAGGTCAAATGAATGCAGTCATAATTATGATATGATTTGATTTGGGCAATTTTGTACCAATCTTCGGCGGGCCAGATTAAAAAGACCAACGGGCCAGATTTGGCCCGCGGGCCGTAGTTTGCCCACCCCTGGGTTAGCCACTGCTATTTTTAATATATATATATATAAATGATATAGATAGGAATATACTGTAAGTAACAAGCTGATTAAATATGCAGATGATACCAAAACAGGTGGACTGGCAGATAATCTGGAAGCCATTAAATCATTACAAAGGGACTTGGACAGGATACAGGCTTGGGCAGATTTGTGGCAGATGAAATTTAATGTCATCAAATGTATAAAGTATTACATATAGGAAATAAAATTGTTAGGTTTGAATGGGAAGTCTGAAAATCAAAAGTACACCTTATGAGCAGGATTTATGAGTCGTAGTGGACTTGTCACTATCAAGTGCCAGACCAAAAAAACCTTATAGGATATGCTACCTGGTCTTAGACAAAAATTATTAATTTTGCATTTACTAAAAAGAATATACTGCATCATAATTACATATAATGCTAAAGACTTCTACTTTTGTTTTTTATAAGGTAACACCTACATACTGGGGACTCTGGAAAAGAAATGAAGAAGAGTGAAATACTAGTGGGATACATACCTGAGTATGCATGGAATTTCATATTTTTTTCATCAGTTTAAGGCTGAGATTATGACCCTTATGAATTTCTCCCATGCTGACAACACTATGCTATACACGAAAATCATGCCAGGATGCACATCCAGCATGCAATAACCTCAGTGTGTGGATGTAAAGTTTCTCCAGCTCAATACACACATCTGACTAACTTATCACAGGGTCTCCACGAAAAATCAAGTAGCCCAATTTATTGGTAAACCTCTTCCAAAATAATCCTATTAAACTCAGTGACCAGTTTCAGAATTTTACTTGATAGTAAAATGATCTCCAGCAGTACATCTTTACTGCACTACTTCTGATATGAAAGTACTTTGTCCTTATCACCTCTTAGTTGGAATATTTCTACAGATTTTAATGTTCTTCCCTCAAAAGCTATGCACAACTTACAAAAGGCTGTTTCAGAGTCTTGACCCCATCTAAAAGCTATGATCTCATTAGGACCTCTTCACTTGTCCAAGGTGTCCTTCTATTTGATATTAAATGATCTTCAAAACTCAGTTATGTACCTATAAAGCTGTTTGCTTCCAAACTCCAAAATGCCTCTTCTTGCTAGATCGCTGTTCAAGCTTCCCTAATTTTGGACTGCTGAACTTAAACAAATCTAGGCAAATACTCATTCAGTTTTTTTTCTTCCTACTCTCTGAAACTCTCTACCTAAGACTATTTGTAGGTTTCTGTTTATCTGGACTTTAAAATCAGAGACTGAAGAATAAGGTGTTCTGCTTTTTCAACAGTTCTTGTTTGCCAAGTGTTAATGGTCTCTGCTCTTCAAATATTGTTAAATGTTGTCATATTTTAAGTTTAGTTAAACATTTTACATCATCATTCTAGTAAGAGAATCTAATATTCCAAGAGAAATAGTAATTTACCAGAATACAAACTAGCATATTTACACCAACTTTCCAACAGTTGGATTTTCAGTTTGTTTACTTACAGTTTGTGAGTGAATCTAATTTGCATTCCAATTCAGCTGCAAGTCAGGAAATCTTTGATATAATTCATCCTTGCATATTCATGGGGCCAGTTGGCAGCCTTCTCAGAGTTGTTTATTTTTTATTTATTTTTGCTGCTGTCAGAGATAAACTGCATAAAACCACCTCTTCGTCCATTTTTAGAACATACTAAACTCTTATTGTGTTAGGGTAAAAGCCCAAGTGTACATAGCATTGGACACCAGTATATCTCAGAGCACAGACACACACTTACACTTTAAGCACATAATAAGAGCACTCCTTTGGACCATGACAAAAGACTGGAAGCCCTCAAAGAAATTGATGTGATGCTTCTTTGCTTTCTTCTATACATGCTGCTTTGAACAGGCATCTGAATGCTGTGAGGTGGCAACACCATCCACCACTATGCTTAACACATACTAATTAGGCAAAGAGTTCAACGTTTTTATTTTTTTTTATCTATAGAATAAAATACATATATTTTGCAATGCTACCTTCTTACTAATAGAGGGTTTTAGGGTGGGATTCCTTTCTGTATTTGCCATCTTTTAACTATTTCAGAATTGATGTTATTTTGAACTTACTTGGACTGTTTGTTATAGTGTTTGTTCAAAAATAATAATATTTTATTTGTATAATTATTTTTACATTATTTTTGTGGCATTATTACAGCACAATTTTATTAATAATTTATGTGGTTTTCTTTTTGTTGTTTATGGCAATGATGCCCAATGCTGCTTATGTGGTTAAGATGTGTCACCACATGTTTCATCATCGCATTGCTGCATATAAGAAGATGGCACGCTTGACAAGACATCCAAACATTATCTAATAAAGAAAGCATTGCACGAAAAGAATCCACAAAATTTAAAACAATTTAAGGACTTTGAACTGATGAGCTTTTATTTAAACTCTGATTTCTGTTTTTTGTTATGTATTTAAAGCTTTGGTTCTGACTCACAATACCAACCCTTTGTGTGTTTGACAATCTTATTAAGAATAATCCTTCAAATTAGTTTGCAGCTCTGAATTTAAACCTGAACAAATGCAATGTACATTGATGGTGTCTTTGAGCCTTCCACAGTTAGAATGTTTCTAGGTCATGGGCGTTGTTGTCAAGCACACAATAATAAGTGCGTCTTTACATGCCAAGTACGAGAAAACATATTCCTCATCAACATATTTTCTTTTAACAAAAAGAAAGAAAGAAAGAAAGAAAGAAAGAAAGAAAGAAAGAAAGAAAGAAAGAAAGAAAGAAAGAAAGAAAGAAAGAAAAGTTCTGATTTAGACAAATCAAAGACAAATTTAGCTTAGTTATTGAAAGATCTGGAGAATGCTATTTGTGGAGATGGTAGTAGTCAAAATTGCTCTTCCTTAGGGTTTTTAGGAAATGAAAACAGAGAACCAAAACATGCAGTGTTTAATGTTAAAAAAACAAACCTCTAATTAAAAAGATAAGATAAATACTTTGATATTTGAGACAACAGGAATAATAAGGTGGTTTTGTTCAGTAAGGAGAAAGCTTCAGTGTATGGGGTTGAAAGAAAGGAGATGTATATCCCAAGGTTAGAACACTATTCTTGTTCTAACCTTGGGTTGCTCTATCATTTCACAGTTGATTCATCCTTATATATATATATGAATACTGTAAGAGAACAGACAGACCATGATAAAGAGTTGGGGCACCACCCTGGTGACCCTGTATAATTGAAGTGAAATGATCACCAAAAAAACAGGCAGTAATTGAGGAAACATCTTTTCAGGCATGAGTTCTCAATTGAACTGTCTCAAGATGGTGCATCTTCCGGTGTTAATCCCTTCCAGTAGGAAGAGACAGATTCAGGTGGATGGACACTGGAAGTGATGTCAGTGGTGGGAGAACGAGAAAAGGCATTAGGGCACATCAATCAAACCCTGGAGCAGTGAGGAATTATAATCACCAGAGCCCTTAAGTTATCCCCTATATACGCATGCACACGCAAGATAATATAAATACATATACAGAGTCCCTTAGTTTTGTTTCCAAAGTAAAAGAGCTTTTCCATTCCAATAGCTTAACCTGGAATTTCTCTCAAAAATAAGGGATCTAAAAAAGGAAAAATAGCACTTGTAAACAGAGAAACCACCAAACCAAGGAAAATCTAAACATAGACCCAACACTAGATATCTTTCACTTTTTTCACCATATGGTATACATTTGCTTAACATTTCCCTAGCACTGCATTTTCTAGACTTTCTATGTGTTGCAGTTATCCATCCATCCATCCATCCATTTTCCAACCCGCTGAATCCAAACACAGGGTCACGGGGGTCTGCTGGAGCCAATCCCAGCCAACACAGGGCACAAGGCAGGAACCAATCCTGGGCAGGGTGCCAACCCACCGCAGGACACACACAAACACACCCACACACCAAGCACACACTAGGGCCAATTTAGAATCGCCAATCCACCTAACCTGCAAGTCTTTGGACTGTGGGAGGAAACCGGAGCGCCCAGAGGAAACCCACGCAGACACGGGGAGAACATGCAAACTCCACGCAGGGAGGACCCGGGAAGCGAACCCGGGTCCCCAGATCTCCCAACTGCAAGGCAGCAGCGCTACCCACTGCGCCACCATGCCGCCCTGTTGCAGTTATCCTGCAATCAAATACTAAATTATCACCTAGCCTTCCAAAATCTATGCCCAGTTTACTGTGGCAGTAGCTACACCATGGCTGGAGTCCCAGCAAATATAGAGAGACACACTAGTTGGACTTGGTCACCTGGAAGGTCAGGACAGTGGGTAACTGCCTCCTATGGGCAGAGTGTCCCCCCATACGCTGGGTAGCAGCATCCTGTCTAGCAAACTCCAGTATGGACACCTACATAGCAGCATGGGAGCTGAAATCCCATGGGCCGGCCCTGTCAGGTTCTGTGAGGGCTGCCAGGGGCAGCTGGTGAATACTGATGACAGAAGGACTGTTGGGGTCCTGCTTGACCTAGCAGTGCTTCCCAGAGGCAATAGATTACTGGTCCACTGGTAGTGGATAACCCAGGTATGGAGTTAAAACAACAACAACAACATTTATTTATATAGCACATTTTCATACAAATGATGTAGCTCAAAGTGCTTTACATGATGATGAAAGAGAAAAAAAGGTAAAATAAATAAGAATTAAAATAAGGGAACACTAATTAACATAGAATAAATGTAAGGTCTGATGGCCAGGGAGGACAGAAAAAAACAAAAAAAAAAAAAAAAAACTACAGACGGCTGGAGAAAAAAACAAAATCTGCAGGGGTTCCAAGGCCACAAGACCACCCAGCCCCCTCTAGGCATTCTACCTAACATAAATGAGTCAATCAGTCCTCATTGTATACAGGGTTCTCATGGAAGAATTTTAATGATGACGGTCATGTGGACTTCTGGCCTTTAATACATCAATGTAGGGACATCACGGTGTTTTGATCGGGTGGTGGTGGCGCAGATTGCCACCACAGAAAACCCAGAAAAAGAACAGAAGTGAAAGTAGAGGTTAGTACGGATTTTGAAGCCACCATGAATAATAATGATAATTAATTGAATATACAGAGCATCAGGATTAAACTAAAATGAATCTATGAGAAAGCCATGTTAAAGTTAAGTGTTTTCAATAGTTTTTTAAAGTGCTCCACTGTATTAGCCTGGCAAATTCCTATTGGCAAGCTATTCCAGTTTTTAGGTGCATAACAGCAGAAGGCCGCCTCACCACTTCTTTTAAGTTTAGTTCTTGGAATCCTAAGCAGTCACTCAATTGAAGATATAAGGTTACAATTTGGAGTGTAAGGTGTAAGACATTCTGAAATATAAGATGGAGCGAGATTATTTAAGGCTTTGTAAACCATAAGCGGTATTTTAAAATCAATTCTAAATGACACAGGTAACCAATGTAGTGACATCAAAACTGGAGATGTGCTCGGACTTTCTTTTCCTAGTTAAGGTTCTAGCAGTTGAATTCTGCACTAGTTGCAATCGATTGATGTCTTTTTTAGGTAGTCCTGAGAGGAGAGCGTTACAATAATCTATCCATCCATCCATCCATTCTCCAACCCGCTGAATCCGAACACAGGGTCACGGGGGTCTGCTGGAGCCAATCCCAGCCAACACAGGGCACAAGGCAGGAACCAATCCTGGGCAGGGTGCCAGCCCACCGCAGGACACACACAAACACACCCATACACCAAGCACACACTAGGGCCAATTTAGAATTGCCAATCCACCTAACCTGCATGTCTTTGGACTGTGGGAGGAAACCGGAGCGCCCGGAGGAAACCCACGCAGACACGGGGAGAACATGCAAACTCCACGCAGGGAGGACCCAGGTCCCCAGGTCTCCCAACTGCGAGGCAGCAGCGCTACCCACTGCGCCACCGTGCCGCCCTCTGATTAATATGTGATTTAAAATTCAGGTCAGAGTCAATAGTTACCCCTAAATTCTTTACCTCCGTCTTGACTTTTAATCATAATGTATCAAGTTTATTTCTAATAACCTCATTGTATCCATTTGTGCCAATCACTAAAATTTCTGTTTTCTCCTTATTTAGTTTGAGAAAATTACTACTAATCCATTCAGAAACACAAGAAAGACATTGTGTCAGTGAATCAAGAGTGTCTGGGTCGTCAGGCACTATTGATAAATACAGTTATGTCATCAGCATAACTGTGGTAGCTCACGTTATGCCCCGAGATAATCTGACCTAACGGAAGCATGTAAATCGAAAAAAGCAGCGGACCCAGGATAGAGCCTTGTGGAACATCATATAGAATATCATGTGTCTTTGAGTTGTAATTACCATAACTAACAATGAATTTTCTACCTGCCAGGTAGGATTCAAACCAATTTAAGACACTGCAAGAGAGGCCCACCCATTTACTAAGGCGATTTCTAAGAATATTGTGATCAATGGTACCAAATGCGGTACTCAGATCTAAGAGGATGAGAACAGATAAACGGCCTCTGTCTGCATTTACCCGCAAGTCATTTATTACTTTAACAAGTGCATTTTCTGCACTGTGATTTGTTCTGAAACCTGACTGAAACTTATCAAGAATAGCATGTTTACTGAGGTGGTCATTTAGCTGCATAATGACTGCCCTCTCTATGATTTTACTTAAGAAAGGCAAGTTAGAAATAAGTCTAAAAGTTTCAAAAGCAGAGGAGTCCAGATTATTTTTCTTCAGCAGGGGTTTAACTACAGCAGTCTTAAGACAGTCTGGGAAAACCCCCATATCTAATGACGAGTTCACTATGTCAAGAATATTATCAATTGGCACTGCAGATACTTCTTTTGAAAAAAACTCATTGGTATTGTGTCAAGGATGCAGGTGGAGGGTCTCAGTTGAGAAATCCATCCATCCATCCATTCATGTTCCAACCCGCTATATCCTAACTACAGGGTCACGGTGGTCTGCTGGAGCCAATCCCAGCCAACATAGGGCGCAAGGCAGGAAACAAACCCTTGGCAGGGCACCAGCCCACCACAGCAGTTGAGAAATTATTTTATATAAATCAGGTAAATCTATTCTGGTGAAAAAATTTAATTTGTTTAGATAGATAGATAGATAGATAGATAGATAGATAGATAGATAGATAGATAGATAGATAGATAGATAGATAGATAGATAGATAGATAGATAGATAGATACTTTATTAATCCCAATGGGAAATTCACAATTTATAATGGAGTACCAGGGTTTAACAGGATCAGCATTGGGGAGATGTACTATATTATTTCTAATATCATTAATTTTTTGATTAACAAATACAGCAACAGCCTCACAAGTTTCACTGGAAGTATTTTGGAGGCATTCCATTGAGTGACCTGGGTTTAGCAGACGATCAATTGTAGAGAATAAAACTCTGGGATTACTAGCATTGTTATTTATAATTCTAGAGAAATAACACCACCTCTCAAGATGGACTATGTTGTTGTATTCTGTTATTTTAACCTTCAATATCTCATAGTGGATAATCAGTTTAGTTTTTCTCCATTTACGCTCAGCTCTCCAGCATATTCTCTTTAGATCAGACACTGTTTGAGTCTTCCATGGTATAATAGTGCAGGAAGATTTTTTAACTGTCTTTTCAGGTGCGACTATGTCAGCAGCAGCTCTCACCTTAGTATTAAAAGTGTCCACCTTACTATTTACATTATTCTCGCTATTGTAGTTAGCACTACAAACAGACTGGTTACTTAGAATGATTGTAAATTTTGAAGCTGCTGATGAATCAAAGAAGCATTTTTTAACAACATGCTTCTCGTGAATATTTTTTATCCTTATTTTTATATTAAATTGTAAGAGAAAATGGTCTGATAGACCAATATCAACGATCTGCTTCACATCAACTTTTAGTCCTTTAGTAATTACTAAGTCCAAAGTATGCCCTGCTTTGTGTGTAGACTGAGTAATATGCTGGCTCAAATCAAAAGAGTCCAGGAGGTTCATGAATTCTTTTACTTTCGGGTCACACTGATTATCGATATGAAAGTTAAAGTCACCAACTATTAGGAACGTGCCATAGTTCATAATTACAATTGACACCAAGTCTGAGAATTCCTCAAAGAAAGATGCATTGTACTTAGGAGGTCTAAACACAGATAATACTAGAAACTAAGAAACTCCATGAATAACAACAGCAAGATACTCAAAGGACTTGAATTTACCAAAACTGACATCTTTACACTTCAACTGACTCGAGTAAATGTTTGCTAAGCCAACGTCTTTCTTACCGTGGTGATCCGCATGAGCAAAGCTGTAAATTGGAGACGCAGATTCGATTAAAACAGCCGCACCATCAGAGCTAAGCCATGTTTCACTTAGTGAAATAAAATCAATTTTCCTATCACTAATAAGATCATTGATGGAAAACGTCTTGTTGGTTAATGCTCTAACATTTAATAAAGCCATATTTAATGTTTCGGAAGAGCAGAGCTGAATTGGATGTGCGTTATGGGTATTCGGAATAGAAATTAAGTTATTTTTATTAGCGCCGCTCTGAGCGTATTTTTTGTTTAATCTATAATCTGTTTTCATAGTTTTAATACATTGTTCATCTAGAGGTGTAATTGTAATTAAATTATTCGTATTTATGCCGCACTGCCTAGATTTATTACATGCATTGAGGTTAGTTATTAGAGTATTAATGCAGTGCACTTTTCAGGAAGATTTTGTTACCGAATTATTATGTCCTAGCAGAGCATGACGGAAAGGGTTAGGAGTAAAAATAGAGAGTCAAGAGAGACGACGAAAAAAGAGCTATCCACTTGGCCCAGGGAGTTAAGAAAAATGACTGACTAGGTGGAGTGGAGGAGAATGAAGCAAATAATGGAAATACTGAAAACGTTTGTTGTGCTGTACTGTCAAGTGTTGGAACTCTTTACAGCAGTATGGAGAAATAACCTGTGAAAGGTCTACTTGGTGTAAATAAAAAAATAAAAATCTGGTTTTGAACTCAGGACTGTGTTTGTAGTAGCTGTGTCTGGGATTTTGGGGCACATTGTGCCTCTGCAGGCCACAACACCCATATCACATGTATCTGTTATGACCTAGCATTTCAAATATGGTTAGAATTTTCTTTTATGAAGAGTTTGGAGTTCTGGTTGTGTTTTGTTCAATTTCTGATAATGTTGGTGTTTGCTTTGGATGTCCATTGTTTTGGCACTTATGTACTTGGTGTTCATTATATCAATGGACATGTGGAGAACAACACCTCATTCTGAGAATGACATGAAGTCATACTGTGGGCAGTGATATAACACATTTGTGTCACTTCTGCATATGTGCACACATGAGACCAGGAGCACCATTATTACAAGTATATATGGAAAACTGAAGCTTTAGCTTGCGAAGGCAAGAAGAGATATCCCTTTATTAAATACCAGCTTAGAAAAAAAACCTGTTTTAGATCTAACTGAAAATCAAAGAAAAATAGCACAGATTTTGTTTGTCTTGCTTAGGTTTTCAGAGTTAGGGACCTAGAAATGTTGATTTAGTTTTAATGGTGGAAAAATATACAGTAGGTAGCAGTTTCCTTATTTTGCTTCTGTCTCGCTTACCTAGTCATCTGACTCACCATAAGTTGACCTTTCCAGTCTGGCCAAATAACCAAGAGGTTTCCAGTTCTCTCCTTTAGAGCTAAATAATCTGTAAAGTTGATGGCCATTTGTTAGTTTTTCTTTTGTGCATGTCATATAAAGTGCCAGTATTGTCTTATTTCAGTTGTCTTCTAGTCTACTGAGCCTCCTGGATGACAGCTGTTTATGTAGATAGCAGGTCAAGATAGCTGAGCCAAACGTTTGGGTCTGACCTTGAACTGCTTAAAGTATGGATATTCCGCTTATGTATAATAACCTAATATTTTATAAACTTTGTTTTTTAACCTTGTTTTTTTCTAAATATTTTGATCAATGCCCTTGACTTTTTAATTTGAATAAAAGGATCTATTTGTTTATTTTAGAGCATCCTGCTTAATTTTTTGTCATTATTATTTCACTTAGCTGGATTATGACAACTGAACAAATTTTGCAAGGCTTATTGCATTCATTCAGTATTTTAATTTGTTTTTTTTTATTCTGCTTAAAACATTTCTGACCTGTGTATGCACATTTCAGATCTTGTAAATGGAGTATATACCATAACTCATTTATAATAATGGAAAATAATGTTATCAAATAATGGAAAATGATGTTATCAAAGGTCTGATCTGTTGCAGAGTCCTTTGTGAATCCATATGACATTAACTAATAATCATATTGTTTGGCAGAATGTTTGAATTTTATTTCCAGTGATTTCTTTCCATTAAACGATGTCATTTAAAATATAGGTGGAGGTGGATGATTAACCTTAACGTTGATTTTATTTAACTCTTAAGCATCAATATACTTTGTGAATAATGTGTTAGAGGGACAAGTGTCCTGACCAGACCACAAAGAAATGACAAAGGGTGTCTGCTTCCCAAAGTCATGTTCTCTCCCTGTTTACACTGTGGCAGCATCCCACAGGCAGGACACCCATAGCAACATCTGCAGGGCAGGCTCTGAATTGCAGCCCTGTTGGGGTTCTTGGGTGCCACCAGGTAGAGCTACAGGGAATCATTAGAACCTCTTTAAAGGACTTCTGCCTTACCCGGAAGTGCTTCCAGTTTGCGATGCACCAGATGTACTGCTGGGTTCGACATGAAAGTTGTTATCTACATGGACAGTCAGAGTCGAGAGGAGTGTGGACAAGGCTTCAAGGGAAGAGTGGAAGGAGGAAAGAAAATGATTCTCATGTTGTATTACAGCATAAAAGAATCTGGAGATCGGTGGAGGTATTGTAAATAAAGAAGATCTTGTGTTTGAACCCAGGTCTGTTTTCTGTAGTTGTGTCCAGAAAATCAAGTAAAGCAAGCACTATAATTTGTTTAAGCATATTTTTAGGGTTCAGGGTTAATTTTAAGGTCATCATCAACCTTTGGTATTCATGACACCTTATAGAGGCTGCATGTAACTATGGGCCACCATGACATTTAAAATTTTTTTGTGAGATTTTTGAACTCTTTTGAGACCCTCTCCAAATTGGCGACACTCCGAAACGTGATTGAAGTGTCTGTCGAGGGCTTCTTGCCCGTAGCCGAAGCAACTGCAGGTTAGCAGCTCCTTGCATGGTGTGCAGCATCACAGAGGCAAAGGCAAGCTCACCACCTCCTTGTGCAACGCGTCTGTCGCCCAATGGGTGATGCGGAGAACACTACAACGTGGCCACTGACCTGGCCTTTGCTGTGTCTGTGTGTAGTACAGTGGTAGCTCCCGCTTCAATACATAACCTTCCTCTTATGTTTCAAGTTGAATAAAGTTGATTTTCCTGAAATCCTTAGACTCAGCTGCATGCAAGGCAGCGACACACACGTCACAATGTAAAAAGAAGAAAATAAGAACACCTGTACATACACCACAGGAAAAGGGATGTAATCAGTAAATTAAAAATAAACATACATGTGAATTGTAAATGAAAATAAAAGTATGTGTAAAAAAGAGAAACAGATTTCATTTAAAACGACAGAGCATCACTACGCATGTTAAGATTCCAACAAGGTTGTTTCTAAGATGTCACAGACCAACTAGCCTAAACAAAAATGTAATAATTTCTCCTTCATGGTCATTGAAATACTAATGATATTTTTCAAGAAGCTTGTCAATTACCTATGCAGAAGACAAAGTTGTGCTCTGAAAGTAATGACGATAACTCTTTCCGCAGACGATGTGACTGAGTGTTGTTATATTATGATTGTCATTGCTGCATCACACTTAGTCGCCATGTCATCTAACGGGCACCATTTTATATATAGTGGTGCCCATTAGATGACATGGGCCAATACTACCTCAAATAGTGGAAAATTCGGATAAAATGGATGGCTGTTCTAGTGGTGCTGCACAGATGGGGTGAGGACTGATACAGAGAGAGATCAACTGATAGCACCAGGGAAGCACGCCTCTCACAGTGGTCAGAGAGGGGCTGATGGATGAAGGTCTCCATTTAGCTTACTCCATAAAATGCTCACCTCTGATCCAGAGAACAGGGGTTTGCATTTCCCACAGGCAGTTCAACACAGTGCGTTGAAATGTATAAACAGAAAAATCCTAAGTGAACGAAACAGCAAAGTAACTGTACATGGTTAACACTGCTGAAACATTGACAAACAGCAGAGAGGTGCAGATGAGGAGGGGTGAATGAGTCACACCCACATTCTCACTGTCACCAGCTCATCAACTGCTCATTTGGTACAGCCAAGGTTACAAGTATATTTACTCACTTGGTATATTATTTACATTATTTGAATTATACGAAAAGTAGTGCATAAGAGGTTTTGTTTTGTTTAATAACATTAGAAACCTTGTGCTCCTGTAAGAATCGTAGAGAGAAGACTGTTTTTTTTTTCAGCTGAGTACCGAACGTCTTTGTATGTTTGTTGGAATATTCCCTGGATATTTTGGCCATTTATTTATTGGACAGTTTTTCTTTTTCTGATTTTGTCACTATTTTTGTTAAAAAACATTTTTATGAATGCATTTTGCTCATAGCTGCAAAATTATCACAAAAATAATATATGTTTTAGTGATTTAAGAGCAAAAAACTATTTTTTATTTTTAATGGTTGGAGTCTGCTAGATCATGTCTGTAATAACAATCAAACAGTTTCTTTGACCAGATGCCATAATTTCAGACTGATCCTAGTCTAAAGAGGAACTACTTCCTTTTAACCAATATAAAGGAAAAACTGTCATATCAAATAACTGGACATGCTCATGTGAGTCTAAGATGTAGGTATGCCAGATTACCAAATTATGATGTACCTCTAATATGTGCTAAAGCCACTAAGAATCTTGACATCTGCTGGAGACGGTGCAATTTCTGCAGTTTTTCTTTTTATTTAAGTTAAAATGCCACTCAAAACCTTCTTTGTAAATAATAGGCAAATAATGTAATAAAAATTACTAATACAATACCTTCTCTAATTAACTATTGTACTAATAATACTGTAGACCCTTATAAGTACTGCTTGAAAGCCATAGATAGTTGAAAAGGCCATTTCATGCCTAACTAGAAGCAGGAGTATCTTTCAGTTAAAATTTAAAAAAATGCTGATGAGCCTTCAGCATCATGTAGTACACATGTAGGGCATATCACAAACCAGTGGGACTTTTCCTAATATATCGGTATGCCAATGTGTGTTGTCACTATAAAAACTGAGTCTGTGTATATGCTTGGGCCTTACTATGCCTGGTTGATCTCAGACATTCGGTCTTCAGAAATGCAAAGCCCACAATCTCACTCTGAACTCCATGCACCCAATCCCTCTGTTGTCCTCTGTTTATTCATGACTGTGTTTTCAATCATAATTCACAACTATAGTGAATCTCATTACCAAGAAGAAAGAGGTAAAACCTCTTACAGATGTTGTGCTGGGGTTAAAATGTCTCATTTTTGTCTATTTTAATTATTTTTTATCTTATCAGTCTGGATTATTTAGTTTTCACGTGTCAAACAATGTTTTACTATATTCCATAAGTTTTGTGATTGGTTCCCAGACAGACAGGGCCACCTGCCCATCACTTAATGGCACTGCTCTCAGATCTATAAAGGCTGAGGAAACCTTCCAGTTCATTGAATGCACTCATGGTGGTGGTGAGTTCTCCATTGTTTATTGCTTTTGGTTATTTGGGAATTATTCGATTTTTGAACTTATGCTTGGTTTCTGACTTTGTAATCTAGATTTGTGATTGGGACTTGTTTGCCTTGAATTGCCTTTGCCTTTTCAGGATTTCCCTGCCTTTTATGCTCTTCAAAGTGTCACTGTTTAACAGTCTTTTTTAAAAAATCAATCTTTTATTAGAAAGATTCATCATTGACCTTTTTGTATAACTAAAGCAGGTTGACAGTTTCCCCTGTCTAGTGGGCATTTTGAATCATTGTTTGTGACTTTATGCTTTCAGACACCCTAGTTCATAACAGAAGAATGGTATAAAAACAACAATCTGTCATTCATTGTCAAAAAAACAAAGCCACTGATAGTTAACTTTAGGAGACTTGGAAGAAGTCATGCTTCTATTGACATTAGTCTTTAGCTTTAAATTCTTGTAGATGCCTCTCACTCAAGATCTTTCACAATCCATAATCCCTTACCAAGGCCAAGTTCTTCAAAAACTTTCTACAGTACTGTTTCTTTTAGAGAAAAGTCAATCTTCTTTCAACCCCATCTCACTAACATTTTTTAAAGCCCAGTCTTACTAGTTGTGTCACAATGGATAACACTAGGCTGTGCAGCTGGGGCTCATCGGTGGAAATAAAGGGACTTCCATAACAAAAGCTGCTAAAAAGAAGACCGTTTATTCCTCACAGACACAGAAATAAACTTTTCCAAGACATTGAGCTCTGCAATGATGCCAGAGTTTCACTAAAGTGTGTGCCTAAATTTATCGGGAGTGTACTTGTATTAGATATACATACTTTCATTAAAAAAAGTCCTAATATAAACACGGTAATCATTTTTTTTTTCTCGTCAAGTGTGAATTTTTCTTCTTGACTGACAAAAACAGTAGTCCATCTACTATAATGCAATATAATGTTACTGGCCAACGTTATAACAGATATTATTTGGGTGTTTGTACTTTACGATGTACTAGTATCTTGTGCATACCATCAGGAAGTATGCAGTCATTTCATTTTCACCATTTGTAAATGGATTTAAATTGGTGTTCCTTACAATTTGTGCATTTTCAAAGCATTGGCCCATGTGTTTTATGTGACTAATGTACTGAACATGCCTTATGCATAACTTTTTTTTTAGTCTCTGAATCAACAAGTTAGTCTATCCTCAATGAGCTTATCACCAAAATGCCAAAATCGCGCCATATAATATTCTCTAATCCAGTCATGTACTGTAGCTGTTATACCAATGAGCTGGAAAACTGTGCACCTATAACAGTTTAAATAGAAGCTGGGATCTTTACATTTAGGTGACATTTTTATCCAAAGTGACTTACAAAACTTATCCATAAACTTGGAAACAAAATGGCTGATGAGATGACCTTTACACCTCTCACCAACTGACCAATGGAAGTCGTGACTCTAGAGTCCATGCTCCTAATAACCAGGATCCGCATCATGAATGACAGAATCAATAAATATGGCATGCACATGGCAGCACCCAAGGAAAAACAAAATGTCATTGATGCAAAATGAAAAAAAAATTATAAATACCTCATAAATACATTAAACCTGAAAACTTCAGAATCACTGAGCATCAAAACCACAAAAGAGAATATAATTTGCTAGATTTTATTCAGGATATAGCATAAAAAATGAATGAAAACTGCCAATCATAACAGGTTGGATGTTGAGACGTTATTCACACTTATCTTGTCTTACTCAGGTTCCTCTCCAATTGACCAACTTACATAAATAGTAATTTCTGCAAGTTAGTAGTTGATAGTTAATGTCACATATTTTGAGTGGTTATGATTAGTAAAATTTAAAATTAATCATATTATCTAAACATTATTATTGTGATTATGAGTCAGAAACATAGTGAAAAGGGCCTGCGTGGCCTCCAAAATAACTATAAGGCAGGTAGGATCTTCACTTGTCAGCCCATCTCCATGTCAGCTTTCCCCAGAAATCTATCTGCAGGCTACAGCCTTAACAGACCCAAAAATGGGAAACTGGCTTTGAAAGTTCAAAAAGATTATAAGAGTCCCAAAATATACATAAATGCTTTACAAGGGAGATAGAAAATGTGAAAACTCAGGTTTGTTAAGACAATCCCAAACTGTGATCTTCATAAATTGAGAGTTTATTTACAAAAATAAAAGAAATAACATAAATGCTCAAAATAGCAAAAAGGATGCATCTAAAAAGGTTATATGCTAAAGAAAACAAGTCCCAAAATATCATACACTACCAAGTCCCAAAACTAGTAAATCTAAATAAAAGAGCAATAACTGCAAACTCCTTGACAACCTCAATAATCTGCTACTGAGATTCTCTCACTGGCTCAATATATAGGCAGAGGGAAACCCCAGCCCCAGTGACATCAGGGTGGCCCTGCCTTCCTACGACTCCACTCACAAAGTACATGGAACTTCAAAATGTTTAAAAAGACAGTACATAAATGTTAAATAAATAAACAAAGAAATCTCAAATTGCACAGAAATGTGAAAAATAATAACTCAAAAACAACAAAAATAACAATACACCAGAAACAACACAAGTCAGGGAATAGACCCTGGCTAAAATATAACTCTTGTTAGGTAAACGTACACTGTAAAATTGCTATCCATATAACATTTGCAAATACTTTTTAAGAGTAAATTAACTCTTACAGTCATAAAGTAACATATTTATCATTAAATGACATTTTAATCAAGGGAGATGTTTATTAAAATGCATTAATAGGCTAAATTACAGTTGTTAAAAAATTATTTAAAAAGCTAAGCTATCAAATATTGTAAGCGAATTAACAAAGTGGGAAGGCAAAGTCCTAAATGCCATGCCTGACTGAGCAGTTAACCTTAGATATAGTTTTTTCTTGATCTACTATTTGACTAAAGGCCCTAGTGTGAAAATCGCTTGCACTTGCAATTTTTTTAACTGCGTCAGGTTTACTGTGCAATGTGATTTTAATGTTGAGCCGCAGTTATTTACTACAGTATACTGACCACTTTGCAAGCCAACTCAATTGTTAGGTTGTTACTGTACTTATACTATTGATACATATTCTGTGTTTATAATATAATATTTATTGTAAATCTGATATCTGTTATTTTTATCATTCTTTGGCATTCTTATGTTTGTGCCTGCTGTACTGTGGCTGTGTATTGCATTGTCACCCTGACATGAGATAAATTTGATTGTTCCCAAGTATAATGTCAATTAATAGAACACAACTATACAGATTTAAAATGACTTTGTGTATGTTGTAATGGCAGCCATGCACATAAAAAAAGAAACTTTGTGTTGAAAATGTACCTAAGGTCTAGTGTGTCCGAAAAAAGCTGTAGTGTCTGCAGCTTGCATTCTGCACATCTACTGGGAACAGTTGCAGCTTTGGTGCAGTGGCGTAGGAAGGTGGGTGTGGTGGGTGCGGCCCGCACCAGGTACCATCTCTGAGGGGGTGACAAAAAATTGCCGGTTTAGTATTAATGTGCCTTTTTGTTACATAAAATAACATGTCAAATAATTTACATGGGCTTTAACAATCCCTAATTGCAGCAAATTGCGGGTGAACGATGTGATGCTGTAATGATTTAGTATTATTGTGTGGTGCGTGGGGGGAGGGGGTGTTCTGTCTCGTTTCTTTGAACTGTGTAAACAAACAACCGGTCCTGTGACTCATCCGTGCCACAAATATATCATCGCCCCAAGTCGTTCTGTGCAACAAGGTGATATTTTTAACCCAAACATGATAATAATATAGTCGGCGCGAAATGTTTTAGACAGTGAGGTGTGTAGGTATTGTCCACTCTAGAACCGACCATAAAGTAAACAAGTTTACTTTAGGATCGTTCTACGAGCGAAGGGACAATATCTCCCTCCCCATCCCACTATCTTAAGGCCCATATATATACAAGCCGGGACACACGACGAAATCATGTGTCACAATTCTGGTTAATTGGCGATTTGGCATAATCTTGCTGGCGTGCTTTCTGCAGATGGTATCCTTACAGAAATTCCACGCCTAAGAAGATTTCTAAAAGCTGCCAAAGTTCCAAAAGAAGAGTCTTTTGGTTGGACTTCCTTAAAATTCTTAGAGTTTGTGGTTGAAGATGAACTTTTAGACTCTGTTCCCAATCTCACTTTAGCATTAAGATTTTTCTTAACTTTATGTGTTTCTGTTGCATCATGTGAGGGGAGTTTTTCGAAACTCAAACTAATTAAGAATTATCTCAGATCCACTATGAACTAAGCATGACTCTCTAGCTTAACCATTTTGTCAACTGAAAATAGTGTAGTTGAAGGTATCGATTCTGATGATGCAATTTCAAAATTTGCAGAACAAAAAGTTAGAAAGAAGAGATTCTAAGTATCATGTTAAAGTACAGTTTCTTGGATTAGAGCCTAGAGAAAGAAACTTGTAAACAATTGAGTTTTCATTAAATTGTATTATAATAATAATAAAGTTATGCACTAGGTACCATCACTATGAAAAACAATTTCTTACATTGTACATTAAAGTGGCTTATTAATAAAAAAGCAGTTTACTTTTTTTTTAATTCATAAAAAATTGTTTACAAAATAATTAACATTATGCCCTCTTTACTTAACCAATTGAATAAAAAAATTGCTTTCTCAATAAATTTCATTTTATATTTTGGTGGACATGGGGGTGACAAGTTTAAACTCCGCACCGGGTGCCACCAGACCTTGCTATGCAACTGCTTTGATGTAAATATAATTTTAAAATTTCCCCTGTTTTTTCTCAAAGCAAGCAACAGTATGGTTCAACTAGTACTATTTGAGAAACACTTTCTTTACATGTAACAAGAAAGTAGAGTGCTTTGTAAAGAAGTTTGAGAAAAGTGTTACATAAAATAAAAACTTAAAAGTAACTGTTATAAAATTCGAAAAACACCCACTCATGTGAAGCAGCTATAAAGAAAAAAAAAGCATTTTTGGACATGTGTATCGACGGTGATTGACAGATTCATTGAATGCAGAATTATGGTCTTTAATAGTATATATACTATTATATTGCAGTCAATATAATTTATTTGTCAATTTATTGTCATTGCAGAATTTATTCTTTGTAAGAAATTGAATGATCAGAGTAATTATATAAGGAGTAGTATTGAAGTAAAAATGATCAAAGACTGAGGGAAACATGTAGATAAATGTGAAGCAGAAATCTAGAACGAGCAGGGGGGGGCTTACCCTGGAGAATGAAAATACACTTACATTGCTGAAAGTGTGCCAGTCAGCAAGTTGGCTGCTCTCTACTGAAGCTAAATATCTTGCACAATGTTTTTTTCACAATAAATTGTATTTTTCTGTGAGCTGTTTATGTACATAGACATGGTGTTTTTGTTTTTTAATGATCTGTACTTTGTGCTTTATAATAATTATACTCACACATTACAAGGATATAAATGTTAGGTTACTTGCTCATTTGAAATTGGCCCAGTATCCAAAATTGTGAAGATGCGCTTGTGTATGACCTGCTACACATTACCAGGGTGTACAAGGGTGGTCTTGGAAATTGGATGGATTTTAACTTTACCAATGTACGTATATCATTCTCAGGATGTCAATAGTAACATCTGCCATATAAAAAATAAATTCAATTCAAACCATTCCAAAAATCCATATTTAAAGGAATGATGCCACAGCAAAGTGTTTTGTTTTTTTTTTAAATGGAGAATTCTAGACAGTGTGGACATGGAAAACAAATTATTTTTGGCCCAATGTCAACAATAACAATAACTCAAATTTTTTAATAGAAAAAGGGGAAACAATTGCTAAAAAGGTTTCAATAGAATGGATTCACCCTGCTTGGATTATTCCACATTTTATAATGGAACAATTAGTATTTTAACGTATCTCATTGTGACTTTTTTCAAGTGATCAACACAAAATCTGACAATTTTAAAGTGAAATCCAAAATTATACAGATAGTTTTAAAAATACATAAATACAGATACACAGGCTAAGTCCAGATTTTCCTAATTGGTTAATGTCACGCTAGGTAGCATACCATACAGTAAAGATTTCAGGGATTTTATTTCTACATACAGGTATTAGAAATATTGCAAAGCACATAGAACCAACTTTTCAAAGAAACCATCCCAGAATGAAATGGCACTTTGTAAAGCAAAGGTTCAATGGGGAACCACACAACCCCGTAAAGAACAATAAAGTGCCATTAAAGAAACCAGCATTTTTAAGAATGAATGGTGGAGAAATACCAAACAATGGCCCATCTGAAAATGGCTGACTACCACAAGAGAGATATGACAAGCAGATCTTGTTAGACAAGGTTATAACTTACATTTGTCAGTCGTAGATGACAGGAGATCCTGGTTTCCAAACTTTAGCATCATTAGACATAACATTATAAAGAGTTTGTAGGTCACATTGCAAATTTTCAGTATTTGTCTTTGTGTTGTTCTGAAGTAAAATTCCGGTTAAAATTCAAGTGTGATATGCTTACCTTACTTTCTCTTCAAATGAGGCTTTGCAGCATAGAAGATATAGTAGGCTTTACCTCAGGATCAGTATTATAGTTCAAGTCTGTTAAGCGCCACTGTGTTTTCTGTAAATTTGCATTTCTCTGAGAAAATATTATCATAATTATGACAACCAAAATGCTTCAGTTGCTGAGGCTCTGCAAGGGAAATCATTTATGAGCAGTGGACACACTCATAATGTGCCAAGTGACAGGAAAAAGGCACAAAGGACAGTGCCAAGCGCACCAGGATTGATGCTGAGTCCTGTTCCTAGAGCACTGTATGATTTTAGTCCAATTTCTTATTTAAACATACCTATAGTTTCTTCCAGACTATATTTTGCTTTTCTAGTAATATAAGGAAAATTGACTGAGAAAGCTAGAACACGAATCCCAAAGTGACCTTATGGTGAGCACAAGTACATGTGAACATTGCAACAGCTCATATGATTAGATGTGCAATTATATTACAATTATACCCAAAGAAGAACTTTGAAAAGAGAAGCAGTTCAGTACAGAGGTAGTAGGGGCATGGTAGAGTTGACGAAGGACAGAGTCTGGCACTGTTTTGTCACCTTTGATTACCGTAAAGATTTTCCATTGAAAATTGTTTATGCTGATTCTAAAAGGTGACAAACAACAAACTATTATTCTGCCAGTAAATAAATATTAGTAAGTCCCCCTGAGATGAACTGGAAGGCTTTAGCAGGTTTAAAAATAAATGGACAAATGGACAGTGTTTGCCTTTGTGACATTCTGTCCAATTCATGGGAATGCATTCAGAACACAACAGAGTGGCATCTCTTCCCAAAAATGTACAATGGCTTTGTATCTGTCCTCAGCAAGGAAAAAGACCGGCCCTTTAAGGACTCACACAATTGATATGGCCCTTCCCTTTGGTCCACCCATAAATTTCCATCCCTACTACATCCCATCAGATCATATTCAAAGTACACAGGACAGACTCCTTTTCCTACATGACTGGAAAAAAACAGAAAGTAACAATAAAAACCAATTGGGGGCTAAACCGCAAAGGCCCTGCTGGCAATGTCTTCTTCCTTTTTCACCTGACTGTCTCACTAAATGAATAAATTGTAATTCTTTGCCTATTTAATTATTATGCTTCATTGCAATTTGAAAAACAAAACAAAAAATGATTTCCACATGCTGCTGTTTGTGTTTGCTAGGAATAAACAGAACATTCAACTCCATATAGTTGATTCATGCATTAAAACTAATACATTAACAATTTTGACAACGGAATTAAAGAATAACCAGGTCAAAAACAACTATAGCTGTTGCAGTTAATATGCAAACACAGCAAAGATTGCAAATGGTTACAAGAACTCTCATAAACTAAATGGCTTCCAATGGTTTAATACACACAGGAAGTTTTATTGTAAAGGGCTTTACATTATGTGGGCAGTAAATGTCACATTTTCCATCCCCTCTTGGCTGAAAGCTACTTTTGTGTGATGCATAACCTGAAATTTTCCTTTTGAAGTTTGACAACCTCAGTGTTCCTTTTGAATGCAAACTTAAACTGTCATTCTCAGCCATCACACCTCTGGTATATGTTGGTAGTTGATGAAGCTTAAAGTTGGAGTTACTATGGTTACACAGTTATCACATTTAAGCATCATACAGGTAAATTTCTTACAGTGTTGAAGAATTCCTTGAATAATACATTATATAGCATAGCTTTGATTTGATATTGTTCTCATCTTTTGTTCCTACAAGGCACTTTCAAGTTTAGCATGAATTTATGAAAGGTGTAAATCCATTTTTGTAGCACAATGTGAATGATTATTTCCAAATGTAACAAATTCTTATATGCATGAACTTGCTGGTGCCAAATAAAACCATCATTCAAATGTTAAAAAACAGGACACCACTCACTTAAAAAAAACATGTGCCAGAGTTTATCTTCAGAACGATGCCATAAGGGAACCATTTTTGGTTCCTAAATGACCCATACACATGAAGGTTGCAGAAAGAACCTTTATTTTTTATATCCATAACAGGCTCCATACAATGAATAACCATGAAGAGATAGTAACAGATTTGTGAAATACTCATTATTTTAAAAGGACTGTTGCTACATACAGTTATACAGACTAAGTCCAGGTTTTCCTAATTTGTTAATGTCATGCTAGGTAGCCTACCATACATTAAGATTTTGTTTCTACATATTAGAAAATTTTACAAACCACACAGAACCAACTTCATTTTCAAAGAACCCACTCCAAGATGAAGTGGTGGTCTGTCAAGCAAAGGTTCAATGGGAAACCACACAACCCAGTAAAGAACAATAAAGTGCTGTGGACGAAAGTCGAGACAACAGCAGGCAGACACCAATAAAAAAGTAAAAAAGCAATTTCTTTATTCTTGGTGAGATGAGGCTTGCAGCCCCTGTCAGCCAGTTAAACTGACAGTTAGATCAGATAGCCTAACCAAGGATGGGAGTTAGCTCAGTTTTATAGTAGTTTGTTTACTAAACAAAAAGAGGAAGTATGGCAGTTCAATTTGAGGTCAAGCAGAGTCTGCAAGTAGCTTAAGATGATACATCAGATCAGTACTGGAGAAGTACACAGTAGTCTTTAGATAAGAGGAACTGTTGGCATATCCATAGTCCCAGGCTTCCTACCCAGCTTAGGCTATGCAATTCAGCTATGGCTAATTTTGCAAAACAGTTACAGTGACAGCACTTTGCAAAACATGTACTTCCCTATTCTTCTGCACCATCAGGGTTACAACACTTCAACGGCTATGTGGCAGTAACAATTTAAGAATCTTATTATAGCTTACATTTCGCACATAATGATCATCACACATAATAATTGGTTATACAATATCAAAAGCTACCTTAAAAGTTAGTTTAGTACATTTGTCTTACAGAAATACACTCTTGCAGCTTAGTGTCTGTATTAGATTACATTTGTTCAGTTACCTTAATGCCTCCTTATTTATTAATACATAAATGACATGTTTCTTATAGTTCTATTAGCATCATACTTTATTATTTGGAAAGACTGAAGCACCTTAATTTTAAATATGTCTTCCTCAGTGCCATTAAAGAAATCAGCATTTTTAAGAGTGCATGGTGGAGAAATACCAAACAATGACCCATCTGAACATGGCTGACGACCACAAGAGAGATGTGACAAGCAGATCTTATTATACAAGGTTATAATTTATATTTGTCAGTCGTAGATGACTAGAGATCCTGGTTTCCAGCCTTCCACACTACTAGACATAACATTATAAAGAGTTTGTTGATCACATTGCAAATTTTCAGTATTGAAGATATAGTAGGCCTTATCTCAGGATCAGTAGTATAGTTCAAATCTCTTATGCTCCATTGTGGTTTCTGTATAACTGCATTTCTCAGAGAATTTATAAATTCTATTCTGTAAGCAAAAATTCTTTTTCTCCTGAAAATGTAGTCATTGAGGAGTATGTTATCACAATTAACAGTTTAATTAAATCAAAGTATGCCCACTTTTTTCTCTTCCTGCCATCACCTGTAGTAATTCAAATATACAATACATCTTAAAGAAATGGCTCCATTATTCCAGAATCTTGTTAATATACTTGTGAATATGAAAATTGCAAAAAAACGTTATTCTATCAGATTATCTCCAAATAGGGTATATGTTATGGATATGAGTACCTTGGTAAATAGTTAAAAGTTCAGTACAATATCTATAGAGATGGTCAAGTCAATGCACATGTTATGGTGGAGGATTCAAACATTTGTCAATGTGAAAAACAAATCCTTAATTGACGCTTTGTTGAGTGATGAACATCACACATCTGGTTTCTCAAGAAATCATGCCAAAAGATGGGCAAAAACAATGTTTCAGCAGCTATTACTCATGTCAAAATGACATATCTGCCTGAGATGTTGCAGAGCAAGTTGGATGGAATGGAAATGTGTGTCACAACGGTGGGTATTGGAGTGGAGATACTCCTGCAGAACCCAAGCACCATTGCAAAATTATAAAAGAGACCACAAAATGGGGTCCACTGTAGAGATGGTATTGGCCTGGTGATGAGCGGTGCCTGGTTTTCTCCAAACGTGACACCTGGCATTGACACCAAAGAGACAAAGGCAGAGAGGTGTGATTGCGTTAGTTTGGACATGTGCAGAGGAGAGGTGCTGGGTATATTGGGAAAAGGATGTTAAAGATAGAGGTGCCAGGCAAGAGGAAAATAAGAAGGCCTAAGAGAAGGTTTATGGATATGGTGAGAGAGGACATGCAGGTGATGGGTGTAACAGATCAAGATGTAGAGGACAGAAAGATATGGAAGAAGATGATCTGCTGTGGCAACCCCTAACGGGAGCAGTCAAAAGAAGAAGAAGATTATCAACAAAATTAATATCAAGAACTAAAACTAATCCAGGGAGTCCCTAATGAGATCCTCACAAATGAAAACAAAATTAGCAGTATTAAAAAAATAAAGTTTAAACAAAACACATCAGAACATCCACTACTTAATTCTGTTGCTGCCCCAGTGGCTTGTGTAAGTGATAATTTGTTTTTTTACACACTTGGCTTGATGGAAACCAGATGATACCTTCATGGTACAAAAATTATCCATTTTTAGACAACCTATGCAAATAGAATCATAATAACAATGAAAAAATAAAAACCGTGTGAGAAACCATGTTTACTCAGCAGAGCCTATGTTATCGAAGAGGGGTCTCTAGATGGCAGGCCACACCATACTTTTTTTAATGTGTCATGTAAATCCACTGCATTTTTGGTTAAATAGAGGATACTGTACAAACTTGTAATTCCCGTATGAACAATACACCATTCACACCATGTGCCTATTGAACCTCCTGTCAATGGTGAACACCAGCTATCCCTGCATGGATTTATAACTATTGTATTCTTGATGCAATGCATTTAAATGTGTGGCAAGATATACTCATAGCAGAAAAGTTGATAGTCAAAATACAAAAGACAATGTAGCATTCTACTCAAAGTCTCACAAAGCTTGTGTTTTAGAATGCTAAGTTTATTCAGAGATCCTTTTGTTGATATCAAGCACACTGTCAATGACCTCTACCATAGATCCCCATTCTCACTTCATTTAAAGCTGTTAGCAACTATGTTCTAACACTCTGCTCCTCTAGCCTTTCTCTATTTTATTGCTGGGATTTTGCTTGCCTTTTTGATATATTTATACAACTTCTTGAAGTAAAACCCTGTCCAGAGTTTCCAATTCTCCTTGCTCTTTTCTTCAACCTCCTTATAATGGAATAGGTGTGTTTGACTAATCAATGAAAAACATGTAATATTCTATGTGAGTTTAACAACAGTAACTACCTCTTTGCTACTTAGTTACTTGTAAGATCTGGCCACATTGCAATTTATTCCTCAGTATGGCTGATGTTTCTCATTGAAGTTTCCAATACTTTGCAGATGATTCCAAGCAAGGTGGATATGGCAGGTAATCAGGAATCTGCTGAATCATTACAGAGGGATAGGGAAAGCATACAAGCATGGGCAGATTTGTAGAAGATGAAACTTAATGTAAATAAAGGTAAAGCATTACATATAGGAATAAAAAATATTAGGTTTGAATGTACAATGAAAGGTCTGAAAATTGAAAGTACACCTAATGAGAAGGATTTAGGAGTCATACTGGATTCTACATCTAATTCCAGACAGTGTTCAAAAGCCATTAAGAAGGCAAACAGAATGTTAGGTTATATAGCACGATGTGTGGAGTACAAATCCAAGGAGGTTTTGCTCAAGCTTTATAATCCACTGGTGAGGCTTCATCTTGAGTACTGTGTGCAGTTTTGGTCTCCAGGATACAAAAATGACATAGCAGTACTAGAAAAGGTCCAGAGAAGAGCGACTAGGCCAATTCCAGGGCTACAGGGGAAGAATTAAGAAGAAAGATTAAAAGAGCTGAGCCTATACAGTTTAAGCAAAAGAAGATTAAGAGGTGGCATGACTGAAGTGTTCAAAATTATGAAGGGAATTAGTACAGTGGATTGAGACTGTTACTTTAAAATGAGCTCATCAAGAACACAGGGACACTGTTGGAAACTTGTTAAGGGTAAATTTCGCACAAACATTAGTTTGTTTTTCTTCACACAGAGAACCATAAACACTTAGAATAAGTTAAAAAGTATTGTGGCAGACAGTAGGACTTTAGGGACTTTCAAAACTAGACTTAATGTTATTTTAAGAAACTTACGTTGATAGGTCTAGGACCTTTGTTGGGTTGAACGGCCTGTTCTCATCTAGATGTTCTAATTGTTCTAATACAAACAAATGTTCTTTGTTCTAATGTTCTAATACAAATGGCAAAATTATTAAGCAATAAAAATTTACAATTCTATAAGCTGACCTCATTCTAACTTCTAGCACATTAGTTTTATAAAAGAAAATGAATTTCCAGCTGTACTGCAGAAAAGCTTACATCACAAACATACTATAAGAGGTCTAGAGCTTCTTAACACTCAGAATGTTGTTTAACTGCTCGTTTGCATGAATATTTCTGTCTTCTTAACAGGCATGATTTTTTTAACTTATTTTGCATTGTAACATTTAAACAAATATGCATTAACATTTTCTGGAAGAAAATACCAAGGTTAATTTTACAGAGAGCTGTTTGTACAAAATATTATTTTGAGAAAGTATAGGAACATACATTTTTAAATCTCCCCCTCCTGTTATTTTAATAAAAGCTTCCAGCATTTCCTTTATTTTATTATTCAGATATTTTGTCTATGGTGGCTTGTCAACAGAGGGTGCTAGGGCTCTGCCATCTTCATGGCAAACATAAAAACAACACTATGTGCAGGAAATTCAAATAATACCTCTGTTACAGAATCAAGTGTGATTGAGTACACACTGTTAAAAATTGTTTTTTTTTTCTTTAGCAGAATTAGTTTGCTTTCTGTTGTCTGAGTTTTAGGCCTAAACACCCAGAAAAACCTCAGAAACAAATTATTAGGAATATGAATGTGTAAACATTCAGTTCTTAAACTAATCTAAATGTTATTAATTTGGCTTGTGTCATTAACAATTTATTCCTTGAAATGGTGTTGGATGGAGAATGAAGAAAATCTCACTTCTTGATTGGTGCTGTGTGCCCATACTTGTAGGGATTTATGAAAGAAATTTAAAAAAACAAAAATTCAAATATTTTAAATCATTTGTCACAAACAGAGAAACATGTGAATGTAATTTTATACAAATAACATATGTGTCTTAGAAATGTTTTAACTATACAGTTTAAGAAGATAGATAGATAGATAGATAGATAGATAGATAGATAGATAGATAGATAGATAGATAGATAGATAGATAGATAGATAGATAGATAGATAGATCTTTAAGTGAAAAATATTTGTTCCTTAAATTGGTGGGAGAAACCAAATACATATTTTAACATTTTTATTGGATTTAGCTAATTCATAATGAATGGTACTGTATCTTATTACTTGTTAATTATAAACAACTTTAACAATAATGCACCTTTTATGTTGACAGTGCCATCAGTGTAAATGCTGTGATGCACTTGTGGTTTTTGGAAGGTCAGGTGCAAAAGTACAAATAGATAGATAGATAGATAGATAGATAGATAGATAGATAGATAGATAGATAGATAGATAGATAGATAGATAGATAGATAGATAGATAGATAGATAGATAGATAGATAGATAGATAGACTTTGCTGTAGTGGATTCATGCATGAAACACACATCATCTGTGGGGTGGAGGTTGGAAGATAGTTCCCATTCAATTTTTTGAAGATATAGTGGGCTTTAATTTATGATGGCTGCATAAAGGCTATGAATTTCTGGTGTCTCTCATTTTCAATTAATTTCCTAGTTACACATTTTAAAATGAGAACAGATATCCACATTTATCTTGTATACTGCAAGCATCACTCTTTAAGCTCATTGCATACTGGTGGTGTTATCGATGCCACACAGCTCCAGAGTCCCGGGTTATTTTCTTAAAGAAAAATTATTTTCTTTAAATTTTGCATGGGACAAAACATCTGTTCTGTTTTCTATTACCCCTTCTACCCCTGTACAATATATTTTGTGTTTCACAAGTAATACATGTTAGAGCACTGACCAATAAATGAATTTGCAATGTATGATGAAGATCTCGTAATCCACACTAATAATGGCGAACCGCCAATTTTCATAATAAAACCGAGTCAGAAGCCAAATCGGGGTCTTTTACTATTACAGGTGTGTGCAGTAGGTTTGGACATTTATATCATTAAAATTAACACCAGTCTATAGCATGGATGCTGAAAAAAACATACTTGTATTGTAAAGCATATTGTAATTCCTTCTCCAGGCACTGCTGTGTAGTGGTCAAGGCTTTGGACTTCACACCTGGTGGTTGTGAGTTCAAATCCTGCTACTGACTCTGTGTAACCATGAGCAAGTCACTTGACCTGCCAGCTCTCCAATTGGAAAAACAAAAGAAATGTCACCAATTGTGTCATAAATGTTGTAAGTTGCCTTGAATAAAGGTGTCAGCCAAATAAAAAAAATGAATGCACCATACTTTTTTAGAATTAACCAGCTTAACAATGTGTCTTTAGACTAGAGAAATGTTTATCCCTGACACAGAAAGCATGCAAAACAGCAGAACGAAAGCTCAGTGGCTGGAAATCAAGTGGAGCTCAAACATTATGAGGCAGCACTAATAGTAGCTGAACTGAGCTGTGTCATCCCTGCAAGGAAACTTGCTTATTTCAGTCTTGCTTTGCAATCTTTAATAAAACCTGAAAGAAAAGGGTCTTTTCTTTTTTACTTTTGTTTGAGTTCATTTTCCATATCACTGTCTGTTACAGTGAATGTCAGTTTTCTTCCTTTTCATTTCCTGCATGGTGGATGTGATAACAGATATTAAAGGCCAACAAACAAATGAAACAGTGTATATTTAATAGAGTAAAATATTCATAAGTACAGTAAGTACTGAATACTATTAAATACAATTTGTTATAAATTTCTTTGAAGTGGCTGTTTATATAATAGTGCTCAGTTATGATGTTTGATGTTAGTAGATTATATATGCGATTTTTTTGCAGTTGTGAATCTATAATTATTTCTAAATTATTGCAAAACATTGCAAAATTTGGAAGTTTAATTTGATGTTATTAAGATGACTATATAAAAAATAAATGCATCAAATATGGAAAAAATATAGAAAATATAGGAAATGTATAGAACTATAAACTTCATAGAAATGGATGTTACTTACTGAAGAGCAATACATGTCAACAGACGTATGCTTCACTTTCTTTATATCTTGTTAGTTCTTTGCAGCCTTTATATGAAATTTGAACTGATTAGACAATTAATGTAACAGCCTAAATGAGATACGCTTTATTTCATTGTTCCTGGGCCAGGATTGATTTATTATGCTAACTTTAAACGTTTAGCTTAAAGCAACTAAACATTGTCTTTGCAGCTTTCAATGTTAAAAACTACAAATTGTTACAAATCAATAGCCACATTTCCAGGAGGATTACTTCAGATTTTATAAAAATAAGTCAGTCTAGAACCAGTTTGCTGGTAGATAGAATATCCTAAGCAAAGTAAGGTTGCACCAGAAACATTATAATGCTTCTCCTGTGATCACTTTATCTCTCTGAACCCAAAACCTCTGCATCCATACCATTTCTAAGTAGTGGGATCTTATTAGACAGACAGGGGTGGCTAATTGTATGTAAATAGCAAGGGGCTAATGGAGGGATTCTGGGTGCCAGCTGAACAGAGAGTCTTGGAAACCTGGACAAAATTGATGAAAATGAAGCACAGTTTATACATACATATGAATAAATTATAAATAATGTGTTTCAATTAGTTAGAATGCCCACAATATCAGTTTGAGAAGTATTGGGGGACATAGTCTAAGTTGGCCACATTATTACATACACTCATATAACAGTAATCATGAATCTGAAAAGGCTTCTGATTGTGACCTTCTCTTCCACTTTCTGGCTTTCTCCTTGTGTCAGTAACAAGCCTATGATTGATGACATCCATGTCAGTTCGGATGAAAAAGAATGGTCCTCACTGAGTCTCCTTGCTGGATAAAAGCATATGGGAGCCTACGTTTAAGGAGTGTTAAAGCAGACTGTGGCAGTATTGCTTAAATCTCTTCAAATTCTGTCTGAGAGGGTGCAACAGAGTTGTTTACAAAGAATTATGACTAGTTTCTAACTGTTTTTATTTACATATAATAAGCCAGACTCTTGTTTTCCTATTTTAGTACCTGTAATCTGCCTGCACAAATTAATGCAGCTGGTAGCTTTCTGCCCAAGCTGTGCTCTGGTCAGTTCCATTCAGAGTACTGAGTCCTTTACAAAATGGAGCAAAGAAGTGCAGCACCTTGGAAAGAAAAGTTGGCAAAACTTTAGGCATTGCAAAAATAAGTCTCTCATTTTCTCTTATGCTACAAGACCTTAACAAAGGCTACTTTTCATGTTAATATCATTCACACAGCATCAGTAAAGTGGTTATGTATCTGTGTAATGTGGCTTGCTAAAACTGCTATACTTTGAAACAGTCAGAAGTGGCCTAACTGAAACATACTTCTGTTGATATTGCATGCTTCAGTATAAGTCCTGTGAATCCTTCATATTCATAAATAATTTTAACAGTGTAGCAAAAGCACTTAATATGACACACTGCACAAAGCATAAATAGAATGGTTATTCATCTGTGTAATGTGGCCTACCAAACTAACTTCACTTTGGAATGGTCAGAAGTGGCTTAAGTGAGACATATTTATCTTGATATTGCAGGCTTCAGTACCTGTGAATTCTTCATATACATAATACAATATTTTTATTATCTGTATATCAAATGCCACACTGTCCAATGATTAATATCCACTTTACTGATGCTTTATAAGGATAATTAAGACCAAATGAAGTCTTTGTTTAGGTTATGTTGCTTAAATGTAAATGAGTAGTAGCATTTTTTCAGTACCTAAACTAAATATATAAGCAAGAACATCATGCATATATTTTCAAGCCATGAGCTTTTAGGCCATTCTGAAACTTTTAATCCAGGCTGAGGCAGGGTACACTTTTTAGCCACAATGAGGATGTAGTGCTGCTTGGTCTTGCAGTTATTTCACACTGAGTATAAATATCCAGAAAGTTGGAAAATTAAATTTCCAGAAAAAATGTAAGTAAATTAATTTTTGTATAGGTATTTTTAGTATTGCAATGCGTTTAATTCAACTGTGTAAGTAATTGATTAATTAACTGTATATTTTTATAATTAGAACATACATAATTAAGAATAGTATGCTTGAGCCAGTACTTAGTGAATGTATGCTTATAAACTTTCATATTAACAAAAATTATTTCATGGTTCATGTTGTATAGTGCACTTGTTTTCTTAGTTAACCAATCATCAATGAAGTAATGCATTGAACATCTGCATCTATTGTACCTTTGTAAATAAACTATTAGCCCAGAAATTGTCCTTTTATACTATGATCTGTCAGATGCATGGGCAATGTCTGTCTCTTAACAGAAAGAATTTTAAGCGTATACTTGGGATAGGGTTAGGAGCTGACATTTTTCTCTACCCATCTTCCTTTTTATCCATAGACAAGAAGAGTCCAATCAGGAACAAGAACTATGACCATGCCTCCTGCTTCTCTCCTTATGCCTCAGACAATATAAAATACTATTACAGCAAAAACAGCCATCATTTAAAAGACCAGCAATACAGACAGCTGATTTCATCACAAGTGCTTCTGTTTTTACAACTAAAACTAAGGGGTTTGCCCCCTGCTCGTTTCGCTTGCCAAGGGGTTGTGAAGAGGGGGGCTGAATGCACTCCAATGAGACGCGGTCGCTCCTCCAAAACCCCCTCTTAAACGGTGATACAATGGGAAACAAATACAGTTTTCTTTTGCTGCTGCTGCCACATGCCGCCGCTGTGCCGCGTGATTTGCATCTCGTGCACCACTTCGAACATTTAAAAGTCTGTACAGCACCTGTCCTACTCTTTGCCTTTTATTTCAGGCCTCTGGCATGGTTAAATCTCTTGGCACAAAGTCTCGTCTCACGGGACATGAGTTATTGATATTTTTTAGTTTATATTTAAAATTATAAATAAGAATAAGAATCTGAAATAAGAATCTGAAAATCTAACAACATCACATTAAAATTTGATAAATTCTGAAAAGAATGATACCAAACATATATATGTAGATTTTAAAATAAGCCTGATTTAAAGCGTGACATAAAAGCATCACATAAAATCACTGCACAAAATCATTGCACTTTTAGGCTTAGGATTTTATATATAGAGAGAGTAGATATATCATGGCCAACTGGAGGATAATAAATGAGGTTACACCTGGTACCCAATACTTTGTGATGGGCTGTATTAACATTTCTTTATTTCTTTGAATAATTCATCAGGGTGACTCATGGCAGGATAAAGTCCTTAGTACAGTAAAGCCTCCAAATGATAGATAAAGACATTCACTGGCAAGAAGAGTGTGAATACCAGTGTGAGAAAACAACCTATGATAGGCACAGTCGACATTATCATGTATGGTGCCCTAGGCATGAAATGGGCAGAAGAACCAGAGAGATAGAGAGTTCTTTTGGAGGAAATTGAAAATATTCCTCCGGGACACAACTGTGTGGTCAATTTAGCTATACTACAGATGTCTAATCCATTATCCAGGGAGGGAAAGAGAGAGAAAGAAGGAAACAGAGAGAAGCAATAGATGTCTGACAAATGGACAGAGAACTTTGCAGATCACTGGAGAGCAGTCCCAAGTAAAATGAATGAAACCATCTTGACCCTTTAGAGGAGTGGGTAAAATGAAAGCTGCTCTGCCAACCCCACACATTAAGTTCTGCTATTGACCTGGGATGTAGAAAACACCAGGGGCCTTGTGCGTATGCACAAAAATGTTGCATAAGCCCGTTTCCAAGCTCAAATTGCGATGTATAAAATCTAAACTTGGCGTAAAGCCACGCACATTTTCACAGTAGATCAAACCCTGGCTTACGCAAGTTCTCCACTCGGTTTTGCAAATTGGCGGCACCCAGCATCAAAGCGGTGCTGCTGTTCCAGTGTGGTTTCCTTTTCTTTTTCAGATCCACATCTCTGACGCGGCTTTATAAATACACTGAAATTAACCACATATTGTTTATTAGTTTAAGGCCTCTGATTGTAATTAACCTGTAACAATATAATGGTCCATGTAATGGCCAAACTATTCCAAATACCATAGCTGCTTTAGCATTTTTACTCTCACTGCACCACTCGGAGCAGCTGATCGGAAAGAGAATTATCGGAATACAGAATCAAGCACACGCTTCCTCAGCCATTCACTATTTGAACTGCTCTCATCCGATTGTTGTCCATGTTTAATAAAATGCTTTAACTCCTATCATCATGAAAATGATATCACGTATACATCTCAGTATTTTAATTATTCTTGCCTGGATATAACACATACTCTTCCAACTGGCTTATTACCAGACTTCTTACAATATTAATTATAGTTTTTGTCTTGTATCTGTGATATTTTCAGGGTAGTTTTAGAGCACATCACTTCTGGAAAGAATCCAGAGGTTTCAAGGTAAGCATAAAGGTTGCCTAGTAATAAGAGTACTCATTCATCATAGTGCTAAGAGTGGTGACATGTAGCATATTGTCAGATGTAGGAATGTCACTGTACACTTGACAATACATTTTGACCTGAACTTCAATGATCCATGCTCTTAAAATATTAAAAAGGGAACTGGAGCCCATCTGTTGTAATACTAGAACCAATATTGTAGATGTCAAGCATTGCTTGATTTTTCAAGTTTATGAAATTATTATCAACAAACTCACAGCAATGTCTATTACCACCTGTACAGAGGTGTCTTGAAGGTGCAGATTATGTAACATTTTTGACAGCCAACATCAAAGTAGTAGAACTGGCTGCTGACTATTTTGATGTACAATGCATATGCTGTGCATTGACATCGGTGTCTTTATTTGCTAAAAGGGTGCTTGTTATACTGATGTTTAAGTTTTATTTGATCTGCAGCGTGTAATCCTAAACCTTGTTGTACAGCGTTTTTCAAAGATTTTTTCTTTATGAGTTTTTATTGGCAGTTTTTTTAACTGCAGGGCATGTGTGTGAGAGCTGAACAGATTATAATTGCTTCATAGAGTATGCACAAAGCAGCAGCTGTGGCTACCAGCAAGACAATAAGTTAAGCATTTCATCATCGTTGTCAATTAAAAGAAGTAAGCACAAAGAAAAGCTTACAAAAAGGATAAAGACATAGAAGGAAAAATGAATTAGACAGGACTCAAGTTGGGAAGTGTTTGAGTTAGAAAGGAAACAAGAGCAAAGCATATAGTCTAAGGTTTAATCTCCACCAATCATAAGGGAGGAAAATCGAATTAGATATAGTGTGTGTTGCTGACATTGGGGCTACAGAGAAAGATGAAATGAAGTGACAAGCAGAAAAAAGGAAAAACACCCCAAGCTCATAAAAAACATTAGTAACAGATAACATAGAACAACTTTAGCTACTATAAATTTTAAAAAGGGAAAATTAAAGTTTCACCCAAAAATGAATACTAAAGAATTGCAATTTCAGAAGTTTGATGTCTGGATTAGTTGAATTTAACTTCTTGGAGGTTTGAACTGGCAAGATATGTGACATACAATAAACTTAACTTACACAAGCACCTTGTGTACTGGGCCACTGAACCTAAGGAGAAGGTTGCTAGCCTGCATTACAAAACAGAATTAGAAGAATGAACCCAGATGTCTTTTTGAGAGACACAATACGAGTGGTACAGTAGCAGACTCCAATCCAGACATGAAGAAATAGCTGGGCTATGACCAGAAGTGCAGTGTACAAGATGTAAGATATTCTGGAGCATGAACATCAAAGCCAGGTGTGTCCAAGATGTTTAAGCACCTTGTGGAGATGGATGGTGTCTTTAATAGATTTGGCATGGTGGGCAGGAATGGGCAGATCAACTGTAACCAAACACCAGAAGGGCAAAGGAAGTAGTGACAGTAAGGAAACCAATTATTATCTAAATAGACATACGAGATTGGCCCATATGGCGTTTAGTGCCTCCATGGTGCAAAAGTAGGAGGTTAACTTGGTGAGATAAATTATTTGTGAAAGGGGAGGCAGACAGTTATGCAAAACAAATTTATAGATCTCAATGCTAAGCTATGGAGCAGAAATGAAAAAGTGGTCTGCTCTGAGATTTGACATGTGTCAGGTACCAGTCCAGATAAAGCTGAAAAGAACAGAAGACTTAATGCATACCTCAGGACCTTGTAGTTTAGCAAGGCAAGCTTTTATGGAAAATTAGGGTAACTTTTGGGACTGGTGGGTTGCATTTGAATGGAAGGGGCACTGAAGTATTGGACTGGTGTAGGGATAAATTGTTCAAGATAAGCAGAAAGCGATTGCTTCCTGAGATTCTATAATGCTTAGAAGTGAACATTAATCTTGCGCAATTATGATCATCATTCTACAGAAATGATACAAGTTCAAATTTATTGTCATGTGTACATAGTATAATAAACTTTTACATGTATGTCTTCCACAGACTAGTGACAGTAGTTAAATACCAACAATAAATGCAATGAATAAAACAAAAACAGTAAATATAACACCATACTGTATATTTGGGTTCTGTTGGGTATTGTTTCTATGTTTTGTATCTATTGTTTCTTGTAAATGCAACATCAGACAATATATAGAATACACACTCATTTATTTATTAGTGTGGATGGCTATTGAATAGCTTTATGATTGGTGGATAAAACATTCCCTGAACCTAGTACTGTAAGTGCGAAAGGTCTGGCTGAGATTTTTAATAACATTGATTGCCTTCCTGAGGATACATGTGATATATTGGGGCTGATCAACAGCAAAAACAAAAAACAATGGCAGAGGATCAAACATTATTTTTCAACATAGTCTACCACAATATTAATGCACTTTTACAATATGTGTTCTAGACTTTCAATTGCTGCACAGAAAATTTTTCAGACTGCTCCACAAAGCATGTCTTCACAGCACACATCACCTCGGAACTGCTGGTAAACTCCTTCCATGCAGGTGTTTCTTTTGATTTGAGAACATATGATAGCCACTGAGGACTAAGTTAAGAGAACAGCGTACCTTGCGAACCAGTCAAAACTTTGCATTCTGAGTAGTGGCCACTACAACCTATGCAAGAATGAGTACTGCCGTGGTGAAAGAGGTCAGGTCAGTTTTCCATGTTTTCATGGCATCCTGCACAAAACCGAAAGATGAGTGCAACTTTGTGGATATTTATGCTACACAATGAGAAATAAATAAATGTTTCTCTATGCACAGGAAATATGTCCCAGGACAGAAAAATGGAAGAGAGTTATGTGTTAGCAAAATTCTGTGCCTGTTTCATCACCTTCATTTGTGGTTTGAAGTGAGTAGTATCTATACCAGGATGTAAATTTGGTGAAAGTTTTACAATTTGGTGAGCATAGATGGAAATTTATAGGCTATCCTCAGTCATCAGAGGAACTAAAGTCATAGGTAAGCTTTCTTGATGATAATAAAATGTGTTTAGATTACTTCAGAGAAGGTGATGATGAATCTGAGAAACAGAAAGGTACTGACCCTCTCCACAGTGCTGATGTAGATGAGAGTGTTGTCTGACAGAATAAAATAAAAACCATCTTAAGCATCTGCAGTCAGTCATCCACCCATTTTCTAATCTGCACATTTATTTCAGCGATGCAGGTGGCTAGTGGCCATGATAATAAAACTGGCATGTGGGAAAAATTGTATCAGGATGGAGCACTAACCCATCGCAAAGATGTTGTTCAAAAACTTTATATATTTTTATCTATGGTGAACATAAATAGAAAGCACATTAAACATACATTTTACCATATAACTTACATAAACCTAGTTCTTTTATTTGTGTAGTAACAGAATAACTTGAAACAAAAGTTAATAAATAGTCGAACAGTAGCAATGCTGATGAGTTAAGCCTGACTCAAATAAGGCAATGTTTTTATATGATTCTAAAATCTCTCTGACAACATCATAAATAATCAATGAGACAGCTTTCTCTTCTAATTGTTAATTTTCTAGGCTGTAGGCAGCATTAAAGTAAATTTTGAAAGTGCTGAGTATTTTGAGAAGGACAAGCTGTAATTGTTAGACGGCTCCTCCAGACTCCTGAAACTGCATGATTCTTGAATTAAGTCAAATTAAATGTGACATTACACTCCAGGAGCTGCGAGCAAATGAAAATCATTAAACTAAACATAAGACATGTCTTTAAACGTATTTCATTATAAACAGAGTTTTCAGTATTCCATAATAACACTTGAGAGTTTTTTGGAGTTTGTTTTTAGACTGTATTGTGCCATAGAGATGAATAAACACTAATTGTGCATGTTTTTATGCATATCTAAATCAACTCTTTATGACATTAAATATAAACTTTTAAGGCTTAATGGTTGTATTGTCTAAATTGTTATTTTAAGCACTTTTCTTAGAAAAGCAAATTTTGTTTATTTCCTTGTTAATTATAACAAAGATGAATAAAGACATGTTGAAAACATAAAATGTAAAATCAAGATACATACCATATTGTGACATATGCATATTATTAAATGCCTAGTTATGAATTCTCCTCAATATAAAATAAAATAGTTAGAAAGTATGAAAGAAATTAATGTTTGTGTCTAGTTATTCAACCTAATGTTGTAGTTTTTTGATAACCATATTACTTAAAGATGTTGAAATTGTAAAGTGGGATTGCTGGTTCTGACTTAAAATGCTATTTCTACATCGCCCTAAATACATAAAGTGTAAATATTGGGTATTTTTAATATTATATTAAATAATGACAGGCATGAGGTGTCTAACTAAGGTTTGACAATACTAAAGCCAACACTTTAAAAGAAAACAAACTATTTTGGCAAGAATTATAATGAAACAAAACCCAGCACTCAGTGCCCATCCTCCCTACCAGCCCATAACACAACTCAACCTATCCATGCCACATTCAAATTGAGAACAACAAAAAGAATAAAGGGGCTCATGAGGACTAGCAAAAAGGGAACAGCATAGCACCTACCCCCACGAAGAAAAAATATGGGTTAGGGATGCGGCAAGGACCAGGGGCCTCATGTATAACGCCGTGCGTAGAACTCACACTATAACATGGCGTAAGCACAAAAGCGGGAATGTGCGTACTCACAGAAAAATCCAGATGCAGGAATCTGTACGTATGCAAACTTTCATGTTCTTCCACTACATAAATCCCGATCAGCGTGAAAAGTAACGTACGTGCACGCGCCTTCTGTCCCGCCCCAACTCCTCCCAGAATTACGCCTCTTTGAATATGCAAATCAATATAAATAGCCTTCTGTGACAAGACAATGCGAAAAGCACGGGGAAAATATAAGAATTTCAGCGAATACCAAGTGGAGGTAAAGGAAAAACGTACTATTTGTTGGTTTAAACAGTGGTATAATCAACAAAAGGAAGTTGATCGAGTGACAGAGTGTCGGAGAAACTTGAAGGCTCATGTTCACAAAGTCGCATAATGCCCGAAATAAAAAAGAAATCACATATCAAAGTCACCATGAAAAGGCGAGTCGTAGCCCACCGTCTGAGTGTCATATGAAAGCTTATTAGGGTACAGACAAAAAAAATAGGCACACAGTGGGAAAAATGCACGAAATGTCAACTTTAATCCGAAATTTCCACTTTAATCACGTAGTTTATTTTGCCATTAAAGTAGAACATCATAAACTTCATCTTAAAATTGTTTAATTTACTAGTTTCTCAAATCCCATTGTAACTAAAGTGGTACATTAAATGCTTTGTTCTGAATTTGATCTTCTATGTGCTCTATATGTGTGAATCACTACCTACTTCTTAAACGGGCTTTCTCTTTCTCCGACAGGGCAAATAATCCATTACATTCGTGATATTACAGCTCTCTGAATAATTAAAATACTGAGATGTATACGTGATATCTTTTTCATGATGATAGGAATGAAAGCATGTTATTAAACATGGGAACACGGTGGCGCAGTGCTTGTTCATGTCTCACGCAAGAGGCTTGCGGCGCCATGCGCGACCTACGATGAAATAATTTATTACAGAAGTACTGTCTCTTTCAAACGTACTAACCTCCAATTCCTGTCCTTACTTTTCTTTCTCCAAAAACCCAATCGCCACACAATCAGCTATATAGACGTCAAGCCAACTGTAAGCTTAAAACGCCGATTCTTCAAAACTTTTAAGGACCATTGAAATATCTTCATAGTACGTGTTTAATTATTATATCCGTCTATCCTTCCAGTGTCGCGTCAGCACCAGCAAGAATACAATGCAATGCAGGAACGATCCCTAAACTAGCTAGCGCTGCTGCACCGTGTCCTCACATGTTTAATTATTAACAATAAAGATTATTTAAATGAAGTTAAAGTTTTATCTGTATAATATAATCAACATATTTTGCTGCATTTCATCTTAAAAATGAATACCGTCATCATATGTAAATACGCGCTTTATAAAGTGCCGCAGGTTGTGCAATATTATAACTTTAGTGCAAGTTAACAGTGAGGTAATTGTACTTATAAGTAAACAGTTCTACAAGGAGCACTTGATGGACTGATTGAGTGCGTTTAGAGTTCCTGGGATGAAACCTTTTCTAAACCACGAAGTCCATACTGGGAAATCTCTAAAGTGTTTTGCCATGGCTCAGGTAGCGTCTGCTTCATGCTGTATACCGATATTTCTCTTTCCGATCAGCTGCTGCTGTGATTCCCCACTCAGATACAGTGATATAAATACTCCGAGTGGTGCAGTGAGAGTAATATGGAAAAAGATGATCTGCTGTGGCAACCCTTAACGGGAGCAGTTGAAAGAAGAAGAAGATGCAGTGAGAGTTACAACGCTAAAGCAGTTATGGTATTTGGAATACTATGGCTATTCCCTGGACCATTATATTGCTGCAGGTTAATTACAATCAGATGCATTACACTAATAAACAATATGCAGTTAGTTTCAGTGTATTTATAAAGCCGCGTCAGGAATGTGGAGCTAAGAAAGAAAGGGTGACCACACAGGAACAGTAGCACTGCTTTGACGCTGGGTGCCGCCAGTCTGCAAAACCGAGCGGAGAAATTGCGTATGCCAAGGTATGAGTTACAGTGGAAATGTGTGTGGCTTTACGCCATGTTTAGGTTTTATACATCGCAATTTGAGCATGGAAACGGGAGTACGCAACATTTCTGTGCATTATGCACCGTTTATACATGAGGCCCCAGGACATTAGTACCAGTGCTCACACAAGTTGTGCTGTATCAGTTCATCTCTCTTCTCTCTCTCTCTCTCTCTATATGAAATTATATTTCTCTATGAAATTCTTCAATAAGATTTGGATATAATAAATCTTCTTTTATTGGGAACTTAAAGTGAGGAAAACATAAAATTTCATAAAAGCTGAGAGCACAGGAACTATGTCTAACAAAAGTGTTCACACAAATGAGAGGTGAGAGAACTGTGGGTGTGGGCCATTAACCATAAATGGTTGAGAGGCGGGCAGGACTTGAAAAAGTCTCTTGGCAATAGTCTTGTCTCAAGATTTTCTTGTATAATACAGAGATATATACTTATATAGGAGGCATACCTTGGAGGGTCACACATTCCACCGCTTACTAGGCTACTGTACCCTGCTACTGTTAGGCACCGAGATAAAGTTCTAAGAGCTATTTTCAGACCTTACACTGCTGCAGAGGTACCTGGGTTCCTCCTGATGCAGGACAATGCTCAGCCTCATGTGGCCAGAGTGTGTAGGCAGTTCCTGAATGACAAAGTCATTGATGCCACTGAATGGCCCACACATTCCCTAGACCTGAATCCAACTAAAAACCTCCGGGATGTTATGTTTCTGTGCATCTGATGCTGCCAAGAAGCACCATAGACTGACCAGGAACTCACTGATGCCCTGATCCATTTCTGGGAGGAGATTCCCCCAAGTCACTATCCACCGTCTCATCGAGAGCATGCCCAGACATTGTCAGGAGTGCATACAGGAATGTGGAGGCCATACACACTACTGAGTAACATTATGAGTTGCTGTGATGATATTCATGCAAGTTGAATCAGCCAGTGATTTCAGTGTTTGACTTTGATTTTCAGTGTAGTGTTGAATCCAGCCCCGAATGTGATGGTGACTTTGGTTTCCATTGACCGTTGTTAAATCATTTTGTTCTCAATGAATTAGACAGTATTATTCAATAAAGATTTTCCACTTGAATATTTTGTTCATTAAAATCCAATATGTGATTTAATTGTTTCCTTAATTTTTTTGAACAGTATATAATGCAAAGCTCATGGCAAAGGCGCTATATAAATAAAATTTATTATTATTATTATTATTCACTCACACATCAACAAAAACACTATTTACCAATTATGTAAAAAGCTGAAATTTGGCAGGATGGTATATCTCGGCCTGCAGTTATCTGCAAAGAAAGGACATTTCGAATATATTAAAATTTACCAGTAAAACCCCTCTATGGTAGAAAAACCAAATACTCCAATATATCAAAAATGCCTTGATGGACTTCATTGAAATTTAGGGAAGTTATAGAAAAAAGAAAATTATCCAACACTTTTTTTGTTGATAATTTTTTTCCGATATGTATTAATATCACAATAACATACATGTTTGCCTCTGTGCTGTGATTGTGCTTTATTCAAATAAAGAAAAGTGCAGAAGCAATTGATGGGTCAGACAAACGGCACCACAAACCAATTTACCAACTCCCGAACATCTGATTAACCAATGGCTCTATAACGGAAGCCCATTGGCTTATGAGAATTCTTGGGCAAAGCCAGGTAACACATCAAGTTTATCAACATAAAAGCCAGATGCCCCATTGATCCTTGCTACTGACCATTCCAGAGGGATCAGATGAAGAAAGGCAGGCTTCTAGACTGAAAGAGAAAAGGAATCAGAAGATTTTCAGTGAGAGACAGTTGCAACTTTAGCAGCAATTGTCTCTAACACAATTAGCCTCTACTGAATAGCCGATAAATAAGTGTGGAAAAGGATCAAAATAGAGAAATCTGAGGAAGCAAGGGGATGTTAGTAGAGAGAATGGAAGCAAGAAAATCAGACTCATAACACCAAAAACTTGGACACAGATGGGCAGTTCCAAAACAAATGCGTAAAAAGTACCTGGTGTACAGATTTACATATTGATAAAATGCTATGGTGTTAATTGAACTGGCTTATGTGCCTCAGATAGTAAAAGGAAAACATATATTTCATTATTTGTAGTTTCCGTCCGTAGCATTTCTTTTTTTAAAGAAAATCATCATTATTAAAAAATCTGCAAAAAACTGGGTTTTTGATATTTATACAGTAAACTGAAAATCTGGTGTACAAGTGACCTGTGGTCCAAAACCCCATCCTGTAGAGAATGATGGGAATGCTGGTGGTTGAGAATGGTTTCCTCCCACAGTCCAGACACATGCAGGTTAGGTAAAGTGGCACTGCTAAAGTATCCCTAGTGTATATGTGTGTGAGTGTGTTCATCCTGCAATGGACTGGCATCCTGACTCTGGACTGTTCATGCCTTGTGCTCAATGCATGCTAGGATAGGAACCATCTTCCCAGTGATCCCGCTTATGATAAGCGTGTTTGGAAAATGGAAAGATGAACATTTTTAGCTTAATTGACTTTTTATCGATGTGAAGACTGACCAGAACTTTCTCATCCTCTTTATCTGTAAAGTAGCTGAAACATAACCACTGCTGTGTTGTGTGCCTGTCAGTCATTTCAAACACTATACAGTGAATGGGTTCTTCTGATATTCGTATAATAATCTGAAGATCTGCAAAGCAGGTTGCAACCCCAGAATCTTTTCTACTTCAGTAGAAAACTGCATAATCAAATAAAGACTGAGCTCCTGCCTGGCATGGCTTCTCTCTGGCTGTGTAAACTCATGTTAACACTGCTCTTTTTTAAATTCGTTGTGTCAATACATTTCTCAAATCACTTGACATTATCAGACTATACAGAGAGACATTTTCACTGAGAAAATGCTGGTGATATTATTAATGAACTAAAATGTTTTTAGACTTGTATATAAACATTTTTATTTGTTGTTTATACAATAAATCTTACTAGGTCACAAAAACAGTCATTTGACATATTTGCAGGTTTTACAATAATTTATCGCATAGTAGGATTCTTCATAGCATTGGATCAGAGGAGGCTTTTATGTCTGCTTGTCAGGTTTCTATTCGCATGGTGATTTTAAGACAAGATCAAGCTGAGATTTTAAGACTCCAATACTTTTCTCCAATCTTCTTTTGACAATTACTAGTAAAAAAGAAATACTATATAAAAGGCGGCTGACCTTATTATGTTAGGTGAATGAAACCTTTTTAAAATAAATCAATAAAACTACTTTTACAAAGCTACTTTCACATTATGATGTGCGTTTACAGTCAGATATGAATAGTCAATTTATGGTAGTGGAAATATGACGATATATTTTGTAAATATACAGTACATTTCCTCATGTTCTATAAATGTGACTTGTGATGGATAATGCTGCTCCATGGCAATGCAAAACAGAATTACAGCTGGCACACATTTATTGCAAATGCCTGGCCAAATGTGTGCGTTTATGTACCCTTAAAGCAATTGAGTCTGAAAATCATACATATATTTATTTGCAGAAATTGAAAAAACAATATTTACTGGACGTGTCATATTTTACACATTCATAGTGCATATATTTCTGATTTATTTTCTTGTAGAACTAGACACCAAATAGTTTTAACAATTTATATTACTTTTGACCAGGCTGGTAGCACGGTAATAACACCCATGCTTTCTAATAATTTGTCTTTACAAGTGTTGTAGGTGTTTGAATATATTTATTGAGTGTACATACTAAAGCAGAAACAGAGATGCTGTTTATTTGATAGCAAAGAAATATACTATACATGATATCATTACTGTAGTTGGATTAAGTAATGATGTACATATACACTAATTGGACACATTATTAGGTATGTCCATCTAATAATGAGGTGTTCCCCTACTTGCCCGCAGATATTTCTGAATTTTTTAGGGTATTAACTCGACAACTCTTGGATACTGATGGTAGATTTCATCTCATTGCACAGATATTTGATTGGATTAAAATATGGAGATGGTGAAAGTCCACTTCATCAGCATGAATTCACTAACATGTATTTGGAACCATTGCAGATGTTCCCTAGATTTGTGATGTAGTATATTATACTACTGAAAATATCCATTACTAAATAGCTGCACTGCTACCCTGAAGAAATGCACCAAAAATAAATAAATAAATAAATGCCACACCACCACCTACATCCCACATTGATGATACAGTACGTGGCAGTCATGGACTCAGGTGATTTTTACCACATTCCAATCAGAATAAATCAGTAGGAATGCCATAACAAAACTCCTTTTGGCATGACTACGGTAGTCAGATGTTCACTGACTGACTGCAGTCCCAGTACTACTTTAACTAAGTTGTGACAGACTCTGTCAGGTCCATTTCAGATTTTGTTTCCAACAACAGTTTTTTGTAAGTGGTAAAAAAATTCTGGATATGCAGTAGTAACAGTCTGTACCTCAAATACACAATACATGAGGATGATTAGTTACATTTAACTACATTTAAATACTGAGTTTGGGATAAGTTCCCTGAAATACTATTTGATCTATCATCAGAGAACCAGCACCACTCAGACTGAGAATAGTATTGAAATGGTTAGTATGCTGTCCTTTAGCGACAGGACAGGCAAGGCAGCCAATTGACTGGGGTCTTGAACTGGGAAGGGGCCCCTCGAGGGCACCCATTTACATTAGTACTCATTGCAATGGCAAATCTACAGGAATTCTACTTGAAGCATAGCACTACAACAACACAGTCAGAAACCCCTCTAAGGGGGGGTCTCAATCTCTGTTGTGAGAGCATCTGTCTTTATGATGAAAATTAATTTTTTAGTAACATTAAATGTAATCAGAGCTGATTTTTATAAATCATGAAGAACATGTACATGTCTGGAAGCAAAAACTGGACTGACTCAGTTTGTATAGACAATTCAGCAATTTCTGATTCAACTTCAATCTCTCCAGACTCCACTGTAGTCAGATAGCGGCCAAAATCAGCAGCACCAATTCAGACACAGGGTGAGTGGGCAACAGTGAGACAGAGGTCTAAGAAGTGGAAATGTGGTCCCTTAACATTCCTAACTGTTCCCATCACTGTTGCCTCAAGTGAGAGAAGCGTCCATCTTTTAAGCTGATTAAATGTTGAGATCTACCATGTGCCAGGAGAGGATTTCATCCATAGCTCTAATTTCAATACAGTGCAGCATTTGAATAACTTAGCTGCTGCGTCTGCTGTAGCCAAAGCTCACAAACAGGGATTTTGAAAGTTACAGGAATAACTTAATTAGTAATTTTCAGTTTTTTTTAAATTTCTATTAATAAAGATCTATCTAACATTCATTTTTTAAATATTATAATGTGCAATCTGTATTTATTTTTTATTACCTTGTGCACCTTACATTTATTTGCATTTTATTTACTTTTTTATTTATTTAGATTTTTAAAATTGACTTTATTCAATTATTGTTTTTCTACAATTGTTGCATTCCTTGCTGTTTTTAATCTGTTCTTAACATTTAAATAAAGAAGTTGCGTTTATTAAATTCTCCTTGTTGATTTTATTCATTTACACTTTCAAATAAAATAATAGATAGATAGATAGATAGATAGATAGATAGATAGATAGATAGATAGATAGATAGATAGATAGATAGATAGATAGATAGATAGATACTTTATTAATCCCAAGGGGAAATTCACATACTCCAGCAGCAGCATACTGATACAAAAAACAATATTAAATTAAAGAGTGATAAAAATGCAGGTATAACAGACAATAACTTTGTAAAATGTTAACGTTTACCCCCCCGGGTGGAATTGAAGAGTCGCATAGTGTGGGGGAGGAATGATCTCCTCAGTCTGTCAGTGGAGCAGGAGTGTCTGGAGATGATACTGTTTAGTGGATGCAGTGGATTCTCCATGATTGACAGGAGCCTGCTCAGCGCCCTTTGCTCTGACACGGATGTCAAACTGTCCAGCTCCGTGCCTACAATAGAGCCTGCCTTCCTCACCAGTTTGTCCAGGCATGAGGCGTCCCTCTTCTTTATGCTGCCTCCCCAGCACACCACCACGTAGAAGAGGGCGCTCGCCACAACCGTCTGATAGAACATCTGCAGCATCTTATTGCAGATATTGAAGGATGCCAGCCTTCTAAGGAAGCATAGTCAGCTCTGTCCTCTCTTGAACAGAGCATCAGTATTGGCAGTCCAGTCCAATTTATCATCCAGCTGCACTCCCAGGTATTTATAGGTCTGCACCCTCTGCATACAGTCACCTCCTAAAATCCACCACCAGCTTGATGTCACACGCTATCTCCACGTCTGCCCAAGGAGGGATGTAAACAATAACAACAATGACATGTCCAAACTCTCTGGGCAAGTAATAGGGGCGCAGACTTACGGCCAACAGTTCGATGTTCCTGCAGCAAGTGGAGATTTTGACGTTTTCATGTCCAGAGTTGCACCACCTTGTATTCACATAGAGACCGAGTCCTCCTCCTTTCCACTTCCCGCATATATACACAGTACTGTGCAAAAGTTTTAGGCAGGTGTGAAAAAATACTGTAAACAAAGAATGCTTTCAAAAATGGAAGTGTTAATCATTTATTTTCATCAATGAAAAAAAATGCAGTAAATGAACAAAAGAGAAATCTAAATCAAATCAATATTTGGTGTGACCACCCTTTGCCTTCAAAACAGCATCAATTCTTCTAGGTACACTTGCACACAGTTTTGGAAGCAACTAGGTTGTTCCAAACATCTTGGAGAACTAACCACATATCTTCTGTGGATGTAGGCTTCCTCACATCCTTTTGTCTCTTCATGTAATCCCAGACACACTCGATGATGTTGAGATCAGGGATCTGTGGGGCCCATACCATCACTTACAGGACTTCTTGTTCTTCTTTACGCTGAAGATAGTTCTTAATGACTTTGGCTATATGTTTGGGGTCGTTGTCCTGCTGCAGAATAAATTTGGGGCCAATCATACGCGTCCCTGATTGTATTACATGATGGATAAGTATCTGCCTGTATTTCTCAGCATTGAGAACACCATTAATCCTGACCAAATCTCCAACACCATTTGCAGAAATGCAGCCCCACACATTCAAGGAACCTCCACCATGCTTCACTGTTGCCTGCAGACACTCATTATTGTACTGCTCTCCAGCCCTTCGACGAACAAACTGCCTTGTGCTTCAGCCAAATATTTCAAATTTTGACTCATCAGTCCAGAGCACCTGCTGCCATTTTTCTGCACCTCAGTTCCTATGTTTTCGTGCATACTTGAGTCGCTTGGCCTTGTTTCCACGTCGGAGGTATGGCTTTTTGGTTGCAGTTCTCCCATGAAGACCACTTCTGGCCAGACTTCTCCGGACAGTAGATGGGTGTACCTGGGTCCCACTGGTTTCTGCCAGTTCTGAGCTGATGGCACTGCTGGACATCTTCCGATTTCGAAGGGTAATAAGCTTGATGTGTCTTTCATCTGCTGCACTAAGTTTCCTTGGCCGACCACTGCGTCTACGATCCTCAACGTTGCCCGTTTCTTTGTGCTTCTTCAAAAGAGCTTGAACAGCACATCTTGAAACCCCAGTCTGCTTTGAAATCTTTGTCTGGAAGAGACCTTGCTGATGCAGTATAACTACGTTGTGTCTTGTTGCTGTGCTCAATCTTGCCATGACATGAAACTGTCTTCCACAACCTCACCTTGGTAGCAGTTTGGCTGTTCCTCACCCAGTTTTAAGCCTCCTACACAGCTGTGTCTGTTTCAGTTAATGACTGTGTTTCAACCTACATGTAACATTGATAATCATTAGCACCTGTTTGGTATAATTGGTTGATCATACACCTGACTATAATCCTACAAAATCCCTGACTTTGTGCAAGTGTACCTATAAGAATTGATGCTGGTTTGAAGGCAAAAGGTAGTAAAACCAAATATTGATTTGATTTAGATTTTTCTTTTGTTCGCTCACTTTGCATTTCGTAAATTGATAACAATACACAATCATCTATACTAATAAAAGGCAAAGCCCTCATTGACTGACTCACTCACTCACTCACTCACTCATCACTAATTCTCCAACTTCCCGTGTAGGTGGAAGGCTGAAATTTGGCAGGCTCATTCCTTACAGCTTACTTACAAAAGTTAGGCAAGTTTCATTTCAAAATTCTACGCGTAATGGTCATAACTGGAACCTCTTTTTTGTCCATATACTCTAATGGAGGAGGCGGAGTCACGTATCGCGTCATCACGCCTCCTACGTAATCACGTGAACTGAAAACAAGGAAGAGATTTACAGCATGACTCAAACGCGGGAACGAAGGTAAATGACGTTAATTGTTGAGTGTCTTTTAATACTGTGTAAGCATACATATTAACACATGTGCAATTAAACGTGTGCATTTACGGGGTGATTTCTCAGGCTTAAAAGCTCGCATTTTATTAAAAAGGTAAATGCAAACTGTTTTCATTCTGAAGGGCACAAACCACGTTGGATTTCAGCCGTTAAACGCGCAAAAATGTCGGTACACCAGATAAATAAGCGCAACATATTATCAGTTGTATTGTATGCTTACAATACATATAGAAATGTCTTAATCGTTAACTAATAGTATGGGATGGTGTTTTTCGACTCACGCCTTGATTTAAACGATTCCATATTCCGTTTGCGTAGCTTATTGTCAATATCTTTACACCTGTTTCTAAGACTTATTGACTGAAACGGGCTTTCACGAAAAAACTTAGGGCTTTGCTACAGGATACACCCTCCACAAGTTAAGGAAGTAAAAATAAAGGTATATATTTCTGTTTTATTTAAACCTTTTAAGTTTGTATGCATAGCCCCATTTGGCTGTTTTAGTTTTTTTTTTCTTTCTTCAGTAATATTTAATCTCCTTAAAGAAAAACAACATATGCATTTTACTTTTTTGTATCTCTTTAGTAATATTTTAGTGTAAAAGGATAACCAGTATTTAAACCTTTTATGTTACTCTATAAAGTTATTTTACACAATGTTGAAAAATTAATAAGAAAGCTACATATTTTGGCAGCTGCTGCTTTAATTTTCAATGAAATGAAAAAAGCTCTCCAAGAGAAAACCTCAATGAAGAAGAAACAGTTTGCACTATCTAAAAAGGAGAAACCCTCATTTATAAAGGTTTGCTGCAGATGACTTAACTAAAAATAAATGAATAGTTCCTATGTGTATAATACATATTTATCTATTTGACTTATGCCTTTATTCCAGCAACTTGCAACATCTGAGGTACAATTTGTTACATTACTTTTGTTTTTTGCAGCACAGGCAGGTGAAGTGACTTCCTCAGGGTCACACAGTGGTGTCAGTACCAGGATTTGAACTGACAAGCTCCGGGTTTGCTGAAATATTACTGAAGAAAGAAAAAAAACGAAAACGGGCAAATGGGGCTATACATACAAATGTCCATCCATCCATTATCCAACCCGCTATATCCTAAACACAGGAGCCAATCCCTGCCAACACAGGGCACAAGGCAGGAAACAAACCCCGGGCAAGGTGCCAGCCCACCGCAGGGCGCACACACCCACACACACACCACGGACAATTTAGAATCGCCAATGCACCTAACCTGCATGTCTTTGGACTGTGGGAGGAAACCGGAGTACCCGGAGGAAACCCAGACAGACACGGGGAGAACATTCAAACTCCACGCAGGGAAGCGAACCCGGGTCTCCTAACTGGCACCTTTCACTGCGCCACCATACCACCCGCATACAAACTTAAAAGGTTTAAATAAAACAGAAATATATACCTTTATTTTTACTTCCTTAACTTGTGGAGGGTGTATCCTGTAGCAAAGCCCTAACTTTTTTCATGAAAGCCCCTTTCAGTCAATAAGCCTTAAAAACAGGTGTAAAGCTAAACTTGCAGCACCGCTATTCAATTACACTTGCCTAACGCCTCTCCTAAGGGGAGATACTGTGGGATCTGGGCATCCGTCAAAGCACCAATCACAGGCCCGATTAGAAAGCGGGAAGCTGTGATTTGTCGTCTCCCTCCCATGTAACAATCACAGCCCATGTTACAATGCACTATGTATGTATGTGTATATGTATATATGTGTATGTGTGTGTGTATGTATGTGTGTATATGTATGTGTATATATATATGTTGATATGTGTGTGTATATATATATATATATATATATATATATATATATATGTGGATGTGTATGTGTATATATATATATGTATATATATGTATATGTAGATATGTGTATATGTAGATATATATACAGTATATATATGTATATATGTATATGTATATATATGTTTACATAACCTCTTTAACACACTACTTCTCCGCTGCGAAGCGCGGGTATTTTGCTAGTTATTTATATTTCTGAAAGCATTCTTTGTTTACACCATTTTTTCACACCTGCCCAGTACTGTATATATATATATATATATATATATATATATATATATATATATGGTTGAAATAGTTTACTGTCAAATAATGCAAAGAGTACGCGACACGTGTTCCGCCCTAATTCTGGGCTCATCAGGCGTACACACTCACTGCACTCCCTCTTGGGAATCGAACCTCGGACGTCAGCGCTAGAGGCGAAGTCCCTAACGTTGCGCCACGGCGTGTGGTTCGTTCATTTGACAGCATGTAGATCGGGGTAATTACATTCACGGCATTCGTAGTCTGAATCACAATCTGATTGTATGGGTGGTTACCTACCAGGTAACGCTTGTGGTTGGTCAGCAAGTTGGCTAACATCCGCCACGGTGCCCTCTTTCAGTTGCGAGAAGCAGATCATAGAATGGTTGAAATAGTTATACAGTAATCCCTCCTCCATCGCGGGGGTTGCGTTCCAGAGCCACCCGCGAAATAGGAAAATCCGCGAAGTAGAAACCATATGTTTATATGGTTATTTTTAGAATGTCATGCTTGGGTCACAGATTTGCGCAGAAACACAGGAGGTTGTAGAGAGACAGGAACGTTATTCAAACACTGCAAACAAACATTTGTCTCTTTTTCAAAAGTTTAAACTGTGCTCCATGACAAGACAGAGATGACAGTTCTGTCTCACAATTAAAAGAATGCAAACATATCTTCCTTTTCAAAGGAGTGCAAAGCAAGCAGTCAAAAAAAAAATCAATAGGGCTTTTTGGCTTTTAAGTATGCGAAGCACCGCCGGTACAAAGCTGTTGAAGGCGGCAGCTCACACCCCCTCTGTCAGGAGCAGGAAGAGACAGAGAGAGCCACAGAAAAACAAAGTCAAAAATCAATACGTGCCCTTTGAGCTTTTAAGTATGCGAAGCTCCGTGCAGCATGTCCTTCAGGAAGCAGCTGCACACAGTCCCCCTGCTCACACCCCCCTACGTCAGCGCAAGAGAGAGAGAGAGAGAGAGAAAGTAAGTTGGGTAGCTTCTCAGCCATCTGCCAATAGCGTCCCTTGTATGAAATCAACTGGGCAAACCAACTGAGGAAGCATGTGCCAGAAATTAAAAGACCCATTGTCCGCAGAAACCCGCGAAGCAGCGAAAAATCCGCGATATATATTTAAATATGCTTACATATAAAATCCGCGATGGAGTGAAGCCGCGAAAGGCGAAGCGCGATATAGCGAGGGATCACTGTATACCAAAGAGACACAGTACCAAAGGAGTCCTTTCTTTATCTCAGGTCACTGGATATTCAGAGGTCTCGCAGCCAATCCGTCTACTGACTTCATAGGAAGAGTCACCAGGGACATGAATGTCGCTGCCATGGCAAGTAAACCTCTCAACAAGGTCGACACTCTCTCTGCAGACAGACTCACTGCTAATGGTTGTGTCCACGAGGTCATTAAAGACTTGGGTCTTGGTTTTTACTCAGGACACTCGCAAGCCCAGACACTCAGACTCCTTGCTCAGTCTCTCAAGAGCCCTGATCAGAGCCTCCATTGACTCTGCGAAGATCACAGCATCATCAGCAAAGTCAAGATCAGTGAATGTTTCTTCACCAATAGATACCCCACGACCTTGCCCAACACCCAGTCCATGCAGGCACTGAACAGAGTAGGAGCAAGAACACCCCCCTGTTGGACCAGGATCCCAAGACATTTTTTCGTGTGGTGGGTGCAGCAATGCGCTGTACCAGTGCATGCACACTAACTTGATCTGACCTGACCTATGTTATATAAATCTCCAAGTCCAGCCACCTCCAAAGGCAGCCAAGTATAACTTGATGGTGGTCACATATTTAGTGCCAGAACTGGAAGCTGATCACCATTATATGTGGAAGTATTCCAAGGAGTACTGGAATTGGTAGGAAGACCCTTTGCAGGATATAATTGTTCAACTTCTATGGAGCCATATGCAACTCGTACTTCATTAGGACCTTGCATGTGACTTGGTGTTTCCTTCCATCTTCTAGAATAAACTTAATAGTCAAGGTGGCTTGAGGCTGTTCATTCATCTGGACTATCTGATTCTAAATTCCTTTTTGCACTAGGGTAAATCTTTCAATTAGATGGGAACAACCAAAGGACTTGTCTTGGTGTAAATGACAGAAAGCCCAGCCTTAGCCTTCTACCGTTTGTTTTCGGTGGCTTTGAGTTTTACTAGAATAAACTTTGTTCCAATACTTATTAGTGGCTACTCAATCTCATTTCACCAAACAACCAATACTTTACCAAGAAGTTGACAATGCTCCCAGCCCTCTTCATGCTTCCCAGTTACGGTGCAACTGCATGAAGTTATCACTGGGTAATTTCCACTTGTTTAATATTCAGTTACCACTATACTCATGATCAAATATTCCACATGATTTGTGATGTGTTATTTACAGTCTGTCTTGAGGCTTGTCAATAGCTTTTTTTCAGGACTTTACAGAAAAATTGTAATCACATCCATGAGAGTTGATGATACACTCTGATATTGAGCATTTGGCAAGCTAAGTGAAGATCAAGCACTAAGAACGAAGCATAGGAATGCTGGGTGTGTGGCTCTATCTCATGGGCTCATAAACAGTAAACATTACATTTCACCTATGTAAATGATGAGACAATATACAGGTGAACAAATAAATTAGAAAAATGACATACTGTGGCTGTACCACACATTTTCATCCTTGACAACCTCAGTGGGGCTGCTGTTCATAATTCACTCATACTGAATGTGGCATCCCTAACACTCTTTCACTAATATGGTCTCCTAAAACTTCCCAATTCTTTCTTTTTATTGTACACAGACATGACCAAATGATACCTTTGCAGAAACTGATTAAACAATTAATTATATGATTTTGAGTGGAGTACTTAATTTTATTATGTTCTCACTTTGGAAGTCAAAGATAACAGGAAATCATACCACCTTATTCACATTATTAAACAAATTAAAATATTAATATGTGCCTGGCAATTTCTATTTAGAGATAAATAACCCACATACAAAACTTTCAAAGTCTCGTTCTCATTCCAACGACTCTTTCTCATCTCCATGCACTGATTTCTTCTTTTTTTAAGCTGTACTTCCAACTTCATCTGAAATTCAGTCACATCTAAATACACTTCCCACACAGTGTGTAACTGCATTGCTGACAGTAAATTCCCTAACAGTTTTTGTTGCCATCTCAAGATGCATGCAGCCCATGCTGTAAGATTTGCTAAACTATATTTTAGGGGAAGTATCAATGTGTCTGGTAGTTTTAACTTCTAATTCATTTTATTACATCTTGATAACATTTTGTTTTTTTTAAACTGTCAGTTTCAATTCTATATGTTTTAATAATCTAAGAAAGATGTTATTGATTTGTATGTAGGCAATGATCAGCTCTTCTGAACATTTTGTTGCCTGGAGCAATCTCTCAGGCAAACTTCTAATACCCTCTGTGAAGAATTGTAAGCTGTCACTCCTCGGTTTGCACTGCTCTTATAATCATTTGTGAGTATGTGACCAAAATGAGCAGTTCCTCCCTTACTGTACCTAACTCTTTGCCACCTCTGCATATCTGGTCATCCATGTGAAATGGGTACAAGGTGACACACTTACAGATTCCACCAGAAAATAGCAACAGGTTCTGAGGAATGAGACCAGTCACCATTCAGGGGGAGGATATGAAAGTGGTGTAGAGCTACAGGTAGCTGGGGGTGCACATAAACAACAAACTGGACTGGTTTGACAACACAGTCGCACTGTACAAGAAGGGCTAGAGCAGACTGTATTTGCTAAGTAGACTCAGGTCTTTTGATGTGTGCAGCAAGCTGTTGGAAATGTTCTACCAGTCCATAGTAGATAGATAGATAGATAGATAGATAGATAGATAGATAGATAGATAGATAGATAGATAGATAGATAGATAGATAGATAGATACTTTATTAATCCCAGGGGGAAATTCACATACTCCAGCAGCAAAAATATTAAATTAAAGAGTAGCCAGTGTGGTGTTCTACCCTGCAGTTTCCTGGGGAAGGAACCTGAACTCAACAACCAGGCGAACCCTGGACACACTGGAACATGTTGTGAAAAAGAGAATGGTGGCAAAGTTGGATGCCATCATGAAAAATCTTCTCCATCTCCTTCAGGAGGCACTTTCTTGGCGCTCTCTCTGCCACAGGCTCATTCCACCACGTTGTACTAAGAAGCACCTCTGTAGGGCTTTTTTACTATCAGGCAATTCAAAGCATTTTATGTTAATTTTAAAATATCTCCACAATACTTATTTATCAATTGAATGATTGGGCATATTTTTTTTTTTGTCTTTTTATCATTCTGCTGCTGTAAGCATATGAATTACCCCTTGGGATTAATAAAGTTTATCTGATGAAATCTAATCTAATTTCTTGCCTGGAAATAACACATACTCTTCCAACTGGCTTATTACCAGACTTCCATCCATCCATCCATTATCCAACCCGCTATATCCTAACTACAGGGTCACGGGGGTCTGCTGGAGCCAATCCCAGCCAACACAGGGTGCAAGGCAAGAACAAATCCCGGGCAGGGCGCCAGCCTACCGCAGGGTACACACACACACACCAAGCACACACTAGGGACAATTTAGTATCGCCAATACACCTAACCTGTATGTCTTTGGACTGTGGGAGGAAACTGGAGCACCAGGAGGAAACTCATGCAGACATGGGGAGAACATGCAAACTCCATGCAGGGAGAACCCGGGAAGCAAACCCAGGTCTCCTTACTGCGAGGCAGCAGCGCTACCACTGCGCCACCGTGCCGCCCATTAACAGACTTCTTACAATATTAATTATAGTTTTTGTCTTGTATCTGTAATATTTTCAGGGTAGTTTTAGAGCACATCACTTCTGGAAAGAATCCAGAGGTTTCAAGGTAAGCATAAAGGTTGGCTAGTAATAGGAGTACTCATGGTGCTGAGAGTGGTGACATGTAGCATATTGTCAGATGTAGGAATGTCACTGTACACATTTTGACCTCAACCTCAATGATCCATGCTCTTAAAATATTAAAAAGGGAACCGGGCCCATTTTTTTTTAAAGTTAAAAATGGCACAACTCACAGGGAAATGGATGATCAGACTCATTCCAACTCCATAAAACAACATTAGTTTTTTACTCTTTTGTTCAGAGAAACTTTATAAAATAATGCTTTAGTGGCTCAAGTTTTACTGGTTCTATAGCCATAAAACAATAATAATTTGCAAATAATTACTAGACTCCTACAGTATTCTAAACAAAAAATTAAGATCCAGACAATTGATGGAGGACCTATTGATTCTTCTGTCACAGAATGGCTATCACTATCCTTTGAAATGACTACTAGGATAATGAATTAGGTCATTTCCCTGTTAGTAAGTGAATTCCCTAAAACATTTGTCATTTTAGGGTTACCTTAGTTAACAAGTCATAATCCTTCATTTAAATGGGAGATTGATTATTTTAGTTTATTGAGATAAAATTTGTTTCAGAGACTGTTTAATGACAACCTCACTTTTGTTTTACTTGTGCTGTTTCCAAAATGCCCATTCAATGTACCGATTTTTTTCACTTTATTAGCAAAGACAAATGTTTGGAATTAGCAACTGGCCAACATTCAATTCTTCAATAGATTTTCTGCAAAAAGCATCATTACCTAAGGGATGCCTGTATACCTTTTGTGGTCTTGAATTTAAGATTATGGTGAAAATATATCTAAGCGACTTTATCTCATATATTTATTAGACCATATAATATACCTATTGATGCTGGTTTCCTTTCTATAGAAAAGATCCTTAAGACCATGCAGTGGTTACCAAGATTCAAATAAAACAGGAAAACTACCCCCTTCTGTTTTGCCATGTAAAAGTACCACAAAAGGATACCTTAAACTCTATAGTTCTTCTTGTGTTGGTGAATAAGTTTTTGCTGAAGAATCTAAATTATTACCTTGAATTACATGAACACAAAATAGTACTTACCTATTGTACACTCACTCATCACTCATGTCTCAAACACAGCAGTAGCCATGGGCCTGTCACTGCCCCTGCCAGGTTACAGATCAAATACAAAGCGAGAATACCTCAACAGAGGCAAAGGAACTATTGCAGCCCTTGGGTCATTTCCCCTGAAAGGTTAAACTTCAGAATGCCTTAGCAAAAGCCAATAGTCACATTCCTGTTGGGACTCCTTACTTTTGAAGGTGCAGCACAAACCAAACCGATCCATATAGTAGAGGCTAGCTATCTCAGCTTCAATACTGCAGCAGGGGGCCAGAAATTGGCTACCTCATCATTACTCCTAAAAGGACTGCACAGTTGTGACAAATAAAGCTACGAGGTTATCCTTCCAGGTTACCTTTATCCTTTGGCTTTCCTGGTGGCTACCTTTGAAAGAGCTAAACAAATAATGATTTAGTTGAACAAGCACAATGGAGCATAGGATATCAATACGCAATGACAGTGAGGTAATGTTCAAAGTTTAATCTTTACTTAAGTTTACTTAGAGAGAAACCAGATATTAAATACTAGATATTAAAAGTAGGAGAAAACATACAACCTGGATAATTCAAATTAATATTTGTAAAAGCAGGAGGCAGCTGTCCATGTGATTTAAAGAGTCTATTCTTCTTAATCTAATAAAAGCATTCTTTAAAAGTATGCACCTTTCAAGGCACAGCCTAGGTCTGCTTCTTCATTGGAATGCATTTTAGGTCGCACTGAACTTTTGTCCTCAGACAGTATGATGGTTCAATGCATCTTGAGGGCTGTCTACACCCTCACTCTCTCTCTCAAACCAACATTGCACTCTCATATTAAATGCCATGTGTCATTGATACATTTCATCTGCCTTGTGTCTGCCTCTCTCAAAAGCCATATACTTCCTGTCTCTCTCAAAAGCTGTGCTTTCTTTTATATCATGGTTTGATGGCTATTTTTAGTAATTGGCATTAATAAAAATTGAAAAATGAGACTTTATCCTGGTCTTACTCTTCTGTTGACCTGAAGTTATTTTAAGCTAATTATGAGATGTAAGTTAAACAACAAAGTCCCAATGCTCTTATCTTGTTTGCATGCATATTTTTCATTCCAGAATTTGCACCTGTTCAAACACATTGTTATCCCTGTCAATTTGTTTAGATGATAGGAATCTAGTAGACCTCTTTCCTATGTCGTCTCAACCTTCATCCACATTGTCTCCTAAAACTTTTACTTTTAAACCTTTGTAATCCCATCTTTCCTGTCTCATGTAGGCTCTGCAGCTTTACCCCACTGCCACCGCTGTCTCATCTCCTGATAGCATAACGTCATTGCCTGCCTGTCAGCTAATTGTCATATGCCTGTATTAGCTTATCTTGAACTGTTTTAGCTAAACCTGTAGTTAAACACATATTTAAACGTAATGCCAGTTTTCCCTTATAAGTTTTCTAATATAGTCTTGGTTATAGAGTTTATTCACTTAAAAGCTACATCTTTCGAAAATAAAACACTCAAATATTACAAGTCTTACTTAATAATCTGAAAAAAACCCAAAAAACTACTACTCTACTCTACTCACTAAATAGGATTTTTGCAGTGCATATAATGGTAGTATAAACCATGTGTACAGCTTCTCTGTGCTTTTACAAAACCAGCAGCCAACATGCTGCTGCTGCACAAATGTTGAAGGTACTGATTTCAGTTCTTCCCTGGCTCTCTTTCATCCACTTTGTGTGGTGGTGGATCAACTGTGTTAAAAGTAAAAAGGATTTAACATGTTCAGGTTTAATATGTACTCAGTCAAAATATAAGATTGTTAATATGTACAATTGAACACAAGCAGATAGCATGTAGAAATAATAAAAGTGATCTTAATTTACATTATATTGTGCAATGCAACACAGGGGAATCACTAGTTGTGTTCATTCTGCCATAAGATGATCATGTCAACCATTTACAATCATATTCAATTATATCATTAAAAAGAGTGACAGTGAAATGGCATCACAAAAACTTTAACAAACGTTAGAGACTACCAGGCTATATCTACTGTATATTAACACATATTTCATTATTCTACTTTATGACTGGAACAAAACAAGGGAAATATTTATGGTACAGATAGCACTATAAGTTAGTCATGCTAGTGCATTTCTGGCAGCCACCATCAAGATCTCCTTGCTCGGGCAATAAATATTTTATACAGGCTTCCCTCAGCCTCCCTCTCACTTCCACTCCATGGCATTTTTGGAAACTTATGGTGGTGCCATACCAGAATATTCCTGTAAGTGTGCAGACTTTTCTTATTAAACATGAACTTATTTAACTAGTAATATCTGTCCCTTTTTGCTAATGACAAGCAAGACACAAAGGTTATGCACACAGAGTCCCAAAAAAATCAATCAAACAATGGGATGCATATGCCTGGTTTGTCTTGATTGGAATCCGATCATTTTGGCATCCTCTGACATAGTCATCATCTGACAAAATACAGCTATAAGTAAAATGAGAGCATCCCAATCATCCACTGCTTTGGAAAATATATTGGCTATGAAATGCCAAAATTGAAATCTCAACATCTCAAGTTTACACTTGAAAAGAGCTGACATGAAAAAGGACAAGCCACAATAACATGGAAAGAACATGCAGACTGCACACACAATGTAGTCAAAGTGCACACTAAATGTTCAGTAGCAGCTTGACTATCACTATAAGGCCAGCAAAAAAACAATTTTGTATACACATACTTGTTTTTGTGCACCACAATTCCACACTTCTTTGAAACATTAGCATCATAATGCTGGCTTCCTTTCCACAAAGTGGAAAAAGCACAAATAAAAATCCTTCCTTTTTCAAGGTGGTGATGTAACTCACTGATAACTGGATAATCGTTCCAATGATTAATAGCTTTACTCTAAAAAAACTTTACTTAGCAGTTCATGTATTTTATTTGTCACAAAATTTGTCACAAAAATATCCTCTCAATTCCCTTGAGGCATAGATACATCTTCTCAGTCTGACGCAGAATTCTTAGTTAAAATACATGCATAAATCAAGAAATATGCTGACCTATGCTTAATAAGTAAAACATTCTGTGAGTATGAATAGCAAAGTAAATTTTCATGGCAGCATCTCTGAGCATCCTGTAAATGAAACAGATTGCTGGCTGAAATATAGTGCCTGTAGTCCCAAAATGACGATTATATGCCCCATAACCCCTTTTCATGTCCAATCTACAGAATGCTCCCTGCTTTAGACATGTTTGTGTATTTGTTGTCTTAGGACAGGTGCTTAAAAGTCTGACTGAGGTTTTAGGAGGTCTCTGAGCTAAGTGCTGTAACTGACACTAAGACATTCCTTGTGCAAACAGTATGTGTATTCTGCATATATAAGGTAAGCAAATGATATTTTTGTGTGAATATATACTTTCAGAAGAGGTTTTGTAATAGCAAACAACTATATACTTAATATTTGTAATAACTTGGAGTGGAATAAAAATACATAGTGAAATTTTCTATAGAGTATATACCCATTAACTTTAGCTATAGTTTACACACGAATCTATAGACTAATTAGTTGCTTCTTATCCATTATTATTCATTGTAAATTGTCCGGTCTAGGCTAATAATTTTATATTTGGTTTAATGTAAATATTGAAAACTTATGTTTTATGTTTGTTATACTAGAAATTTGTTTAGATTTTGTATCTTGCTAGAAGCTAGAAGTGCCATATTTGGACATACATGCACAAGCCAGAAAGTCAAGTTGGCAGACAATGTCAGTGGTCATTTGGGAAATCAGGTTGGGGCTTTCTTACAAGAGGAGTTTTCCCCTAGCTCTGCCCTGTCTGTTGGTCAGCACACAACATTTATCAGTATGCTATTAATAATGGGGAGCATGGAAAAATCTATCTAATACTGTACATCTAGTCTTTCTTTCATTCTTTCTTTGTTTCTTTCTTTCTTCAGTTTCTCCATTTTTGCCTCTCCTTAGCTTTTAAAAACCTTTTTTCCAGTCTAATTACTTCTATGTCTTTTTTGATATTTTGTATGTTCTTTTGGCAATTCTTTTTGATTTTTAACCTTTAGTAAATGTCAGTACCTATCATTTCATTAGGTGATATACTATAGGTGGCTGCGTAAGGTGCCATCTGGTTGGGGGGCTGGTATTGGTGGTGTCGATTTAGCAAGCCATATTTCCACTTTGTCTGGAATGGTGCACACCATAATCTGCATGTTCCTTGTACCCTTAAGAACACATCCTAGATTAGCTATGCCATTTGGGGAGATGGGAAAGGTGTCATACCTGCTGACAGGTTAGTTAAGTGTGACCCATGGCCAACTGCTTTAGTATTTATCAGTGAAAAGCAGAACAAAAACATTTCAATCATCTGGGCACATATAATAACTAAAGTAAGCACAAATATTTTTCTATATAAATAAATTGTGAAAATTACAGCCATACATTCATATTTCATTGCATATGTAGGTAAAAGGCATGTGGCATACAAAAAACTGATTAGATTATAAAACTGTTAACAATCTGTCAGTGCTCCAGTTACCTAAAAAACATAACTGAAATTCCATTGTGATGTTTTTGTACATTTGGAATATAAAGTACACCACCAGAATCATCCTGAAATGGAGAAAGGAGAACATGCGAGATGGCACATTGAGGATGGAATAGTTTCCAAAGGAAGTGGGTTGCTTTCAGAGTTTTCACAGACCTTTCAATGTATGCAAATACATGAAGGAGCAATGGGCTTTCTTTGTGAAAATGCAAGGACAAATGGAATGTAATACTTGCCCGTGAATGAGGTGACTTTCAGAAAAAAAATATAATTTGAGTGCATCTATACTGAATGCTGAAACATGTACTGAATCATGTTGCTACCTAAATGTAAATTGCTGTCTCACTCTCCTCCAGATAACTGTACAATAATCACTGAAAAAGTATCATTTATAATTGGTCATATTTTGTATAGTTCCAGTAATAAAAAAAGGTCATACGCTATTCTGAAAACTATTGGTGCTCCGGTTATTTTAGTTAACTAAAAAAATTATTTAAATTCACCTGAAATTGCATGGCAATGTTTTCATAAAACTTGGAACACAAAGTAAATTGCCAGCATCACTTTGATGTGGGGAAAGTAGAACATGCGAGGTGGCAATATGTGAGAAAAGTCATGAAGTCCAAGGCATTGCAAGTGAATGTAGCAGACAGGCTGCTGAAAATGCCTGAAGTTGCTCTCCAGAGTTACAGAGCCACAGGCTTTCTGCCTGCACAAAGCTCTGTCTGGGACATCTATATTACTAAACGACAGTTTAATTTATGCACGGCGGACGCACCAAAGTGCATGCGCACTGCGCCGCAGCGCCCCAGAGTCAAACGCAGAGGCTTCCCAGAGTCAGTAGGTGGCACCCAAACAACGCAACCTGTAAACTAAACTTGCTCTAATCCACTGTGCCAGCAGTCTGTGTGCATGTTTGAATCACATAACGGTAACCCAGTAACTGAGAAACAAAAACGAGACCGCATGGATAAAAACAATAAATGGAGGCTCTTACATCGCGCTTCACAAACAGCAGAAGCAAAGAAGTCACGGCTCCAAGAGTCACGGCTCCAAAAACAAAGAGCTCAACGATTACAAATACAAAACCGAGCACGTACGGATCAAAACAATGAACAAAGGCGCCTACAACGCGCTTCTGAAACACTACATGCAAGAGAGGCATGGATCCAAAAAAGAAACTGCAGAAAGGCTACAAAGTCGTTTAAAAGGTTTAAGACATTCAGTATTCGAACAAAGAAAAAGCCAAAGACAGGAACGACGGACAGACGCTGAACAATTCCGCCACTTAGCTGAGAACGCATTCTATAATGAGTCCACTGTTCATGAAAATTCATTGGGATTAATGACTGTCATTTGCAGTCATTGTCATTTCACTTAACTTCCGTGAAGAAAAAACTGGCAGTACAACTGATTAGTTTACACGTTGTTGTCAAAAAGGTCAAGTTAACCTGCCTCCTTTGGATGAATATCTTGAATATTTACGGAAGCTTTTGACTAACAATGTACCCGTAAGTAACAGCTTTATGGAATGCATTAGATCCTACAATAGTTCATTTGCTTTTGCATAGACCGGGGTAAATATCAACCCACCACCTGGGAATGGCCCATACTGCTTTCGCGTGTGTGGACAAATATTGCATCGGATTGGAACAGTGCACCCTGAGCCAAATCACCACTGCAAATTTGCCCAAATGTACGTGTTAGATCTAGATGATGCAGTTTATCAACGAATGAACCTTCCTGAAAACAAGCAATGCACAGAGCTGATAATGAGAAATGTACGGCTTCCCAGCGTCAGTAGGTGGCGCCCAAACAACACACCCAGTAAACTAAACTTGCTCTACTCCACTGTGCCAGCAGTCAGTGTGGCATATTTGGATCACATGACGGTAAATTAGTATTAAAAGTAAGTTGAATTATGCTTCCTAACAGTAAACGACGTCTACCTAACGACACACCCACAGAACAACAAAGACGAGACCGCATAGATAAAAACAATGACGAGTCAAGGCTCCAAAACGAAAGAGCTCAACGATTAGTGATCCACAAACGAGCCCGTATGGCTACGACCTGTAAACTAAACCTGAGGTACAGCGTGCAGGCCAGATTGTACAGTATATATGCACAGATGCCAGAGGCAACAGGCGAGTCGTTCACACTACCACCGCTGCAAAAGGCGAGACTGCATGGATAAAAACAATACACGCAGGCGCCTACAACGCGCTTCTGAAACACGCCTCATGACTAGCAGAATCGTACGTCAACGTGGCCGCCATACTTGGACTTACATGATGTAACAATTACAATTCCATTTTTGGTTTAATAAATTGATTAAAGTTAGTATAAATATCTATATTTAATTCAATGAAAACTTTACCAGGACGCTCTCACCCTCCATCATTTTTCATTCCGGGTGCAGGATGCACCGAGGCGCATGCACACGGCCCCTCAGCGCCCCAGAGTCAAACCCAGCGGCTTCCCAGAATAGGTAGGTAGCACCCGAACAACACAACCTGTAAACTAAACTTGCTGTAATCCACTGTGCCAGCAGTCGGTGTCAGCAGAGGCAAAGGAATCACGGCTCCACAAGACGAAACCGCTTTAGTACAGATATGTTTATTTAATTAAATGAATTTTCCTCGGACACACCCACCCTCCATGATATTTCATCCCTCCAAATATCGGAGGGAACAGAAAGTGATTGCCATTCTTGGATTTGCGATTCTTTCGAGAATCGCGGGCTTACTAGTATGTAAAGAAATGAATGTGGAGCTAGTCCATACTCAAAAAAGGTTGAGGTCTATGCAAAGATACTTTTCCTATGAGTCTCCTGATGAGCCAGTACAGCATGCCCTAAAAAATGTGGAGATGACCTTCTTTAACACGGTTGTTGAAGATGCCATCTTAACTCTATAGGAGAGATTCCAGACCCTTGGAGGTGTGGAAAACAAGTTTGGTATTCTGTCCAGGTTCCAAAACCTACCACACCAGGGGCCTCATGTATAAACAGTGTGTACGCACAAAAATGTTGCGTATTCCCATTTCCAAATGGCAGAAGTGAATCTGTATACTGATAATTCTCCTTCTGATCAGCTGCTGTAGAGCTGTGATTCCACACTCAGATACAGAGATTTAAATACTCCAAGTGGTGCAGTGAGAGTAATATGGAAAAAGATGATCCGCTGTGGCAACACCTAACGGGAGCAGCTGAAAGAAGAAGAAGAAGGTGCAGTGAGAGTAACAACACTAAAGCAGCTATGGTATTTGGAATAGTTTGGCTATTCCGTGGACCATTATATTGTTACAGGTTAATTTCAATCAGATGCCTTAAACTAATAAACAATATGTGGTTAATTTCAGTGTATATGATGAAACTGTGTCAGGGGTGTGGATCTAAAAAAGAAAGGGAAACCACACTTGAACAAAAGCACTGCTTTGATGCTGGGTGCCGCCAGTTTGCAAAACTGAGCGGAGAACTTGCATACGCCAGGGTTTGAGCTACTGTGAAAATGTGCATGGCTTTACTCCAAGTTTAGGTTTTATACATCGCGATTTGGAATTTCCAGAAGGCATGAGCTTATTCAGTGCGAGCAGGGGCACACAGGTGGCCAGTTGCTGTGTGCTATAACACGCTTGACTTGGCAGCAATCAACGCTCATGTACTGTACAAGGCATGCACGGGGGCCACTGAGAAAAGAAGAGTGTTCTTTGCTCATCTTGCAGAGGAACTTCGTCATCGCTTCTTACAAGAAAAGGCGATGGATAAAGCAAAAGAGGATGCAACATCAACAAGCTTCTGTGCCAAGACAGCCGCTTCCCCCAGGAAAGCAAACTCAGTCAGTCAGTGTCAGTCACCCCTTTAATGTAATAGGAACCACAGCATAGAGAGAAGTGTGTACATTACAACAGGTACACATGTTGTAAACGTACAAAGGACGGTCCTTGGGTGTGTGGGAACTGTTAACATTTGAATCTGATGATTGCATATAGCGTTGAACTGACCTCTCTGTACTATTCTTTCCCCTGCATGTCCTGGAGTACAAAAGAAACACCCCCATGCACCCAAAAGAGGACACTGGCAAGATCGAAAAAAAAAACACGGTCACAGATTACAAGTGCAAGAAGGAGTGTGAATAAATATGAATAACATGAATAATGTTGCATCAGTGCCACAATGTTTTCCATAATGTACTATACAGATCATAAAATGAGTTATTGCAAACATCATATATACCTATGTCTCTGTTTTTTGTCAGTGCGGCTTTGACATCATGGACCATAAGGTGCATAATAATTCAGGATGAGCAGGAACACTCAATAAAACTGAATAAAATAAAATTTAAGTGATGGTGAGATACGAAGAAGGCAGATTCACCAGCATTTGTGTGTCAGCTTTTATCCCACCAGATCAGAGAATTTCCAGTTCCATTGTCTCAAAACACCACTCACATCTACAGTTATTCCCAGTTTCAGGTAAAAAGTAACCGCATCAGATCTTGGGTTACAGTCACAAATCAAATGAATGTTTCTATTGTATAATATTAACAACTAGACAAAGAGCCCGTTTCGACAACGTAAGATGAAACGGGCACGAGTTTGTGTCAGCAGTGTATGAAGAACAAATGATAAGTAACGAAGAAGTTGTTTTGTAATGATTGTAGTCCACTTTACTCATTACTGTACAGGCTTGTACTGTTAGTTGATGAATTTTCCAGGCCTATAATATAATATTGAATGATGAATGTTCCAGTACACTATGGAATAGTAATAAGTATAAGCACCACAAACCTGATATAGGTGTATTGAATGAATGCGTAATTGAATCAGAATGCGTAATTAGGCCTCGAGCTGTAGTCGAAATCGCCTTTCAGGCCTCTAAAGCTTTAATTGAAGTCGCCTTTCTCTTTGAATTTTTGCGGCCGTAAATCCGCCGCTTGCCACGATGTTGGGGTTGGATGTCGGTCTCGTAAGGTTTTTCAGGCAGCTGCGCAGAAGGCGACTGCGCATTCAGCTTCAGACGTGCGCAGAAGGCAACTGCGCATTCAGCTTCGGACGGACATGAGTGAGTGAGTGAGTGAGGAGGCAGGCGAATTATGTATTAAGATAAGAGCAGCTCACTACTCAAAACGGTAAATTTGCCGGGGAGCGGGTTTCGAACTCACGACCTCTGGATTATAAATTGGCAGTTTTAACCACAGCACGGATTATAAATCAGCGATCTTACCGCAGCACCATGGAAGCTGTCCTATTGTGCTTGCACCTTTCGTGAAAGTGTTTATTTAATATTTGGCCATCAGCCTTCACACATTATACAGTTCATGTCTACATTTTGTTATTTATTACTAAAACATGAAATACGTTTCTGTTTTAACGATGTATTTACATAGATTGTTGTAGACACAGAACACACAAGAAACTATTTCCCTTTACAATTCTGGGTAGCTCACTCCCAGATAATCAATCAAGGCAGGAACTGGGAGAACTTCTTGCCCATTCTGGGAAGGTGGGGGGATAGTATAGCAGGCTGCTTGCTGCTTGGGCTTATTGACACATTTAAAAGACAAAAGATACTGACGGAGAGGTGTGAAGGGATTTAAGGTGGGCCAGAATTACGAGTTTTTTCGTAAGCTCTGGTAATTCTAGTGTTAAATAATCTATATTATTAATAATTAAACATGTGAGGACATGGTGTCGCAGTGCTAGCAAGCATCTAGCGCTGTGTTCATGGATTGTTCCTGCCTCACGTTGCATTCTTGCTGTGGTTGGCATGACACTGGAAGGATAGATGGATAGAATAATTAAACATGTACTACGAAGATATTTCAATGTTCCTTAAAAGTTTTGAAGAATCGGCGTTCTAAGCTTACAGATGGCTTAACGTCTATTACAGAGCTGATTGTGTGGCGATTGGGTATTTGGAGAAAGAAAAGGAAGGACAGGAATTGGGGTTAGTACGTTTGAAAGAGACAGTACTGCTGCAATAAATTATTTCATTGAAAGTTGCGCAGCAATCATCTTGCGTGAGGCATAAACAATCTCTGGACAGGGCGCCAGCTCGTCACTATAACTGCACCACCATGTTCCCATGATTAATACATGCTTTAAATCCTATCATCATGAAAATGATATCAAGTATACATTTCAGTATTTAAATTATTCAGATAGCTGTAATATCATGAATGTAATGGATTCTGTGTCCTGTCGGAGGAAGAGAAAGCCCATTTAAGAAGCACATAGTGTTTCACATACAAAGTGCACATAGAAGAACACTTACAAAACAAAGCATTTAATGTGCTTCTTTAGTCATGATGGGATTTGAGAAACTAGTAAATGAAATGATTTTAAGATGAAGTTTATGATGTTCTACTTTATTGACAAAATAAACTACGTGATTAAAGTGGAAATTTCGAGATTAAAGTTGACAATTCGAGCTTTTTTCCCACTGTGTCCCTATTTTTTTTTCTTTTCTTTGTACCCTAATAAGCTTTCATATTACACTCAGACGGTGGGCTATGACTCGCCTTTTCACGGCAACTTTGATATCTGATAACTTCTTTTTTATTTTGGGCACTGTACGACTTTGTGAACTTGAGCTTTTGAGTTTCTCTGACACTCTATGTCACTTGATCAATTTCCTTTTGTTGTTTATACCACTGTTTAAACCAACAAATAGTACGTTTTTCCTTGCCTCCACTTGATATTCACTGAAATTCTTCTATTACCCCCGGTGCTTTTGCCATTGCCTTTTCACAGAACGCTGAGCTTAAGGGCTATTTATATTGATTTGCATATTCAAAGAGGCATAATTCTGGGAGGCGTTTGGCAGCAGGTGCATGCACGTGGAGCAGAAGAACATGGAAGTTGGCGAACGCACAGATTTATGCATCTGGATTTTTTTGTGTGTACGAACATTTCCGCTTTTGTCCATACACCATGTTTTAGTGTGAATTCTATGCACGGTGTTATGCATGAGGCCCCAGGAGTTGATAATGCAAGCAGAGGCCCTTGGACACACAATAACCTTTGGAGGACAGCCTGATTTGGATTGAATGGAGCTTACTCAGGAGTTGAGAAACTTACTTGACTTGCCATTAAAAAACGAGACAGCAATAGAGTTGATGAAATTCATAAAAAGCCAAGCATCTCTCTGAAATTTACTCAGACTTATGGTTTGCTCTCCAGATTACTGTGCTTCTAACAGTTCAAGCATAGCACAGGGAAATGATTCAAAGTGAATGCTCATCAAAACCTACCTAAGCTAAACAATGTCTCAGGATCGATTACAGCAGTTTGACTGTAATGAGCATCGACCATGAGGTTGATGGTCATATTTCATATGATGTCATAGAGGACTTTGCAGCAAAAACGTCAAGGAAGGTAAAACTGTAAACAGAAAAGCTCTGAATGTCATGTCAGTCCTTACATTTTGTTAAATATCAGTTGTGAATGCCCTGTAAGTATTGTGTTATGTTTAAGTGATGTAATGTATAACATTCAAAGTTCCAGAGATAACAGTGTTCTTTCATTTATTCTTATATTCTGCATTTGCATCAAAACACCTGTTTAAGATACTATTATTAATATTATGATTTTACTTATAATTACCTTGTGTAAACTCTGCACATATTTAGTTTGCCAATACTTTGCTCTGATGTATTAAACAACAAAGGCATCTTTGTTTTTTGCATTCATTGTTTGGCAGTGGAGTGGCAGCAGTGAACTTTGCCTAAGGCTCCACATGAGTTTCAACTGATACAGTCAATGTTATATGCTTTTTTACCAATCCTGCTCATGGCTTTGGAATTCTGTCAAGGTCTGCATCTTTACAAAGACTAGTGTAGCCAGCCTTGCCTGACAAGGAGGCATTGTGCTCTCAATCGTAATGGCTTGGCCTCCTTGTCACAGAGGCACATGCTGAGTGGGCGATCATCTCAGAAGACATGGTAAGGATGCTCCTGACAAATATAGTTTTGCTTTTTAAAAATCCAACTAATATTTAGCTGAAAAACTACAACTTTACAAAATACAACTTTAATATCCTATAGAAATTCCTATTTTTGACAGTAAATTTCAGTTAGATCTTTGTTATTGTTTACAATAGAAGATATTTAATTAGGAAAAAAATAATTAACTAGTCCCCTGTAATCCAAAATTAAAATAAATTCATCTCACAAAGGCAGTACTTTTAATTATTAGTACAGAGCTATAGAAGACAAAATACAGTGCATGTGGAAAATAAATCTGGCCTCAAAAATATCATCTGAAAATTCAAACACTTGTCAATTGCAGGTCACATGTTAGGCATAAATTGAGATTCTTAAGGATGCAGTCCATGTATAATTTAGCATAAATGTATTAAAACAATATCTCTGTTGGACAAAGAATTAATGCAGCTGGTTATGTAAATGTACAATACGACATCAAACTATAATTGGTTATTTTACTGCTTATTTTAAATAACAATGGACTATAGAGAGTAACAGTTTCCTAGGAAGGAGAATAATTAAGTATTACATTATTGAGACAAAATTGAATAATCAGTCTATTTTCTAAACCTTCCTTTTTCAATAGATAATCAAAGGACGCCAGAGTCTACCTCAGCTGAAATGGGATACATTTAAAACGAGTGCACAATTCCAGAGTGTAAGGCTTGCAGTCCTTAAGGCTTTGCATTGCAATCAATCTTCCACTCAGAGGCTTGTGTGTGTGTGTGTGTCTCTATCACTGAAGACTAGGTTTAATTATCTTCCATCTTCTTACTTTGATTTCAATGCTTTTTAAACTCCTGTTTTGCTTTTCCTAAAATGGATAAAATAAGGTAAACATTTGCTTTGAAATTAAGAACTGTATTTAGCAATTTTATAAATCGATATTGCCCTCAGGTACTTAAAATTTTCTCAGAAGGGCACTATTCCAAACATGAAACAAAAGCCTTAAAAGTTATTGAACACATTAACGTTAAGCAGAAGAGCACCCAGTTTGCTTTTCAGAAATATGTTTACAAAAAATGTGAGGAAGAATTGATTTTACTGCAGACTTCTGCAGTTACCTTGTCCAGAGCTTTAAAGATTTCTGCTGCTTAAAAGATTTCACCCAACTGATACAGATGTCAATTTTCAGGAATGGCTATGTGTACTTTTAGAAAATTGTCTGCTTTTAAAAAAACATTTATTATGTATACAGCATATACATATAGGCTACATTATTTTCTGTGAGTTTATTAAGGCACCCTCTTTGAATTGTTTCTGCCTTTTTCTCAGTGCAGCCAGGGTAAGCACTGGTACTCGAGACTCTGAGCTGTGGGTATCATGCTCAATTTTATTATGTCCCCATCTACATTCTTGAGGTTGTACAGAGAAGCAAGAAGTCAATTTAAACAAAGTATTTAATTGTTTGAGTGACACTAGATACAAGTACAAAAACTTTTAAACTAAGAAAAAAATATGTAACTACGAGAATTCAAAAAATGATACAAATCAGGCTCTGGTAAATAAAATTAAATGTAATGAAAATCTTCAATTGCAGTTGCCCTACAGGACTGAAACACGTCATACAATTTTATACTAAAAATATATCCAAAAAAGATAATTAAAATGCTTCCTTAGTGAATGAGTGAGGGTATGAATACTGAAGAGGGAACAGTGTGCTGCAAAGAGTAAAATAATTGAAAATCAATAGCAAGAACCAAGGTTGATTTTAACACCATTTTTTGGTTAGTAATTTAATTCTCTTGGGTTCTTGGTTTTGAAATGGTTTGAAATGAGCACTTTCACAATATACATAAAGTAATTTCCTAAAGAGAGAGGTTCGGCAAAACTGATTTCAATGTGAACAAACTTTTAAACACTATATTGAAAATCAGTTTCCATGGTGAGCACACAATCAACATGAATTTAGGCATGAGAGATCCTTTTTACCATTATGCAAACATTTTATTAAACCAATATAAAAAATTTTTCAATTTACTGGTAAAGCAAAAATACAGTTTTATAGTATATTTGGAGTATATATACACAAAAAACTAAAGCTAATAACTTTAATTTGAGTTAGGTAAACTGTTGCGGACGGCATTGAAAATATACAGGACAGTCGGGTTTGTAACTGTGTTAGTAAGTGTTGGCCATCAAGAACATGACAAAATGGATGAGACACTTACAAAACAGCCACAAAAAGCAGGCTAGTGGCCTCATGCATAAATGGTATGTACACACAAAAGTGTTTTGTACGCCCCTTTCGCTCACATCACAATGTATAAAAGCTAAACTTCTAAACTGCGTAAAACCAAGCACATTCTCATGTCAGCTGCCCCACATTGCATATGAACTTTTCTGCTCGGCATGATAAACTGGCAGAACCCAGTGTCAAACCAGTGCTACTATTCCTGTGTGGTTTCCCTTTCTTTTTTAGATTCTCATCCATGGTGCAGGCTTTATCAAATACACTGAAATTAACTGCATAACATTTATAAATTTAAGCCACCTGATTGTAATCAACATGCAACAATATAATGGTGCACGGAATGGCCAAGCTATTCCAAATACTATAGGCTGTTTTAGTGTTGTTACTCTCAGTGCACCACTCAGAGTTTTTTAATGCATTATATGAGTGTGTGGTATCAGAGCTGCACAGAGCCTTTCCTCAAAGCTCAAAAACAGTTTCATCCCAAGAGCTATAACTATAAACGCACTCAATCAATCCATCAAGTGTTCCCGGTAGAACAGTTTGTACTTATGATTACAATTACCTCGCTGTAAACTTGCACTAAAACTGCAATATTGCACAACCTGAGCCACTTTATGAACCATTTGCACTATCTGCAATGTATTATTATTATTATTATTATTATTATTGTTACTTTATCATTTTATAGGAAATCAAGTTTATGGAGGATTTGCATATTGAACTTCATTGTACCATACAATGACAATAAAGGGATTCAATTCAATTCAATAGAAGATAGAGCATATTTACAGATGAATATGACTGGCTTCTAAGTCGATTTAGATTTCCAAGCGCTATCCTCTTGGAGCTGTGAGCTGTTAGAATAATAGGATATATACTTTATATAATTTTTAAGATGAAATGCATTAAAGTATGTGTATTACATTATCCAGATAAATTGTTAACTTAATTTAAATAACATATACTGTTAATAATTAAACTTGTGGAGGCACAGTTGTGCAGCAGTAGCGATGAGACAACGTCCCATCTGGGAATTGTTCTTGTCTCGTGCTGTATGCTTGCTGGGGCTGGTGCCACCCTGGATGGATAAATGGATGGAATAATTAAACATGTATTGCAAAGATTTTTCAATGTTCCTTAAAATTTTTTAAGAATCAGCTTTCCAAGCTTACACAGCTTATAGGGGGCGATTAGTTAAGTGGAGAAAGAAAATGGAAGGACAGGAATTGGGGGTTGGTATGTTTGACAGACACAGTACTGCTGCAATACATTATTTCACCAAGGGTCGCACACATCCCAGTAAGCATCTTATGGGGGACAGGAACAATCCCTGGACAGGGGGGGCAAGAACAATCCCTGGACAGTTTGCCAGCTCATCATTACCACTGCATCACTGTGCCCCCATGTTTAATACATGCTTTAATGCATTTCATCATGAAAATGATATCAAGTATACTTCTTAGTATTCTACAATGCTCAGAGAGCTGTAACATCATTAATGTAATGTGTTCTGTGTGGAGATCAGTGCCTGCATGCTCCTGCCTATGAAAGAGAAAGCCCGTTTAAGAAGCACATAGTGATTCACACACATAGAATATGAAGCATTTAAACATCAATTTTAAGATGAAGTTTATGACGTTCTACTTTAATGACAAAATAAACTACGAGATTAAAGTGGAAACTTCAAGATTGAAGTCGACATTTTGAACTTTTTTTCTTCAATTTGTCCCTATTTTTTTTCTTTTCTCTGTACTCCAATATACTTCTGTATGACACTCAGATGGTAGGCTATGACTCGCCTTTTCACAGTGACTTTGATATCTGACCACTTCATTTTTATTTTGGGCACTGTACAACTTTCTGAACTTGAACTTTCGAGTGTCTCCACTACTCTGTATCACTCAATCAACTTCCCTGTGTTGTTTATACCACTGCTTAAGCCAACAAACAGTACGTTTTTCCTTGCCTCCACTTCTCATTTGCTGAAATTCTTCTTTTTTCCCTGTTCTATTGCAATTGTCTTTTCACAAAACACTGAACTTAAGAGGCTATTTATATTGATTTGCTTATTCAAAAGGGCATAATTCTGGGAGGAGTAAGGAATGGAGTAATGAATGGAGGCACATGGATGTTTGTTACATTTCACGCTGACCGGGATTTAAGGAGCTGAAGTGAATGGCAGTTGGCTTAGGCAAGGTTTTGTGCATCAGAATATATCATGTTTTAGTGTGAATTCTATACCGCCGTTATACATGAGGCCCCAGGACCTTCATTAGGCAGCCTAGAAGAAGCTCACCCCAACCCATCTTGTTCCCAACTGCTAGCTGAGGCTTCAGTCTAAGCTAGGCTCCAAAATAGGGAAAGTGGCTTTTAAAGTTTAAGGTAGAGGGTTGTATTCCCAAGAAAATTCTGCAGAACCTTCAGGACCTGACTCAAATTTTGCAGTGCAGGAATAAAATGTAATAGTAGTGAGCGAATATGGACAGTAGACTTTATTCCTTTATTCCCGTAATGCCAAATAGGCAGTTGCAGTGTTGATGAAACACTGCGAAAAGTTTTGAAAAAATAAATTACTTATTAAGTTATTTTACTATTCTAACTTATGATCAATGTTATAATTAATACGGCTTCAATGTAAAAGTGCATACAGTCAGAAGAGAATAAAGGATAGCACACATGTGTCTGTGATGCAGCAGTGTCTCATTTCTTTCTTTTTTTTTTTAAGGAATCATTGCAGACATTGTGGTGCATACGCATAGCAGCTTGTAAAGCATGGACACAACAGTGTTTACTGGAAGGAATACTCTTTTCTTTTTCTCTTTCCTTTTGAATTCAATTTTTGTTTCAATATACCTTCATGTGTCCAGGTTTAGCAACATGTTCTGCTGTGCTGTGGTCGGCTCCCATCTTGCAGGTGTGTCTGTGACCAGCGTGTATTTTAAAGGCTTGCCTTAGTGGTATGTTTGCCAAAGAAGCCATAGCTACCAATGTATTGGGGTGACCAGATTTTGTTTTTTTTTTTTTGTCAAAGAAGAAGAGCACCAGAGGTAGAGATATAATCAAACTTACAGTATATGCAATGCATTTTTATTCATTCATTTTTCATTTATTTATTTTTTAATCGGCTTGATCATATTAAATGTCGTTGTTTATATTAAACTACTTAGTAAATTTTTAAGGACTTGTAGGGTTGCTATTTTTGTCCATAACAACAAAAATGGAAAAATACAAAACATACTGTCTTAAAATGAATGTTTTTTAGCATACTGACAACACCTGAAGTAGAAATGAAGACAGATACATGCTTTATAACCTGTGAGCAGACCATGTTAGTTTTAAAAATATATATTTTTTATCTTTTTGAAATATAATGAAGCAAGTTTCACCAAGTAGTCTGTCACTTCTGCTGATGAGTACTCTTCCTTGAAAAGCAGTTTTGAGCTTGTCAGAGGGATCATGAACTTAAAGTTGCACATACCAGCTCTCCTGATTGCACTCTTGCCTTCCTACTAGTTACATCCTATTGATATTACTATTATCATTTTACTTGTCAATAGATGTTACATTTTTTGGCACCTACTATACTTAAAACCACCCATTGTACAAAAAATGTTCTCCTGCTTACATCTATTTTTTAGCTTTTGGCTACAAGGATGCTAAATTCTCACTAGGTACATGACATCACAGTGCCCATGATGTAAAGAATGTCACATAGAGTCTCAGATTTCATTCATTTAAAGGAAGTACTTTGCAAAAGATTTACTGAAATAACTATTTTTAGAAAAGACTTTATTTTCAACTTCATTTTCCTTTAAATATTGTGTTTAGTTTTGCACTAGTTCTTGGAACAATCTTACATCTTTTATAACAGGCTTTGCTATAATCTTTTTTGAATCTGCCACTCAAATAACCCAATTTATTTGAGTGAAATAACACCTTTTTCTAAACATACATGACACATTTAGCCCAAGGAGAAAGACACTGTAATAACAATGTTCACTTGGAGTGCTAACCAGGTGCATATTTTTTATAATTCACATCCAAATAATTTACCAACAGCCTCCAGTCATATGTATAGCAGTTAGAAAAGCTCCTCAGTAAGTTAACACTAGAAGTGCCATGGCTAATGCCATGTGTTTTAAAATCTTTAAATTTATTCCGTATACAGTATGTGTAAAGCTTCTGTCCTTCCTTGACTTTTCCTAAGTTGCTGCAGTGCAAATTCCCATATTGTTGTAACTCTGAAATGTTTTCAGAAAATGTGATTGAATTTCTTTCTTTTTTTTAACATGAAAGACTTCCTATTGCTGCCACAAGCAATGCCATTGAATGGTGGATACCCAGGTGTGAATTGTTGTCTCTCTTCTGTAGACAACTAAAAAATAATCCTCCAAAAATGTCATTTAAAATCACTCACATTGTTTTACTAAGTGTGATGAAGAAAACAATATGGAGTTCTTAAAACGTTTGGTGCTACAGTTATTTCAGTTAGTTAAAGACACATATAAACTGACTTGAAATAACATCACAGTATTTTTCACCTACAAAGTATACAGCCAGCATCAATGTGATGTGCTGAAAGGAGAACACACAAGATGGCACACTGTGGACAGAGCAAGCCATGAGTGAAAAGAGCAACGCTAGAAAGTGGCTCACTCCCAACATTTTCAAAAACATGGAAGACCAGATAATGTATGAAAATATGGGAATATTCTTCATTCACCATGTCAAACTGATGCTGGCTGTGTACTGACAGATTTGCTACTATATCAGACACTTGGCACACTTTCTGCAAAACCTATTATGAATTATATGTAGATAGATAGATACTTTATTAATCCCAAGGGGAAATTCACATACTCCAGCAGCAGCATACTGATAAAGAAAATATTAAATTAAAGAGTGATAGCAATGCAGGTATACAGACAGACAATATCTTTGTATAATGTTAACGTTTACCCCCCCCCCCCCCCCCCCGGGTGGAATTGAAGAGTTGCATAGTGTGGGGGAGGAACCATCTCCTCAGTCTGTCAGTGGAGCAGGAAAGTGACAGCAGTCTGTCGTTGAAGCTGCTCCTCTGTCTGGAGGTGATACTGTTTAGTGGATGCAGTGGCTTCTCCATGATTGAGAGGAGCCTGCACAGTGCCCGTCACTCTGCCACATATGTCAAACTGTCCAGCTCCATGCCTACAATAGACCCTGCCTTCCTCACCAGTTTGTCCAGGCGTGAGGCATCTCTCTTCTTTATGCTGCCTCCCCAGCACACCACCACGTAGAAGAGGGCGCTTGCCACAACCGTCTGATAGAACATCTGCAGCATCTTATTGCAGATGTTGAAGGATGTCAGCCTTCGAAGGAAGTATAGTCGGCTCTGTCCTTTCTTACACAGAGCATCAGTATTGGCAGTCCAGTCTAATTTATCATCCAGCTGCACTCCCAGGTATTTATAGGTCTGCACCCTCTGCAAGCTTATTATGAGTTATATGTAAAGGAAGATAGCTGTTAACAAATATATGCTTAACACTACTCACTATTTACCAGGGAAACACAGTCTGTGACTATGGTGATGCAACTTATTCAGCCATTTGCAGACAATGGGAGAATTGTCACTGCTGAAAATATTTTCACATAATTTTCCATGGCAAATAAGTTACTTGATTTAAACAAAAGCCTGTCCTGTACCCTACTATAAACAAAATGAGACCCACTTTCGAAAGGGCAACACAAGATATGGTCAAGGGGTCAGATACTGACGTGGACACTGTGCTGTAAAAAATGGAGCTGTACTTCAGATGAGACATAAAATCAAGGTCCTGACTCTCCGAGGTCATAAAAGATTCCTGGGCTTCCTTCGTAAATAGTAAGGTGTATTCCAATGTCATGGCTAAATTGCCCACCTCAGCCTAGTCATTGTAGTCCCTAATCATTCCCTGTCTGTAATTGGCTAACTATCTCCCCACTTCACCACCTAATAACTCATGTGTGGTGAACGTATTGGCGGGAAAATTACTGCAGTTGCATCATTCATGTGGATACTACACATTAGTGGTGGCTGAAGTGGGTCCCCACTCTCTATGTAAACTGCTTTGAGTAGTGAGAAACATACTATATAATTGTAAAGAATTATTAACATCATTATTATTAAAGAGCAGATGCAGTGCCAGTGCCCAGAGAACAAAACAAACATGAATAAAGTACCACCATTGTTTGGCGCAGTAGTTCAAAATATCTCAACTCACAGTTTAAAATATCTCTTTAATTTTTCCAAAATACATATAAATGTCTTTCTATGGAAAGGAATTATCAAAACCTTTAGCTGGTAAGGACAAAGCCAAAAATGTTACTAAGAGAAATCCCAAAAGAACAACAATGGCAAAAGGGCAAAAATATGGTAAGAAGAGTTTGTCTAAAAAATTAACCCAGAGCAAACAAGGACCAAAACACACTCCACATGACTTTACATTAAGGGAAACCACAAATAATAGATGGGTGCTTAATAAACAAAAACAAAAATATTAGATTAACAAAAAGTAAAGACAGGGCAAAAAGCCTGGCTGAGCCATAACATTTGTGAAATATATATGTTTTGATGCTTTAGTTTTTATATACTGTTTATACAGAAAAACAGTCATGTTTACTTTCTTTATATATTCTGTTTTCAAAAAAGCGTTTTACCTTTTATGACTAAATACTGAAATGGTTTTATGGCGAGCAGTAGTGCAACTTTGAACAGCTTCTCATGTCTCAGTATCCCTTTGGGTCCTTCTAATTAAGCAGTGCACAGTGGGAAGATGCAAAAAAAAAGGACTATGTAAAGAAATAACTGTAAAGGTATGAATAATTTATGTTGACTGCTGATGTGGACTGTTTGGAAATAAACCTACCTGCAATTTGGTGTTTACAAATGTTTGCATAACCACAGAAATATGTGACTATGGTTGTAAACATGTTGTTATTTATGTGCCCAGTTGATTGAAATGTATTGTTTTCCTTTTCATTAATAAGTACTGAAGCAGTTTTGTGTCCAGTGGCAGTGAAACCCAGAAAATGTATTTAAATTAAAAATCTAACATTTAAAGAAAAAAATATATTCAAACAAAGTATGTTGTGTGCCAAGAAATTATTTATTTTTACATTAATTTAAGCTGTATTAGGTTATCTATGGTTTTTATGGGTAGGACAGTAGGGATATGTTATCAGGATGCTGAGCTGATAGGCCATTAGTAAGAACAAAAGGATTCAGACACCTCTTGGCTTAGCATTTGGTGGTTATAGTAATGAAAAAATGTGTGGCAGTTCTAGTGTTAGTCTTCCCTGTGCATAAAGTAGGCACCTAGATACCTAAGTGTGCTTCCTTAACACTAGAATTACCAGAGCCTACGAAAAAACTCGTAAATCCGTCCTACCTTAAATCGCGTCTTAAATCCGTTTGCACCTCTCCGCCAGAGTCCTTTGTCATCTAAATGTACTGATAAACAAAAGCTACTAGCAGCCAGCTATTCCATCCCCCCACCGACTTAGAACGAACTTCTCTCCTAGCTCAAGCCTTGCCTTGATTTGATTACCTGGGATTGAAGTGGAGTTTTAGAGTGGAAATAATTCTAGCGTTATTTGGAATATACGCATTTCATGTGTGTTCCATTTCTATAGTAGGCTGTGCAAACACATTTTTAAAACAGAAACGTTTTTCATATTCTAATAGTAAATGACAAAATGTAGGCATAAACTACAGTATATAACGTATGAAGCCTGAAGTCCATATATCAAAGAAACACTTTCACAAAAGATACAAATAAGAGAACACGTGCGCCTTCATTCAAAAAATTAAAAAAAAAAAAAGCCGCTTTAGCATGCCACATTGACATTCTTACTACAACCACCGCGGTGGCGTAATGGTATCAGCCCCTGACTGGGAGTCAGAGGGTGGCGAGTTCAATCCCGCACGGCTCCACTTCGAGAAATGAGCTGCTCTTATTCTTACAATTTTAGAATAACAACATAAATTTGATTTCAGTCTGTAACAGCCGGTGTAACTTATGATACTGGTAAAGGTTAGCTTTTTTTTTTTTTTTTTTTTTTAATTCACTTTTCATTCTTGCAGTCGCATTCAGAATCAATCCATACAACCCCATCTGACACAGCTGGTTTCACATAAATAAAAGTGCACTTTTATTCAAGACTATAACCGAAGAATAAAGAAAGCAAGTTACAGTTGGTGGTTGATACAACAGCTTGCGTGGTGCAATGTTAAGAACTGCTGATTTCTGATCCATGCTATATAAAATCATCACATTCAAATATTAACAGTTCCCACACACCCAAGGTCCGCCATTCCTACATTTACGACATGTGTACTTGTTGCAGTGTACACACCTCTCTGTGCTATGGTTCATATTACAGTGAATGAGCACCTGACACTGTACTTTCTTCCCTGGGGGAAGCTGAGGTCTTAGAACGGAAGTTTGTTGATGGCTGTATCACCTTTTCTTTTTCCATCGCCTTTTCCTGTAAGAAGCGACGACGAAGTTCCTCTGCAAGGTGAGCCATGAACACTCTTCTTTTCTCAGCGGACCCCGTGCATGCCTTATACAGTACGTGTGCGTTCATCGCTGCTAGGTCAAGGATGTTGTAGAACACAGCAACCGGCCACCTGCGTGTTCCTGTGCGCACTGAACAAGCACGCGCCGTCTGGTCCATGATGTCAACGCCACGCTGGGGAAAAAAGAAAGACAAATATATGTGACATTTTGAAGAAATCATTTTATCACCAGAAGAGCACCAGAATACTTCGTCACACTAATATTTTTTTCATTAGCATACCTTCATGTGGTTGTAGTCTGTGACCGTGTTTGGTTTTTTTTTTTTATCTTGCCCAATCTCCACATCATGGTGCATTGTGCTGAGAATGCAGACAGACTTCTTCTTTTTGGGCACATACACTGTCAGCATGGCACTGGGAGATCTAAACACCAGCGTGGAGAATTGTTCGTGTACTGAACTGACTTTAGCTGCAGGTGGAAGTTCCCATCGCACTTTATTCATGGTGCCAAGCTTAGAGCTGTATTGCGGTGCAGCAGTCTATTAGCCAGCGAAAGTGACGTGAAGAAGTTGTCTGTTGTTACGGTTCTGCCTTTGTCCAGAAATGGCTCCATAAGCTTTATGACCACAGACTCGGAAAGTCTTTCTCCCGTGGGACGACTGGGATCTTTTCCTAAATAAGGAGTGGCATTGCACATGTACTTTGTCTCCAAATCTGCCGCAATCTAAAAAGGCAGAACCGTAACAACAGACAACTTCTTCACGTCACTTTCGCTGGCTAATAGACTGCTGCACCGCAATACAGCTCTGCTTGGCACCATGAATAAAGTGCGACGGGAACTTCCACCTGCAGCTAAAGTCAGTTCAGTACACGAACAATTCTCCACGCTGGTGTTTAGATCTCCCAGTGCCATGCTGACAGTGTATGTGCCCAAAAAGATGAAGTCTGTCTGCATTCTCAGCACAATGCACCATGATGTGGAGATTGGGCAAGATAAAAAAAAAAAAACAAACACGGTCACAGACTACAACCACATGAAGGTATGCTAATGAAAAAAATATTAGTGTGACGAAGTATTCTGGTGCTCTTCTGGTGATAAAATGATTTCTTCAAAATGTCACATATATTTGTCTTTCTTTTTTCCCCAGCGTGGCGTTGACATCATGGACCAGACGGCGCGTGCTTGTTCAGTGCGCACAGGAACACGCAGGTGGCCGGTTGCTGTGTTCTACAACATCCTTGACCTAGCAGCGATGAACGCACACGTACTGTATAAGGCATGCATGGGGTCCGCTGAGAAAAGAAGAGTGTTCATGGCTCACCTTGCAGAGGAACTTCGTCGTTGCTTCTTACAGGAAAAGGCGATGGAAAAAGAAAAGGTGATACAGCCATCAACAAACTTCCGTTCTAAGACCTCAGTTTCCCCCAGGGAAGAAAGTACAGTGTCAGGTGCTCATTCACTGTAATAGGAACCATAGCACAGAGAGGTGTGTACACTGCAACAAGTACACATGTCGTAAATGTAGGAATGGCGGACCTTGGGTGTGTGGGAACTGTTAATATTTGAATGTGATGATTTTATATAGCACGGATTGGAAATCAGCAGTTCTTAACATTGCACCACGCAAGCTGTTGTATCAACCACCAACTGTAACTTGCTTTCTTTATTCTTCGGTTATAGTCTTGAATAAAAGTGCACTTTTATTTATGTGAAACCAGCTGTGTCAATGGGGTTGTATGGATTGATTCTGAATGCGACTGCGAGAATGAAAAGTGAATTAAAAAAAAAAAAAAAAAAAAAGCTAACCTTTACCAGTATCATAAGTTACACTGGCTGTTACAGACTGAAATCAAATTTATGTTGTTATTCTAAAATTGTAAGAATAAGAGCAGCTCATTTCTCGAAGTGGAGCTGTGCGGGATCGAACTCGCCACCCTCTGATTCCCAGTCAGGGGCTGATACCATTACGCCACCGCGGTGGTTATAGTAAGAATGTCAATGAGGCATGCTAACGCGGCTTTTTTTTTTAACATTTTTTGAATGAAGGCGCACGTGTTCTCTTATTTGTATCTTTTGTGAAAGTGTTTCTTTAATATATGGATTTCAGGCTTCATACGTTATATACTGTAGTTTATGCCTACATTTTGTCATTTACTATTAGAATATGAAAAACGTTTCTGTTTTAAAAATGTGTTTGCACAGCCTACTATAGAAATGGAACACACATGAAATGCGTGTATTCCAAATAACGCTAGAATTATTTCCACTCTAAAACTCCACTTCAATCCCAGGTAATCAAATCAAGGCAAGGCTTGAGCTAGGAGAGAAGTTCATGTTAAGTCGGTGGGGGGATGGAATAGCTGGCTGCTAGTAGCTTTTGTTTATCAGTACATTTAGATGACAAAGGACTCTGGCAGAAAGGTGCAAACGGATTTAAGACGCGATTTAAGGTGGGACGGATTTACGAGTTTTTTCGTAGGCTCTGGTAATTCTAGTGTTAAAGGATAAGTTCTACATTTTTCAAGTCAAAGTTATATCATCATAAGCATGGTTTATATGTATTTGCCATGTGAAATTGTATTCTAAAGTTAAGTGTTTTCCAAATTTTCCATTATAAAATACACTGTACAACAATTTTTTTGAAATGTCTTGCTTCCTGAAAGTTTTTGCTGATTCTGACAGATACCTACTGGGTATGCACAAATATAGTTTTGTTTTATTGCATCACGTGGGAACTTTATTGACAATAATGTATTTAGTCTCGTTTATGTTTTGCATAAGCTATTAAATTCAACAGAATTAAAAGTGTTTTGCTCCTGATTTTCTTATGTATTCAATGTCTGGTGCATCATGTTGCAGTGTCCAACAGTAGTCAGCAAGCATTGACAGAATCCAATTGCCCTGGTATCGTTTCTCCATCCTAGCAATGTCCTGGTGAAACCTTTCACCATGTTCGTCACGGAAGAAGTCCAAGTGTGAGTGGAGGAAATGAATCTTGAGTGACATGTTGCACTTCATTGTCTTGTATGCTTTGAAAAGTTTGTCTACCAGCTGAATGTAGTTTGGGGCTCTGTAATTGCCCAGAAAATTGTCAACAACGTCTTTGAAGGCTTTCCAGGCAATTTTTTCCAGCCCAACTAATAGATCTTCAAACTGCCTTGTCACTCTTAACGTGACTGATCTGGGGGCAAACAAAAATGCCCTCTTTGATTTTGGCGTCAGTTATTCTTGGGAAAATCTGTCTTAAATAACGAAAACCTTTCACCTTCCTTGTCCAGTGCTTTCACGAAATTCTTCATGAGTCCCAGTTTTATGTGAAGAGGAGGCAAAAATATCTTTACTGGGTCGACAAGTGATTTGTGTGCCACATTTTTCTGTCCTGGAGTGGCCAGTTCTATCGAGAATAGTGCGATTCTTTGACATGACTGTCCCATTCACAGATGAAACAACAGTACTTTGTATAGCCGAGCTGCAGTTCTAGTAACAGAGCGACGACTTTAAGATCTCCACAGATATTCCAGTTGTACCTGCTATACTGGACATGCCTCAGCAACAGTTCCAAATTCTCATACGTTTCTTTCATGTGTGTTGCATAGCCAACAGGTACTGAAGGATAAACATTGCCATTGTGTAGCAGAACAGCTTTCAGGCTTAACATTGACGAATCAATGAAGAGACACCACTCTTCCGGGTTGTGATCACAACCCAAGACTGAGAACAATCCTTCAATGTCACAACAGAAACAGAGACTGTCGACTTGTGCAAAAAATTTGGTTATATCATGATGTTGGCCTTGAAACACAGAAATTTTTGTACCTGGTGACAGCAAACACCATTCCTGCAGTCTCAAACCCAGCAGCTCGGCTTTTGCTTTTGACAGACAGATCTCTAACCAAATCATTCAATTTGGACTGTGTTATCAGAAGTGGATCGCCTGATGAGCACGGTTCAAAATCTGGGTCAATGTCACTGTCACTACCCTCTGGTGGTTTCGGAATTGGAAGACTGTCGTCATGTGGCACGGGTCTCATTGCTGAAGGCAGATTAGGATATTCAATTGACTTCTTGTTTTTGGCAGAGAAACCAGACACATTAGTCAAGCAGAAGTAACAGTACGTCACATGGTCTTTCTGTTCTCGCCATATCATCGGAACAGCAAACGGCATCGTCTTTCGAGTGCCTCTGAGCCAGGCTCTCAGACTGACAGCACATGTCACACAGCAAATATGAGACACCCATTCCTTGTCTTGATCACCAATTTTGCAGCCAAAATACAGATGATAAGCTTTCTTCACAAGAGCAGTCATCCAATGTCTCTGAGGCGCAAGTGTATATTCACCACAGATATAGTAGAATGTATTGCGGCTGTTACGACATTGACGAGACATATCACCAGACACCAAAACGTCTATAGCATCAAGCTTACTTACTGTTATATTGCTACAGATACTATAATTCACTATACTGATACTATACATACACACTGACTATCTATATTAACCAAATGAGCAGGATCGGTGTATGCAAGCCACCTTTATAGCATGCTGAGACAGTGTCAAACTCGTTCAGACCTGCCCAGTTATGCCTAGGATGTCAGCTTCCACAGAACAGCTTCCAACCTGGCCTGATTCCATGCCTGGACTTGACCAGGCTGCACAAACTGTTGTTCATAAGTCACTTACGGGAGCGAAAATGTTTGGATACAAATATAAGAAAAAATCATGAGAAAACTGAAGATTTCTCTGAAACGCTACGTGATGGGTATATTTTGATCTGATATTCGTGACCAGCATCCAATAATCTATAAGAAACACCCAACAGTGTTCAAGAAGCAAAAACTTTGTTGTGCAGTGATCAGCAGTAACTACATATTTTTTTAAAATACAGTGGAACTTGATTTACAAGTGTTTTGCAAGACGAGCTAAAATTTTTAATAAATTTTGACTTGGTAAACGAGTAAGGTCTTGCAATACGAGTAGTACGTATACGCTTTGTCTGCTGAGCGTCATGTGATCACAACTGAGCTGATAGCTCTTCTCTCTCTCTCTCGCTGCAGGATTGTGGGCAATCGTCTCCTATTCTCTGTCTGAGTCGGTGTGCCTCACTCATATAGTCAACATCCGTGTGAGCGTATACTATTTACTACAGCATTGTGACTGTGTGTGTGTGTGTGTGTGTGTGTGCACGTGTGTGCTGTGACATGCGAGCCCCCTCTTGCACCCCAAAACACGAAGCTGAGTCTCAGTACTTTAGCAACACCAGCTTTATTCAGCTTGAAACAGCAACAGCGCGGTTATTTATTGTAGCAGGATCTGCCACTCTCCTATACACAAGCACAGCAGTCAGGCAGGGTCGTGGCCACGTAATACTGTGCCCTGTGCATTTATTGTATAATGTTCCTTGTTCCTTGTATCACCAATCGACGGCAGGCACTTATAGCATGTCCGCGATCTTTTCGGATTCGCTTTTACAGCGAACTGCTACAGCGTTGGGAGACTGCGATTGCTTTGGGATGCTCTCCCGCATGTCGTCCCGTTGGGTGGAATCCCACAAGAGTTTAGAAACTCACTTACACCAGCCATGATTCTTTTCAAAGGTAAAGTGCAGGTTAATTTGTTTTATGTATTTTTACTTTATATTTTGTATTAATCATTTTTATATGAATAGTTTTGGGTTGTGGAACGAATCATGTGAGTTTCCATTATTTCTTATGGGGAAATTCACTTTGATATACGAGTGCTTTGGACTGCGAGAACGTTTCTGGAACGAATTATGCTCGCAAACCGATGTTCCACTGTATATAGAAATCAACTACAATTTTGCATGGGAAATGCAAATATAGCATATTTCTGAAGAAGTAATTTGAAAAATACAGAATTTATCCTTTAAGTAATAACAAGATATGAAATACAGTGTTTTTCTTTTTTTACCTTCTGTTTCACCTGTTTTTTGGACCGTTTTTTCTCAGCGATTCAATGCTGTCATTCCTAAACCTCAACCCTGCGGTTGGTATGGATGTCACAAAACATAAAACTGTCAAAACCTCACTTTTTATCCTTGCTGAAACCTGTTCTATTGCTTAAAGCAAATGGTTCCACACTCACTGCTACTTTATCTGCTTCTAAACTTTCTTCTTCTTCTCCTTTCAGCTGCTCCCATTAGGGGTTGCCACAGCGGATCATTTTCTTCCCTTCTTGCTGTCACCCTTACTACATCTGCTGTAGTTTCCTAGCTGTCTGGTAACTCTTCACTGCCACCTGGTGCCTGTCTCACCTCCTCCCTAAACTCAACCTTGCAGTTTCCTTTTTCAACTTCCACCATTTGATCCTTGGCTCTGCCCTCACTCTCTTCCTCTTCTTGATCTCCAACGTCATCCTACAGACCACCATCCTATGCTGCCTAACTACACTTTCCCCTGCCACCACTTTTCAGTCTTCAATCTCCTTCAGATCAACTTTTCTGCATAGGATGTAATCTACCTGTGTGCATCTTCCTCCACGCTTGTACATAACCCTATGTTCCTCCCTCTTCTTAAAACTCCACTATCCTCTGACCTTCTTCATTCCTCTCTTTGACACCATACCTACCCATCACCTCCTCATCTCCACTGTTCCTTTCACCAACATGCCCATTGAAATCACCACTTTCTGTCCTTTGGGTACACTGTTCATCACTTCATCCAACTCACTCCAAAAATCTTCTTTCTCATCCATTGCACACCCAACTTGCGGTGCATATGCACTAACAACATTCATCATCACACCTCCAATTTCCAGCTTCATAATCATTACTCTGCCTGATACTCTTTTCACCTCCAAAACACTCTTGACATACTGTTCCTTCAGAATAACTCCTACCCCATTTCTCCTCCCATCCACACCATGATAGAACAATTTGAATCCACCTCCAAACCACCTGGCCTTACTCCCCTTCCATTTAGTCTCTTGCACGCACAATATATCAACCTTCCTTCTCTCCATCATATCTGCTAACTCTCTCCCCTTACCAGTCATACTGCCAACATTCAAAGTTCCTACCCTCAGTTCCACTCTCTTTACTTTCCTCCTCTCCTGGACACGTCTCCCCCCTCTTCTTCTCTTTCTTCTTCTTCGGCCAACAGTAGCCCAATTTCCGCCAGCACCCTGTTGGCTAACAGTACTGGTGGCAGTCGTTGTTAACCCGGGGCTCGACCGATCCGGTATGGAAATTTGTATTGTTGTCCGCATATTGATTTGGCAAAATTTTACACTTCCTGACATAACCCTCCCCATTTATCCGGGCTTGGGACCGGCACGAAGAAACACACTGGTTTGTGCATCCCCTGTGGCTGGGTTATCTGCTTCTTGAATTTGTTTAATTGTGGGATCATGTAATCCGATAGTTCTCCTCTTTCTGTTACTTCAAATAGGCCCTGCCAATGGAGCAAAAGTTATGAGAAATGGGTATACACTAAAAACGTAATGGTTTAAATGCGTGTAACATCATTCTGCATTTGTACAACCTAGTAAGTATCTGTTCGTTAGATGTTATTTTTGGAGGGGGTACACCTTGTAAATTTTTTTTTACTTTTATGTTATTACTTTTATGTGTATTATCTACCCTAGAATATTTGTCTGGATGTTAGTTTGCCACTCATCAATTGCGTTTGTTGTGTTTCTCTTAAAGCCCTTTCCCACACCACTCTTTGGGCTTATATTGTCTTCCAGAAGAGCATGTGGGTGAGTTCCTCTAATTTGTCTGTTGTATAGAAATTCATCTCCCTTCTCAAGTTCATTAGCCTTCACTTAAAGGTGCTGGAGAAACTGGTATCACTTACACATACATTCTCCCCAGAGACGCAAAGCAGTACTGTACTGACATTTGATTTTCTCTTAATCACACCTATTTATCTTTTTTATTCATAATAATTGAATAAATTTTTAAAAATCATGTTTGTTTCAATTTTTCCTCTGCAGGTGCAAATGTATGTGGGTATGCAGATCTTTCTATACTTCACCTCACAAGATTTTCCGGTAGCGCATAAAGAAGCAAGTCAGGAAATCTGCTGTCAGTGCCTCTGTGTCAGTCCTTCCTAATCTAAACCTCTGGGGAAAAAATTTATCCTGCTGCATAATAAATTTGGTGTAGAGGTTCAATTTATAAATATGCAGCACAGCTTGACAGCTGAGTGCATAAGAAGCAACAGACAGTGAATGAATAACATACAAGAAAAAAAAGCTGTTTCTCTTCACCTTTGCTATTAGACACTAATGCCAATATAGTGCTGGGATTTGCAGTAGTTTTAAATCATCTTTCAACGAGATTTTATTGTCCAGCCCTATAATGCAAAAAATACCTGGCCAAGTTCTCACGCCTTTTAACTTCATGGGTAACATGAAGCACACCTGTTCTGGTTAATGAATTAATTTATAAATTGTACTTCAATAGTTTGAATCAAGTAAGTTTTTTTTTTTTTTAACACTAGGGGCTTTTGCTCACTTCACTCGCCAACACCCATGTTTGGTTTTCCAGATACTCACTTTTAATATTTTTTTTTCTTTGAATTGTTTCTATTTCATTAGTTTCACTTTTATTTCAGAACTTCTTTAAAAACAATATTTGGAATCTTTAGAGTCCCAACATGCTGAATCTTTTAAATGAGGTCCGTGAGACATGTGTTTAATGACTTTGTACCATAATTCAGGATTGGTTTCTCTGTTTGGAATTTCAGCACAGACAAAAAACGATCTGCATCATCAGCAGTTAATATTTTTTTTTGCAAAGTAACCAATAAATGCATGTGAGGTAAACCCCGTTTTTGAAATACTCTGACTTAAACTTCAAAGCCTTACAATATTTACATACTTCTGACATATCACCTTTGTCCATATATTCGATCTCCATTCCTCATTTTGTCCTGCTTTTTTTTCAATGACACCTGGTCCGTGGTGATTATTTTCCCTTTTTTACGAGTAATAATTTCTGTTTGTTTGCGCTACTGCGATCTTTATTTTCTTTTTTTTGATACCTTCTAATTTTCCTGCTTTCATATTCTTTAACTTTCTCTGCATTTGTATCGTGACGTTTTTTTGAGCCTTTCGAATTCCACTGCTTTCATAATCTCTAACCTGCTCTGCATGTGTATAGCGCCAATGTTTGTGAGCGTCTTTATGAAGTTCTACTTTGTCTTTTACTCTTTGTCTTTTAATTCTGAGCCCAATTGGACATGCTTTTTTTCAATTCCACTTGTTCCGGGCTGATTATTACTTTTCTTATTTCTGAATTTACACCTAGATAATTCTTTTTCTTTTTCGCATTTTTTTCTCTCCAACGCTTTTGAGTCTCTTTTCTCCACGCTGCTCTTTCTTCTTGCTTAGTCTTCGACGTTTCATCTATAACGTATTGTCCTTATACGCTTTATATGCATTGAGAGCCCTGGATCTGTGTGTGCTCAAAGCCTTTACACGACTGAGTGTTTTGCTGCCCATGGTCTTATTTGATATTGGTTATAAGTAGGGCGTGTCTTGCAAGAATCTCATGTTCTACGTGCCCGCGAGACGGTCCTGGGTCAATCTCTTGGCACAAAGTCTCATGTTTAAGGTCCCCGCAAGACGCTCCGTGTGCCAATCTCTTTGTCTTGAAGGTCTCTTAAGTGTCTTCCGTGATCTTCACGTGAAGATCACATCTCGTCTCCCTAGTCTTTCACTCTCAAGATTTTTTTTTATAATAGAGAGATATGAATTGATTGCATTGTGTAATAGTAAGAAATGCTTGCAGGGTAACATAACTGAAAATTTTTGCTCAGAAACAGTTACTCACAGCAAACAGGCCCATAGATCGTACATTGATCTAATTTCCTGTGAGTGCAACTCACTTGCGTCCTTCCTTTCAAAAACCTGCAGCTTCATCTAAGTAGTGTTTCTGTCTACAGTTGTTTAAACGAACAAAAATGTTGCCCACTTTGCTCGAGTTCTTAGAATTTTTGCATAAGATAGAAATGTTTAGGGATTTTGACTGTGAGACAGAAATTATAGTATATTTGAGGGTAAATCAAACATTTAAGGCAATTTAAAAATTATGTGGTAACCGCAATGGATAGAAGCTGAGGCAAAACAACTCATTCTCAATGGCTTATGGGTAGTTTAAACATGCACAGTCATTAATCTAGTTGAGTCCAAGGTCAAATGAACATGGATATCCGCTATGGGATTGCACCATTGTTGAACGCACTGTCATGAGAATTCTTTCAGCAGAGGGAGTGAAACCTGCTCAAATTCACTGAAGAATGTTAGCTGGTACAGATCAGTAAGCTGTTTGGGTACCCATTGTGTACAAACTTTATGGTATCTAAAGTTATCATGCACCATGGCATGTGATGATCTGTAATGTACTGTTGGTGCACCTTATAGTTGTTCTCAAATAGAGGACTGCTGTCTATATCTAGATTCAATACATTTTTTGTTAAAGAAAGCCCACACAAGCCAATAAAATTGTCCTGGAAGGAAAAAGTAACTTTTGAAGAATATGAGCACTAGTGATTGTGAAACTGCCTGCTGTAGAGTATGTCTGTTTTCAAATTATAATAAATCAGAACAAAGAGGGTATGATCATTCTACGCATTCAGGTATTGTTTAACACATTCTCTGATTTATAAAAATTACTAACAGAAGGTATGCCTATTCATGAAGTTCTGGAATGTTTAATAAAACTTTATAGTTTGTTTAGCTGAGGTAATACATTACATTTATAAGGTGGCATTGTGATACAGTTGTTAGTTCTACTGCCTCAATTGTCCAGGAGATTGACTTCAAATACAGTACATGCCTGGACTCTGTACAGAATTTGCAAATTCCCTTTTCTTTGTGTTGGTTGGCTCCATTTTTCCTCCCATATCCCAATGATTAGCACTTTTACATTTTACGATTTGTAATAGTAATATACCTGTTCTGCATTTATGTTTATGTATATGGTATGAGAATGCTTTGGGGGAGTATTAAGAGCATTGAGGATTCATTTTTAGCATTACAACCAGATAATTTGCTTATTTAGGGCATTATGCAATTCAGGGGAAGTCATACTTCTTGTGACAACTTTGACTTATTTATTTCGGGGGGTTGATTAAAGCAAGAGACTACATCACCAGTAATAGAGAACAACTGCTTAGAAATTTCCTGAATATGAAGAGGGAAAGGTTAAGTGATTTCATCAGGGTTGTACAGATAAATGTTATGAAAATGTTAATTAATTCAAACAACAGTGTCCTGATTTAATGCAGAGTCACGTATACTATAATAAGATTCATAGTCCTTTTACATATTTCTGTTTATTACTGAACTGTTTTTCATACCAGTAAATTAACTTTAATTTCCTCCCCCGGCCCACTTACATGAAATACTGTAGGTGTAAGTTTTTATAACCTCTTACTCATTTACCATTCTGAGATTTTACAACTGTGGCAACTTGATTTCAGGTATAGTTAAAAGTAATCCCAAAATCAGATTTACTAAGATTACTTTCTTATTTATGAATGCAATAAGAATAGAAACAAGCAAAATGAATAAGATGTTTGACATATGGTGCACTAATATTTATGGAAAAAAATTAACATTTGTGATCTAACCTAGATGTGTAAATTTCACCTTCTGTAAAGCACAATTTTCTTCCACCAAACCCTTCATCATTACAAGGGAGAAGGCATGCTTTCCAAGTTACATGTATCATAGAGTTTACACTGTATATAGTAGACCCTGAATCCTTCATTTGTTAAATTTCCAACTGTTTATCCATTTGAAAGAGTTCATCTGATAAAGGAACAGGACGTGTTCCCGATTAACTGTAGGTAATCAAATCAAACTACATTCAAACATATTCTAGATCACATTCTTGAATATTCTTCAATTTTTTGGTTTTTTAGTGATTGCTAATCACCTCTTACCTTTAGTCTTTCAAATGTGGCCACATCATTGACAGTTTCATGTAATGATTTGTATTATTTTTTATCATGATTGAATCTGAAGGGTGCCTATGTAGATTATACTATGTTTTTAATGTTTTTTAAGATTGTCACTTCTAAGTAAGTTTAACAACAGTTATAAAATCTGTTTTGGAATATAAAGCAACTCACTGATGATCAAATTGTAAATACCAAAATAAATTCATTTAATTTACCAGAAAATGAAGCAAGTTCTTTCTTACTAGCTTCACTTTTATCCACCACATTCTATGAGTTTTACAACACCAGATGACAGCATTGTGTACATTGCATGAGTCCCAAAAGCCTCCAGCAGGCATTTGGATGATCAGTATACTGACAGTACATAAGAAAGACCAATAAGAAGGTGCAATTGAAGAATGTGGTGATGCACATTGTGATGTCCTTGTAAAGTTCACATACATACACAAACCCTCAGGAATGTTGTCATGGCAATTCTGCTGGCTGAATGCCTTGCGCCTTCCGATTACATTTATGTTGTTTTTCTCTTCCTTCTAAAAATGCCAACAGTGGGAGGTATAGCAAATCACACATCACAGAAATAAAAATAGCTGAAAAACATTATGAATTAGTAAATTTAGCATTAACTACTTTTCCATTAAGTTGCTAAAATATCAAGTTATTTCCTTTGCAGTTTGTTGTCTTTTGCGATCCACATGTGGGAAGAAATAAAAAGTACATGTGCCTCTTTATCCTGAAATGCTTAGTTAGGATGAGGAAATGTACTTTTTCCCCACCTTCCTCATATGTCAATGGATATAGGGTTGGACAGTGTATTTTCTCAGTCCTTAAACAACAAAATGAAATATATACTAGAGTACAAATGACTTATACAGCAAATAAACTGTTGTGACACATGATGTGTGATTTGTGAGTGAGGGTGAGGTGAACTAATGGGACCCCAATCAGTGCTCTTTAAAGTAGTGGCTCCTATCATCAGGCATGGGAAGGCTACAAAATGTTTTATCTTCTGCCAGTTAATACTTGTAAGATGTTTTAATTTAAGTCATTGTTTAATTAGCTAACCATTTCTGCTGTCATTCTGTGCATATAATATATGTAAATAAAAAGCTGAGCACTAAAGAGCAGTAATCTTCTAGAGCCCATACCTGTAGCATGGAAATGAAGAAATACACTAACCCTGGACTAACCTACAGCAGTATAACATCCTAATGCTCACATGTTTGGGGATGTGGAAGGAAAATGGAAGTATATGGAGAAAAATCCTTGGACACAGTATGTGCAGTTCCTTTTTCTGTTTATTCAAATGATTTTGTTGCTCAAAAAGAGAAGCAAAAATCATTCACACTGTTGGATATATCTTTATGTATTCTGAAAACAGAAACAGAAGGGATTTTTAAAATGTTGAGTGTATACTAATTAACATTAGTAAAATGAGAAAAAAGGAAGTGCTTTAATTTAGGGGCATTGAAAAATGCCTTATTAGCATTAAAGCATCTGGTGGTTAATCCAGTTTGTTGTAGCCTCTTTCCAGTAACATCTCCCAAGATAATCGACTTGCTGATTGCCTGTTTAATATCTGCATGATGGCACTGTGAGATGAGACCTTAATTTTACCTTTTAATATTATACCTTTGCTACCCACATGTACAAGAAAAACTGTTAAGGTTGTAGTTCCAGCCAGCTCGCCTTCATTTAATATACATTGCTTTAGTTTAGAAATAATGTAAATAAAGGCTGTTGTAAGTAATATTTTTATTTATTTCTGAAATGATGAATAATCACAATCACTTTCCTTTATTATGAAACAATTTGCAGACGACTAAGTCTTAAATAATCAGTGTGGGATTAATCTTTACCTTTGTTGCTTTTGTAGATACATTCTGATGCAGCCCTCCACTAACTCCATGTATTTGTGAATAAGAATATATGTCCCTCAAAACCCATTGTACTCTGTTGCTTAGACATTAAATGACACAGGAATGAATTTATGTATGTATGTATGTATGTATGTATGTATGTATGTATGTATGTATGTATTTATTTATTTAATGAGCTTGTGAAAAAAGCTTACTTTTCTCTTAAGGACAAATAAAGATCTATCTATCTATCTATCTATCTATCTATCTATCTATCTATCTATCTATCTATCTATCTATCTATCTATCTATCTATCTATCTATCTATCTATCTATCTAAGTAGATCTAAGTTGTGTGCCTTTTGCATCCAAGTATCAGTAAAAATGTGTTTTCAAATATCAATATCAGCAAACAGAACAAAAAACCAGTATTTGTCCTAGCATTGAACTTTGATAGAAAATTGAAAGCAATATAATGAGTAAAAGGAGTAGTACATGAGAGCAGAAATGGCATAATCACAGACAGCAAAGCATTATTGAACATGGAATTTTTTAACAATCAGTTAAGTTTTAAAGTCTATTTCAGTGGTGATTCGTGGTAGGCTGCTGGTTTTTTTCATTTACATATTGGTTCCAGTTACATTATCAGATGACAATAAATTATATGGCTTCATTTGGCGGGTTTGAGCTAAAAATTACATTTTATGATTTGATGTACAAGTGGGGTGGCACGGTGGCACAGTGGTGACACTGCTGCCTTGCAGTAAGGAGACCTGGGTTCACTTCCCGGGTCCTCCCTGCTTGGAGTTTGCATGTTCTCCCCGTGTCTGTGTGGGGTTCCTCCCACAGTCCAAAGACATGCAGGTTAGGTGCATTGGTGATCCTAAATTGTCCCTACTGTGTGCTTGGGGTGTGTGTGTGTGTGTGTGTGTCCTGCAATAGGTTGGCGCCCTGCCTGAGATTGGTTCCTGCTTTGTGCCCTGTGTTGGCTAGGATTGGCTCCAGCAGACCCCCGTGACCCTGTGTTAGGATATAGCGGTTTGGACAATGACTGACTGACTGACTGACTGACTGGCTGGCTTACAAGTGTACAGAGCTTATGCTTAAACTATGTAACACATATTTGTGAGACCACCTCTGGAATATTTCATGGATTCTTGATTTCCAAATTATACGTTGTAAGAATGGCATAACTTTATCTAATGTTGTTGTGTTCCGACTGGAGTCCAAGTTGGAATAAAACTTTTCAGATGGATTTTAATTTTTGTGATTTGAATAAAGTTTGAAGAATTTACAAAGGAATGGTGTATTTGAAATTGTTTTTTAATGTTTAAGTAGTTTGGGCTTGAAATTGTTTCTTTAAGTGAGAATCCAGTTTTTGCAATGATTTGGTTACAACTAGATCTGACTAAAAAGGTAGATGGTTTAATTTTAGAAATCACTAAAACACTCTCCCATTGTGTTAACATAAAATTACTAAAGCAGTGTGCAAAAGGTGCACATGGCAGCAATTCATGAACTATTCCACATTTTTCCCTGTTGGACTGGTGTTCCTACTTTGCACCCAATACTGCCAGGATAGCCTCCATTTTCACATGATCTTTATTTTGTTTTAAGTGAGTTTGAGAATATTATGCTTGTGTTAATATGCCAAATTAGTGATGAGGTTTGAGCTTTGTATAATTGGTTTTGAAGCAGATTTTTGTATGTTGTATTTAATTTTACCTAGATTAATGGCAAAAATGTAAAAATTCACTGCTAATTTCCAAATTAATCACAGTTTCAAAATAGCAAGCAAAACTTACTTTTATTTTCACTTGTTCATAATAGTATTTGGGGCAGGCCACGATAGTTAAAACAGAATAACCTGTTTAATCTACATTCTTAGAAAACAAGAAAAAAAGCAAATACAAAAAGAACACTACAGCCAATTTGACAATGCAAATCCTAATGAGAGCTTTCTTCAGTGGCCATCAGTCAGTTGTCTAGAAAGAACTGGCCATTTTCATACTTACTATTAACTTTTAAGGCTATACATTTTAACTACTGCTTAGTTCATAAAAATGTGTTAGAAACCTCAGATTATCTGACCCAATTCTTCTCATTATGCATCTTTTTGTGTATTATCATTTACCTTTAAAATACCTGCTATTTGAAAGCCTCTCTTTTTGTGTCGTTAAAGTTTTGTTCATAAAAATGTCCCATCTATTCAATCTTTGTTCACAGATTACTGCAGCACAAGACACTTCAAATAGTAAACAAGGATAGATTTCTAATAGGAACTTTCAGTTATGTGTGAAATTGAATTATATGTGATAAGGTGCCACCTGAGAGGCAGGGGTCAAACTAAAAGAAGTGGGAGTTTCGGGGTGTAGTGTGTAGATGGGTGCAGAATTGGCTCAGACACAGGAAGCAGGGGGTTATGGTGTGAGGAATCTTATCAGAATTGGCCGATGTTAAGAGTGGTGTTCCACAGGGGTGAGTGCTAGGGCTGCTGCTATTTTTAATATATATAAATGATTTAGATAGGAATAAAAGTAACAAGCTGGTTAAGTTTGCAGATGATACCAAGATATGTGGATTGGCAGATAATCTGGAATCCATTGAATCATTACAGAGGGACTTGGACAGCATACAGGCTTGGGCAGATTTGTGGCAGATGAAATTTAATGTAAGTAAATGTAAAGTATTACACATAGGAAGTAAAACTTTTAGGTTTGAATGCATAATGGATGGTCTGAAAATTGAAACTATTGTAAAGTATTACATGTAGGAAGTAAAACTGTTAGGTTTGAATCCATAATGGGAGGTCTGAAAAACTACACCCTATGAGAAGGATTTAGGAGTCGTAGTGGACTCTGCGCTATCAACTTCAAGACAGTGTTCAGAAGCCACCATAAAGGTAAACACCGACACACACACACACACACGCACACACACTCACACATACACAACAAACATATACATTAGGACCAATTAAGTGTTAACAATTCACCCAACTTGCATGTCTTTGGACAATGGACCTTGACCAGGTCTCTCAAGTTTTTGCACAAAGCAGTAGCCCTCTGTAGTGTAGTTATAGACATTCAAGGTCTCACAAGGCAGCCTCCTCTACAAACAAAAAATATACCGTCCAAGGGTTAACGATCATATATCCCTTCATTAAGATTATTAAATGGTCTCTTTAATAATCATCATAATAATAATAATAATACATTTTATTTATATAGCGCCTTTCCCATGCTCAAGGCACTTTACAGAGTTTAAGAAAGAACGGCAGGGTATACAGTTATAGCATTATACTAAACCAGATAAATAAATAAAGAAGAGTAAGATAGTAAATTCAGTGAAAAAAAAGCCTAACAGACAACATAATTGATGGTCTAGCGCACACACACATACATGTTACATGAGCATCTTGACAGAGAAGTAAACAGAGAGAAGGGTAATAAAGTCAGGTAGCGCTAAAAGCTTTCCTGAACAGATGAGTTTTGAGTTGTTTTTTAAAAGAGTCATCTAACCTGATTAATTTTGGTAGGTCATTCCAGAGTCTGGACGCTATACAGCTGAAGGCCCTGTCACCCATGGAGTGTAGATTAGTGTGGTGTACAATAAGATTACCAGAACCAGAGGACCTTAGTGGGTGGACAGGCACATAGTGATGTAGAAGGTCACTGATGTAGATTGGAGCAAGGTCGTTTAAGGCTTTGTAGGTTATTAGTAGAATTTTATATCCGATTCTGTAAGACACAGGAAGCCAGCGAAGCCGAAGCAGAATGGGAGTGATGTGCTTGCTGCTGCTGGTCCATGTTAGGACTCTTGCATCAGAGTTTTGAATCAACTGGAGCTGTGATATAAGATTAAAAGGGGCACCTGCCAGCAGCGAGTTACAATAATCGATGTGGGATGTGATAAAAGCATGGACAAGTTTCTCAGCATTAGAAAAGGAGAGGAAGGAGCAAACACGTGATATGTTATGGAGGTGAAAGTAAGAAAGTTTCTTAATGTGATTTATGTAGGCGGAATAAGAAAGGGAGGAATCAAAAATGACACCAAGATTCTTTGCAGTAGAGGCAGGTCTGATGAGATCACCGCCAAGATGGACTGGGAAGGAGCTCATTTTATTAAGTTGCACTTTAGTCCCAATTTGCAGCAGTTCAGTTTTGTTGCAATTTAATTTTAAAGAGTTCTGCTCCATCCAGGTATTAATTTCACTAAGGCAAGTTGTGAGCTGAGAATGCTCTGATGAATTTCCACTTTTAACACTGAAATAGAGTTGGGTGTCATCTGCATAAAAATGATAACCCAGTCCAAAGCTACGAATAATATGGCCAAGGGGAAGCATATAAATACAGAAAAGCAGAGGACCGAGAACAGAGCCCTGAGGAACTACTTGTATGACTGGCGCTGTGCTGGACCTGCTGCTGCCAAGACTAACAAACTCTTGCCTATCAGTCAGATAGGACTTGAACCACTGGAGGGCAGTGCCAGAGATACCCAGCATGTTCTCCTTTCTGGACAGTAGAATGTCATGTCTGACTGTGTCAAATGCTGCACTGAGGTCTAATAGAATTAATATGCTAGTTTGTCCAGAGTCTGCTGCCATAAGCAAATCATTGGTTACCCGTAGCAGAGCAGTTTCACAGCTGTGCTGTGCTCTGAAACCAGACTGAAAGGGTTCCATCAAATTATTAGAGGTTAAGTAATTGGTGAGTTGGGAAGCTACAACACGCTCAAGAACTTTTGACAGAAAAGGTAAGTGGGCAGATAATTGTTAAGATTGTTAGCATCAAGACCAGACTTTTTTTAACATTGGGGTTACAGAAGCGATTTTAAAAGTGATCAACACAAAGCCAGTGTTGAGGGATGAGTTTATTATTGTTGTAATGGTTGGGATTATGGCATGAAGGCAGGATTTAAGTAGTGTGCTGGGGATGGGGTCCAGTACACAAGTAGTCGGCCTCATCTTACAAAGCAGGTTATTAACAAAAGCAGATGTGATTGGTGAGAACTTAGGGAAGGAGCTGGATGGAGTGGGAAAACAGGGAAAGATATAAACAGATGATGTATTTATGTTAGTTGAATTATTTAGATCTTTAATTTTGTTATGGAAAAAGTGGAGGAGTTTTTCACAGACTTCAATAGAAGAGGTAGTTGGGCCAGATGCGGGTTGGAGTAGTTTATTAACTACAGAGAACAAAACCCTTGGGTTATCGTGGCCACTTTCTATTATTCTGCCATAATGAGTGTTCCTGGCAGCAGTTAGTGCTTTTCTGTAAGCTCTTTGGTGGTCAGTGAAAGCCTGGATGTGCACAATGAGGCCAGACTTGCGTGACATTCTCTCAAGGTGTCAGCCAGCTGCTTTCATAATCAATTCTGAATTATACCAAGGAGCTGAACGTATAAAGGAAACCTTATGGTTTAAAGGAGCTTCTTTTATCTAATGCTGAATGAAGGGCTGTGTTATAGTGGTCAACAAGACTATCTAGTGTTGATGGAACAGGTGAAGACAGTAAAAGATCAGAAATGGATCCAGAAAGTATAAAGGGACAGATATTTTTAAGGTTTCGGAAAGAAATTTGTCATTTACAGGTAAGAGGAGGGAGAAGTAATGAGATAGTGAAAATCACTGCTTTATGGTCAGAGAGTCCCAAATCAGTCCTGTAAGTGTTGGCAACAGATAGTCCAGATGTGCAGATCAGATCCAATATATGGCCACCAGAGTGGGTGGGAAAATCAACATGTTGTGTCAAGTCAAAACAGTCCAGTAAGGATAGGAATTCGTTTCTCGGTTTTGATGTGGGGATGTCAATATGGATATTGAAATCACCAAGAAGAATGACTCTCTGGGAAAAGGAACTTAAGTGGGTTAATAGTTCAGTCAAATCAGATGAGAAGGATACATTGTATTTTGGAGGACGATAAAGAAGAATGAATAAGACAGGACCTGATTCCGTTATTAGTTTAAGAGCCAGACACTCGAAAGACAATGGACAATCAATTGGGATTCTTTTGTGAAGCTAGACCCATCCCAGACTTTCTTATAGGATATGTTCCGCCTCTGCTGTCCAGTGGTAATGACGCATTTAGTTGCAGGCAGGATAAGCAATGGGGCATTATCTGCTAGAACAGTGGCCATGGAAGTCAGAACTAACTAAGGTGGGTATAACATCTCCTCCTGAAAAACACTTTCGTAATGGATTCAGTGTGGAGCATTAGGAATTTGTGGCCATAAGGGATTATTTGTAAAGAACAGAAGAACTGGTATGTTTCTAAAGTGTGAGGAAATTGGAGAGATACCCCAATGGGCTTCCACTAAAGTGAAAGAAAAGATCCAGTACAAATCAATGGGAGCCCTAGGAAAATTTTCTTTTCTCAGCACAGGGCAAGGCTGCCTTGAGTGGAATTATCATTTCACAAAATTAACCATAAATAGCGTCATGATTTTGGTGGGTGGGATACAGGGAGCTCTCCCTGGCCCTTTAAAGTCTGTGGTACATTATATTATGTAAATCTATCCCTGTCCATTTCCATCCATGCAGCAGGTCTAGCATATTTGAAAAATTAAGGTAAGCATCATACTTTGACATAAGGACTTGCTCTAAGGGTTGAGTTAATTAAGCTGATACAAAGTGGGTCTGGGACAAAGTACCAGTGCCTCCATGTGAAGCTCTAATGGTGATTCTGGGGAGCACTCGGCTCTCCCTGTGGCTTGTCCCAGCTGTGGTGATTGCTGGCTTGTGTCCTATGCCCTATGTCAATGCCCAGGGAGGTAAAAGCTTGGAATGGTGCATTACCTTATCTGATGCCTAGCAGCAGGCTTAGAAATTATGCAAACCAGTGGAATCCTATTTAATTAAATGCAACAAAGTTTCATGAGGCTGTTGAAGATAAATAATTTCAGCCCAGTGCTCTCATTGGCAATGTGAAGAAATTCAACCAAGAATGGGGAACTGCTGGGATTAACATTGACTCCCTCTCTCTTGTTGGCAGCATATCCAAACGCTCCTCCTCCTCCCCCTCCTTTTCCTCGTGGTACCTGCTGGGTACCATTTTATAGGGAGACAAATGGGAGATGGGGGAACTTGCAAATGGGCTTGTCAATCTCAAAGCAAAGGCCACTGGTTAATATACACCAGTTGGGCAGGCAAAGGATCAGATCCAGTATCTCATTACTACTTTGATGGTCACCCTCATCCCACTTGATTATTAGGAATATACCTAACATGACACAAAGTTTAAATAAAGTGACAAAGAAATCAACCTTAAGGCACTACCTGTTCTGTTCAGCTTTGCATAGTTGTACAACACTACCTTTTGGATTTATAATATTCTACTCTACCATCAACCGTGGTTCCAACCCTTTGTGCTTCATCATTCCTTTTTACTTTCTCCATTCCCATATTCTTTACGTTCTCATCACATGCTCTTTACATTTCTCTCCATCTGTTCTTTTTATTTCCTTGAGGAATATTGGAAGACGTTTTTGCCAGTGATTTAACAAATTCATTAGAGGCAGTGTTTGTTTTAACAGATGTGTATTTTGCTCTTTGTTAAACCATTAAAATAAGCATATGGCTTAAGTTGCATTAATATAGAATAATCATTGTATACAAATAGTGCAATAAAACACACTTTTGCTACCTTTGCATCTGTAAAAGAGAAAATGAATTCCTGAAACAAAATTAAATTCTCAGTGGACAGACATGTGTAATTAATTATGAGAACACCTGTGAGATAAATATGTGCCCTGCAGTTATGTGACAGGTTGTATATGCAGTTATTTCCCAAAATGTAATTTAAAATCAAGCCCTAGAAATTTAAAAGTCTGCTTTCATTCCTTCCTTATACATTTTGTTTAGTAAAGCTTAAAGGATTACTCAGTTACATGACAAGCGAATAGCTGTGAGCCTCAGGGTGCTGTCTTTCATTGAATTTTTTTCTTCTGTTTGCTGTCCCATTATCTTACTTTTTCAGTTTAGCACTGCTTTTTCCAGCTGGGATACATTGCCAGACTACTTACTTTATACCTTTGGTCTATTGATTTTATCAATATACTGGATTAAACACCGGTACTGAATTCAAGGATGCTGTTTTCTTAAAACATATCTAAAGCTGGCACCTAACTGGATAAAAATTTCAGCTCTCCTCTTCTAGAGGCAAAGGTCCAGCACATAGCTCCTTCTCATTTCCTGCAAAAAATACATACAAAATTAAAATTAGGTTTGAGTTTATAAAGCAAAGCATTATCCAAAACTCTTAAAACAAATAAGCAATTATCGTTAAACAACTTGAGAAAAGCAATGTAATGGCGAATATGTAAAAAATGTTTATATATTTAAAGTGATAAAACATCTGTCTGGCTGGATCCACAAGAGGGCAGGTATGTCTGATGAAGAAAGGCAAGTGGTCAGTGTAAGGTAATACAAGAACAAAATAGTTTCTACTATTGTATTGGATTTTATTATTACCGTTACTACTACTATTGTAATATTGTATTTGTGTGGTGGCAATGACAGATCGGCCATCTTGCTCTGTGAAGAGGATTTCTTGTGTTCTGTTTTGTGTATTGTATATACCCCATTTTTTGACACCCATTGCATGCCAAACCTACCTGGAAGGGGTCTCTCTCTGAATTACCTTTTCCAAGATTTCTTCCATTTTTTTTTCTGTCTTCTTAGGGAGTCAAGGCAGGGGGACTGTCAAAAAACAGGGCCTTTTAAACCCCATTGGGGTACAGTATTTCTTATGTGATTTTGTGCTATACATGAAAGAAATTGTTGTACTAAACTATGCAGCATATGTCCATGTGTCATGTTGTTCTACATCCACAAAAAGGTTGGAATATCTGATGAAAAATGGCATTAAGAAGCTCAAAGAAAGAGATATAAGGCATATCTGGTGAAGAGAGGTTTATAAATGCATGACACAATTGAAACCTTACCATTGTTCCATTTAGTTCATTTTAACAAATTGGTGTTTTGCTACACAAGTCATTAATAATATGACCGAAAAGTAATGCCACTCAGAACAACTTGGTACATATGCCTGTAATAAGGTTGTCTAAAAATTCATTTTAAGGTGTGTGAATAATCTAGCTTTTTACATTTTTCACAAACTTTATCACTTAATATTTTCTGTTGATTTTTATCAGTGTTTCTTTGGTGTATTCACTCAAAAAAAATCTTGCCGAATTTACTCAACTGAGTTATGTCAACAATTTCCACACAACTGAGTTGTGTAAACTCAGAATAATATTTTGTAGCATTGTCTCCTTAAACGACTTACACTCAGTCAACATAATGTGGTCAAGTTAGATGAAGTGATTTTTTTTATATTCAACAAATTAAACTAACAATCTCAACATTGTTTTACTTTGCTGGACCAATTAATTTTTAGTAGAATGAACTAAATGAATTAACATAAAATTAATATCACAACATTTTGTCTTTACTTAGCTGTAGTTAGCAGTACTAATGGAACTATTTTGAATAGTCCCCACCAAGTGATCTGTTTATTATGGATTGCTTTTTATTTAGCTAGTTTAACAAAATATATGGGTGTCTATTGCCACACAATTCACCTACATAAAATACAGACAATTATGGTGCCTTTTAAACTGCATTTATTAACAAAGTTACAAAATACGAAGCTGTACTATATAAAGCAGCAATACAAATATTAAATAAAAAAGTATTATGTAAAATGATATATTGGTCTTTATAACACTGATAAAGTAATAGAAAATAGGTTGAAGCCACATTTAACAGTGGTGGCAACAAAAAACAGCCTGTACCTTTTCAAAAAAAAAACAAAGTGCCTTAAATTTTTCCTTTAAATAGGATTAGTTAGGAAAAGAACAACAAAAAACAAATACACAGAAATAAATTATAGTGTGCAACACTTATTGTAAGCCTAAGCTGTCGCTTCAAACAGTTTGCTTTTTAATACTTGGGCCTTGTTTGATAGTTTGGCTCCATCTAGTTCCATCACTATCTTTTGCAGAACCTCAAAGGTATATCTCAAATTTTGTGGGTAGCTCAAATTCAGTGCATACATTGTGCCAAACAAAATAGCAAATGCATTTGCAATGTTGTGTAGGTTGTGCATCACTTCAGCACCTTCGATAATTATTCCAACATCCTCAAAGTCATCAGTGGGTTCTGCTCCTTCATGTATGATGACAAATATGCCTATGGTTGTCTTGTCCATGGCTTCCTGGTTGTCTGCAACATCCTTGAAAAAAATTTCAAAAAAGACAAATCATTACCAATATGGCAACAATACTTCCTTCAAACAACAACACTTCAAACCTGGTAAGAGCAGGGGCTTCATGTATAAATGTTGTGAACTCCCATTTCCACGCTTAAATCACAATGTATAAAAGCTATGCTTGGTGTAAATCCACGCACATTCTTACGGCAGCCTACCCCCCATGAGTACGCACTTCTCTGCTCGGTTTTGCAAACTGGCAGCACCCAGCATCAAAACAGTGCTTTTGTTACAGTGTGGTTTGCCTTTCTTTTTTAGATCCGCATCCCTGACGCAACTTTATCAAATACACTGAAATTAACTGCATATTGTTTATTAGTTTAAGGCATCCGATTGTAATTACCCAGTAACAATATAATGGTCCATGGAATAGCCAAACTGTTCCAAATACCATAGCTGCTTTAGCATTGTTACTCTCAGTGCAAAACAGAAAATATTTTAACCCATTGTATCTGAGTGTGGTATCATAGCTATACAGAGTTCGGAAGGCTCTACGTGAGTTGTGTCGAGAGTGCAGAGGATAATCAGGATAGAGCTTCTAGCCCCAAAGGACATTTATAGCACACACTGCCTCAGGAAAGCCACCAGCATCTGCATGGATTCCACTCAGCCATGCCATAGTCTATTTGAAATTCTTCAATTTGGCAAACACTTCAGAGCCTTTCCTGCATGGACCTCAAGGATCAGAAAAAGTTTCATCCCAAGAGCTCTAAATGCACTCAATCAGTCCATCAAGTGCTGATCCCAGGGCACATACGGACAGACAAGCTAGACAAACAAGCTCACACACCCAAATATCACATGACCAAATTTGCATCCCCAATTCACCTAACTTCATATGTCTTTGGATTGTTGGAGTACCTGGAGTAAACCCACATAAACATGTGGGAAAATGTTTACAGATTTCTGGTCCATGGAATAAAAAATATTTGGAAAACAGTGCTCTGCAAAGCATGCCTTTTACAATAAACATGTGTTTGCATACTTACAAGGTACTCTTTTATGATGTCTTCAGGATCCTCATTCAGGTAAATGATGAGTGCTTTTAGTATGCAAGCTCTTCTCATTTCAATATGGTTGTTCTGTAGCAAAAAGATATGGAACGACCTTACAGTTATTCATCTTATAAATATGTAGAACATGCTTCTGTACATTAAAGCAATACACATCAATAACAATACCACCCCACAGTAATTAGCCAGCTTGCACTGAGACGTTAGTAGTAAAAGATCATTTAAAAAAAAATATAAAATAAATACTTCTAGTGCCAAACATTTTTGCTTTATAATAATACCAAGTGGTCTAGCCAATTAGAAAGCCACACATAAATACACAAACACAAATCCTTAAGTGCAGTGATTTACTATAGCTTTGTAAAATACAGAACTATATTGTTTATGTAGTATTTTGTAAATAAATGTTACATAAATTTAAATCTTCAAAAAAGGCACTTCCCCCAGTCCAACACCATCTCATGAAAAGTACCTTTAGTTCCAAATCTCTGTAAAACTTTGAAACAAAGAAATATTTTGTTTGTTGTGTATGCAAATGAAACTTGGCGGACTGAATTTAAAAAGTGTAGCGCTATATAAATTACATACCTTGTCAATGGCTGCTATGATGTTCCTGATTTTTCTTCCTTGTACCCCACCTTTCTTTTGGAAAACTCTCATGAGCCTGTCAGAGTGGCGATCTATTTGCTGCATGAACTTGGATTTCACTGGGACAGTAGTGATACATGTAAATTCTGCTTACATCTACATTACAGAGCATAGAAGAAAATATTAGTATTTTAACAAAAGTAAACAAAAAGTACAGAAATTTTTAATGAACACTTTCAGAAAATCCTTCAAAAATGTGGAATGGCTTTACTAATCTTGAATACTACTTCAATTTTTCAAATGCTTCTCATAGCAAATTTTGAAAATTTGCACAATGTTCATGATATGGAAGCACTGATGTCTTCCATAGAACTACTGAGCATGTCAGCTTATTGATTCATATAAACATTCAACATTATTTACACTTAACTTCATGCTCAGAAAAGAGAGCTGGCCACCTTGTCTTGAACTCTGAAATGAATGGTTTGTCTTCAATAACTTCATGGCGTCTACGAGCAAATGTTCTCTCTATTTTATCCCCAATGGCTTGGCTGTTGGTCCTCTTCTTCTACTCAGATAATAAGAAAATTCTTTCTTCCTCCAGGCTCTCCTTGGTGTCTCCTGCTGGGTAATCAGGACAGTAATTTACCTCAGCCCTTCTTGGTTTCTTTACTTGATTTGGAGATTTGTGCTGATCAGTTCTCTTGGACTTGAAGGTGTTTATGTTCATCTCCAGACAGGCAATGTTTCGAAGCTTAGTGCGATAGTTTGCCATTTTATATTTTAAACTTATCTTCCAGCTATAGAAACCCATCACTGACCCCATCTCCTTCAAAGAAGGATGCTTTGTTATTAAAGCTTCTGCCACAGAATCAAAATCAGAATTTGAATGGTAGCCTTTATATTTTATTTGTGAGACCAATGCATCCAGGATATCTGACTTCATTTTTGGACTAGGGCAGAATAGAGTGCCATTATTCTGAAAATCACTATTTGCACACTTCAGTTGGACCTCTACATCATAATTAAACATTGGCACAGGGAAGATGACTGGCCGTTCCTCAGATCTGAGTGATGCTGATGTGAACTCTGGAGAAGAAAGAATACCAGTGTCCAAGCTGGATGTCCGTGGAGACAAGCTACTAGTGGTTGAAGGTGAAAACCTGGAAGATATATTACTTTTACTGTAGCCTTGTTTTTTATCTCAGAGATAAATGTCAAGTTCACAAATTTATTATCGATGTCAGGATCCCTGTATTGAAGTCTGAATTCTACTGAAACTGCACACTGTCTCTTGATCTCACTTTGCAGTTCTTCAACGGAGTTGGGTATTCCAAGAGGCAGGTTTAGTTTTGAAGAATCGTTTTCTCCCAAGATGACATGAATCACTGCTGGATCACTCATTCTAATGACAATCTTTTACTACAGAAGACAACAATATAATTGGTATATTGTTAATATAAAAATATAATAACATTTTAAAACTGTGAATTCAACAGCTAACCATTTAGCAGTGAAACAATATCAATATCTGAAAATTTCCAGATGTCTGAAAAATGCCTGGATTTTTAAAATAAATCATATCACTGACATACAGTTAAAGCAAACTAAATAAGAGAAAATCATAAAAGAAAGGAGCTTAAGCAAGAATGAATGACAAGGCAAAGAGGAAAAAATTGCAAAGGTATTTGCTAAAATATTTAAGATGGTTTCTAGAGATTCTGTGGTTGCTAGTATGCACTCAGCACACTGTGGCTGTATCTGTTTGCAGTATAGGTGATAGGACTAGGTGATTAATTGAGTTTTACGATTTTGGTTTCATATGAACAAGATAATTGAGATACTATTTCTATGCAGGAAAAGTGCATTATTAGTTCACTCTAATGCACACATTTTTCTCATGTTATAACACAAATGCAGACTGCCTCTTCAGAGATAAAAAACACTTCATGATATGGTTCAGACCATGCAACAGAAATGTGTCTAATCAAAAAAAAAAAAAAAAAGTAAATCATATTCATGAAGTCAGGTAATAACATGTTCTAACCAGTATTCTATCAAAACACAAAATTAAAAATGATAAACACAATTATACCAATTCTACAAACTAGACAGAAGGTTATGTAACAACATTCTTTTCCTAGAAAGCTCAACAGTTAGTATATTAGTAGGTGGTCGAAAAATGGCTACTTCTTGGAAACAGTATTGATTACATTGTCAAATATATTAGCATTAGTAGTAGCAGGAAAGGTGAAGGAAAGCCATGCAACATGTTTTAAGTTTACATATTACCAGAAATGTGTATGTATCTTTTAAGGGTCACCATTCGGAGGGGTCCACACGTGTAAGTGGCCAGAGGATACCTGTCAGTCAGTTCATTTAACTCAACCAAGACAGTCTCACTTGCTAAAGATGGGCACAACTCATAGGCTCTGTAGTGCTCTCTATACCATGAAGTCAGTTTTCTGTATATAAAAAATCACTGTCTCTTCAAAAATACACATTTGAATTATCTCTGAAAATTCAGGCAGCCCATCAACTGATCCATGCACAAGAATCATTCCATTTTTGCAATTAATACCATTGCTAGAGATGCTCCAAGCTAATGTTACTGTTGCTAGATCAGGCCATCTCTGACGTAAATGAAGTGCCACATCTTCTTTCATTACCTCAACTGGAATTGTTGAAACATGTGAAACATCATTTATGGGTCTCTCATATTTACTTGTGTGCATGTGATATGCAATCATTAGCTGATGCTTATTTGCTAAGGACAGTGGTCTGTTCTTAAAACATCTGGTGTTCCTGACAACCTTTTTGAAAAAGCTATGTTTGGCCTCAAAACGCATAGTCCAAAACATAGCAATGGGGCCAAATAGTCTAATCACTTCGGGATAATGCTCTAGATAGTGATGTTTTGGAAGAAGTATTTGATCTGGGAAGAGTTCTTGGTATCTTTGTCGGTTTTCTGAGATTTTGCTTTCCAGGTATGCAACTGACTCATCACAGTGAAAGGGGGGCAACAACAAGCTCCACAATATCCTTTAATTCCAAAATAACTTTCCATGCTGGTTCATCTTCAGGAATCAACTGTCCAATCATAAAAGGTAAGAGCCTCAATAAACACCAGTTTTCATGCCCATTTCCATCTATTGTTTTTCGGGAGATGAAAGACTGTGGCACCATTTGAGGATGATTTTTATTGTCATCCCATTTATAAGGAAAGTTTTTGATGAGCTCATTAAGACGATCAAGAGTGAAGAACTTTTTAGAAATTAGCAAACCAAAGCAAACTCAACAGGTACTATCCCCTCAAAGAGATCATGAACAATGTCAGGTGGATAGCCTGCAGTGACATTGAAGTGGTCAAGTTTTTTTGTAAAAAAAAAAGAATTTTTCACAGCAAAAACAATTCCTCCTTTGGCCAGTGCATTTGTTACATGCAATTGATGTTGTTCTTTGTTTCTTCGAGTGAATGCACCTGATTTTGCTTCTTATATCTGACTGCTGGGCAGTGCAAAACCTACAAAAAAACTGTCCTGAGAAACTTTCAACAAAACCAGCTACCACATGGGCTGCAAGGTTGTCAGAGACAACAAACACACTGAAGAGTTCCTTTAACAAAGGCTTCAAGCTGATTAATAAAAATCCCACGCCTTTCCAAAGTGACAAGATATTGTAAAAGAGGCTCAACTATTTTGCAATAGCCATATGTCTTTATGTCCTATGTTTTGGCTAATAATGCTAAATAAATGGAGGACAATGAGGAATGACTACCTGGTGGCAAATTTCCTAAAATCCAATAAACATCACAGAGTTTGTGTGTCCTTCGTGATGTACCAAGGGGATTGCAGACTTCAAAATCATCTACATAAAGGCAGAGATTCTTAATTCCTCTTCTGACAGAAATGCATTATTCTTGAAGTGTTTACCATCTTCAAAAGACCTATAATTTTGCTGCTCAGTAATGACATGCTGTTTTTTTGGTTCAATAACCTGTCTGAGTATTTCTTTTTGACTGAGTAGTTGCTGCATCATCTCAAGCAAAGGGATGTATTGAAAACTTCTACGTCTTGCATCTAGTAAATACTCAACAGAATCAACAACATTAAAACATTTTTTGTAGAATTGCTTACACTTAAAAGAAGTGGCTAGCTGGCCATGTGTTCTTAATGCTTTCAACAAAGGATCAGCATTGCATAAAGCATGATACAATTCATTAATTAGGGACTGGTCAACTTGAAGATTGTTATGATTGAATAAACCACAGATGCAGAACTTAAATAGTGCAACTCACTTACCAGCTCATCAATGGCAGAACATGGTACATGAAAAAATGTTCTAATTTTAACAGCAACAGTGCAAGTTTTTCTTCAATTACTTTTTCCAAGTGCTGCAAATTTTCTCCTGTTCTGCCATCTTCAGAAACAAAGAAATCTGTACAGTCATTCAAATGGTTATCTTGCACTGAGAAGTCTGTTAAATTTGGAGATACTGGCCCAACAGTTTTTACTATTCCAGCTTTAAAATTCTTCAGTGTTTTTGTCTTGTGCTTTCTATTTTTGTGGGTTTGAAATGTACTATAAATATTTGTTTCAAAAGAACAATCATTAAAGACACAAGTGATTGTTTCGTGTCTTTTTAGATGTGCATTCAAATGATTAAACAAGTCTCTCACTGAACCAATGTCATTACATGAACAGTGAAGGCAACTAAATGTGGTGTTAACTACTGAAGTCTGTACAGTCTGAGTAACGCATTCTACATAGGTGAGTTTGCAGTGCATTCCACGTTTTAAATGTCGGCCCTATTCAAAGGAGTGACATGTCATAGGAGTGACATAACAAAGGAGTGAAACCTCAGATATAAATTTCAAAGGAGTGACAACCATCCAACCAATCATCCAAGTGGTAGGTGAGGCGACAATGATTTTTTTGGCGAGCGTACTTTCAGATAATAATGGATGAATATCAATTTGTAAAATCCCAAATGGGTAAAGATAAGCTAGCATTCAGAGGATACATCTACCGACACCGACGATCCTGAAACAACAATCATTATTTCTGGTGCGAGGGCTAAAATTGTAATGGTTCCGCAACCCTATGTGGAGCGACAATTTTCAATTTTTGTTTTTTTTTTTAAATAAAATTTTAATCATAATTTGTCACTCCATCGTTATGTCACTCCTTTAATACGGTAGTTATGTCACTCCTTTGTTATGTCACTCCTATGAAGAATCACTCCTTTGATACAGACCCTTTAAATGTACATGGGCAATGTGAATGTACAAGGATAAGGCTGTCTGTGGCTAAAGTGCCCATGGTTTAACCTGTAATGCTTCAATAACTGATGTCTTGTACTTTCTTCTGCACCACAGTCTCTACACTTCCACATTTAAGGAACTGAAAATAATAATAAAAAAGAACATCACATGCTTAATATATATATATATTTCATGAGCTCAGTGTTGCATTTTTAACAACCAAATAAACACCATAAAATGCTACTTACCACTACTTAACAAGCCACACTTCCAAATTATGCCTCAATTCAATATACGTCCTCCTGAAATCACATATCATGCACGTTGTGTTAAAGTGTTTAAGCATTTAAGGAAAAAAAACTGACTGGTCACACCAAACACAAAAAAATGTATTTATGTACAGTAGAAGCAAAGCAGTAAAATAATTTAGTATATTACACTATTTTACTACAGTACAGCTCATCTAAAATGCAGAAATATGCTGACAAAGATATCAATGCCCTTTACATTTTATGAAATTTTATTAAAATTTGATAAACTGCGCTACAAGCTAAGAAACAAAGTCGGAGAAAACAATATTTCATCCAAGAAATCAATATTTAGTGCAAGAAAACATTTCAATAATAAGAAATATTTTTCAAACGATTCCCAATACTTTTGGTGCCTAAAGAAATTTGTTAATGAACCCAAACTTTAATTTAATGTTGTGGCCACGTGGTTAAACTGACATATTAATGCATTTTTACTTTTAATCATGCACACAATACATTGTGAAAAATGTTTGTGTTTAGTAACTAGAAAAGATGTTGTCAAAATAAATGAAGTACTTACAAGGATTAGTAATGATGATATTAAATCAGTTACGCAGACTTGGACAATGCACTTGCGGGAAAGCGTCTACTCGTTCTTCAGGTAATGGCCGTTGGCAAACCACGTGTGTACTTCTCATGAGAATGAACACTTTACAACACTCAACTAGGTGAACGGATGTCAGTGGACGTATTCCTAACCACAATGAAAATGTTTTTATATGAAAGTAAATATTAAAATACTAAATGTTATTTCTGTGCACTCATGTTTTGCCTTATATGCTTCTTCCAATACAAGACGTGTGTATTAAGAAAAAAAAGACTATTTTGTAAGACACATGCCAATAGTTTCTATTGTGACAGTTCAGATTCATTAACTGCACTGTGGCTTGCCTTAGAAAATCAACTTATAGCCCATAATATTAGCGTGGATAAAATAAGGAACGAATAGTGTAGGAATGAGTTACTATGTGCAGTGCTCTAAATTAAAGTATAATTTTCATGACATTGTGTTTTGACCACGTTGAAAAATGTCACATGCGCCACTTTTTAATCAATTAATTAATGTATTTATTTATTATTAAATTCAATAATAATTACAAATTACACAATTGCGTGTGTGTGTGTGGTGGTGTTGGTGGTGGTGTGTGTGTGTGTGTGTGTGTGTGTGGAGGTCTACATGCTTAACAAAAACTACATTACATGTACAGCGTATATGGCATTTTTGTTTGTAGAGAATGTAATATTTTCAATGTAACAACCAAATTCTAGACAGAAGACTGAAAGAAGAAGATTCTTATTGCGAAATTTACATTAATGTAATATTTAGCCAATAAAATGATTAAGTTAACAATAAACACCTGTCTTTCCATGAACCTGTCATGCTGATCCAAACATGACATATAATACAAAATCACTGACAGGTTTCTCATTAACCAATTTAGGTAATTTCTGTCATAAATTTTGGTGTACAAACAGTGCCAGAAAAGATGGGGTAGATGGTTTCATTTTGCAAAAACAGTAATTGACATCCACATCTTTTTTTATTCAGGGTAAACTTATGTAAAATCATAAAAGATTTTTTCCTTTACCTTGTTTGCAAAAATATTTTTGGGGCAATAACAACACTTTCTTCCAAAGAGTAATATTTACAAATTTGTTCCAACAGGCACTTCCATAAGGAACTGGGAGTGGATAACTCTATGATTTTCTTCCTATGAACATGTGTAAACCTCTGAGCTACAGAAACCCTTAAAGGACAAAAACTAACCATAATACTTGCCTTGTGCGATTTACTATATGTAGTTTCGTAAATACAACAAAGGTGGCTTTAGTGTTTACAATAATATTTTTATCATGTTCATGTTACTAAAGTGCCTTATGTTTGTGCTTAAAATACAGCTCAGTTATTTAAATTTAGAGAATTTAGTTTAGTAATTCAAACAAATCACAAAGTTAATTTTTTTGAGTGTCTGTGTTTGAGCAATACTATGGCCTTTCCCATAGACCCTTTGCCAATGATTTGTGTACAAATATTTTGCCAAGGTAATAAAAGAACAATGTTTATCCTTTGTAATTAAATTGAGTTACCTGTTTTTAAAAATGAATACACCAACAGACGATGGAGGCTGATCTCAAACAGGATTGTTAATGGCATGTGAGGACAGCCCCTGGACCAGTTTGCTATTGTGCTTTAGCCATTGTGTATTAAATCAGAGAATGTTGGGACTGCACCTGTGCTTGAATCTGTTGTGATTATTTCTTAAGGACAGCATTTTGAATGTGGATATTCAGTTCCATTTTTCTTGGCTTGAGTTTGCAGATATACTGTGGATGTCAGTCATGTTTTACTGGACTGACTTTCCATGGGCAAAGTGTATGAAGGAATTTTTTTAACACGTAAGGACATTGAAAGGATTGTTAAAAAAATAATAAAGATTTATTTACCAGTTGCACCAGAGATGGGAAAGGTTTGATAAGATAATAACTTGATGTGTGTGAATTTTTATTGGTTAATCTTAGGGTTGTGTAAAGGATGGTATGGATGGCCTAGGGACCTGCCCAGGGTGGTTAGTGGTAACCTTCTTGTATGCAAAATCCAAAATGACAGATGACAGTGGAGGACTAAAGGGTAGCATTCCTTTGGCATTGCTACAGGTAGGACTCCTGCAAGGCTGCTTTGGAAATATAGATGAAACAGACAGGCTTTTGGGGGACCTCTGAAGCTACTGAAGGGAGCTTGTGGGACAGGCTCGCAGCCCTCATTCATATCATCCAAAAGTGATTTTCACCTGTGCTTATAATGTACCAGTAGTCCACTTGAGTGTAGCCTTTAAAGAAGCCTCTCCTCCTCAGTCAGGTGAGTTAGAGTCCGGAGTGGAGTAGGAGGAGCAATGGAAAAAGAAGAATAACTGGACTGTGAAAGGAAAAGCCTATGATGTGAAAGATTTGGAAGTCATTTAGGAAAACTGAAGTCATTTTCCACTGAAGACTTGGTCTTAAGAGTTGTGTTCTAGCTTTCAGGTGCCAGATGTGCCCTATCAGTGACAGAAGTTTCATTGATTTCATTGTCTTGAAAGCTTTATACACTTCTTTTTTCCTGTGTGGTTTTATTAAATATCCCCTCATGATTTTATTTTTTGTACAGTCATTTCCTGAAAAAGTACTATTGGAGGCAGTCTTAATAACAGAGATTCTTGTTTTGAGGTGATTTACAAAGTGATGCTGAGACATAATGCTAAAGAATACTGAGAGCCATTCCTGGAGTATGGCTTGAGGAAGCAGTTTCATGTGTGGAACAGAGCCATACATGAAATAGTTGGTTCAATATTGTTGCTGTTCACCTCTATAAACAGCATTGACTTTGGACTTCACAGTAAACAGTGGTATTTCTCCAACTCACTTAACTGCAAGAAGGGTCCAGTTAGCTGTAGGAAAACTCACAAGAACTTGGATGAGATGGTAACCTTAATGTGGCTGCAAGTTGTGACATTGTGTTCCACAACAATTATGTGCAATCATCCTTTTTACAGCCAGTGGAGTAGGTGCTTGAAAGGAGTAACGGAGGTATCTGGTTGGGTGTGATTAGGGGGAATGGACTGGTAGATTTCATTGAGGGTGGTTATATGTTATTGAGTTTCTTTGATAATCATGGATTTCCCAAAACAAATATCATGGAGAAATACAAGGTTGTTTATATGTATGTCTGATACCAAAGTATCTATGGCTAAAGGTTTTTTCATTGCAGTCATGTCATCTGATTGGAGGCTGTTGAAATTTGGATACAGAGAGCTGATGAGGTGTCAGCTGATCACCTAAACTGGCACAGATAGATGGATACATATAGCACCCATTAGACAGTTGTGGAAGACCTAAACTGGTAGTGTAAGTGTACTTGGAATGAACAGCTGTTGCCTTTGTCCTATGTGAATTCAGCTCACTTATTGAATTTCATTAAAGGTCAGAAATATTGTGTCTCAATGGACCCTAATGAAAACATCAGTAATGTGGACACATTCTGAACAGGACAGCCAACCTGGGACTTGCTAGTAGAGACCAGTTGTAACTGAAATGATATAAGTAAAGAAAAATTGTTATATGCATTGTCTCATGCTAACTGAGAAGTACTAACAGGTGAGGAAGAAGGCAGCAGCAGGAGTGGCTAAAATGAAGGCCCATGTTTGAGAGGGGTTTAGTGAGGCCAAGGAGAACGTCTTTCAAATAGCCTTGAAAAGTCTCTGGAAAATCATGATGAATCTTGAAATGGTATATGAGATGTCACCTTGGGATTTGTCAATAGTTAAAAGGGAGCAATTCAAGGAACTTCTAAATCCATTCTTTTGGTAGTACTAGAAGAATGACATTCTAAAATTGAAAGTATTGGATATTATGTACAATCGTGGTTAATACAGCTGTTCAGTGTTGCATGGAAGTCAGTGCCTCAGGACTGGCAGACTAGGGTGCTGTTGCATCTTTTTAAAAATAGGAACATACCTTTGTCTCCATGGGAAGGTCTGTGTCAATAGTAGGTTCAGGGACAGATATACTCCAATTTGTTTATCAGAAGGAACAATATGGATTACTTCCTGGCTTTGCAATAATAGACTAATGCTTTAAGGCTCATTTGTTTAGCTGGTAGCTAAGCTGATCCAATATCTTTTCCATGCATGAGTCTTCTTAACGGTTGTCGACGTTTTTTCATCAGTAGGTTGCTTTAGATTCCCCCCAACTCTTTGCAACTCTTCCTGGCTTCAGTTCTAAATGCACTTATTGATTTCTACTGGTGTCCTTGAGTACACGATTTACCCTTACGTTAAAAAAATTCTGTTGAATCTGCTTTCTCAATGCCTTTGAAAATTTTGAAGACCTGGATTAGCTTCCCACACAGTCTCCTCTGTCAGAGTATGACATGTTGTTAGGTCCAAGGATACATTTGATTATCCATTTTCAGCTATTTCAGCAACATGAACGCTTGCTTATCTTGTCTGCATGTGCTTTGTGGATTTGGAAAAAAGCTTATGACTATGTTCCTTGTGGTATCTTGAAACTGATAAAAGAATATTGGATTCCAGAGCCACTGCTGCATGTCATTTGGTCCCTGTATTTGTGAAGTAAGAATTGTGTTGACAAACCTGCTATTAAGTTAAGCCTGTTTGAAATGGGCATAGGTTTCTGAAAAGCAGGGTTTTAAAATCATTGAAAAAGACTCTGTTTCCAGAAATGTTTAAAGGTTTGACTCCAACTCGCTTTAGTATATGCTTTTTCTAACTGTAACTTTTTCTATCCTGTAATGATTGGTTGGCAGTTATTAATTAATACAGTAGTACTATAAATTACGATGCAGAGTTTCATTTCATATACAGTAGTATATGAAGAATGACGGTGCTGGCAAATTAAGTTGTGTGTTAGAGGTATGCATCAGGACTGTTATCCCACAGAACTCAACATAAAAGCTGTGGATAAGGTTTTCTCCACAGTCAGGCGGGTAAGAACTGACAGCAGTGAGAAATGCAGGATTATAAATTGCCTACAATGTGTAATAAACCTCCAGTATAAAATGGTATTGCTTTTAATATAAACATAAACATTACATTATTAAAATTTTATCTTTTTACATATTAAAATCCACTTATAATGTTGTTTTAATAATCTTCTTTCTCATCAATAGATAATCAAAGCACATTGAGAACATGGAGGAGGCAGAAGAGCAAAAGACAATGAAAAGCTGCCAGCACAGCACAGTAAATAAGATAGGGAAGCCAGAAATTTGGAGATGGTTTTCTTTGGTCTTAGATTCAGATAGAAATGAGCTGACCTATATGAGCTATGTTTAATGTTTCACAGCCTAATCAAATTTTGTAAGAGAGAAGAAAGATATGTTTCCTGTTAGCATTAAGCAAGAAAAATAGTAAACTTATTTGTGAAGACATTCGTCCCTATGATTTTGTAGATGGTTTTGTGTAGCTTGCTCAATATCTTGCTTAGGTGGCGGCAAAATGCAGCAGGTTTATTCAAATTAAAATAAAAATCCTATGTTATCATATTTTAAATTATTTTATTCTTTATTTAATAGAGGTATTGGTCCAAGTTTACGAAAAAAAGTGTAGTGGATAGAAGCAGTCAGATATCAGTGAGAATAGGATTAAAAACAGTCCATACAGTGTATGTAATATACAATATGTACATTCTGTAGCTACACTGGCACAGGAAGTCATTCCATAACTTTATATGCATGTCTTGCTTCTGCTGCACAGCTTAAATGAAGTGCTGTACCTTGTACATGTTTTGCACCCACTTCCAACAAGCTAAGTGCCAACAGCTACATTTTTGTAAAGAAATTAAGTTTAAATCGAATTACAGATGCAGCTGGAGTATTGGTGTGTTTTGGTGTGTTTTTATTATTGTGGTTGTCACGTAAAAACTGACACTTGGAGTTGTAGTCCTGTTTATTAAAGTATGTGAAACTCAAAAGCTTGGTGTCAGAGACTGATAAGAATCTTAATACTCCAACTTTGACTCTGAATTTGACTCTGCCAAAAAACAGTCAAATTGATAATTGAGAAATACACTTTATAGTTGTGTTGACAAGTGTGTGTCTTGGCTCTTCTCTTCTTCATGTTTTACATGGAAATTATTTGAAGGTGTAGCTAAGACTCAAGGGTTCAATCTTTACTATTTGCAGATTATGTTTTTTCTCAATGTCTCATCAGATTTTGATCTTCATTGTGCACTGAAATGATTTGTATCCAACTGTAACACAGTTTTTGTGAAAGAGTGACTTTATACTAAAGACAGCTGCCCAAAGAGAAGACATTCAAGGGCCCCAGAATCATGTTCACAAGTGAAGATGGAGGAGATCATATGGTTTGGAATGAATCTTTGTAGTAGTGGCTGTTTTGTGAACATTGTATTGAATGGTGGTGTTGAAGCAAACACAGAGTTCTTGGATGAAGTTTGTGATTTATAAGAGATTTTCTGATACAGGATAACCTTTAAGTTGAAATTAACTGAGGTTATTTGAGGTAAGTTGCTTCCAGGAGTCTCCCACAGAATATGTACCAAGTGCAAGAGCAGCCCACTGGGAAGAAGATATACTGGCACTTTCAAGGCTCATTGGAGTTGTTACACCTTCTGACTGGCCTTGAAGCATCTTGGAACTTCCCAGGTGGTGCTGGAGTCTGCTGCTGGCCATAGGGTAGCCTTGTTGTTTCAACACAGTGTGTCATTGCTGCAACTCTCACCTTAACAAGGAGGTGGAAGCTAAAAGCTAAAATGAGCTGAAATGCATTTTTTGGATATTGAAGATTTTTCAGTCATTGAGGCTTAAGTGGTCATCAGTTAAACAAAATGAACTTTTTATTTTATCTAATTAATTTGATACATCTCTGATAATCTTTTTCTACATAATACAAAATGCTGTCTTTTACTGTCTCCTTAATCTACAGTATATAAAATTACTTATTCTGTTCAATGGTAACTTCCAGATGTGGAACCAGCTGCAACAGCCTGAAGTTATACTTCCTTCAGTGAAAAACATGTCTCCAATGATGAAATTCACAAGACTGGTGCTTAGTGAAATAGGAAGTTTTGTCTATCAAAAAAGTAAAAACATACTGAACTCTTAACAAAAGTGCTTAAAGTAGAGTGTGAGAAAAGCACTTTTTTACTTTCTTTAATTAGAAGGAACAACCTTTCTTACCCTGCTGTATAAATTAACCAGTTAAAATAATCTTCAGCTCTTTAAAATTGGAGTCATAACAGTGAGGAACTTATTATGCCACCAGTGGTCATAAGGCTTAAATAGGACATTTTAAGCCATGTAACAAATAAAAATGGTCTGTTATGTTTTATGGGAAGCATGGAGGTACTGGCTGTAAGCTACAGAAATCTAGATCCTTTCTCCAGGTTGGTTATTGTGTTTGTGTATATACCCATTCTTTACATGTTCTTATTGTCATGGGGTTCCGCAATCTGCAATTTTTTAAATAACAGATGCTTTTGTTTTAATTTTATTTTGCTCAGAGAAACAAGATGAACTTAACACTTACAGGATAATTAACATCAAACCATTTTCTCTTTCTGAATTGTACCAGTAATCTTTCACCTTAAAACATCTGTGTAAATGAAACAGAAGACCAGGAAACAGTTGTGATGCCTCAGGCTATGTTGACTACTTTTAAAGGTTTGGGAATGGAAATGCATAAAGAGATCAAAAGCTTTAAGCAAAGACATCCATCATACAGACAGCCAGCCAATCAAATGTGTGTAATACCCCATCTGCCAAAGTCCCACATGGAATTTCTACATAACTATGGCATGTCCGTTGGGCCAAAAATAGTGATTACAAATAGGACAACAAAAGAGAGTGAATGCAATGTCAGGAGAGAGTGAAGGCTGCGTCAGAAGAAGAGACACAGAGAATGTTTGACCATTTCATCTGAACAACAGTGAAAGCGTGTTATGAATAACAGCAATTGCTAAGTTAAAAGCTGCCCCATGACAACTTCCAATCCTTGACATTCTCCATAAGCTTTTTCTAAATTCTATATGCAGACTCTTACTATAATTTTTATTTTCTATTATTTTCTTGTTCTATTTGGTATTATTATTTATTAATAAATATCACTTTGCTTTTACATTTTCTATAGTTTGTGCTTGTGTCCAGAGTGATTGAGCTAATAAAATGAAAATTAAGACACCTGTATGAGAAGTTAGGGCGGTATGGTGGCGCAGTGTTAGCGCTTCTGCCTCGCAGTAAGGAGACCAGGGTTCGCATCCCAGGTCTTCCCTGGCGTGGAGTTTGCATGTTCTCCCCGTGTCTGCGTGGGTTTTCTCTGGGTGCTCCGGTTTCCTCCTACAGTCCAAAGACATGCAGGTTAGGTGGACTGGCGATTCTCGAATGTCCCTAGTGTGTGCTTGGGTTGTGCGTGTGTGTGTCCTGCAGTGGGTTGGTGCCCTGCCTGAGATTGGTTCCTGCCTTGTGCCCTGTGTTGGCTGGAATTGGCTCCAGCAGACCCTCGTGACCCTGTGTTAAGATTTAGCGGGTTGGAGAATGTATGAGAAGTTAGCCACCTTACTTGCTCATATGTTGCTCTTCAAACAAAAGACAATTGCTGGGCATATTGTTTGATTGGTAATTAGCATAACTAAAACAGCTGCACTTTTAATTGTGTCGAAATGACATCCGCATGTTTGCCAGTGCTAGTGATAGTAAAGTTCTTATGTTGAGACTCCTATAGAATATTTTCTAATGCATTTAGGCATTACCATTGTCTAATTTAAGATATCTTTATATGAATGTGAAGGGGTTCTAAGTAGAATATTGTGGGGTGACTGACAATTAGACTTTCACCTGGGATTTTGTCTATAGGATCCCTACACATACGTATGTGTATCTATATGTGTGTTAATCTTAAGGTGCGAGTGTAGTAACGGACTTGGTAAGTCATACAGAACCCATGATAATACACTTATTTCTGTTTCTTCCTCGTCCCAAAATACATGGACAGTAGATAAATTACTGACTGTAAATCCATCCACTGTTATCAGGTATGGATGGATGAGTGTGCCCTGTGATGGGTGAACCTTGCATAGCAGGTTCGTTTGTTTCTTGTGCCCCCAGACTAGGCCCCAGTTTTCAAAGCCCCATATTAGAATAAGTGAATTTGAAAAGTGGATAGATGGTGTAATTTGCAGACACACACTGCTGGAATATTATGTAATTTTATCTCATACCCTTCACTAACTGCCTAATCTTTCCATAGAATACATGGAAATAAAAAACATTTAAATATTATAGAAAAATACGTTTATTTTTAATGCTGATTTAACAATGGTTTTCAGTCAAACTTGGAAACAAGTTTATGGGTAAATCTTTCTATTCTTTATTTCTTGGCTCTTCAGCTTTGTCCCGCTGACTTAGTTTACAGACAGGGTTCAAAAGCTGCAAAACTTTATAATTCCTATAAAAACAGCACTTTGATGTTAAGTCACTGTGAAAAAACATACAGGTAGTAAAAGATGGTGTGTAGTGGCTGCTCTTTTTATTAACAAAAATTATTTACAAAAAGTAATCCAATGAGGAATATAACTGCCCAAGCCACTGAATCTCAATTTCAGTCCTGGGAGACCCCTGTGGCTGTAGGTTTTTATTCCAACCAATTTCACAATCAAGACATTTTTCTTACCTTGAAATTATATCATTGTCTAATGACCTGTTCTTTTTTACTCTTTAAGAAATTCTGAAATATTTGTACTTTTTCCAAAATTTTAAGTGCTTAGAATTCTTTTTTTAATGTACCGTTTTCTATACAAATGGCACCCTTAATATTGAAAAAAAGAAAATAGCAAAACATTAAGCAAAGTTTTTGGCACAATTACAGATATTCACAATTTTCTTAGACATATTTGTAGGCTGGATAATTAAACAATGAGATCAATTAAAAGTAAAAGAAACTGATTATCTTTGGAACAAAAACCTGTGAAAACAGGGGGTCCCTGGGACCGACCCAGAAACCCACTGGCCTAAGCCACATTCCTCCTTGTCTTTTTTACCAGAACATTCTTTCAAGATCTTAATAATATGAAAGACCTTGTGACTAATCTTCAGCTCTGTCTTGTTTTCTAATCTGTGTTATAATGGGTGTCTTTCCTAAATTTTTATAGTGAAGGTTTCAGAAAAAGTATACATCTATTCTGTTTTTTTAACCCTGACAATGCCATTGTAGACATTTGTTTGTTATCTTAAGGTCTTTTTTTAGAAGTTGAAAATTATTTTGTGTTAATGTATGGCATTTTTTAAGTATTATAACATCTGTTTCCATACCCTGATGATCATATCCTGCATTCCTGGGAATGCATGATGCTGCCCTCACTGAAGTGCTCTTTATAAAGGTTATTCACTTTGTTCCTGGATCATCCAAGACCACGATTCTTTGAGCAATTGTGTACAAACCTCTGTAAATCTTTGATTTCTGATTTTGATCAAGAACTTTGATTTTTGGATGGTATTTTGGCCTCTGATGACTAATAGTTTGATCTTTTTGTAAAAAACTCAGCACAATTCTTGACCATGTCCTATCTCCTGCTCTTTTCGTGTCAAATTCTCACTGTCTCTCTTTGAATTAGTATGGCTTGTCTTTGGATGCTACATTTAAACAGAATCTTGTCTTGCAGCATCTCATAAAGTAATACTGCTTTCTTTTCTTAATAAATTTTCTTAAGATATTTGCTCTTATGTGTGTTTATAAATGCAAGCTAAATCTTTTACTCAATATTTAAATGTGGTCAGTTACCTTTTAAAATATAAAAGTGGGGCAACTAGATTACTGATTATATTTATTACTCACAACTGTCGACAACTGTAACTTAACTTGTTATGAATAAGTGTTTATCATTGTGTTATATTAACTGGTATACTTATGTTGTACTGTATAATTCAGAGATGTTCAGACACACATACTAGACGTATGCACATATAACCCAGTACTTTACTTATACAAAACAATATTGTGTACAGATAACGCAATACTGTTAACATGCATACTAGTCATACTGAAAATATGTTAATCAGTATTGTGTGCATGAAACCAAAAGTGTCCTGAAGTCAAAAACAAACTCTCAAAAATTATAAATACCAATAATGTTTAAGCAAAAAAAACATATCTGAGGAATATATAAGAACAAATTTTAGAATCATACACAGCAAAAATTTGCTTATGTGTAAGACAGTAGAGGAAGCTGAAGACCAAAGCTGTAAATAGCTATGATTCCTGCATAAGAAGCTGAGCCATCCTGCTTCCAAAATAAATTCACATTCTATAAAATGTGGAAGAATTAGTTGCACAAGCCACACACTAACAGCAACTGCTGCGACTGAATAAAAAAAATATCAACAGCTGGAGAGATCTGAGAAAAAGTTTGCGAGAGAAGAGCAGAGGAGAGCAATATCGGAAACACCAAGTGAGATAAACAGCTCTACTGACTGTAACTTGTGAGGAAAAGATGGAAAAATCAAGTAATGATTCTGTGATGACAGATAAAACAAGAAAACTTTGATAAGTAAAACCTAAATTCTATATGAGCATGTATGTCAAGTCATATTAGCATTTAGAATATATCTGGAAATGCATTTTAAGATATCTTAAAATGAACTATGGATATCTGAAAACACATCTCTTTCAAGATACTGTATCTTAAATGCATTCATCAGCAGTAGTGTGGCACACAGCTCACTTTGAAGTACATTTTGAGATATCTTGAAATAACTTTCAGTGCATTTTGAATATGTAAAGTGTAGTTCAAAATATGATAAAATATCATCAGATTGTTTGCAATTTGAAAGATCAGAAATGCAATTTAAGTTCTCTTAAAATCATATCCTTTAAAATCTATATATATAATTCACTAAGGCAGCCGACCATGGCAGGCAAGACGCAAGACAGAGCCATGCCCGCCAACTCACAGAGCCCCGCCCACCAACAATTCACTAAGCAGCCATGCGCGCCGATGATTTCCGCACGTGTTCAGTCTCTCCCTGTGTATTCCCTGTGCAGCGAGCAAGCGAGCCAGAGAGAGAGAGCGACACACACAGACACGCGAGAGAGAGACACACACACACACACACACACACACAGGCGCACGAGAGAGAGACAGACACACATACACACACAAGCGCGCGAGAGAGAGAGAGAGAGAGACACGCGTGAGAGAGAGCGGGCTGGACGCATAAGGCAGAGAAGGCAGTTAAAAAATGCACCGGGCTTGATTTTGTTTTCACTTCTGTTTACAGCAATCGGTTCGTAGCGTGCATTGTTGCAATGTTACTTTTCTTGGTGGTTTATTAAATTACGGATTTTTCAAATGTTCATTTTTTTCCCTGTGCTTAAAACTCATTAAAAAAGTGTTTTTAGTGAGCAGTTCGTAGCGCTATAGCACGAACTCTTGCAGTGTTAAGTTTTCTCTGTTGTTCAAGGTTTTCTCAGTGTTATTCAATGTTTTTACATTTAGTTTACTATCACGCTGTGCATTCTATGGTATAATCTATATGCTGTATATAATTCACTAAGCAGCTGACCATGGCAGGCAAGACGCAAGACAGAGCCCCGCCAGCCAACTCACAGAGCCCCGCCCACCATCAATTCACTAAGCAGCTGACCATAGCACGCAAGACAGAGTCACGCCTACCAACTCACAGAGCCCCGCCCACCAAATCTAAGACCATGGGATATGCACGACAGAGCCCCCGTCCGCCAACTCTAACCCTCCTCCCGAGTCCACCCTTGCTCTCGAGGCACCTCACCTTCAAAAGAAGGCTTCCTGTCATTTTAAGATGTCTTAATATGCATTTGAGATATCTTGAATTACACATGAACTTATTTTAAGATATCTCAAAATACATTTCAGATAACCTAAAATGACACCATCATTATTTTAAGAAGTAAGCCATCTACAATCAAGAGAATGCTTTTGAGAGGGTGTGCAACCTATATAAATTCTTGGAGCGACTATCCTGGATGAACTGAAGTGAGCACAACAGATTTATTATCAAGAAGGCTCACTGACACCACTACTGCCTCAGATACAGTATCTGAGAAAAATTCAAACTTCTCCATCTCAATTTTGCACCAGTTTAAATAAAGATTATAAAAGTGAAGGCCCCAGCTACTTTATGTTCAAGGCATATACAACACATACTGCCTTAAAAAGGTAAGCCATATTATTAAACACCTCAGCTATCATGACAATTTGTATGTACGGTCAGTTGTAGTAACAATCACTGAATGTGTTCTTCTCATAATAAAAACTATAACAGCAGTGTACGTGTTCTTTCTTTATATATATATATATATATATATATATGACATATAATTCCATATACTGCATTTTTGCATGCTTTTTGTGTCTTTTGTTGTTATTATATCACTGTTACTATTCTGAGGAGATATACAGGTAAGAATTTCATTATTATTATGTAATGTACATTGCGTGCATTATTTATGTCTTCAACATGTTTTTAAATGCTTTACCATAATATTAAAAAGTACACACATACCCCATATAAAAATGTTGTGGAAAAAAAATGAAATGGCAAATTTTCATCTGTGGTAATTCTGAAAAGTAGCAGTTTACACTTGTTAAATTGTGTACAAACAAGGACCATTGAATGCAGTCTTTCACTCAACCAGTTTTCAAAACTTTGTTCCAAGTTCAAATGAAATCAGTGATCCATTTGTAAATCATTTTTAAGTTAAAATTTTACTAAACATTTCAGCAAGAAATTGTGTAAACAACATTATTTTTTTATATCATTAACAAAGAGAAAACAGAAAATAATTCCTCCCCATCTTCCCTGTATTCTCTCTTTCCCCATTGAACAGTGGAAAATATACAGTTCACCTCACTGAAAACAGGCAGTAAATGGAGGAGCCTGAAGAAAGTTGAAAGAGGAATTAATTAATTGATCTATAATTCATGGCATTTATAAAAAGTTAGATAATACTTTGTCACTTATCTGTGCATGATGGGGTTAAAGGATAATGCCACAAAACCTTGTCTTCAATGAAGTTTGAAGACACTGAAGCAGTCCACTCAGAGAGCATATTTGTGGCTTCATCTTTTCCAGGTGATGGTTTAAAGGAAGGACTGAGGGAACCACAGCACTTTCTGTAACACATTTCTCTCCTTGAGTAAGATCTGTGGCTTCGGCAAAAGGCTGAGGAATATCAACCAGTTCCTTTAGCTGGTTCCATTCTCTTAAGGAATATATCAGCTCCTTGTGTCCTCCTATTCCTAGCACCTTACATAGCTGTTGAGGATCACAGTGGAGCACATCTTTCACCTGCTTCAGTGTGGAATTCCAGCAGGCATATATGGTCGCTGGGATTCCCCTCTGTCCAAACTCAGCCTCAAGAAGGTCTTTGAATGCTAGCATGCAGAAGGCTGCTTGTCTTTGATAATTTGGAGAGAGTAAAATTGATTGCTCTTGTCTCTTGTAAACCATCACTCAGAACAAGTTGTAAGGTGTGCGCAAAGCACTGTAGGTGTTTTTGTTTACTGTTCTTGCCCATGGACTTCTCAACAGCCTCTTGTTATTTCACTGTAAGATCTTCCACAAATCTGGATTATCAAGACTACATTCAGACTGTTTCCCATCACTTGGGAAGCAAACAGTAAAGGCTTTAAACATGTTAGCTGCATTATCAGTGATAATGTAATCAATCTTGTGTTGGATTTTGCAATCACTGCAAATCCTTTCAAACTGTTCACATACACAATCACCTGTGTGTGTCCCTTCAGACTGTTTGCATGACAGAAAACTGGACCTCAGCTCAAAGGTTTCTTTCTCCTTTGCTATCCAAATGGCAGTGACTCCAAGATAGCCTCTCATCTTCCTATCGGACCATATATCCACAGTTACAGAGAGATGTTCAGCTTGCTCCAATTGTTTTCTGAGTTTTGCCTGTTTCTCTGCAACCAGGTCTTCTATTTTAGAAGTGATAGTTTTCTGGCACTCTGGTGTATACTTACTATTGACAATGGACACAAAGTGATGAAAGCTCTTATGTTCAACTAAATAGAGGGGTATGTTGTAGCTAACAATTAAGTCTGACAATATTTCGTTAGCAATGAGCTTTTGTTGAGGGGTTGGAGTTAGAGTATAACAGTACTTGCTTCAGTGAACTGAGAGATGCTAGGCTGCAAAGAGTCACTAGTTACCATTTTGGTCTTCAGATATTCCTCAAAACTAAGAAATAAGAAAAAATGCAACCATATATAAACAAATAAGAAATGTAACATATTTTTTGCACTTTGTCACAATTATTGCCCTACAGTAGTCAAGAGGTTAATATGAGGTTGAGCATTTTATACAGCATAAGTAGGCAACAAAAATTAATGTTAGCTAAAGCTAATATACTATATTAGTTGCATAGTCATTATTACTTATTGCAACAGCAGCTAAGAGAACAAACTCCTATAGCCGAGCACCATTCTGATGTGGAAGAAATAAATTGGAAATATTATTGTGATGTGTAAGTCACTGTCTTGCACCCAAAAGACAAGGGTCAGTCTCCAGCTTCAGAACGATCAACTTTATTAATTAACTTAAAACAGGAACAGCAAGCGTATTTATTGAAGCGGGAGCTACCTCTCCATGACACACAGGCACAGCAAACCATCAGTGACTTCATCAGTCATTCTGCCTTGGCTCCCTCCTTCGGTTCAGGCACTGATAATCCACCTCATCAGGTCAGGATCCGTGACTGGGATCGGATTATCTTGGAGGAAAGGGGACAAAGAGAAAGTGGGCCAGGTCATTGGCCAAATTAAAGTACCCCGCAGATCAGCGATCAGTCTATCGCCGATGGACATGTTGCACAGCGGGGCTGTGAACTCGTCGTTGAGGCAGGATGCGTTGTGTAGCAAGGCTGTGGACTCGTTGTTGAGGCAGTGAGCCTGTCGATGTCTGGCGGGTATGCCACATATTAAAGAAACAAATCTTGTCCTCAATTAGGACCTTTTGGGTCAGGAACCAGACAGGACAAAACTTGTTCAACACATCTTTATTTCTCTTCCTGTTACAGCAATCTACTAAGGGACAGTGCCCTGGGCAGTGGTTGTCAACAGATGGTCAAAGAATAAAGACAGACTGTCATTCTTATACACAACTGAATTTGTATAAAAGTGCTGAATTAATAAATAGACATCACCTGACATTTACCCTGATTGGTTAAAACATGAGATATTTATCAACAGAGGCCATAACCATCTTATACATATATCCATAATAAAAGTCTAATTTCACTATATCCTTGCTCTTTACAAACACTTGTTAAGTTCTGCCCTTAACTTTCTTTTATGATGTTTCTATGTACATGACAACCATCAAGTCGTGTTTACAGGACATTTGCTGATTTTTGTGTATTACATCAGCCAATTCCTTCAACTCCCTGGAACATTTACTTAACCATTTCAGCAGTCTTTTCATTCAATTCTCCAACACAAAACACTTGATGGGCAAAAGCTATAGTATCCCTTTAATGACTATATTACCCCTTGATGTTCCCATTACTTCTCACACAGTATGTAATGCTGGTTCATTTGAGAGTAAAACTATTAACAAATTGACCTTTTAATGCATCTGTGCTTGTGCTTAAATGTGATGGAAAAATGCATTTTCATAAAAATTAATTTTGGATTAGTCAAATAATACCAGTGCAGTAAGAAAATTCTTAAAAATGTATATACTGAATATATAGTTTTTAATGTACACAGATTTGCATTCTGATTGAATACTCAAAATGTATAACATATTCTGAATACTTTGAGTGAAATGGCATAACAAGTTAAACATATTTAAACAGTTATTAACAGTTTTAATTTCACATAAAACAGAAGGTCTGTTTTTATTGTTCGTGTAATAAAAGGTGTTATTTTGCTTGACTACTCATTCCATCAAAAACAAGGGAAACCAAATTTTTCAGGGAATTTTTTTTATTAATAAAGGTTGAATATTAGGGGATTAGGGTCTCGTCCGTTACAGGAGATGGACGTCTGAAGCGGAGCTCCGTTAGCAGCAGCTTTATTTTCCCACGTATTTCTTATTATTTAGAGGTACCCTGTATTTACCCGACCCAAGGAACTTCCACTACAATATATAAACATGAGTAACAAAAAGAGAAGTCAGAAAGAACCGGAAAAGAAACTTAAAGCTGCATCAAAGTCTGGACAGACATCCGGCCTGAGTACGAGGTATGGCCTCTCGGAGACTGATCTGGAACAGGCAGACGAATGCGCAGACTACCTAGGACCCCGCTCCACTGCATCGTCTCCAGTCGAGAGTGAAAATGGGTGCGAGGGTGCAAGTGATACAGGTCACGATGGATCGCCGATTTTTCAGATGATCATTCAAGACTAGAAAAGGCCCTGCAGTACGTGCTTTTATCTACTCATTGCGAGCCCACAGCATCTGCTGTAACAGGAACTACAATTCCACTCACGGAACATGAAAGCCAAAGCGAATTGTCCAAAATGAAAGAGATGATCGCTACACTGGCTATGGCCATAAGTGAGTTTAAGACGGATAACAAAAACCGGGAAATGCGTCTATTTAAACGTTTTGACGTGACCTTTAAAGGCATAGTGGAGAAATTAGAGGAACACATTGAAGAAAATAGATCCAAACTGAAAAAACTTGCCAATCAGTTGAATGACGTTACAGATCAGCTGGAGGACGTTAAGCAGGCATTCACGGTTCGAATTGAAACAGCGGAACAATTGGCATCTAACACTGATGAAAAAGCTACAGCTGCGAATTCCGAATGCAAAAAACTCAGAGAAAGACATGCGGCCCTGGAAGATGGGTGCAGAAGGAATAATAGAAGAATTGAAGGTATACCTGAGAAACGAGAAAGTTCAAACCCAGTGAAATTTGCAGTAGAATTACTCTCTGAAATAATTAGAGATGACTTTAAATTAGATACCGAGATAGCAGCAGCTTATCACATACTCAGATCAAACACCTTTAAACCCAGGTCTTTTATTGTTCACTTCGAGCGATTATGATGTAAGCTTGATGTGATGGCACTTCTCAGACACAAGCAAGAGATTATATTTGAAAATAATCTCATTCGTATTTTCCTCGACTTCTCACCTTTAACAGCTGCAAAACGCGCAGCTTACTTCAACATTAAAAAGCTGCTATGGAAAGCTGATATCAAATACAGCCTCTTATATCCTGCCAAACTGAAAGTGGAAGTTCAAGACAAATATGTATTTTCAAGCAAGGAGGAAGCTGAAAAGGAATTAAAGAAGCTGTTCCCGACACTGCTTTGAATGTCAATAATGAGCCATATTCTGTCATGGCATGGAAAGGACTTATCATCTGCTGTCTGATCCACTTTTAAAGAGACGGTATTATAATTATACACCTTTTCTTTACTTGGACACTATATTTTTATGTTTTAATTACAGCTATAGACGTGATTGTGTGGAAGTGTGGAAGTAACTAAAGTTTTTTTTACTACCCTAAAGTAGACTGTTTAACATCATACCCTTGGTTAATTGCTATTTCTACTATTGCATTAGGATCTACTAAGCATATCCTAGACTACTTGTTAAAATCATTCCCAGGGTTCATTATTTTATTATCTTAATATCTTAAAATTGCTTAAGGTTATATTTTAAGCTTAAAGACTGTTAATGATTATATTTTTGGCAGATAGTATTTAGACTTTAGCTGCAATAGATATCTCTACTATGTTTTAATTCTCAAACGCCACTGCGGGGGGGGAGGGGGGGCTTGTTTTGTTTTGGACGTGCTCTGTCTCTTGGTATGTCAGAGGACTGGAACATTGCGAAGTGGGATTTAGCCTCATGCAGGGAGGCAAAATGAAGGGGTGGGGGGATAAAGGGGGGAGAGAAGGAGAGCAGGCTATATCAAATCGATTCTTGTAATCCTTATAACTATAAATATCAATGTAACAATAGGCTATATGGTAATAACTCGTGGGAAATTTGAAATTAAGATTAAAACTGCCTCACTACCAGTTAAGACTATAAAATGACATAAAAAAGTCAGATTCAATGTCTCCATGATGGGACAGTTAACTTTGTGAGCTGGAATGTTAAAGGCCTGAATCACGAATTAAAGAGAAAGAATGTATGCTCTTACCTAACAGGCTTAAACACTAAAATAGTATTTTTACAGGAGACCCACTTACTAAGCAAGGGTCAGTCCATACTACAAAAAGACTGGACTGGCCAAATGTTCTATTTTAGCTTTACAAAGAAAACTAGAGGTGTGGGAATTCTCATACACAGAACAGTTCCATTTGTAGCATCAGATGTAGTATCGGACCCTGAAGGGAGATATGTGATGGTCATGGGCAACTTATTTAACAGTAAAATGATTTTGATAAATGTTTATGCACCCAGTGTCGATGATAAGGAATTCATGCAAAATCTATTTGCATCCATTCCCAATGTGAACACTCATAAAATTATAATGGCTGGGGACTTTAATTGTGTTTTAAATCCACTCTTAGATAGGACTCCCGTCACAGGGGGAATGACATCTAACACTGCAAAGACAATTACACAGTTTGTAACTGACCACAACTTATCAAACCCCTAGAGGTTTCTTAACCCAAACTCAAGAACATATTCGTTCTACTAACCAGTGCATCATAGCTACTCAAGAATTGATTATTTTTTTATAGATAATAATTTCTTGCCTACGATTAAATCGTGCAAATACGACACAATTGTTATCTCTGACCATGCCCCTCTAGTCTTGGAGCTAAAATCATTAAGCCCCACACACTCACCTCGCAGATGGCATCTTAACCCTCTTCTATTAGCCGACGAGAACTGCACAGAATTTATATCCAAACAAATCAGCTTCTTCATAGAGACAAACACACCCTCAGAGGTTTCTGCAGGAACACTCTGGGAAACTCTAAAGGCCTTCTTAAGAGGACATATTATTTCATATCTTTCCCACAGAAATAAATTAGAAACCAAGAAAGCGTCAGAGCCAAGAAGTGAAATTACTAGAATAGATGAAGAACAAGCCAGGCGCCCAAGTGAGGCTCTTCATAGGAAAAGGCAGGCTCTGCATACAGAACTCAACATCTTGACAACTAAAGAAACTGAACAAGTTATTTATAAGTCAAGACATCATTACTATGAACACGGAGAGAAAGCTAATAAGCTTTTAGCTCAACAAATCCACAAGCAAGAAGTTCGCAATGCAATCCCAGTAATCACCAACACGAATGGAGAAGAAATCATTGACCATAAAAATATAATGCACACATTTAGAGATTACTATAAAATCTTATATTCTACTGAGTTCAAAGAAGACAACACACAATCTAATGCATTTCTGGATAAATTACAGACACCACAAATAGATACTTTAAGTGCTGAGGAACTGGATAAATCTCTGACCCTATCAGAATTACTAGATGCTATAAAGTCACTTCAAAGCGGGAAATCAGCAGGCCCTGATGGCTACCCTGTAGAATTTTATAAGAAATTCTCCACTCAGCTAGCTCCCCTCTTATTGGCAACATTTACAGAACCTAGAGACAATCAAATTCTACCTTAAACTTTTCGTCAAGCATTAATTACCGTCTTTCCTAAACAAAATAAGGACTTATTACAATGCGCATCATACAGACAAATTTCATTCCTGAATAATGATGTTAAGATACTCTCAAAAATTATAGCTAGAAGGATGGAGAAAGTGCTGCCTTCGGTAATATCACAGGATCAAACTGGATTTATTAAAGGCTGACACTTATCTTTCAATCTCCGACGCTTGTTTAATGTAATATATTCACTAGCAAAGTCAAACACCCCAGAGATATTATTATCACTAGATGCAGAAAAGGCATTTGATATGATTGAATGGAACTACCTTTTCACTGCATTGGAGAAATTTGGGTTTGGCCCGAATATTTGTGCATGGATCAAACTACTGTATACCAATCCAGAAGCTTCAGTTTGTATTAACAGCATTTGTTCAGACTACTTTAAGCTAGAACGTGGCACCAGACAAGGATGCCCCTTGTCACCACTGCTGTTTGCAATCGCCATTGAACCACTTGCAGTCCACTGTTGAGATTCTTATCAGATAAAGGGGATTATCAGAGAAGGACTGGAACAGAAAATTTCTATATATGCAGATGATATGGTTTTATATATATCAGACTCAGAAAACACTGTGCCTGCAGTTTTAACAGCACTTACAGAATTTCAAAAGATATCTGGTCTCAGAATCAATCTGAATAAAAGTATACTCTTTCCAGTGAATTCACAAGCATATAATATTAGATTGGACACCCTACCTTTTACCATAGCAGATCAGTTTAAATACCTAGGGGTAAATATCACAAGTAAACATAAAGCTCTTTATCAACAAAACTTTGCCGTCTGTATGGAAAAAATTAAGCAAGACTTGCATAGATGGTCAACCCTTCATCTCACTCTAGCTGGAAGAATTAATGTTGTTAAGATGAATATCCTTCCTAAACTTCTTTTTTTTATTTCAAAACATTCCAATATATATCAATAAATCATTTTTTAAACAATTAGATTCAACTATAACCTCATTTATTTGGAATCTCAAAACACTCGCGTATCCGAAGAGCGACCCTACAAAGACCTCAGGCAGAAGGTAGCATGTCTTTATCTAATTTTCAGTTTTATTAGTGGGCAGCAAACATACAAGCCATAAAAACCTGGACACAAATAAATGAACATACACAGGCTTGGTCCGCAATAGAAGTAAAATCCTGTAGTATTTCTTTATACTCCCTGCTCTGTGCTCCAATAAATGCAAGTTATCACAAATATACTAATAACCCAATTGTGCTTTACTCACTCAGAATATGGAACCAACTTAGAAAGCATTTTAAGATGGAAAATCTTTTATCTGTGGCACCCTTGCAGGAGAACCATCTTTTTCAACCCTCGCAAACATATCCAGTTTTTAATACCTGGAAAAGATTTGGGATTAAATTGCTCAGAGATCTTTATATAGACAATATCTTTGCATCCTTTGAACAATCACATTCCAAATTCAACCTCCCAGCTACACATTTCTTTCACTATCTTCAAATTAGAAACTTTGTTAAACAGAAACTGCCCGATTTTCCTAATCTCGTACCCTCCACCATGCTGGAAAAAATATTGCTCAATTTCGAGGAATTAGACACCATTTCCGCATTATATAAAATTTTTATTAGAGTCCCTTCCTTTCAAAGATCCAAGAGGACAATGGGAAAAAGATCTCTTAATTAATATATCAGAAAAGGAGTGGAAGGTAGCATTGCAGAGAATTCACTCGAGCTCCATATGCGCAAAGCATAGAATTATTTAACTAAAATTTATATATCGAGCTCATCTGTCTCGTTTAAAACTGTCCAAAATGTTTCCAGGGCAAGATCCAACCTGCGAACGCTGCAACCAAGCTCCTGCCTCACTGGGTCACATGTTTTGGGCATGCACCAAATTAACATCATTCTGGACCTAAATTTTTAAGTGCCTTTCAGACAGCCTTGGGGTCACAATCCCTCCTAACCCATTAATAGCTGTGTTCAGTGTTCTTCCAGATGGACTTGAAGTGGAGAAGGACAAGCAAACTGTGATTACATTCACTACACTTTTGGTACGCAGACTTATTTTGTTAACTTGGAAGAATCCTAACTCTCCTCTGATAAGTCACTGGGAAACCAATGTTTTATATTATTTGAAATTGGAAAAAATCAAATTCTCAGTTAGTGGATCTGTACAGATTTTTTTCAAAACCTGGCAGGATCTAATCAATAATATTTTACAATAAGAAGAAATAATTATTTCTGCATTTCTTTTCCTTCTCCATTTATTTATTTATATATATATATATTTTCCTTTTTTTTTGTTTATTTTTGCCCTATTAAAAAGCCCTAAGCAATTCTCCTTTGGCCATGCTCTCCTTCTCAAGGGTGGGGTTTGATTTGTCTTCAGTTCTTTTTTGTATTAATTGATCTATTTGTATGGAATGATTACAATAAAATTAATAAATAAAATTTAAAAAAAAAACAAAATAAATAAAAGGTTGAATATTTGAAAACAATATGACTTGTAATGACTGTAGCTCAGAGTGTGTTTTAGCCATTTCACACAGACGTGTAAATTCTGAGATGGCATGCTTTGCATTGTGTAACTATGGCATATCTGGTCAAATAAAATCAACCTCAGATTACTGTTCAAATCCCCTTTAAACTTAATCTTTTCAGGCTGCATTTAGACTCAAGAGGCTAAAAAGTAAACAGAACAGAATCAGCAGCGTGACACAAACCTTTTTACATTTCCTCCACAAGTAGCGCAGCTGCTTAAAACATCAAATAATTACTTGACTGCTACTGGTTAAAGCACAAACAAATATAAAGCAACAACAAACACTTTTAGAAAACTGGATAAAGAAGAATACGATCTATGAAAGATTTTAGCATACCTAAAAAGCAAACAGAAAGAGTGGCGTGTCACTAACTGCTTTGCATCTACAGAGCTGCTGATTCTAACAGGAGAGAGACAGAGAGAGAGAGAAAGAGAGAGACAGAAAGAAAGAGAGAAAGAGAGAGAGAGAGAGAGAGAGCACTAACAGGAAACATTTAGTACAAAACCTCTAATGCTTGAACATTAAATGAACCAGCTGCACACACACAACCCAATTAGCGAATGAACGAGACACAAGGCAAACAGTGATCAAACAACGAGTGCTGGGGAGAGACTGATTGAATCCGTGGCTACAGAGAGCCGACTGTACAGGAATTTTTTTAGGGGATGTAATTTAACAGTACTCGGTTTAAACAGTATTCAGTATTAAATTTAATAAAGTAAATGTATTCTTGCATACATCTTTAGAAATGTACTGTGAGACTGAATTCTTAATATTTACTTTTGTATTCTAAATACGTAAATACAAGTACACTGGTGTACAGCAAAACCCTGGGAAAGATGCTATTAAAGTCGTAGCACATGCTACAACTTTTAATGCAACCAATGGTTATGCGTTTCACTGACACCATGCTGTTCATTTTAGAAGTGAGCTTAGCCCGCTCGCTATATGCTGCTATTTTTGTAAAGCTTAACGAAATTGGAAGTTGTCGTCATCCAGTCAGTAACTGTAGTTCCACACTTTTCACAAACTGTGGTTTGATGTTTTCGAACTAGCGGGCCGTGGCCATCTGACAGCCAGGCCGCAAAACAACTGCTGGCAACGGAGACTCACTCAGTGAAGGGCTACAGCAAAATTGCTGCCTCCTTCACTGAGGACACTTTTCAGAGCACTAGGCAGGCAGGGTTTGCAGCGGCGCAGAGATAGGAGAGAGACAGAGCTGAGAGAGTATTACAATGAAGTATTTTTTTGGTCCCGACAGTTTCCCCATATGACACGAGTCTATAGAAATCTCGTTACTATGAAGTACATTCAGCAGATACTTTCATTACAATGAAGTGACATTGAAATGTTTGAACGAATCATCCACAGAGCAGTTAGATCTGTGGTCGCAGCTCAATTGTGCACAACGATCCCCAAACAGAAACATTACAAAAAAAGTTTTCTTTCTTCAAACTTTGCTCGTACTGTTTTTTTGCTGTTTTTGTTTTCTGTGGTTTTCAGTGATACCTCTTGCTTATTGCTAGTCAACATTTGAAAAACATCCATTGGAATTTAATTCATTGTCACCCTCCTATAGAAACGGCAGACACGAAAAAATGATAACAGTGTTAATGTTTGTGATGTGCAATCTGTTGGAATGACAAATGCAATGCATATGTCTTTGTTATATGCAAAAAAAGAAGAAAAATCTCGGGTTGCAAATGTATGCCAACTGCTGCATTTGAAGACATCGAAAAAGCAGTTTTTATGTAGTTCAGTGATGCTCGTTCAAGAAACATTCCTATTAATGTGGCACTCATTCAAGAAAATGTCAGGTTTCTAAACTCACTTGGGACCTCCATCAACGGGACAACACGTCAGAGAGCGTCCCGAAGTGCAATTACCGCTCTGTGGAAGACTGTTTATCTGTTGCCAGGGCAACAGCAGGCTCACAGCTCTGCTGCGGCTCTTCACCGAAGCAAACAGAAAAGATCTCGATGGGTAATATGCAAGGAACATTGTAAATGCAGGGAACAAGATTACTTGGCCACTAACCTGGTCACAATCCTGCCTGACTGTTGTGTCTGAGTATAGGAGAGTGGCAGATCACGCTACGATAAATAACCCTGTTGTTCCTGTTTCAAGCTGAATAAAGCTGGTTTTACTAAAGTACTAAAACTCAGCCTTATGTTTTGGGGTGTAAGACAGAGACTTATACCGCGCCTACGATCTTTTAGGATTTGCTTCTGTGGCGTTTCCCTGCAGCGCTGTGAGCCTGCTGTTGCCCTGCCCCAGCAACGGACAAACAATCTTACACAGACACGGCAATTGCACTTCGGGATGCACTTCAGAGTGACATTCCCAGTGGGTGGGGGGGGGGGGGGGGATCCCAAAAGAGTTCAGAAACCTCACAATATGAAGAAGAAGAAAAGGATGATTCGGCTTCTGATTGATAACTGTGCTGCCCACAACATGCATCCACATTTAGATAGATAGACAGATACTTTATTAATCTCAAGATAATGTTCGCGTTGAATTCCTCCCACCCAATTTCACAGCAGTGCTTCAGCCATTGAGTTTGGGCATCATTTGCACCCTGAAAGTGTATTATCACAAGGAAATGCTGAGAAATATTCTTGTCAGCATAACCTGTAGACAAGAGAAGATTAAAATTAACACCAAAAAAGGTATTGAAATGATTGCAAATGCCTGGACGCAAGTTAAGGAAAGCACTATAGCAACAAATACAGGATCTCATTACAACAAAATTTTCATTACATCGAAATATTTTTTAGGTCCCTGGCAGTTCGCTGTAATAGAATTTTACCTGTATTTGTACTACAGGCATACAGACACCATTGGGCACCCCACCTTTACCCACTCTGCAGACTCAGTATCCAGCCAGGCTAGAGGAGTGCTGGAGGAGCCTGAGGAGGAAAATCTGAGGCAGCGGTGGAGCAGCAGCACGAGGGGCAGACGCAGAAGACACCAGTTGTTCAAGTTGGCAGATAAAGTGGCTGCATTCAAAGCCAAACTTGATTTATGGGGCCGAAGAGTGAACATTGGGATTTTTGATATGTTTCAAACGTTAGCAGAGGTTGCTATAGATATCAAGCCAGGGCTTTCTTTCTCCCAGCTGGTGTATTATCACCTATCTCAGCTTTCAATAGAGTTTGAGCATTATTCCCAACCACAAAAGATCCCCGAAATGGGAAGGAATGGATCCGTGACCCATTTGTGAATAAGCCAGGTGAATCAACTTTGTCTGTGCCTGAAGAGGATCAACTGCTTGAGGTTGCAAATGATGGTGGCCTTAAAAGTATGTTTGAGACAACTTCAAATCTCCATACATTTTGGATTAAAATCAAGGCAGAATATCCTGAGGTTGCCACAAAAGCACTGAAAAGTCTGCTTCCATTTCCAACATCCTATCTTTGTAAGGCAGTGTTTTCTGCAGTGACAGCAACCAAAACGAGATTATGGAGTAGACTGAACATAAGCAACAGACTTTGCGTGTCACTGTCTTCCATTATCCCTAGATGGGATCATCTGGTTGCAGGAAAACAAGCTCAGGGCTCCCACTGATTCTGCATTATGGTAAGTTGTATAGTTTCTATTACGATATTATAACTTAATAATAATAGAAATGTAATATAAATTGTGTATAAAACTGCCCTACGAACCCGCCCCGAATCCTCCCATACCGGTCCCTGGAAAAATTTGCTTCTTGTAAAGTGGTCCTTGGTGTCAAAAAGGTTGGGGACCACTGACCCACAGAGTGCAGTGTCAGTGGAACAATGGGAAGAAGGTATCAGCAGCAATGTGTGAGCAAAGAATTAAGGCGAAAGTTAAAAGTAAGGTTTTTAGAACAGTGGTAAGACCAGCAATAATTTATGGAGCGAGACATGGGCAGTACAGGGAGCACAGGAAAAGAAATTAGGCATGTGAAAAATGAGAATGTTGAGATGGATGTGTGGAGTTACAAAAAATAACAGAATAAGAAATGAGACAATCAGTGGTACAACAAAAGTGTGAGAGATATCTAAGAAAGAACAGGAAAGTAGGATGAAGTGACATGGACATGTGATGAAGAGAGATAATGAATATGTGGGCAAAGGAGTGATGGAAATGGAAATACATGGGAAGAGAACGCAAAGGAGACTAAAGTGGAGGTGGACGGATAAAGTAAAAGAAGATCTGAAGGATAAGAGCTTGACTGGCGAGGAGGTGCAGAAATGAGCTGTTTGGAGAATGTTGATTAAGCATATCAACCCCACATAGAAGTGGGAAAAGATGAAGAGGATGAAGAAGATTTTCAGATATCAAGTAATAAATTTCAAACAGTATTTAAGGTATCAGTTTAAGATATCTGTAAATGTATTGGAAATTTGGAATTAAAACTTTAGAAAGCATTGCAGGTGCCTTTAAACACAGGGCAACTTTTTTGAGATAACTAGAAATTAATTTCAGCTATCTGAAAAGCCAAAACTGTATTTTAGGATATCTAAGATATCTCTGAATATTAATATAGCTAGCAGTAGACCACGCTGTGAAAAACAGACTTTATTAAAAAAGCGGAAAAAGGGCTAAAAAGTGAATGACTTCCAGCAATTCATAATCTGTGATGCATTAAACTATTATATGTAGCATTTTTTACTGAGCAAAGTATGCCTTCCGGTTTAATCATTTTTGCGTCTTATTATATATTTAGTACTGCCTCAAACTATCTGTGCTTATGCATTGCAATATCTTATTTGTCTTCTTATACGGGCACCAATGACTATATTAAAAGATAAATATTCTGACTTCTAAAACAATATTAATGGCAATCTACTGAAAATATTATATTACTGATAACTGAAATATCCACTGCTATATTCAAAATAAAGTGAAGTAATACACAATTTAATGAATGCCAATTATTTTTACAGTATAGTCTACTTATAGTCTACTGTATTATTTTTAATGTTTAGTTCAAGCTTTGGGCAAAAAAAACAAAATATTTTATTCCTCTTAATAAAAGACTTGAGAACTGTATGCCCTACATTTCACAGACAGTATAAAGATATTGTAATGGTCCTGCAACAGCAGAATGGCATAGTGGGCAAATACATGTCCCAAAAACATTGACCATGACTTGCCACAGTTGCGTAGATAGGATTGAAATAAATTGCTCCACTGACCTGTCTTTTTCTATGTGAAGGGGAGTAGAATGCATTTTTGAATGCCTAGTCCTTCACATATGGCCCGGAACATCCAACTTTCAAAATCATGTCCCTGATCAGAATGTTTTTCCTTGGGCAACCTCAAATCAACTTATCATAGTTTTAAGAAGAGCACCAGTCACTATTTCAGCCTCCTGATTGAGTAATGGGTATTCCCACTTAGTAAAACAACCTAGTGTTACATTCTACACAAGAATTTCCTTGCAGGGATTATGTAAAATGATTATGGTCCAAGATTAAGAGGATTATGGTCCAAGAGATTACAATCCTACATGATATTGCTGTCATAGTGCAGGTCCTCTTTTCATGGCACACAAATCACACTGGTAATAAAAATCATCTCACTGATGGCAGCCCTTGGAAAAACTTTGTCACAGTCACTTTAAAGTATTGGTTACACAAAAATGGCACATTTTAGGACTTAAGTACAGCTTCCTGAAATATCCTGGGTACTCTTATTTTTCAACAACCTTCTCTGGAGGTGAATGGCCTTCACCACTGTACTTAAGTACTGTATTTACACTCTTGTTTGTTCAGAGTCCAGTAATAGCCTGGTACATTTTCGCTTTGCAGGTGTTGCTGGGACACGCTTTTGGTGTTCATGTCTAAGATGACAGGCGTCATTGAATCTGGAGGAGCTTGACACAAAGCATTTTCAATAATCTGAAATATCTTTGTTCCTTGTTTCCCTATTTAAATGATTGCCCTTTTTCATGTAAGATCATAAAAGGAGGTCACAAACCCCAGCACAAATGTACAATAATATGAGGACAATCCTGAAAAACCTCAAAAATGCCTCTATGTGGTAGGAATGACCGATCAATGATTTTGTTCAGTTTGTCCTCTTCCATGGCAATACTTAGCCTGTGCACCTCATGAATTGAAAAATAACTCTCCTTAGTAGTCAGTATTTCCCAGAGTGCAGTTTCAAGCTGCAATTTAGAGAAATTGTGAGAAAAATAAAAGTGTCAGTGAGTACTGCATCCAACACAATCCAAAGGCAATTAGAAACTGGAAGAAACTCTGATAGGAAGAGATCTGGCAGACTTAACATCACAACTTAATCAGAAGACAAATTTCTAAGGGTCACCAACTTGCGTGATAGGCACCTCATAGCACAACAGCTTCAAGCATAGCTTAACAGTGGTCAAATAAAGGAAGTCGCAGTTTCTACTGTGAAGGGGAGACTTTGTCCAGTCTACAGTAGTCCACAGCCAGTATTTCAGTATTTTGTCCTTTAAGGAATAGCTTTCTTTCTGCCACTCGCCAGGTCAAACCTGCAGCGAAAAGTCTCCTACTGTTGTCATTGTCATTCAACTGATATTTTATATATCAGAAATCTAGATTTCAAATTATCTAAGATGTCAAGCTTTTTGGGGGTCCCACCTATTTTTGGATCTCTAGACCCGAAAAACAATAATCCTAGGCCATTTTTGGATCATATGTTTTGCAGGAAAGCACACCCATATGGCAAAGAGAAACCAGTAAGTGTCTACAGCAAAAATGATCATAATGATGTGAAGTTCAAGTGTTCATCCCTTAATATAATATGAGGGTTCAAAGTTATTTTTGATATTTGATTCTTTACAGGTCGTCCTCAACCCTTAAAAGTCACTCCTAGGAGGTTAAAAATGACAAATTTCAAACACAAGGTTGTGGGGTATCAATTTTAGACTATTTCAAGGTCAGTGATTACATATTTTATGTTATTTTTCATTTTTGATTCCATTTTTATTTTTTGATTTTGGATCTAAACATCTATGGACCATCTGCCTATCAAAGGGCTGAAAAATGACAAATTTCAATTGCGATTGAAAATATTGAAACTTTAAACATTTCAATTGAAGTGCACAAGTTAATATTTCAAATATTTGACACAACTATTCTTGTTTACTATATACTACCTCATGATGTAAATCATTACATTTCTTATAAACACCCTAAGTTAGACTCTTTTTCTCCTTGCTAGCAAGTCTATTTTCCTTTTAATAAAAATATTTATTGCCTAGGAAAGAGAGGCTTGATCCTTACAAACTAGATATTTGTTTCATTGCAGATAAGAATTTCTGTACATTTGATAGGGAAGAGTTCAGTGCATTTTGTTTTCAAATTGGTTAGCATTATTGGTGTACAGAAGCAGAAGCTTGGATTCCCACCCTTCACATTGGTTGTATATAGTTTATATATTATTTTTATGTCTTCCAGAACAACTCCCACATCACCAAGATATACCTGGGGGTTTCACTGTCATCTCTAAATTGTCTGAGTGAGTGTGGGTGCATGCATTAGTCTAGTCAATGGATTAGTAGTCAGCACAGGGTTGTTTCCTGCTGTGAATTTTAGGGAATGTTCTTAAAATGACCCTCAACTCATAATAAACCCAAGGAAGATAAACATTCCCCCAAAATAATGGTTTGTCGGAAAAAAATAAGAACAGTGAAAAGCATTGGGAATAAACACAATACAAGGGAAACTATTTAAACTATCTAACATCTATCTAAAAATTCCAAGCCCTGTTTATACATTGTTGCAGCTACTCATTTATCCAGCTCAGTATCACCAAATCACTCCCACCACAGTAATAATTTGAATTAGTTATGTATTTTTTTAAGTATTTTTCTGACTTCTTCCATACATTCTTATGTCTGGATTTTTGTGTTACAGATTCATTATTTACATTACATTGTTAGTTACATTTTTTACAGTTTTACTTGTTGCTTCAATGCAATTCTTAGGAATGTCATTGTTACCACTCTTAATGCAGTTCTTAAAACAGTTAAGGCATTTCTGATAACACAGACTCGCCTGTAAAAACACTAAAGCAATCATAACCTTTTTCACATGTGTCAAAACATGCAAAGTCAGGCAATCATTTCCACTATAACTAATGAATTAAAACCTTTCACCGCTGTTTTAAGACTTAAACACCAAATATTTTTATACTTTTATCAAAACCTTACTGATTTTGAAAAGAGTACTGCAAAAAATATGCATCAGAAAACAGACAAAGAAAAAATACACAGGCTTAGAACATAGCACCAACTACTGTATAGTACAGTAAAGTCACACCACAAATATGCATTTATAAATATAAAATTACTATAAAGTGCAAAATATGAAATGTCTTAAGGGCATCATGTCCCTTATCTCTATTAGGCCACATCATTGTGTCGATGTCACACCTGATGTCTTCCCTTCTGAGACACAGAGGGTAAAATCTTTTTGTATGTTACACCAAGCTTCAACAAGCCTCAGGTGTGTCGTCGTCTCAGTCAGCATCCATTGCCTCCAGTAGGAAATTCTGATTTAGAGAGTGTTGATCATACACCTTCCACCTCCAAGCAGAGAAGAATTCCTCACTTGGGTTAAGGAATGGTGAATACGGTTGCAGGAATACCGTTAACATTTGTTTTTGGGTTTTCAAACCATTCCCTCACACAGTTAGAGTTAGAGTGGTGAAAATTTACAATGTTCCAAATTACCACATGAAGTGTTATGTTGGCTCTCTGTATTACAGAAGCCACTGTAGACTGTGTCACCTAAGGCTGTACCTGTTTACCAGCTTCAGCCAAACTACAATTGTTGCCCTTATGTCATTAGACACCTTATAGAACCTATTCACTCCTCTCCCTCTGCCCTTGGCCCTGACTCTTACTTAACCTCTTTGTGCTCCTCTCCCCCTTACCATACCACACATTGGGACACCACATCCTCTCACAAAACCTGGTTCTTGCACCTGCATGAAACCTTCTTGCTCTTTCATACATTTATGAAAAAGTTTAAAGTGATTTGATTGAAAACACTAATGAAATGCTGGACAGTATTATCACTAGAAAAATCTACGAAAAAACTCATAATCCCAGCCCTCCTTAAATCCCTTCGCACCTCTCCATCAACGTCTTTTCTTTTGTAAATGCATCGATCAGCATAAGCAGCAAGTAGCCTGCGTCCCATTCCCTGCCTTGACTGAGCTCAAACTTGGACTAAAAGTTCTCCCAGCTCCAGCCAAAAGCTCCTTATCTGCTTGTGAGGTGACTGGAATTGTCACATTACACGTCACGTCATTATTAGTATAACATAAAAAGTTTCTGCTTTAGGTATTTGTTCAGCATTTCTTGCATTTCCTTTCATCCTATTCTTACCCAGATCTTTGTAGACACAGAACACACATGAAATGCATGTATTCCAAATAATGATATATTGTATTATTTACCCTATACAACTCCAGAAACCTCACACGCAGATAAGGAGCATTGGCTTGAACTGGGAGAGTTTTTTGCCCAAGTTCAGCTCCGGCAAGGCAGGGGATGAGACAGCAGGCTGCTTGCCGCTTGTGCTGATTGACACATTTACATAACAAAAGACGCTGATGGAGAGGTGTGGAGGGTTTAAGGAGTACCAGAATTATACTCCTGGAATACCAGGAGTATTTTTGTAGGTTCCAGGAATTCTAGTGTTAAGGTGAGTGGGAGATCTCTAGTCATGTCTGACAAAAGTACAAATTGTTTTGATGAGTTGTCAGAGTTAGATGAGAAATGCATCAACACCGTGAGAAAGCATCTTGAGTAGTCAAGTATGTGTGGAAACAATAGCAGTGCGTACAAACACCATGAGAAATGCTAATGGGTTGGTACTGATTTGAGAATTGCATTAAGATTAGGGAGAATGACCTTTCTGATATGAGAACTACATCAAAGTGATCGAGAAAAACTGTAAATAAGTTACAATTTTTTGCTTCTTTCCTGATGCCATTATGTCTTTTCCTTGGAAACCACCATTTTGTGGCTTCATGTCGTGATGTGGTGACCTGTTGTTAGGGACTGTGGTTTCAGGGGTCATTACCTGTGGTTCATTAGGGCAACAGCTTAGAGCTTGCCACAATCTACTTCATATTATCTTTATTTGCAGTTAAAACAAAACTGTGTGTGTGTTTGATTAGCATTCAGAATTTGTTTCTTTGTATTTTGACTTTAGATTTCTAGCATACCAACTTAGAGTTTTGGGAAATGTTTCAGATTTTGGTATAAGATTTTTTTTAGGGATCTTCTGGCTTGTTTCTAGAGATTTTTTCTTCTGGTCATCCCACTTATCGAAATTGCCATTCCTGGTCTTTGGTGTAATAACAGAATCTCAAAATCTTTCTTTCCAACTTCAGCCACTCTTCCTCCCACTAGTTAAGTGTTTGCCTTTACTATCCTCCTTACTCAAGTTCCTATAGCCGAAAAGGAGATGGTGATGTTATATGCCACTAGCTTTTCTACCTGTGCAAGATGGATTGAAAGCTAAGTAATCAACAAAGATCTCAGGACTTAAGTTTGAGTGGCACTGTTTATTTGAATGTATTTTGTAATGCATCTATACTAATAAAAGGCAAAGCCCTCACTGACTGACTGACTCACTCACTCACTGACTCACTCATCACTAATTCTCCAACTTCCCGTGTAGGTGGAAGGCTGAAATTTTGGCAGGCTCATTCCTTACAAGCTTACTTACAAAAGTTAGGCAGGTTTTCATTTCGAAATTCAAAGCGTAATGGTCATAACTGGAACATATTTTTTGTCCATACACTGTAATGGAGGAGGCGGAGTCACGTATCACGTCATCACGCCTCCTACGTAATCACGTGAACTAAAAACAAGGAAGACATTTACAGCACGAGTCACACGCAGGAACGAAGGTAAATGACGTTAATTTTTGACTGTCTTTTAATACTGTGTGAGCATACATATTAACACATGTGCAATTAAACGTGTGCATTTACGGGGTGATTTCTGAGGCTTAAAAGCTCACCTTTTATGAAAACGCGGGAAGAAAGGTAACTGACGTTGTTCACTGTCTTTTAATACTGTGTAACCATACATATTAACACATGTCCAATTAAACGTGTGCATTTACGGGGTGATTTCTCAGGCTTAAAAGCTCGCCTTTTACTAAAAAGGTAAATGCAAAACTATTTTCAATCAGTTTATTGAAACGCTCCCGTTAAGGATTGCAATAACATATTCGCGAGATAAAAGAACGAAGTAGGGGGAAATGGAGGAACAGCTGCAAACAGCGAAGAGCAAAAAATTAATTAAACAATTGAGAACGGAGCGAGTTAAGCATACAAGCATGTTCATAAGGGAAACAAAGCACGGTGTAAAACGTAACTTTAAATTAAGTTTATAGAAACGCTCCCCGCTGCGGATTGCAATAACATATTCGCGAGATAAAAGTTTAATGAGAAGACACGAGTATAAACGAAGCACACGCCGTGGCGCAACGTTAGGGGCAACAGTTTCAACCATTCTATGATCTGCTTCTTGCAACTGAAAGACGGCACATGGCGGATGTTAGCCGACTTGCTGACCGCAACGTTAGGGGCTTCAACTATGGCGCTGACGCAACATCTCAGTGCCAACACTTTGCAGACTGTACTTAAAAGACACGCCCTCCTCACTGGACAGTTAAAAACACCAATCAAACTAACGATGACATCAAGTATTACCCAATCAAAAGTAGGAAAGGAGGCATCTTCATAAAATGCGTGTGGGATGATTTGCATGAGACGCTGCTTTAAAAAAAAAATGATAAAAAAAATACGGGATAAATCCCGTCCAGTATTGATTCAAAACGGGACGCGCAATTTAATTCTCAAACGCGGCACGATTCCGTATTTTAAAGGACGGGTGGCAACCCTACAGTGCCAGGTAACCACCCATACAATCAGATTGTGATTCAGACTAGGAATGCAATGAATGTAATTACCCCGATCTACATACAAGGCGAAAGTCTTGCAACATTCAAAGATGATGGTTTGGGATAATTAGTACTTATTAAGTACAACATTGAACATAAAAGAGCTTATGAAGCCTTGAACCGAAAAAAGCAAGATCTCAGAGATCGTAAAAAAAAAAAAAGGAAGTAATGTCGTTTTACTCGCTGTAGATTTTAGTCAAACATTACCAGTTATTCACGAGGGAGACCAGCAGATGAACTCAACGCGTGTTTAAAATCCATGCTTCTCCCACGGTCGGTTATATGTCGCGTGTTCTCGGGTAGGTACACCAAAAAATGTATACATTTAAGCATGTAATGGGCAAAGAAAAAATGAGGTATACCCGAAGGCACTGCAGTAGTACTCAATGTAACTTTACTTCTTAAATGTTAATGTTTTACTGTTTAATAATTTATACGCTTCTTATATATTGTTCAAATTCTTTTATCAAAATACCAGTGACAGCGCAATGCACGATAACATGGAGTGAATACACCATACGCATCTGCCCACGGCCGCCCTGGTGTGCGCAGATAGGAGTTGATTCTAAAATAAAATAAACATAAAAAGAGTAATACAATCATCACCCATAAAGCGGATAGCAGACGTGACGTATTATATGTGTACCACATTTCAAGTCAATACGTGAAACGGTTTGCAAGCTACATGTGATTTAAAATCCTGGACAGACCAACGAAAAGCCACGGTAGCAAATTATAGAAGAAGATTTTACTGTTTAATAATTTATATTTATATGAAATGTGCTTCTTATATATTACTTCATATTCTCATATGATAATGATGTTAATGTTGTTTATATTGATTTCTATGTTATTGTAAGTGCATCTATGTGTGTATATGTATGTATGTATGTGTATATATATATATATATATATATATATATATATATATATATATATATATATATAAAAATATATATATAAAAAATATATGTGTATATGTATATATAATATATCTGTATATGTGTGTATATGTGTGTGTATATGTGTATATGTATATATATATGACAGCAACACTCATAACAATGACAACACAATTACATTGACAATCATGTTACGTTATTTTTAAAATGTTTCCTTTACTTTTTCATAACCTCTTTAACACACTACTTCTCCGCTGCGAAGCGCGGGTATTTTGCTAGTTTAGTAATAAAATGCATTCCATTTGTCATTCCAACAGATTTTATTAAGATGGATGTTGTGGCTACTCCCAGGGTCAAGAATATGTTTTGGAAGTCCTTGGTCTACTAGAGAGAGCTCCTACAAATGTGAGCTTTATTTCCCATTTAATAGGCCAGGAAATCGGCAGATACCACCACTGCTATTTTGCTTTATTTGTTACCTGGTATTACTATAAGAAGGGAAACTATTGCTCCCAGTGAAATTCTACATCTTGCTCTGGAATAATCAAGAGTGCTGCCATGGACTATCCAGTTCTTATTGAGAGGACCAGTGGGGCCTGGCCCCCTGAACTGTTGAATTTCCTCAACCCTGAAGTTTTAGTCCTGTCCAGGCCTTCAACTGCCTTGTACCTGATATTACTGGGAAAGGCTCCTTCTCATTGTGACCCTACTATACATTTAAGGTTAAGAAAAGGGTGATGAGTGAAACTACATCATTAAAGTTCCTGGTTACTAACTATAATATAATACATATATCTGTAGAATTTGCAAAAAAAAAAAAATATATATATATATATATATATATATATATATATATATATATATATATATATATATATATATATACTGGTAGTTTAATTCAGTGGACTCAGTCCCTGGAGAGCCACAGCGGCTGCATGTATTCATTGTATCCAATTTCTTAATTAGTAACCATTACTGCTGCCAAAGCAACATGCTTTGCCTTAATTTCAATTGAAATTTAGAAATGTTAATAGTTTCTTATTTGAAAGAAAAAGTGAACGTCTGAGAGATATATATTTTCTCTAGTCCCTCAAACATTTTGATAATTCTCTCAGAAAAAAAATAATCAACACTTTTGGAATTACCATGGATTGGCAGAATGAGAAGCCATAGAATTAAATAACACACTTGATTAACAGGAATTGGATTCTGATTAAGATATTAGAGGAAAAGTAGTGTCCCTCAGGAATGGAGTTTGAGACCGCTGAGACTGCCTCCTGGTAGTCTGTTGGCCTGCTTTGCATCTCATTATTGTTTGATGGCTGGTTAAGGAAAGAAGAAACAGTTAAAGGATCAAAGTCTTAAATAGCAAATAAATTAAAGGGAATGCAATAGACATCCTTTCTATTACCAACAGTAACTGGCTACTAATTAACAAAGTGGTTAGAATGAAAGCTTGCAGCCACTTCAGCCCTTTAGGACCTGTGATACGACACAGTGGTAATGAGAGCAGATTCATAATAGAAAGAGGGCACAAAATTGAATGCAAATGAGACAGCAGTAGCCTATGTAGTGCTATGTTATAAAACCCTAAAAGCTTGACAATGCTTAGCTTTCCGAGAGCTTGAAATGCTGCCTTCAAGTCTGGGGACAAAAATGCCTTAGACCTGCACAAGCCAACCTGAATTGAGGTGTGAAAGCAAAGCATCTTTATGGACAGAAAATCCAGCGTCATTTCATTGATTCAGAAGACCCCAGGCGCCACTGGCAAGGCATACAGTCTATCACAGATTACAGGTCTCCTCCACCACTCTGTGTTTGCAATATTGATTTCCTAAATACACTTAACACACAGCCAATTTGAAGAAAAGAACACAACAATAACGAAAGCCGCTCCCAGCCTGGACGATGAAGCATTCTGTCTTAACCCAGCTGATGTTTGGAGGACACTGCGCAAGGTCATCCCACAAATGTGCTGACCAACGGATGCACATCCTTACAGAAATTTATAATACCTCCCTGAGGCAAGCCATCGTACCTCTGTGCTTCAAGGCCACTACTATCACACCAGTACAAAAGAAGTCACCAACATCAATGCTCAATGACTATCATCCTAAAGCTTTCACCACCATCATGATGAAGTGTTTTAAAAAGGTGGTCAAGGACCACATAACATCCAAACTCCATGCAACATTCAATCCACTTCAATTTACGTACCACTCTAACCACTCTATCAATGATGCTGTATTGGCAGCACTGCATCTGATTATGTCCCTTCTGGAAAATAAGAACAGTTATGTGCAGCGGCTCTTTATTGACTTTAGCTCCATTTTTAATATAGTTAATGCCCAGTACTTGGTGAGAAAACTTGACCCACTAGGCATCAACACCCTATTAGGCTACTGGATATTGGACTTCTTCACAGACAGACGCCAGACAGTACGTGTTGGAAAAAACACGAGACCATCATGATAAATGTGGCTTCCCAGGGCTGTGTTCTGAGCCCTCTGTTGTTCACTTTGATGACTCACCACTGTCTTGCCAGGCATGACTCAAATCATATCATCAAATTCACAGACTACACAACAGAGGTGAGCCTCATCAGCAACAATAATGACTTGACCTACAGTGTTAAGTGAACCAACTTGTTGTCTGGTGGGACAACAACTTGTCATTAAATATCAACAAGATGAAGGAGCTCATTGTTGACTTCATGAGGAAACACATGGCACATACTCCACTTATAATCCAAGGCATCACTGTGGAGTCAAAAAGCAGCCCCAAGTTCCTGGGGGTGGACATCATGGAAGACCTGACATGATACACAAACACCACCTCCTTTGTCAAAAAATTACAGCAATGCCTTCACTTTTTGCGACAGATGAGGAGTGTAACCCCCCCTTCCTACCACCACCACAACATTCGGCCAAGGTGCTATATAGTGTGCATCTTGACCAGCAGACATTTTTTTTTTGTTCTTTATTTCGCCTTATACAATTTCTTGTATTAGGAATTTGTTAGTTTTCACATACCCCATGGGGTCAGAGCGCAGGGTCAGCCATTGTACAGCGCCCCTGGAGCAATTGAAGGTTAAGGGCCTTACTCAAGGGCCCAGCAGAGTAGGATCTCTTTTGGTAGTGACGGGGATTTGAACCGGCAACCTTTGGAATACCAGCGCAGATCCTTAGCCTCAGAGCCACCACTCCGCTTCCATACAGAAGTCATTCCAGAGTGTGGTGAAGACAGCAGAAGAAATCATGGGAACCACACTCCCATCTATACAAGATCTGTACTTGTCACGCTGCCTTAGAAGAGCTACTAATACTAATACAATCAGAGCCTGCGCCCACTTTTGCCTTTTGGAAAACACTACCACAGTGTGCGGTGCAAGACTGCCAAACTCAGTAGGAGTTTCTTCCCAAAAGCTATCAGAGTACTCAACTTTCACTAAAACAAACAACATGCTAACCTATTGGGACTATTAAATTCCTGAACAGACACACACAGACTGTTTGAACACATATATTTGGAATCTCATATCTCCTAAAATTCTGTTAAGTCTGTGCACTATGTTTTTTGTCATTTGAACACCAATTTGTCTGTTGGATTATACAAATATTCTGTCTGTTTATGCTTTCTGTTATGTCTGTCTGTTTGTTGTATAATGTGCACTTGCCTCTATGTTTGTGTTTGTACATTGAGCCTGAAAAATTTTGTTCAGCTGTGCACTCCTTGTTGTATGGTTTGAATAACTGTACAATAAATTCAAATCCATCTTACTGCAGCTCCAGAAGACCAGGTACTGCTCCTCTCTACTCAGTTTTGTTTTTATTGTGCTACATGAGTGTGCTAAATTTCTTTGCTATTATTTATGGCATACAGACTTTGGATGTTAGATACTTAAATGCTTGAACAAAAAATAAAATCCCAACAGCAATACTTGATGGGATTATGGCACTAAAGAACATGCTAACATTGTGGAGAATGCAGTTTTTACAATAATAAATTGAAATAAAATGATTGCGAAAAAATACTAGAAGAACACTAGTCTGTAGCAAGAAATGATGTATGGCAGAATGACATTTAATTTCCTGAAACGCAGAGACCTTTAAATCTTTCTCTGGAAACATTTTACACTAAATAAATAAAAATAAATATGCCAATGTAGCGTGAACTAAGCAGTTTTATTAATATTAATATTTATTGAATCTTGGGCAATTTCTAAATTTCTTGCATTTGCAATTGTGTGTACACATTTAGGCTATTTGCCTGCGGTTAAAGACAGCTATAAGGAAAAGTATGGAAAGTTTTTTTTTATTTCAAGGTAATGAAAATGCAAATTCTTTTGCATATCTGTGATAAGAAGAAGTTCTGTGGTTGAAATATTTTGTTTGTATACTTCTTGTGGATTTGAGTTAGAAAGGATCATTAATATAAAAAGGCAATTACTTTACAATAGTTTAATTTTAAAGGTTGTTGAATTCAAATGACATTCTTTACGTTAATTTAACTGCATGGACACACCGCTGTTATCTTTTTAAAAGCTCTCCCAAAACTATCCAAGCTCCAAAGAATAGTACTTACATTGTCTGTAGATGAAACTTTTATCCAGGTTTGCCCAAAGGGTGGTGTGGGACTTGCCATTTCGGCCTATCTTAACTGTTCAATCCAAACTGCCACAGCAAGACCGGTTACAAAAGGAAACGGGCAGCAAAGATCTCATTTCCAAATAAAACCAATTCCACACCAGGCTATGACCTCAGATATCAAACCACTGTCCTCTAACAATGATCAGAATTATATTTCTAGATGGTAATAGGACATGACAGCAAATTGTGGTTTTTAATGTGGTTGTCTTTATATCAAGAAGATTGAACTATATTTAATGGAATTTAATGGACTTTGGATTAGTCTGGTAGTTTTATGATGATCTTAAAAAAATAGTTAAAAACTTTGATCACCATTAGTAGTTCTTATAGAACAAAAGGGAGGAACTATAAAGGAAAAGTGTTTGAAACTGCTTGTCTGTTATGACAGGAGATCATGACTTCATCTGTACCAACACATTTCACATTAGGAAATTATATCATATAACATTTAACATTGTGTTTTGTTCTGTGATAACAGTTTATATATAAGAGGTTTTATTCTGTAAACCAAATGTTCACACAAGACTTTTAATGAATAACTATTTTGGGACCTTTGGATGTTATTTAATGGAAGAGGGGTACTGCTAAAATATGTACCTTTAGAGCTCATTGGTGGTATTTAAACGTTTACTAGCTACTATATGTAAATGAACCTAAGTGATAAGAGGAGCTGTTCTCCAAAGACTAATGACACTAGCTATTGAGAGCCTTGCTGCTCACATACTGAGCCTCCTCCAGTTGGTGTAAATAAAAGATGTCTTTGGATTTCATTTATAACAACGACTTGAGACATTTTTTAATTTACTAAGTATTTACTGGGCGGTCTCGTGGCCTGGAACCCCTACAGATTTTATTTTTTTTCTCCAGCCTTCTGGAGTTTTTTTTTGTTTTTTCTGTCCACCCTGGCCATCGGACCTTACTCCTTTTTATGTTAACTAAGGTTGTCTTATTTTAATTTCTTATTTGTCTTTTATTCTTCTTTTCTTCATTATGTAAAGCACTTTGAGCTACTTTTTGTATGAAAATGTGCTATATAAATAAATGTTGTTGTTGTTGTTGTTGTTGTTTCTGCAACATATTGATAAAAAAATCATCAGTTTATTTAATTGCAATGTCAAGAATGAATCAAAATAAATCAATAAGCCTATTGTATAGTGTCCAGAGACCTCCTTTTCTTTCTACCAATGGATTTGCAATATCTAGTTTTAAAATTTTATATTGTTGTTTGTTTGTTGAGTCACTGTCTACTAGTGAAAATTTCACATTAAGTACAATTTTAGAATTCAAAGTATACACTTTCCAGTTACTGCTTCACAGCTTTTTCTACATGGTTATATTTTGGAGTTATGTGTTATGCATTTCCAAAAGATTTAAATGTTGATTGTTGGCTCTGAATTTGACAACAGAAAGTGAGTATGAATGCTTACATTCCATCCTAGACTGGTGAATACCTTGTGTCTAAGCCTTCCAGAATAGGCTCCAGTTCCCTCTGATCTTATAATGAAAAAAATGGATTCAGATGAAGATTGATGAAAAAAATACAAAATTATTGCATTAGTAAAGAAAAAATGAGGACTGGCACCTTTGTGTGACCTACCAGAAGTAAAATACAGAAATCTAAAAGGATTCATATCTACTTCTGTGGATCAGTGAATCATTGGACTTAGTGGTGAAGTGAAGTTTCTCCATGCTATGTATTTGTAGTGAATACTAACGGTTGGACCAGCAGATACCACAGAAAAAACTCTGTTCACTTTAGGGGTGGGCTTTGGAAGTTCAAGGTCCTCCTTGTGGGCCACCACTTTTGAACACTTAATAGACCATGTTTTAGATGGAATATCATGCTCCCAGTGTCTGGTATATTTAGATGATGTGTTGTTACACAGGTGTTCTTTTGAGGCTACATTGGAGTCCTTGTGTACTGTGCTAGGGAGATTAAGAAATCAACAGATTATGGGACACCTGTGCAAATGATTTGCTTAAACTTGCAAGGCTTAAGTTACTTTAATTGCTGTAGAAAATCTGTATGTTGTAAACTATTGGTTCTTCCCTGAAGAAGACCCATTTGTAAGATTCTGATTTTTCCTTTTTTTCAGTTTTTGCTAACCTAAACTTTAAATTTAAACCTCTGTCAGTTTATTGCTTACCTTTTTACCATTTTAGGTCACTCATTGCATTTCCACTGATTAAATTTGAAGAAAAACTGAGGTGTCCTAAAACCTTTGACTGGTAGTATATATACAGACACAGACTGACAACGGAGGCATGTGAAAACTAAACAAAAAGATTAATTTTTCTTCACATATGGGGCAGTACACAGTCCCAAAAGCACACCAAACAAAATAAAACAAAGCACCAAAACAAGACACACTCTTCACCACCACACCTCCCGGCAAACGTCGTCGTCCTCGTCCTCGTCCTCGTCCTCCTCCTCCTGGCTCCTGGAGTGGTGGCTGCTGGCTTCTTATATAGCCTACCCGGAAGTGCTTTAGGGTGATAATTAACCCAATTCAAGCTGCAATTCCGGGTGTGGCTGCTTTCCAGCCCATATGGACTCGTTAAACCATGCAGCTTCCCCTGGCGGTGGCCATGGAGTCCAACAGGGATGAGCTCCGGTGTAACATAATTGTGGCCCTGATGCAACCCAGGGTGGCTGCCATCAAGTGTTCCGGGGGACGTAATGTGCATCCCATGGCTGCTCCCCTGGATACAGTGCCAAAGGGGCATCCCGTCCACCACAATATATATATAATAGTACAAAGCCCACTAAAACCTCATTGGTGCCTACATTGCTTTAAACGTTCCTAGGACAAAGCCTGTAGTGAGTAATATTTCAGACTAATTTTGTAAGTAAGTAAGAAAGGAAAAAACTTGAGAACATCCCCCCTCCTCCCCTTCCCACTCCAATTGCCACACAAAAAGGTGAAGACATAACATGTCAAATTTCCAGTCCTCTGATATGCCACAGGGCAAGGCACACCAGAAAGATGCAAGTCTTTACCCCTACAATGTAGTAATGAAGAACCACTTAAGTAACAATATTAAAATTACTTAAACTTACAAATAAGAAAGCCTGGAACAACTAAAATGTTAAACTAGGTAAACAAATCAATATGGACTATAAATATACTTTGCAGATTATATACATAGTGATTAGCATGCTAATAAGCAGCTCTAATCAAGCTACTCTGGGCTAAAGTAGTGAGTCTTCACCCTGGATTTAAATGCTGAGAATGAAGAAGCTACCATTGTTCTGGCAGGCTTAATATTTTTCAGTGTTTTTTTTTATTCTCCAAACTTTAAGAAGAGTGGCATCCAGTAATTAAATGTTGCACCCCAGGGGAATAAAAAGTTCTGTTAAGTAAAAATGGCTAAAGCCTCTTAAAACTTTATATGTTAGGAGAAGGATTTTGAAATTGTCCCCAAACTGTAATTGTAAGCCAATGTAGAGATTGACTTAAGAAAATGAGTAATACTGCTGTACCCCATTAAGCTGGTAATCATCCTTGCAGCTGCTTTTTTGTTTAACTGGAAGCTACAAATAGAAACTTTAAATAGCAAGCAAACAAAGCCTTGCACAAGTCAGTTCTGCTTGAAATACTGTAAACAGTTTTTTTGGTTGCATGTCTGTGTGTTAAAAGATAGATTAGTAATGTAGATAACTTTTAGATTGCATGCTGAGCAGGAAAACCCTTTCCAGGTCTTCTATTACAATTCTAGCATTTTTAAATTTTCTGCATATTTTCTACACATTTATTTTTTTTTATTTTGGACTTTATTATCGTAAAGATAATTTACCATTTGCTATGTAGGAGTACGTGGGAAAAGGGGTTACCCCTAAAGCAGTTCAGAATCCTTACCAGCCAGAGCAGAAGAAGCTCTCTCAGTCCAGCAAATTACAGAACCCCCTGCATACTGTATGATTTTACATACTGTTGATTCGCTGACACTAAAAAAATCCCCCAGTTTCTCAATAAAGGTTGCACATGTCAAAAATCTTAATGTTATGGGAGACAAGCTGGTACAGGCAGTCCTTTTTTGGGTCACAGATGAAATCCTGGGTTCCAAAAGTGAAATGATCTCCACTGTCTGTACATTATACTTTCAAAAAAAATCTTGAAAACTAATTGAATCAAAATATTGTAATGGGTCACTTCTGTCAGTGAGTACTTGTCTGGCTGGTAGTATTTGTTGGTCATCATTGACATAGTCCATGTAATCTATGTGTCTTCTTTGACAAACTACATTGAACTGAACTTAATCCTGCTTCCTTGGAGGTTTATTATATCTTCATGACCTTGTGACAGGGCCATGTTTTGTGCTGTCTTTGCATATATTAGTAGATCGCGGTTGTTTTTGAAGACACAGTAGAGTAAAGTGTACAGTAAAGAGTTCTTACATACACACTGGCCATTGTGCTGTGTTCTTTTGACAATGTAATAAGGTTCAATTTAAAACCTCATTTTGCCCTGGAATATTATGAATGCTTCATTTGGAAATCTAGATTAAGTAAAATCTGGGACTATTTCAATTCAGAAAGCATATTTAAATTATTTGGGACTATTTCAGACCCAGAAAGCATATTTAAATTAATCCAGTTTAAAATTACATTGTAGTCTATAACTTGTCTTAATTACTGCCTGGGAAACCACCGTGAATGTTCCAGAATGCCTCACAAGCACGAGAAACCATGGAAAACTCCAACTTCTGCCCAAAAGGTAATGAGGGTTCTTTGTAATTAAAAAGTATTTATTATCAAACAAAAAAGAATAACAAAAGGTGTTCAAAAGTGCAGGAAAAAATTGCTAATACACCAATTCAGAATCCAAAGACAGTAAAAAAAAAAATCAAAACCCAGCAAAAAGCAAAGAAATGGCAATGCTCACAAAACCTCCTAGTAACTTCAGTGAAACACTGCTAAGGCCTCTTCACAGAGTGAATATATAGGGGTCTAAGCAGCAGTGATGTCAGAATGGACCCAACTCTTGGGGAACCATGCACAAAGCATATGGAATGGAGATAGATATAAAAAGGCAGTATATAATTACAAGTATAACAGAAAAAACATAAAAATAATAATTACAAAATAAAAAATTAACAATAAAACATAAAACACACTTAAATTCTTGGTGTAATATGTAACAAGAACAAAAACAGATCATAAAGGGCCAGTTGCACAAACAAAAAAAATGTTTACAGTACATCATTATAATGTCTTTCCAGATGCAAGTCCAAACAATGACTAAGAACAATATGGTCGTGAAAGGTGGTCATATGGCAAAGTTCGAATGATGGGAAGCCGGTAGTGACGTAATGCCTCTTCGTGCTGTCAGTCTTCAGGTTTGCAGACAAAATGGGAGAAGAGGTATTAGGTGACAGCGCCAACCCTTGACTTGGGGTGGAATTACCATTTGACGATCTCTGAATGTTTCTCCCAAGCGCACGTGTTTGACAAATGTAACACCATTATGGTTAAGTTTCTGTACTTTTTGTATACCATTTTGGTATACATTTTGAATTATGGCCATGGCCACAATGTTTGCAGTCACTATGCTTGCTGTCAGTCATATGACACGAAGAGTCACATGACATATTATGTCAGCCACCCTGCCTATATAATAATTCTTTACATTTAAATTGCACTTTTCTCACTACTCAAAGCGCTCTCTACACAGGGAGGACCCGGGAAGCGAACCCACAATCTCCTTACTGCAAAGCAGCAGCACTACCACTGTGCCACCTGTGAGGATAAAAACGATGTAACACTTCTGTTTTAATTATGATTCCTACTACAATAAAATGGGGAGCAGCCCTCAAAAAACATACAAACAAAAGGTCAGACCTGCCCTTTTTGCAGATCTGGAGCCACTGGAAAGGCCTTACCCCATACTGCCCACCCCCAAACTCAAATGGCTGGCTTTCAGTCACCACATAGCTCATAGGATTCAAATAACAAAAAACAGAAATTTTCAGAAAGGAAACGAAGGAAAAATAAAAAAATAAAAAAAGACTGATCCGGCAGAAACCCAGGCAAAGTTACTTTATATTGACTTATTAATTAAAGAAACCCAAAAGAGATAAGAAAAAGGCAGAGCAAGAAAAAAAAACAACTAAAAAGGTTTTGCCAAAAAATCCTATTAAGGTCAAACCAGAAAATAGTATCCTTAAATGAAGTAAGGAGTAGGGAAGTCAGTAAATCCAAAACATCAAACAAGAACCAGGAAGCACAATAAGAAATCAAAAATTAAATGAAATGCCAAAGTGCCAGTGTAATTGGAGCTTCCCTTTACATTCTAGTTGGCTCAGTACCCTAGCTGAATGACCTAGTGGCCCTGCCTCCTTTGACGTTACATAAAAAAGACAGGGTAGAAAACCACTGAACATTATCTACAAAAATTGACATAACACAAAAATACAAAATAATTAATAAATAATATTGCAATACTACATAAATACAAAATGAAAAAATAAGCCAAAAGCAGAATTGACAACTAAAAATACAAAGTGATATTCAATAAACAACATAAACTATAAAATAATTGAAAACATATTTGAGCTAGGAATGAAGTGCTCATTAACACACACCACTTCCATTGTTAAAGTTTAAGGATGTACTATAAAAATGTCTTGTTCATTATTTATTTCAAAACGTTTTAGGGTGTTGAACTTTTTGAATGATTATTGGTTGGCCTCTGGTTTAAGTGCTGCGCTGTTGCCATTGGTATTCTTTTGTCTTACTGCATTTTTGACCTTTGTTTTGGTTTTTTGAGTTGGCTCACTCTCAGATCTTCCAGTTCTAGTAAAACATTAACCTTCTCAGTAACATGCCTTTTGGTGTCCAAACATATACCGATTTTAAAAAAAGCATTTTAACCAATTAATAGACTTTCTGGTTTTTGCATTTAAAGGAAATTACAGTACATATTATTCCTCAAACACTTTAAATCATTGAAGAAATTAAAGGTATACAGACACTCCTCATTTAACGACCAAGTCCTGTTCCTACGACTAGATCGTTAAGCAAATTGGTTGATAAGTGAGCAGCTGCTAGCAGAGTCCATGATATATGCCTCTCCATTTTGGGTGCTTTATTTTTGAGTGAACAGAAAGGAGAAAGAGTGCAGCAGCAGAAGAGGAAGCAGTCTGGTGCAGCTCCTCTGGAGACCCCTGTGCACACTGAAGACTTCTCTGCTGCAGACTCGGCCCATGGAGATTTTCTTCTTCCCCCTTTTCTCTCTTTCATAATCATAACCTCATTATAGCTACAGGAGGACCTCTGCACCTCTTGCAACAGAAAAGCACAGCCGATTTAGTGGGGTGGATCACATGATAGTGCTTGTCCTGTTGAAAGTAATAAATGGTGCAACAAACGTCACAGTTCCTCCTTTTGTAAGGGGAACTCATTGCTCCTTAACAATCTGAATGAATATTGCAGTCACTGTTTGGTGCACCGCTGCTGTCTGTGAACATACCAGCAGTTAGTTCAGTTTTGGAGTTGTTGCTAAGGTCTGTAAGCATGGTCACCTTTTGTGATAGTGCATGTATTGTTTGGTTGAAAAGGTTTATGGCAGTTGACACACTGATCAGGATTACAGTAGTTATGTTTTGAAATATTACTATGGTTTGCAAATATGAATATAATTATATGTATGCTGAGGCACAATGTTTGATGTATTACTGTAATGAAGTTTATTTTGTAATGTGGCTAAGCAAAAATAAAAGAAAAACATACATCTACAGTATCTCATTGATTAAATTTGTGTTTAAGGATGCTGAAAAACAGGAAATAAATACAGGGGAACTCTGGGAAATACTCTCCACCTTGTGAATTAAAACCCTATCACATGAAATAAAGTAGATGGCTCTGCTTTTTTGTTTCTTTTTTCCTTCACTGTGCTTAGTCCTACTCTCTGGTTACAACATAGTCCAGCTGAAGAGAAAAAATAGGACATTATAAGAAGCCATCTGTTTTTCTCTTAATGGGCTTCTTTCAACTGATTGCAAGAGATAAACATTAAAGAGAAATTAAGCTACTTTAAGTGCAGTTCGTAGTTTTATACAGCTCTTTAGAGTGGGGAATGGTACATTTTACTACTCAGTAACTGACTACTGTTCATTAAATGAACTGAATTCTGATGGAATAGTACTCTTTTCTCAACACTTGAAAACAAAAATGTATTACCTGGATTTGTTAAGCAAATGAAGGCAGTTATTAAAGGTTAAAACAAGTAAAGTGTCTTTTAATTGCAGGTGATTGTTCAGACTCATATTTTTAATCCAAAATGCCTGAAAATATTGGAAAAAAGGGAAAATGTTTTTTTTTATTTTATTATTAATCAACGATAGGTTTTTGTCTAAAGAATGGCTGCTTTACACTGAATGGACAAAGTATGGTCAAAGTTTGTTTTTTTTGATTGCAACACCCTGAAATCTCAACCCTTTATAAGGTTCTCTTGAGCTTATATTTTATTACCAGATACTACAAATGATGGATGGAAGAATCCTGTAGGCAGTGTTAACAGATAAGCTGATCAAAGAAGAACCGTTTTATTCATGTCTACATTACTGAATGTATGCCTAATATGCTAATTTTAACAGCTGCATTCTATACTGTATTATAAAAGAACCTGCATTGATAAGGTCACCCTTTATTTTCTTAAATATCAAGGGTTATAAAAGGCATCACAATAACTACATAAATACATATTGTTACTTTGGTAAATCCTGGATTTACTGCTCTAGGATTATCTTAAATATACAACAATCTACACTCATGATCATATTCAAAACTGTGTTCCTGTACGGCTCATCCTTTATGAGTCACAGACATATGTTTGGCTATGAAGTTGCTGTACAAAGCTCTCAGATGTCATCAGGCAGTAATAGCTATCCCGGGTATTTGAACTTTCACATTAGAACTGTATTAAAGCACATATGTTTTACTGCTTTAATACAGTTGATGGAATTTATGTGACCGATGTCTCTAATAAAATAATATATTTTCATTAAACTTTATATACTGTATGTTGCTATTTCTTGAATATTTCAAATGAATTTCATTCTTATATTTAGTTGTTTACTATTTATTTTCTACTGTTTAAAGAAGAATGTAAATAAGTATTAGCTACAATCAAGTATAATTCTTATTAATTCATTCAAGAATAATTCTTAACACAAAAATGTTCAAAAGCACTGCAACAATAGAAATAGTGTATTTTACTGTTGTTTGAGCCATTCTCATAACTGCAACAATAAAAATAACAATGAGATAACCAACTGAGAAATAATCCTTTGAAATTTTCAAGTTCAGGTAATTTTAGCTGACCTTGGCCAACTGGTCACCCTCCCATTTCCAGACCCCATACAGTTTTTTACTGCATTTGATACGGCTCTTAATTAATTCAAATATAATATGGTGTGGTGATGTGTCAGTTCTTGTTAATCATGCTGACTGATGCTTGATTTAACTGGAAGATGTTAGACCTGGTCAACATAGCAGTGGCATTAAATGCCACAATAAAATACTGAGATGAAAAACATAATGGAAAAGGGGCAATAATAGTTGGTAATGATTGCCATACTTTATTTAAAACTGATAAATTTTATTGCAATAGGAACAGCCTAATTAGCATGTGTTATAACTTTTGAGATATTCAGTAAGATTAGGCACAGAGAGAGTTGTTGTATCAAACTTAAAAAACATCAGGTTTGTAACTATACTGACAATGAGAGACATGCTGGTGGAACTAGAACAAAAATAGTTCCTCAAATGTCAGTGAACAAAAGCATAACAACCCAATAAGACTGAAAATAATTCCATTTTTTTTCTAAATCTAAATCTAAATTCATTATTTCTTGAATGCAAATGATGCATTCATTAAATGTCAGGACACCAAGGTAACCAGAAGATTTAACTGTGTACCAAATTTTGCAAAGAAATAATGCCAAAAATCGGAAAATAAATTGCAGACCACAGTTGTGGTAGAATAAAATCCCAAACCAATAACTCCTGTCTAAAACACTTCTAGTTTCTGTTTAGATGTTTATTAAAGAGGGCAGCACGATGGCGGAGTGGTAGCGCTGCTGCCTTGCAGTAAGGAGACCCGGGTTTGCTTCCTGGGTCCTCCCTGCATGGAGTTTGCATGTTCTCCCCGTGTCTGTGTGGGTTTCCTCCAGGTGTTCCGGTTTCCTCCCACATTCCAAAGACATGCAGGTTAGGTCGATTAGCGATTCTAAATTGGCCCTAGTGTGTGCTTGGTGTCTAGGTGTGTGTGTATCCTGCAGTGGGTTGGCACTCTGCCTGGGATTGGTACCCTGCCTTGTGCCATGTGTTGGCTGGGATTGGCTCCAGCAGACCCCCGTGACCCTGTGTTCAGATTCAGTGGGTTCGAAAATGGATGGATGGATGGATGTTTATTAAAGGTAAAAAAACAGCATGCTCTGTTTGCAGGGAAATCTGGTGTTCCTGAGCATGAAGACATTTTTTAAATAGCTTAACATAGATAAGTAACTTTGATGCCTGTTATGCTAATCAGCAACACCTAATGGCATTTTGCCACCTTTGTGCGATCGTCCCTCAATCATGCACACTTCATTAGGTTATACCTCTTCGTGTTCATTATTCATTATGCTAATAGTTGACACTTTTTTGCCATTTGGCAATCTGTCCGATATGCTTTCAGCCACAACTTTTTATTTGTAATCCTCTTCCCAGTCTTTGGAATCCCCTTTCAAGGTGTCATTTTATATTGGTTGCGTGGTCTCCATTTTTCCTGAGCTACTCTGATAATCCCATATATCCCATGTCATATTTTTGTTTAGAAAAAGTTGATAACAAACCATAAGGGTGTGTCTTATTGTGAAAGAATAGCCCTTACCCCAGTACTAGATGCATCAACTTCTAGTTCAAAAATGGAAGTCAACAACAGGGTGTCTCAAGATAGGGGTTGTGATAAAGGCTTCCTTTAATCTCTCAAATGATTCATGTGCCTGAATTACTCTACAAAATTTATGTGAAGTTTTCAATATAACAGCTTGGTTGCCATAGGATTAAAACCATTTACAAATCTGCGATAGTAATTTGAAAATCCTAAAAAATCGTGTATGAGTGAAGTTAGCACTTTCCACTTACCAATGGCTTTAGATTTGATTTGGTCCATACTAAGACTCTGCCTTGAAATATGATATCCAAGAAACAACAGAGGGTTGCATTTCCCAAAAGCATCATAATGGTAAGAACATCATACTAGATCCAACTTAAGATTGATTGTTAATTCGTAATTAAAGAAGTACATTAAATCCTTCTTAATTACTAATTACTTCTTGCTGGACAAAGCACATTAAATTCATGGTATGTTAATCATTCTGGAATGCTAAAATATTTTATTAAATGATACACAGTAAGTTACATAATTAAAAGCAATAATGCATTAATTAAATTGCATCATTGGTTATAGCAGTAGTTTACATCATATACAGGGTTACTGTGAAAATAAAAGAGCAATGTTAATTTAAATTTAAAGTTTGAATACTCTTTTATGTCTGTTGTGATTGTCATTATCAAGTGGACACACCCACTTATTGTTAAAATTTAATATAGATACTGTATTTGTTGACAGACCACTGAAATTTGTGATTTCAGGCTGACCAAGTGGTATCTATGTTTCTGAAGACATTAGAAGTAAAGGAATGTATATACACATTAGGGTTGCAAACAGAAAAAAAGAAGAGTATGGTCCAGATATGTTCACCATTATTCACCTTGTTCAGAAGACAGTATTTATGGCACCGATATAGAGGACTGGTTATACTGTGCCTGTAGCCAAGAATGAATAATTCTTATACTAGTTGTGTTATATTCTGAGCTATGTTTAGGTTACAGCAGCTTTTTTGTATGAATTCCCTAACAGCCATCGTCCAACTCACAAGGGATAGCAAATTCTCTAACAATCCCACCTCTTTTACATTACACACACACACACACACACACACACACACACACACCACTTAACGTGAATGACTGGTTGTTTATTGAAAATCCATTCAGGAAGAGAAGTTGGGGAGCATGCACTGATAGCTGCAGAAATGTATAACAACTACTAATCATAACACCTACCAGCCTTAAAAATATAAAGCTAACAGCAGTATTACTTGCAGCATGTAAAGGATATTGAACCTTCTAATTCTAATGCTATCAGTGTGAGCATCTGCCTGCTTTTACTAGCTGCTATAATGAGGATTAACACATCACTAGGCTAAATAATTGAAAAGGCAATAGTCTTAAACAAGCAGAGGGTACAGGAGCTAAAAACACCTAAACATGTTTAAAATGTACAAAAAATAAAATAGAAAAAAGCACTTTTACCAACAGTGCTTAAAAATATTTAAATGGAAAAATGAAAGTGTCCAGTTACTCTCTTTCACATGTCATCAAATAGTAAGCATTCCTGTGAAGGTTTTTGCATTTTGGAAATAGCTCTGGACACTGAAAGACTGAACAAGACTGGCAGAACAGTAAGGCCAACAAAATTCACCCCTCACAAGCAAAATAACAACAAAAGTCAGACTATAGGAGACCAAACTTGGACTAGGGTAGTCATAGGATATAAAGGAAATATAACATCATTTCAAGATATAGAGCTGCAGACCCTTAAAAAAGTGAATCTATTTATTAATCAAAAATATGTTATAACAAAAGTAAAGGTGGAAAAAGGAAATCTTGGTAGTTGGAGACTCCATTCTTTATGACACTGCCAGCTGAATATACAGTAGAGATTGTCAAATGACAATAATAATTTTAAGACTGCAGGCACTATATTAAAAGCAAGCTGCAATCTGATTTGTTTACAGGTTGGTTCTCAGACAAACTGTGATGCCCTATACATGCCCTCCCTAGACACAGAACAGTGCTGCATGTGGCACAGTATTGAGGATGTGATAATATTCTGTTTTTGTTTTAATCCTATGTACTTTGTATATTTCCCATGTTATGTTATCTACTTGAAAGCCTATAACTTACTACAGTAATTCTAAACGAGAGCATTTTTTCCTAAGGGAACTTGATATACAACACATAGCACCCTTGTCAAGATATAATGTTTTATGCATACTTTCAGGATCAAAGCCTTTAGGCAGAGCCATCCCTCCCCAAAGTAGCTAGCCAATTAATATATTTGTAACAGCACGAGATATGGAAACATTATGTGAGTCTTTTGGCATAAAGAATAAACCAACTGAGACAAAAACAACAATGACATTTATTTCTATAGCACATTTTTATACAAACGATGTAGCTCTGCTTAATAAGTTTGATTGGCCAGGGTGGACAAACAAAAGAAAAGAAAATACTCCAGTTAAGCTGGAGAAAAAAAAAACTGCATTTGTAGGGGTTTCAGGGCAAAAGACTACCAATCACTCACCGGTCAATCTACCTAACATAAATGTTCATAAGTAGTTATTTAAGTTTTTTTACTTGTTAAGTTTATTTTTATTCATTTATTTACTTATCAATCATTTTGTTGATTGATCGGCCATATTGTTTGTCCTGTGAGTCAGTATTCATGTTTTTATGTTTCTGCTGCTGTTTGCACCTGAATTTCCCCAAGGCATTATTAAAGTGTATGTAATCTAATCTAATCTTTATTTGTTAAGGCTTCATCCTAAAGAATTCAATGCAGTGGATCCTGTGGTAAGTTGGGGTTTGAGCATTCATTTAAACATTAAAATATCACAGATGGTTGCACAGGACTTTGTTCAGGTTGTGGCATCTGTCTGCAGATGAAGAACAGAGAGAGAGAAGGAGAAAGAAACTCCATCCACCTTGCTGAATCTAAAAGCCTCCCAACAAGACAACACCTCCTCTGCAGATGTTACCTTTATATTTATGGGAAGTATTATCGAAGCTTTCTGACTTTAAAGTAATGATGTGTTAGGTCTTAAAATCTATGCTTTAGTATTATTCACTATTATGTATCAGTTATTTCATGTAGTTCTTTTTCTATTAATCAAAATTAAATACTGCTTTGTCTTTTAGTTTCTGTACCTATCTGTACATCTTGAATAACTGAATAATAAAGTAGATGCAGGGCACCTGTTGTGGGGAGAATACCACTTTCCCACATGGCTAGTGGGCTGAGGGGGGTCATCCCCAACAGAGGACCTTACAGTTGGTAGTGATGCATTGATGGTTGATTAGTGACATTAACCAAAGGGTATGTCAGCCTAAGTTTTATCTGGGGACAATGAGAATGTGTTTTAGACTCCACATGCCTTGGTTATTCTCAGGGACCAATGTATATCAGGCTTTAAGTCTAGGTTTCTCACACCATTTGAAAAGAAATCATTTAGCAAAAAAATAAAGTAAAAGCTAAACTTACATCAGTTATTTTTCTTGAGATTCTACCAGCCATATCCAAGAGCCACCCCATCAGAACTGAATATGCATCCATTAATGTACTGTATGGCTGAAAGAATTATGTGAATAAAAAGATTTTAGGTTTTTAAATAAGTTGAAAGCCTTTTACCAAAAGCCCTTCCTTTATCCACTGCTATAATTTAGGTAATTTTTGTTTCTTTGTTCACTTTTGGTTTACATTTTACTTTATTTTACAATGATGTCTTTGCTGTAATTTTGAGAAACTATAATATTGGCATTATGAGTTGTAGTATCACATGTACATGTTGTAAAAGACAGGCTCACAGTTTTTTTTAACATTTGTTCTTTGTTTCTTTTCAAAATTAAAACTCTAGGCACTACTAGCTTTTGCATTTTGAGCTAATCAAATTATTGTCTTGGCTGAGTGGTTTTTCAATTTAGTGCCATTTCAACAAGTACTGTTTTGCCTTTCCCTTTGCTTCTGTTAATCCATTCTCTAGTACATCTGACCTTACTCATTTTGACTACTGTAAGAGGTCATGGGAAATCGCCAGTAGTTTACATGTGTTTTGTGGATTCTTTGAAGAGCTTACGAACAGGTACCCCATAGAATCTGGTAGGTGCTTAAAGAATACACGGTTCTAGAGCCACGGCTACATGCAGCTCATGTATTTGCTTAGGAAGAGTTACCTCTCATATTTTTAAGTAGTGTTTGTTCAACGTGGCATTGTCTTCTCACCTTTTTGTGATTTTCATGGACAGGATATCAAGGTGTAACCAAGGTTTGGGATCTTAGACCATGATCTTCAGCATGCTCTGAAACTATCTGTAGTTGAATGTGATATAGTTGGGATAAGAAATGGCATCCCTAAATCTGTGGTCAGATTTGAGCAACTTCCCCAAGTAGTGTTAATGTACTGAAAGGTGCCTTTAGCATGGGAAAGGTACTATATAAATAAAATGTATTATTATTATTATTATCATTATTATTATTTCAAGTGGCAACAGAAGCGATTGTGCGGTTGACCAATGAATGAGTAAATTGGTAGCAGTCTTGCATGTGTTCCAAATAGTCAGCTTTAGCTCAGAGAGAGCTAAGTAGTTGGATCAAGTTTTCAGTCTACCAATAAGTCTACATCCCTCATCTCACCGATAACCTAAGCCCTGACCAAAAGACAGAAATTGGAACTACAATTGGCAAAAGTGAGGTTTTTGCACAGAACTTCTGGAGTCACTCTCTGCAATAGGATGAGGAGGCCAGGAACTTCACAGCAGTACCAACACTTCTGCCAAAGAGCAACAGCCAGTTGATGTGGTTTGTGCATGTAGTTAGGATGTCCCTTACAAGTCTCCCACTTGATGGGTACAAGGCACAGACCACTGGGAGAACACCATTGGCAGACCCAGACATGTGTAGGGGTCTCCCAGTGTGTAGTATAGCTTTCAGCTAGAATAAAAATGCTGGGGATTCCCAAGATTAGTTGAATGAATTTCTGAAACTAGGCTGACCTGTTTTTTCCAGCTCAGCATGTTGCTACCATGATCGTCATTAGTATAGGCAAACTAAAAGTGAAATGAGCAAATACAATTGAAAAAAAAGAAATAGCCTAAATGAATGAATAAAAACATTTTTATAAAAGTAAAAGATCAATCAACATGAAAAAATATTTAAAAAAATCTGATTTAAAGGAAATAAAAAAACAAATTTCAGAAGAACTACTGATAGGGCAAAGACAAAAGACCAAAACATTTTCAAGTAGCTATCCAATAAAAAGAACAAAAACAATTTTAAGAAAATTTTCAAAGGCACAATAATAGTAAAGTATTGGTAACTATTTAGCTATACATATAATTGTAGCCACCAGCACATATTAAAATACTTCTTCTGCATTAAGTTAATTTAAGGAGGTGCAACTAATTACAGATGTACAAAAAAAATAAAAAATAAACAGTCTAGCATAAATATGTCTCCAATGTATACTGCTCAAAAAAATAAAAGGAACACTTTTTATTCAGAGTATAGCATCAAGTCAATGAAACTTCTGGGCTATTTATCTGGTCAGTTAAGTAGCAGAGGGGGTTGTTAATCAGTTTCAGCTGCTTTGGTGTTAATGAAATTAACAACAGGTGAACTAGAGGGGCAACAATGAGACAACCCCTAAAACAGCAATGGTTTAACAGGTGGAGGCCACTGACATTTTTCCATCCTCATCTTTTCTGACTGTTTATTCATTAGTTTTGCATTTGGCTATGGTCAGTGTCACTACTGGTGGCATGAGGTGATACCTGGACCCTACAGAGGTTGCACAGGTAGTCCAACTTCTCCAGGATGGCACATCAATACATGCCATTGCCAGAAGGTTTGCTGCGGCTCCCAGCACAGTCTCAAGGGCATGGAGAAGATTACCGGAGACAGGCAGTTACTCTAGAAGAGCTGGACAGGGCCATAGAAGGTCCTTAACCCATCAGCAGGACCGGTATCTGCTCCTTTGGGCAAGCAGGAACAGGATGAGCACTGCCAGAGCACTACAAAATGACCTCCAGCAGGCCACTGGTATAAATGTCTCTGACTAAACAATCAGAAACAGACTTCATGAGGGGGGCCTGAGAGTCCAACGTCCTCTAGTGGGCCCTGTGCTCACTGCCCGGCACCGTGGAGCTCAATTGGCATTTGCCATAGAATACCAGAATTGGCAGGTCCACCACTAGTGCCCTGTGCTTTTCACAGATGAGAGCAGGTTCACCCTGAGCACATGTGACAGACATGAAAGGGTCTGGAGAAGCTGTGGAGAACATTATGCTGCCTGTAACGTCGTTCAGTATAAACAGTTTGGTGGTGGGTCAGTGATAGATTAGGGAGGCATATCCATGGAGGGGCGCACAGACCTCTACAGGTTAGGCAACAGCACCTTGACTGCCATTAGGTATCGGAATGAAATCCTTGGACCCATTGTCAAACCCTATGCTGGTGCAGTGGGTCCTGGGTTCCTCCTGGTGCATGACAAAGCCCGACCACATGTGGCCAGAGTATGCAGGCAATTCCTGGAGGATGAAGGAATTGATATCATTGACTGGCCCCCACGCTCACCTGACCTAAATCCAATAGACTACCTCTGGGACATTATGTTCCGGTCCATCCGACGCCGCCAGGTTGCACCTCAGACTGTCCAGGAGCTTAGTGATGCCCTGGTCCAGTTCTGGGAGAAGATCCCCCAGGACACCATCCGTCTTCTCATTAGGAACATGCCCCGACATTTCCATCAAATGATGTGGCATCCTTTGGTTCCTAACACATTACCCAGTCGATATCTAGAAGAGAGAAGAGCGACTGTGCATTACGGCTGAGATCTTTAATAAGGTACGGTAGTTAGTCTTTTCAATATAGTATGTGTTATTTATGCAGTACATCTGAACAGAAGGCAGCTGGTTTTCAGTATATGTTTTGTGCCAACTTCACCACCTTCCATAGTGTGTTTCAATCTTGAGTCACACCAGACAGTCTAACTCTAGATGTTTACATGAACAGATGAATAAATCAAAACTTTCCTCAGATGTTTTACACATACTGTATCCAACTCCTCAATTGAACTAGAGAGTCAAACTTCTCAACTCTAAAAATAACCAGGATTAGTCTCTTTGGATGAATCTCTAACCAACCTCTGTTAAGAAAAATTCTAGAAAAAGTGTTTATTTAAAAAAAAAAGAAACAATTATTTGAATAAAAATTCTTTTCTTGGTTTTAGATCTAATCATAGCACAGAAATTGCCCTCTTCGAAGTCTTTAATAACTTACAACTGAATGCTGCTGTTAGTAACATGTAATTCGTTGTTCTCATAGACTTAAACAATGCTTCTGATATTTGAGATCTTAATATTCTCTGCTTGTGCTTTAAATTAGTTTTAGTTGTACATTACAGGGAGAGGGCAGCATGGTGGCACAGTGGTAGCACTGTTTTCATTTGGAGGCTGTGTGGAATGTGCATGTTCCCCCCTGTTTGTGTGGGCTTCCTCCGGGTGCTCTGGTTGCCTCCCATAGACCAATGACATGCAGATTAGGTAGACTGGCAATGTTAAATTCTGCATATGTGTGTTTGTGTGTGTGGTCAACCTGCAGTGAACTGGCACCCTGTCCAGGCATCATTCCTGCCTTGCACCCTATGCTTGCTGGGATAGGCTCCAGTATTCCTAGAAGATGGATTGATTACAGGAAACTGTCAGATTTTTAAGTATCGAGGTTATTTCTATGTCCTTTATTATTCTCAATTTATTCGCTCCTGTTAGGTCAGGTTATTTCTAAGCATAAGGACATAACATTCCAGATAGCATACAGCTATACCGATGTTCTCAACTTCCTGATTTAATGTCTTGCATCCATACTGCAAAATGGATGGGCAGTAATTTCCTTAAACTAAACATGAAAAAAAAGAAATGCTAGTTAAAGGCTTCAGAAAAAAGGAGATTCATATGGAAAACTTTCTTCATCAAGCTTTGCAAATATAGCCTGAAATAAAGAAGCTAAGTATTATTATGGATTCAGAGCTAAATTTTAAATCACACATTTAACTATATTATAAAGACTGTTTTTTACAGTTAAGAAATATAATTTAAAATTCGGTCTTTTATTCTTACTCCTCCCTTTGATTTTGGGAGATTTTTAAGTCAATTGACAAGCCTCATTGCATCACAATTTCTTGAACAGTGCATCATAGCAAAAGTGAATAACTGACAAATTATGACTGCACAATGCCCTGGGTGGTGTTTTGGCCTTGAATACCTAAAGGTTGTTTCTCTAGCATCCTGCCTCTGATCAAAGCATATATCATCAAACAAGAGCCTGGCATTTACCATTACAACCATCATGAACCTAAAATGCTTGCATAATTAACAGTGATTTAATGTATGTTTGAATCCCATTAGGGATTATTCCATTTATTTGATATCCTGATAAAGCACTCTGAACTGCACTTTTCATATAAAGATGTGATATATAAATAAATATTGTTGTTCCATGGAAGAGAACTGTACGTAATATTTATTCCTGCCAAATCCAGAAGGAACTGTACTACTAACTGCTTAATCCAGTGTGAAACCAACATAGTTCTGTAACTGGTTTGAACCCACTCCTGTACAGTTTTAAAACAAATGCTGTGGTGAAACATCCTTTTTCATTCTTTCATCAAGTCTGACCTTCACAGCTTAGTAAATTTCAGATCCAATACTTGCATAGCAATAAGGACTAAAAACCAAAAATCCCACACACACATTAAATCATTTTTTTTTTTTAAATAAATGTTCTCCATGGGATAAGTTTAATTGGAGAATCAATGCAGTTGATAATTGTTCTGTGTATTTCCAGGAAGTTAATGAAAGAGCTTAAGCTTTATTCTTTTTTTTTGTCCCAAGTGGCACCATTCGGTAAAAGTAGAGGTATGTGATGTGAGTACAGCACCAGAAAGCAATCAAGGAAATCGATAGCAATAACCACTCTAAAGAAGGCTACCCCAGCAAATCAGGATTATTTAACACTTAAGCTGGCCTTAGGATAAACTAAATTCTGCTTGCTTGTTTTGCACATCTCTCTTGCTTGTACTTTGTGATTATATCTTCTTGAAAAGGCTTGCACAGCAAAATAGCCTGAATTAAATTAACACTTAATGGGTGTACTGTATATAAGAGCAGTCTTTCCATGTATAAACTTTTAAGGGTAACTTTAAAACTGTAACTATTAATTCAGCCCAGGTGAAGTTGCTATATAAATTGTCAAAGAAGTTAAAACTACTGCAATGGCCGATCCCTTACCCAGACTGGCCACTACACTACCAAGACTTATTCCTTGGATTACCTGAGGTTTCTTGCTCTAATAACAAGCCGTACTCCTTACAAGTTGTCTTATTGTTCCCGACACAACGAAATAATCAGAAAACAGTAAACAAATATGTAAAATCAAACACAGATATATTGTAAATTGAAAAGACAGACAAATATTCAATAATATATATGTGTGTGTGCAAAACATCACTATCCCAAAACCATCAGTGACTAATTACTATATAAGTACAAGAATATACAAATATTTACATTGACCCTTCCTTGCCCCTAAACAATAAAGAAAAACATGTAATACAAATACAAACACGGATTAGATAAACACAGCAATTGAAAATGTGGTGAAAAAAATGAGTCCAAAATAAAGTCCTGCGGTATTGAAACTGACTGTAGTGTTATTGTGCTCCTTCCCGACAACAAAACGACCTCACCATAAAAAGTCCTGGCAATGGCTGGTATGAATCCGAACCCCGGGGTTACTCGGCTCTGGCTGTTGTGATGTACAATTGGATGTTGAAAAAAGCAAGCAGTGGACTAAAGCAATGATCGGCAGTGATGAGTTGATAAATGGATGGGTTAAATTGGCTTCTTTTCCTCTCGATTTGTCTCCTCTCTCCTCACCTCTCTCTCTCTCTCTCTCACCTTTGCTCCTCTTTTTTAAATGCAAAATGTCCCGGATGTAACAGGTGGATCCAACAGGTGATTTCCGTCTCGGGGCTGCGGTCTCTCTCCATCATCCTTCCCCTCTGTACTTACGGGGACAACATTTACTGATGCACATATAATGGACAGTAAACGGGACGATGAAAACAAAATGCACTCAGCACAAACATAGAACATACTATTATTATGTAGCCCCACTACACTACATTACTAGAGTGAAATATAGGTATTACAAATATACTGTTAAATCTAAATTTGTATAAAGAATGGTATTTAATAATAATACTGTTAAATTCACAATTCTAACAGAAGGACTGGTGGCATGAAAGGAATGATTGCCCTAGGTTCTAGGGTCCTTTTCCACCTTGTTACCATTTCTCAGGCTATGACTTTAAAAAGCAGGGTTTTCTATATGCACCAAGCATTCAGTAATTCAACTAAAATTTATCACATATATCTTGAATAAAATTATCTAAAGTGTACACAGGGCAAAATCCAACCTGCAAGGATGCCATCTAGCTCCAGCATCACTAGGCCATATGATTTAGGAATGCACTAAATTAACATCATCTTGGACAAAAATCTGCCTTGGTGTCACAATCACTCAATGTCCATTAACAGCAAAATTTGGTGACACAAATAGATGAACACACACTAGCTTGATCCATAATAGAAATGAAATTCTGCAGTACGTCTCTACAGTGGTGTGAAAAACTATTTGCCCCCTTCCTGATTTCTTATTCTTTTACATGTTTGTCACACAAAATGTTTCTGAGAAGTAGACCAAAAGCACCTCAAAAGCTAGACATCATGCCAACAAGATCCAAAGAAATTCAGGAACAAATGAGAACAGAAGTAATTGAGATCTATCAGTCTGGTAAAGGTTATAAAGCCATTTCTAAAGCTTTGGGACTCCAGCGAACCACAGTGAGAGCCATTATCCACAAATGGCAAAAACATGGAACAGTGGTGAACCTTCCCAGGAGTGGCCGGCCGACCAAAATTACCCCAAGAGCGCAGAGACGACTCATCCGAGAGGTCACAAAAGACCCCAGGACAACGTCTAAAGAACTGCAGGCCTCACTTGCCTCAATTAAGGTCAGTGCTCACGACTCCACCATAAGAAAGAGACTGGGCAAAAATGGCCTGCATGGCAGATTTCCAAGACGCAAACCACTGTTAAGCAAAAAGAACATTAGGGCTCGTCTCAATTTTGCTAAGAAACATCTCAATGATTGCCAAGACTTTTGGGAAAATACCTTGTGGACTGATGAGACAAAAGTTGAACTTTTTGGAAGGCAAATGTCCCGTTACATCTGGCGTAAAAGGAACACAGCATTTCAGAAAAAGAACATCATACCAACAGTAAAATATGGTGGTGGTAGTGTGATGGTCTGGGGTTGTTTTGCTGCTTCAGGACCTGGAAGGCTTGCTGTGATAGATGGAACCATGAATTCTACTCACTTGCCAGAGGAGGCAAGTGAGGCAGAGCCTCACCTGTCATCATGAAAAGTAAAAAAAACTAATAATGATAATATATAAATTTGTCCACTGGTCTGTGCTATAAATTTGTTTTCTCTATGATTCCAATAATTTTGTTCATTTTTATAGTCAAAATCACTGAATTGGTGCATTTCCTGTTCAAATGGAAGGGAGAAACGTGAGGTGTGGTAGCGATGAGACAAGCCTCACCTCACCTCAGACAGAGCTGCCTCTCACACACTGGGTTGATGCATGCAATTGCCTGTTGCTGTCTCTCTGTATGTTGCCAATATAATGTTTGCAGACACATTTATTATTCGCCTTGACTTTCGACAGTCTGGCTAATATCTTTAATGAATGTGTGTGACATATTTAGTCTTGCTGATCAGACATAAAACCGCATGTGAAAAGGCACAAGGTGAGGCAGACAGTACTGTGGCGCACTGAAGGGGGCAGATGTGAGCCCAACAGGTGCTCGTTGCTACAGTTCTTACACAGAGGCACCAATAAGCGGTGGTCCATTCATTTTTATTTTTTTGTCCCGACTGCAAAAAAGAAAGATTAAGACTTTTAAAACTTTTTTTTGTTATCCTTTTGTTGAACAGTCTGTATTAAAATTGATTAAAGCATCAGAATTAAAAGCTTTTAAAAACAGCTAAATGTTTCAATTAAGGTCAAAATTGAAATCCATGTTTGTTGTATACCACTCTATACTTTCATTTGTTTCGAATGAGTATGAATTGTGGAATTGCAATGGCAAATTTAGAACACATGGAGGGCACAGAGCAAATGTGCTCTCTCCATTCTCTCTCACCGCTATAAATGTAACGTTCTTTCTTAGCTAAATACAGTATGTACCTTACCTATGTGTGTGTAAAGAATGCTGATGAGATATGAAACATAAGCAGTGGTCAACTGAATAGTGAATAAGCTACTCTTTTGGGTTCATATATTTGTAAATCTGACTCTAAAGGAGTCAGTGCCTCACCGCACGCCACTGGTGCAACTTATGCACTTTTAAAGTGTAGGATGTCAAACTAGAAATCCCTGGATGTCTCTGCACTGTACTGTACAGAGGCAACTATGGTTTCAGCATGACAAAGAATCACATCTGGTATTAGTTACATTACATATCTGAAATACAATGACATTAACTGACAAGGAATGGAACTGAAAAGTGTGCAGAAATAAATGAAAACAACAAAAAAAATCACTAAAAACTAACAGCTTAATACATTTTTTCCTTTCCTTTCAATTTTAAGCCTCAATTTTTACTCATGTCAAAGAGTTAGGATTTAAGCAAATTTTCAAAACACTGCCTTTAGTAAATGAGGTGATAGGAGCAATGAGGGGACTAAAGTTACAGATGAATCCCTGATAGAAGTTCACAAAACCAACAAAACTTTGCACCTGTTTGATAGTCTTCAGAGGTTTGGATTGAGGAATAGAGGAGACCCTCTCCTGGCACATCTCAGTACCAGTACAGCTAATATAGTGTCCTAAAAATATCATAGATGACTTATGAAATTCACATTTCTTAATTTTGAAAAACATATTGTCAAATGAGATATCACCTCCCTCACTTGAATGAAATAGAATTCCATATATTCTTTAAAGAATATGAGAACATTATCAATGTAAACAAGAAGACAGTGTCCCAAAAGATCACAAAAATATTGTTAACAAATGATTGAAAAATTGCAGGGGAGTTAGCCAATCCACATAGCATGACCAAATATTCAAAATGCTCAGAGGGCGAATGATAGGCAGTCTTCCACTCGTCAATGCCTCTTACATATACAGTATCAGATTATAGGTACTCCTTAAATCTATTTCAGTAAAAATCATGGAACCCATAACCTGGTCGAGTAACAACAAAGTCAAAGAGATGGTGTAAGTATTCTTGACTGTGATCTTATTTAGCTCATGAAAAAAGCTATACACAGTTGTGGACAGCCATCATCTTTAGAGACAGAAAAAAACAGCTTCTAACGGACTGTCTGATAAAACCATTTGCTATATTATCCTGTAAGTACTTTTATTCCTACAGCAGTCTTGCCTATTTCTATGGGCTCAGAAGCACTGGGCATAGCATACAGCAGCTTAACAACATTAAACTTGATGGTTCTTAACATAAACCTTTTCTTGTGCAATACCTTACTCCTTTCTTAGTGTCTCCTCAAGATCACATTCAACAATCTCGTCTATTATTACATCTGAAAACTACTATGGAAAACAGTAACTAGTGTAGTATCATCGATGCTCACATTGTGAGAGTTTTAAAAGAAATACAGTACAATAAAATACAGTACAATTTATTTTTGTATAGCCCAAAATCACACAAGAAGTGCTGCAATGGGCTTTAACAGACTCTCTAAGAAGACAAGGAAAAACTCCCCAAGAAAAACCCTTGTAGGGAAAAAAATGGAAGAAACCTTAGAAAAGGCAATTCAAAGAGAGACACCCTTCCAGATAGGTTGGGCGTGCAGTGGGTGTCAAAAAAGGGGATAAATACAATACAATACACAGAACAGAACACAAGTAATCCTCAATACAATATAATAAAATCTAAATAAAATATTGCAAGTACAGAGCAAAATTCAACAGTAGATGGTGTTGCACAATATGATTTGGATTATACTGGAAATAAAGTTTATTTCTCTTAGTTTGAGGGGGGTGCTGTAAGTACTACAGACCTGATCAGGAATGACAAGCATACTGGCAAACCCCGTAAGCATGACCAGGTGTTTATTTGCATAAAGTGCAGAAACCCTTTCAACTGGCTTATCAGTCAAGCATGCAGTCATTCAGTATAAGCGATTTTTTGCACTATCATCAGGATTCGATCCTAGCTGTATATAGAATACCAGTTTGGACTGGTTGATAAAAGCACTACATTATATATGATCCCTGGCAAAATGCTGGGGGTGAGGCAAAATGCTCTTAATAGTTTCTTTGATGGTTGTGAACTCACTAAGCATGTGCTGTACTGTAATTATGAGTCCCTTCAACTGCACTTTTATCAGAACCTGCTATTCCACTAAATGAGCCTCTTCAGTTACCATGTTAATTCCCTCAGGGTCACTCATAATCATTCAGTACGTGACGAGACAGTGTCTCTGGGTTTATTGTGAGTGACAAAAGGATCAGGAGATCATAATGAGAACCAGAATCAGAGTCAGTGCATGCAAGGTCAAAAGCAGGAGAACAAAATATAATGAGCAACCAAAGAACTAAGGCAAACCAAAAATCAAAGTCAAAAACAAACAGAGCGAAAACTAAAACAAACCCAGTACTTGGCCTACTTCGAAATGAAACTAACACTAAAGACTGTTGTGTTTTTTATTCAACTGAAGGATAATCTCAACTTGCACCGTACTCATTGCATAAATAATAAATGGAAGAAATGAAATAATTATACATTATTTAAAGAGAAGTTTCAAACACTTAAACCCACAGAAATTAATGTGTACTATGATACCTGCCTTTTTGTGGCTTTGTTGCTGTGAGGTGCAGTCCTGGAAGTCACACTATGTGACATCATCAACGTAATAGTTTATAAGCTAGCTCTGCATGTTTCATGGACACTACCACTGCGTGGCTTCATTGTTGTGACCCATTGTTTGGTGTTAGAGGTCTTGACTTGTAACTCACAGTTTCAAGGTAAGCACAATTTACTTCCTGGTATCTGAGATTTTAGATACATTTTCAGAAAATTCATCGTGTGATTAAATTTGGTTAATGTTTCCTGGTATTAGAACTTTAGCTCCAGCTTTTGACTTTAATTTAGGATTTATTTGGATTTGTTGTTAGTACATTTTGGGTTTGACCCTTGCCTGTTTGCTTTTGACAATGTTTCATCTTTTGAGCCATTCACATTTAATAACCTGCCAACTCTTTCTTTACACTGCAAGGAATATTACTTAAGTGTTAGTTATTTCTTTGTGCTCCCAGATGTTGTTTCTTGCTCTATAGTTTCATTTCAAACTTCTTTTTAATGTACTGTATTTGTTCTGCTAAAATCTTATTGGCTTTTACTCTATGTTTATAGCAGTCGTTCAACTTAAACATATTGTGTTCTGTTTCATCCATCCATCCATCCATTATCCAACCCACTATATCCTAACTACAGGGTCACGGGGGTCTGCTGGAGCCAATCCCAGCCAACACAGGGTGCAAGGCAGGAACAAATCCCGGGCAGGGCACCAACCCACCACTAGGCACGCACACACACACACACACACACACACATCCACGCACCAAGCACACACAAGAGACAATTTAGAATCGCCAATCCAGTGTTTTGTTTCATTTGTAGTTAAAAGATTAAATTCCTATTTAAGAGCAAACCTTTCCCTATAGAATGGATCATTTATCAATCTGGCATATTCCTGATAAGTTCTATAAATCTCATTGTTTAACTCTAATACCCATTGTCACACATGTGCGACTAGGGGACAGCCGAACGGCCCAATCACGTATGAAACCACAAGAAACGGGGATTTGGAATACGGCATTAATGCTCTCTTCTCCTTTAAACCCTCAGGAAAACAACAGAATAAAATGCCTTACTGCAAGAAACGGCTCTGATCTTCCCCCGAAGAATAACAGCATATTGTTCCATTAAGTTCATCGCACCTCAGCTTACTCCTGACGTCATTTCCGTCCAGTCTCCAACCCCCGTCAGCCTATTTCCTTTTTTCATTAAGCCTCCTCCGTAAAAGCTCCAAGAACCCATACTCTGTTGTCAAATGTGTATTTATTGTGCAACTTTGACTGTGGCAAATTTGAACTGGAACCTACCTACTGGAACCAGTATATTTGCAGGCTCCCCAACTCTTTATCTGTCTTGTGTCTCTTGATTTATTACACCATCTATTCCACAACTTACATGTATGTGAAACATACAAAAAAATTGTCCTCTTTAAAACGCCTTTAGTGTTTCCAAGTGTGTTCCCACAGAAATCTCTGGGGAAATGTTGGCATTTAAGAAAATGTAAATTTGTAAGGAAATTAATTTTAAAAAGTCCTCACCAAGTAGCATTAATTTATTAAATGTCCAGTGGTTAACTGGGTTTACGGGCATAATGATCTAACCTCCAAAATTAGAGGAACATAGTGGGAGACAAAAATTGCTTTGAATTTGCAAGATTTAATAGAGGATTGTAAGTACTTACTGGTAAGAAAATAATCAGTTCCTGAATGACTAAGATGTACAGTACTTATGAAAATAAATAATATTCCCTCAAATTTGGATACAGAAATATCCATGGGTCAGAGAGATTATGATCCTTAACAACTGTGTGTTTTCAATGTTATAGCTGCTATTCCTAAGGTCCTGTCCAGGTCCTGTCCGTAGTAGTACACTTAATACACAATACCCCATTCATGCAAATACCATAAACATAAATACTTAGTTGTCCATATTCAGTGCCAATATATTAGCCAGAATTAATTCAGATTTCTGAAGATTACCCAACAACACAATATTCCAACCTTCAGAGTCAGACACTGTCAGTTGTTACAAATTGAACTGTTTTGTGAATTAAAATTTACACACCTCTGGTTTTCTTATCAAATTGAGCATATTATATTTCACCTTTTATCAGCCCAGACTGATCATTACTTTTAAACTCTCTTCAGCAAAAATATGAGAGAACTTTTTTTCTCAAGTCTTGACTGACAGTTTTAATATTCCAACTTACAAAATTTTTGATTGATCAGAATTGTACCATTTCTGTCTGTTTGGGAACATTTTCTGATGATAGATTTAAAAAAATGAAATGTCTGAAATTATAGCTGAATCAGTAATTTCACATCTGCCATTGCCAGGCCTTCAAAGCTGTAAAATATACAATGCATTACAAAATTACAGGATGGGGAAAAATAGAAAAAATAGTAATTTGCTTGCTTTCTCTTCCCTTTCAAAACACTTTTCTCATCTTGCCTCTTAAACATGTCTAAGACCAGACACTTGAGAGTATCAAGCCAAGAGACATGGCCAAAAACACATAGCATGCCCCTAACTGTACTGAACTAAAATGTAAACTGATCTGTCAACAATTTAAAATCTACATAATAATGCAGTTTTAGCAGAACAAACCTAGTGTATAATTAACAATTGTACTAATGAAAAGAAAAATCCTAAACAAATACCATGTTAGCTCAAATGCAAAGTAATTAGTATTTTAAACAGTAGAAAAGAGATGAAAAAAAGAAAAGGTTTGAGTAGATAAATATGCTTACAAAATCTAATGGCATTACAAAGTGACTACTAGAGTACATTATTTCTAAAGAGTTAAGATATGTGTTTCTAACTCTAGGAAGATGAAGAGGAATTTTTGAGTAGTCCACTCAAAGACAGTCATAATAATGTAGTAAGGAGGAGAGATTTAACTCAGTTAATCAATTATTGGTTTTGCCTTTGGCAAAGCAAACAGTTGAATAAACAATTTGGTAAGGTTTCTACTTTATTTACTCTACCTTTCTCTGTTGTTTAAGATTGGTCTCCAGCTTTTAGACTTATATCAAGTTAACTGTTACAGACTTGTTTTAAGAAACAGAATAATATTATTTATTGATAAACACAAGCATTTTAGAAATCTGATAACTGCATATGTATTGTGATAGACGGCCGGCAGCTTATCCCAGCCAACACATCCAGGCCGCTAGATGGAGTACTCCCTGTAGCATAGAGGTGCCCCGGATTCCCGCAGGGCATCATGGGAGATGGAGTTTGGATTCACAACCCTGCTGGGGACTGTGGGTGCCACCGTGTGACGCTGCAGGGAGACGCAGGGATTTTTATTTTCCCTATAGCCCAGAAGTACTCCCAAGTCACGGGGACGGAAGAACAGAAGTACTTCTGGGCTGAAGAAAAATATAAGTCTTCATCTGACCCGGAAGTGCTATTGAATCACATGGACTGAAGGACAGGAGCACTTCCGGGTCAAGGACTATATAAAGGACTATGCGAGACCCAGCAAGCTGAGCCGGAGTTGGGAGGTAGAGTGACGGAGCTGCTGGGAGAGGAGGATTGATTATTTGTATTGGATTATTGATTATTGTTGAATTGTGGCATGTGTGGTGCTTTGTGCACTTTATTTAAGAAATTAAAATATTACTTGGTGCTTTTACTTGGTGTCTTGGGGATTTGTCTGCGGGGTTTGGGGAGCGACAGCACCCTGTAGTGTCACAGTATATTGCTATATTAGACAGGATGCAGAAAGACCAGACAGACAAAAATATGACATGGAGAGCCTTTGCTGATTACTTGTGTGGAATATGGCCGGCCGTTCATCCCAACCAATACCCCCAAGCCGCCAGGTGGAGCCATGCCTGTCAACATAGAGGTGCCCCGAGTTCCAGCAGGGCATCATGGACAGTGAAGTTTTTCATCACAGCCCTGCTGGATACCATAGGAACCTCCAGGGGACGCTGCAGGAAGGCCCAGAGACTTTTATTTCACCTATAACCCGGAAGAGAATCTTAGTCACGGCAACAGAGCGAATGACACACTTCCGGGTTGAAGAAAAGGAGCTTTTATCTGACCCAGAAGTGTTCACGGTCACATAGACAGAGAGAGAGAGAAAAACGCTTCCAGGTCACGGACAATATAAAGGACTGTGAGAGACCAGAGCGTTGAGCTGAGCTGGGTGGAAGGGTGGCAATGCGTCTGGGAGTGGAGGATTGATTATTGATTAGTTATTGTGTAGTTTATGAGTATTGTGGAGAGAAGGGTGCTTTGTGCACTTATTTGTTCAAATAAATATTATTATTGGACTTTTATCTGGTGTCTGACATCTGGTCTGAGGGTTCAAGGGGACGACAATGCCTCTATTTGCCACACTTGCTATTTAGAGTTCTACTTTATCTTGGTACAGACTGATAGTTTTACAATACCAAGCCTGTATGGATGATGTCCAATAGTTGTGTGGAGTTGTTGCTGCTCTGAGTTCAAGTGGAGGATACTTCTTCTGTTGGAGTGCACTCTTTCTCTTTCTGCATGATCCTTTGTTTGTGGTGTGCAGTGCTTTCCTCAGTTAGGCCCTTTGTTATGTTATCTGCAACTTCATAGGGAACAGCATTACTCTTTCTAGCACAAGAGTTTAGATGCTGAAGTTCCCTTCTTGAAGTCTTTTCAGAATACTGGCACACAGCTTTGGCTTGGCAGGCTGGATCTCAGGTTACAAATCCATAAAAAGAAAGAGGTTGTCAGTTTTCAGCACCATAAAGACAAACTGGCTCATCAGCTTTTAATTTCTGAAGGTTATTTTGTAGAGTGAGACCACAGTTTTCCCCTTGAGGCAGAGTGTCCCAGAGAGATAGTATGCCCCAAGACAGTCTCCAGGGAGTTCAGTGAAAGTGTGCCTTTGAATATACGCAGATGGGATGAGTCTAACTAGTATATGAAGATAGGTGGAATCTCTCATGCATGGATTAAAGTCACTACCAGTTACAAAATCTGGGTCTTCTCATAGGCAAATTATTCTGTTCATCCCAGTTGTCATTCCTTGAATTATAGGTCGTTGTTCTTGCTTGAGTCTATTTCGCGCCTTCTGACTTAAGTTTGTAGAGAGGCCTTTGGAAAGATGTCAGTGCAGCCATTATTTACACCTTTGTTATCAAATAAAGTACAAGCCTATCCTCATACAAGATGGAGTTCAGTCACTTAGTTTGAAATGTAAGTGGGGGAAGGTACAGCTGGTTGTCTGCATCCCTGTTAAGTCTGCTTTCTTAAGAGGTTTGGTGTGCCACTAAAGCCTAATGGGCAATTCACATTTTGTCCTATATAGCAAACTAAAGTATTTTTACTTGGGAAAAAACCCTTGTATTATCAAGTTGAGCTTCAAACACTTTCATTTTATTTTCATTTATGATCATTTTATTCTCTGTATTACTTTCCAGTTTTCTCTAAGCTTTACCTCGAGACTTTTGCTTGAGCATATCTCCTGATCTTTCATCTGCTGACTCCAGTCATTCAGATGTTTCTGCAAGTCAAATCATTGCTTGCATATCCATCATAACTGCACTTATCAACATTCTCAAGTCTTGACCATCCTCCATACAATCCTCATTACTGTCCTGTGATGGCATTGTATAGCATGTAGGTATTGTTCCTGCAGTGTAACAATGCATGTGTGTCTGTGTTACAAATGAAGGTGACAAGGGACCTCTTTGTTTAGCTTTGTGGCACGAATGCGACAAGCTATCACTCATGTCCTCACTTATATACTTGCTGAGGATGGGGTAGATGCTCTGCCAGGTGTCAGCCTAGAACTCCCTTGCGGTAAATGAGCCTGGCTGTTTGGAGCCAATATCCATCTCCTGTTCAACAACATGCAACAAGCATTGATCACAGACTTTGAATTACACAGATTTTGAATTACAGCTCTTAAACTTCAGCCACATTTTAAAAGTCTTTTCTTATTGTTTAAGGTCGATCTATTTCATTTGGTTTCTTGACATGGTGCTCTATACATTTTGCAAGTCCCACCAGGAATGTTAGGAAGCAGGATATCACAAATATTAATGTAAAATAAAAAGCAGCATCACTACCAGCATAGCTGCATCTCAAGTGTTCATCTCCAATACTTACTTACAGTACTGTATTAAAGGTGGTTAAGTTACTTAATTCATCATTGTTCTGTCTCACACTTGTTGTTGCCTTTAACCATGTCTCACTTTAAAAGAAACTTAATTTCCAGTTTATTTGAACATTCTGCCCACCTAGAACCCAGAAATCTTTCTTTGCATTGGTCACTATGTATGCACTTTGTTTCTTCCCTGCTTCACTCATTCATTTAGTTTTGGGAATTCAAGAGAGAATCCCGCTTCTTTCAATACCAATTCAAAAAAGAAGAGAAAAGAGCTTAAAATATTTTTGTTTAAGCAAATCCTCCTCCAGAAAAACCAAGACTTTTTATAAAAGAAAAAGAAATCGGAAACAGAATTTTCTGTCTTTTTGCTCTGGTGCAAGTTTGTTTCAAGATTAAGCCATATTTTTATGTTTGGTTTGTTGCTCACCAGAAGGGATATTGTGCTCTACATTAAGTTAGAGCACCAGGAAAGGAAACAATTGTGTTCAGGGCTTTTGTTTTAGTTCTGCTTTTTGTTCCTGTCTGGCTGACCATTTTACCAGTTGGTAGTTGTGTTGCTCCTATGTCGATTTTCAGCATCCCTTTTTTGTGTGTTCATCTGAGACTTTTTGATTGCCTTTTCTTTCTCTATATTTTTATTGCATCCAGTGGTCAATCACATTTCACCAGTAGCTGCCACACCCCACTTTGTGGCTTCAGCTGGCCAATGTCCATCATTCAGCAGCTCCCCATATGTGTATTTCTATGCTGGTGTCCATTCAGTTACGTGTCATCTGATTGATGTCTTTCCTGTCTAGCCTTGCCTTCCTCTTGTCTGCAGCATCTTCCGTAGGGCTTTACAAAAGATTGTTTTTGTAGGTTGTTTCAGTTTTGAACACATTCCCCTCACGTGGTGATATTTGTAAGTAAGGGTTTTTCTGATTAATGAACAGTAATTTTTCTGAACCTGTTTTAGAGTCCCAGCACTATTTGCTGTACACCAGCAGTCTTTTCAAAGCTACCAGCTTTACGAATTTCCAATCTAACCCCACATACCCACTTTCTTGTTGATCGAATGTTAGTGCATCACAGTGCACACAACTCCAAGAGAAATGATCGTAGATCGATTGTTATCATTGTGGTGCACGTAACTTCAAGGGGGGACATCCCAGCTGCCCCACTCGTCAATCGTTTGTCCATGTATCACAGTGCTCAACAGTACAGGCACTTAAGTATGTCCAATTCAGGCACTATTCACTAATCTAGTGTATATATAATTTATCTCTGTCTTTTGAAAAAGAAATATCAGTTAAACCCACAAGCATGAAGGCAAACTAATATTATTAATATTATTTTATGTTTAGATCATATCACATTTTCCAGCCTGTATTGGATTCAATCCCTGATTTCTTTCTCCAACCATATATATTACTGTTGTTTATGGACATCATTTGCTTTGCATACAGACACAGGATTCAAAAATGCTTGGATAAGAGCACAATGTTAAATAAAATGGCTTTCATGTCCAGCTGGCCCATAAAATTAACAAATATTATATATATATATATATATATATTTATAAGCAATGTATTTGTTCCTGAGTCACCAAGGGATTTAGTAGTAACAGAGACAAAGAAAGCAGCATATGGTGTTAAAAAGCGCTAATAAACCATATTGTAAATGTGGAAAAGGAGCTAAGAGCCTAATGTTGTAATTGCAAGAGTTTGCTTCATTTACAACTTTGTGAGTCCCTGGGGCTACTGTAAGTGAAACTTAGCTAAACCCTGAACAGGTTGTGCTGTAAAGAAAACAAACAAAATAAATAAGATACTAATATAATGTTTACAGATTTAAAAGCAATGTTCAAAACTATAGTCATAAAGGATCAATCAAAATGGCTAAAAAGGACCACCACAAATTTAGTAAGAATCCTCCTTTTCCTGAGTTCAGAAGAAGTGACTATCTTCCCATGCTTCCAGCTCTATTTTTATAGCGGGGTAAAATGACTGTAAAGATGACAACTATACCCAGTGACACACATTAATCTAGGCCAGGGGTAGGCAACGTCGGTCCTGGTGAGCCGCAGTATGTGCAGGTTTTTGTTCCAACCCAGTTCCTTAACGAGAACTCAATTATTGCTGATGAAGCACATATTGCTTAATTGACATTTTGATGCTTCATTTTAGTGGTCTCGCTTGTTAAGGTTCTCCAACCTTAATTGCTTATTTCAATCTTAAACTGCTGCATTCAGTGTTTTAATTGCTCCTTATTAGCAATAAGATGTAAAAGACAAAGCAGCCAGCAGTTCTCCAGCTAGCTTTTTTCCAATTACATCTGTGTGTGTTCATCATGCACTGTTTGATTTAATAAAACACTTAATAGAAAAATGTGACAGACTGAAAATGATCTGTTTTAGGCTTCATATCATTTGGATGATATCCTTGGAAAGGAAAAAAATCTACGATATAAGAGCCTTACATTGCACAGACTAACAAGCCATAAAATTAAATAAGGTCTGACATTGGCAATGATTGGTTTCTAATTAAGCAATTGAGTTGGAATGAAAACCTGTAGCCACTGCGGCTCACCAGGACCGACGTTGCCTACCCCTGATCTAGGCAGAAGGCTTTTGTATCAGACCATTGTATTTCTGTAGCTTGCAGTATGTTTCATGTGTATTAAATATACTGCGCATTTATATGCTGAAGTCTTTTATATGATTAGCTGGAAAGTCACAGCTGAAATATAATAGAGTCATTGGGAAGTAATAATATAACAGCATGTTGTCTTATATTGTTCTATACTAGTAAGGTGGTTTGTGGAAGAATAATTTTAGGGTAACATAGCATTCATCTTAAAGAAATAGCATAAAGGGTTAATAAATGTCAGAAACCTGTTCAGGCACACCAGGAAACCAGATAAAGGTCTAGTGAACAACAAAATGTACACTGAAATATGAGAATTGGTATAGGAAAAATATTGAGATGGTCAAAAAATTTTGGAATGTACCAGAAGAAAGGTTGATATAATACACAAAATGTACTGAAGGATGACTAAGAGATGACTAAAAAATCAGCAGATGTCCTATAAACAAACAGAATGGACAGTTGGTATATGCAGAGAAATTTCAAGGGTGGTGGTGCAACTCAAAGGTATAAGAAGAAACAAAATATAATATAATACACTTTTATTTTACATAAATCATTTGGGTGTATACAATGAACCAACCAGAGTAAAATGTATGCATTGATTGACACTGTATGTAAATTCAACACTTTATAAAATGAACCTCTATTCTTTATTTCTCAGACCATTCTAAACATGCTGTAATAGACTGCTTTTTGTTGAGGAGTAATTAAAAGATACAATGAACAGCTTTTCTCCTCCCTGATAACTGATTTGCCCTGTTACAGGATGTTTCCTTCTTTAATAAGATGTTAAATTTCTACAACGGTTTTTGGCGCCCAATATCAGGCGATCCGTACCCCAGAGGGAACTCCCAGCAAAATCTCAAAAGATGCAAAGTCGAAGAGGTAATTATGGTGCGTCCAAAATTAGGATTGATTTTTTCCTATCTGCACGGGACTCCCCTCTGGAGGATGTGATCGCCGGACCTGAAATAGTAGGAGGAGGCATGTTCATTATTTCTTTTGGGGATAATGTGCTGGGTTAGAAGTGGTTTTGCATTTAGAGTTAGGGTTAGTTTTTAGTGTTGTAATGTTAAGAAAAAGTAAACGAGAATTTTGTGAGTGCCTTTTGTCTGCTAGAGAGAACATATATCGTCCCAGGGATTCACTGAGACTCATTGGAGGTTACCGGTGAGGAAAGAATAGTGTCAAGGTCACTCCTTGTCGTGTGGCGGATTATTTTAGATTGCCGTCCAGAGGAAGTGACCCACTATTGTCTGGGGGAGTTACCCAGATCTCTCTCTGGGTTTGGCAAAAGGTCTCAGTAGACAGAAATGCTGTAATGGACTGCTTTTGAAGAATGCTGTGACATTATCAAGGCACCATTTTGTGGCTGTTTTCTGTGATGGACACCACTGCTAGGTCATTTCACAGCCTCAGCTATTATGTCTATATTATATTACATGTGATATGTTTGTTGGTGTCAAAATACAAGAAGTAATTGCACAAACGTTATTTAAGATGGTGGCATGGGTTCACAAACTTATTAGTTTTAAGATTTGTGCTTAAAGTCCAATAGTGAAATTCATTTGAAACTTTATACTTTGACATCAAAAACTGGGGCCGGTATTAATCAAGTGTCTGAACGTAGGAAAACAGTCCTAATTGGCTAAAAAAATCTCAGTTAGGCAACTGTTATGAGCAGGAGGAATAGAATTTGATCGATTTCCTAATATAGGGAACTGCTCCTAACTTCATCAGGATTTAGGAGAGCTTGTGAGCTGTTCTAACTCATTAAGAGTTGGCAAAAGATGATGTTCAGGCAGAGATCCACATGCACTTTATGGTAAGGGCAGAATGTTTTGAAATCACTGGATAACAACATCCATTTATTATGTCTTACTGACAAAAAACTTTATTCATTAAAAATGATCTTAAAAACTGATTTACTGGAGAATAACACATTGTGCCCAGAGAGGTATTTTGAAATGCATCAGTTAATTAAATGTGAACATAAAAACTTGTTTTGGCCAACACCTTTTAGGAAAATTTCTGCAAAAACAAAAGCTTCAGATAAGATATGTGTTTGCATTATATTTGCTGGGAATATGCCAGATAATCAATCATAAGTAGACTTTTCTTAATAAAGAATTTTATTCATGGCATAATTCACATCATAAATATGGAAATCAGTATAATACAATATATTTAGTAATAAGAAGAATATAATAGAACTATAACAGGAGCCACCTGCATGGTAATGAATAACATTAAATCACAGAATTTTCAAAAGCATAAACACAATAGCAAGATAAATTGCAACGTCAGTTCAAGATAATATGCTAAATAAAAGAACAATTTTTAAAACATTGACAAGTGAAGGTACATATTTTTTTTTTATAAAAGCTATAGCATCACCAAAAAAGTTACATAAAGTAAGATTTTTAAAAAGTGAAGGAGAAAGGCAGGATAGGCAAATTTAGAAATCAGTAAATTAATAGTAGCATTTAAAACTCTGTGATGCTCATAATTACCTTCAAGATTAAATTAAATGCTACAGAAATGCACATAACAAGTCAAGCATTTAGGATTTATTACTGTCACATCCAGGATTACTAACATTTATTGCAGGCAGATATATTTTATATCACCATCAAAAGCTTTGCTCATAACCTGGGTTAATCAGCTCATTTACAGGGAGCCAATTTTTTTACACTCCTCACAAGACCAACATTATTTTTCATCAGTGTAAGACGCATCATTGCTTGTACACCTGTTTCACTTTTACTGCTCCAGTATTGTTGGTTTTGTTTTCCTCATCTGCCTCTTGTAGTGAGGCATTTATAAAGTATTAACTGCTCTCTGCTACTAAACAATTCCAAATGTTTCAGCAATTCCTATCTGATTTTCTTTTACATTGACAAAAAACTGTGTAGGATAACTATGAAAAAATCAAAAATAAAACTTGTATATCATATAAGTATCTGGCAATTATTGCAATTATTTTGTAAAACCACATATTGGTGTCAAGACAAGTCCAATTTCATCTAATACCCTTGGCAACCCTCCAAATGATGCATAGGTGTTTTATAATTAGGGATATAACAAAATGTGATCTCTGTATTTGAATACAGGCTCATGGAGAACCTATCAGCATTAGGCAGGAGACAGGAACTGGATGGACTGGAGGGGAGGTGTCGAGTACAATAAGAAGTAGTCTTCTAATTTGCACCCAAGACCCTCTAGATGAGAGGCTGCAGTATTTAACATCATGTTAACATCCCAGCATATAACAAAAAGTTAGAACCATTAAAGACATTTATTAATTTTAAAGGAAATGTGGACTGAATTACTCTAGTTTTTATGGTATTTGAAAGCTTCATCAGTTCTGAAGATTCCAAGTAAAATGCAGGTCTATTTTTTGTTTTCAAATATTTATACATCTTATTCAATATGCTTTTAGTCAACCTGTATATAGAAATATTCTGCTCCTTTTCAAAACATTGATGCTTTCTTTGTCTTGTGTGCTGCCATTTGCTGATGCTCATTGTAGCTCACCTCAGTGACCTGCTCTTCTGCTTCAGCCCTAATTTGCCATAGTGCAAATTTTCTAATGTAAGTGCTAATGAAATCCAGTGGCCCACATGAGGTAAAAGTGACTATATAATGACAGCTTGTGATCAGAAGAAAGTCTTGCAGCAAAAGGTAGTTAAAAGACGGAAAAGAAATAAGTGCAATATAGCCATAACAGAAAACATGAGATACACTTTAACCATTTCCAGAGCCACGGTAGAATTCATACTGTTCTCTTGGCCATAAAATTAGGACTGCAAATTTAACAAATGCAATCAGAAGACTTTCATTCAAATTTCCAAGCATTTACACTGGTAAAGAGAAGAATCCAAAGAATTAATTGAAATGTGTGATCCAACCATTTATTTGGATTTAATTTTTATGTACTGGAAATCAGCCAAATTGTTCAAGATTATTAAGTGCACACTTGGATTCAATTATTACTGAGGCTTTTGCACTTCATTTTTTAAAAAATTGTACATATGTGAAAGTGCAGTTGCATAATAGACAAAGAGCAGTAGACTAAAAGTGTGACATAAAGCTTCTTCTGCTCTAACTGCTATAAGGAAGATGAGTTCATTCTAGTATTCAGACCCTGAAGTTCACTCCTGACTTGTAATGAAGTATCATGGATCTATTTATATTAGATTAACATGTTATTATGTTAACATGTTACCAAATCAACAAGCTAATTAAAGGGGCAAGTTCAGATATAGGACACACTCTGGACCCCCTGGAGGTTGTAGCAAAAGAGAGAATCAAAGCAAAACTAAGTGCCATTATGAACAATTCTGCACATCCTTTCTCTGCTACACTAACACTGAGGACTTTCAGCCAATAAATTATTCGGCAGAAGTGTGCCAAGAAATGCTACTGGGGGTCCTTTATACCAACAGCAATACACCTACATAATGCCTTACTGGTACAGTGACTGCCAAGTCAAGAGTTTTCTTCTTAGTTCAGACAAAATTGTGTTTGTTTTTTTATTTACTTACTTTCTACTTAGTTATATATTTATTTATTTAAAGAACTTCTGTAAAAAGCCAAAGTTGTTCCTGGGGACAAACAAAGTTCTATCTAATATATAATATCAGCTAAATGCTAAATGTGCTTTTGTATATTCATATACTGTAAAGGCTTGTTAGCACACCTGTGATTACAATGTAAGAGGGACTTCTTGTATAGGGTGCTCCAAATATGTCTTTGTTACATGCATTTTATATATTGTTGAAGTCTAAAGAACCTTTTCTATATGAGTGCTAAACTGGAGATGTTGATTCTGCCACTGATTAGCACTACTGCCTTACAGATCCAGCATCCATTCATTGTCTGAGGAGATACAGCATGTCCTGCCCATGAGTGCAGAAGTTTTTCTCCCACATTCCCAAAGACATGCACTTTAATTTAACTGGTGACTCTAAACAGGCCTTTTGTGAGGAGGAGCCAGAACGTCTGCCTGAGTGAACCAAGCAATGGACCCTGTTCAGGGATGATTCCTTCTTTGCTGCTGATGCTTCAAGGATAGACTTCGGCTTTATATTATCCTAAATTGGAGTAAATGAATTTGAGAATGTTATGATAGTTGAAAAACAGAAAAATAATCCTGAGAACCTGGATTGTATTACAATAAATGGGAAGAGGGAGGAATAATGTTCTCTGTGCAATCACCTTCCTTATTCCATTATGATGCTATGTAAATGCTAAAAATATATCCAGCAAACTAAATGATTTATTGGCAGTGCACATTTCTGAAATGTGCCAATTACAAGTTCAGGTATGATAGTTTACAATATTTGTCCTCAGTGTTCAAGGCCCGGGCTGTTTTTAGCACATACTAACATGCCTCCCACTCTAGCAATGAGTCTGAGAATTTTGCTTTGCAAAAAGGATGAATTGACTATGACATTTCTCATCCAGTCAAATTTGTGAAATTGATCTTGTAAGAAAGGTATTTGGAATATAACATTTTTTAATAAATAACCAGGTGAATAAGTTAGTTTGTAAGTATCATGAGCAATGTACTGAAAATTTTATTTAACAACCTTTAATGATCTGTAAGCTGAAAAGTTACAGAACAGTAGTTCTTGAAGTGTATTCTGCAAAGGAATATCAAGTCATTATAGATTATTGAAGGGATATTTGAATCAGTCAGATATAAAACTGCAGCAGCCATGCATAAAGATCTAATTTATTGCTTCATTATGGAACTTTTTAATTTTGAAAGCATCATCTGTATTCAAAAAATGTTACATACAGCCTGGAATGACTGGTTGGTTTTCTCAAAAGACCCCATTTAATATTCGTTTTATATAATATATATCATTTAGGCGGGTTACATTTACACCGGCCGGTAAAGTGCATCTTCAGTGTCTTGATTGTGTTTAATTGTGCAGCACAACACATCACAGCTAAATAATACACCCCCCCTCCCCCCCCCGAAAAAAAGGTGATATACCACACTGCTGTAAAGAACATCACTGTTTTAATGCAGCAAAGATGTCACAGTCTCATGAGGGGCATCTGGGAGGGCCAATCTTTTGTGGCACTGTCAGGTCTGTACTGTCTGTGATTTTGTAAAATAATTACATGCATTCAATCTCACACTTCCTTTTATGTGCTGATGTCAGATGTATTCACTATGCTAAAGTTATTTCTGACGGTGAAATTCTTGGGCACACTGTGGCAATTCAGGAATACAAAGTTATTGTTCTGCCAGTGGGCTTGGCCGTTTGCTCTGCCATACACTGTAGTTTAGTAAACTTCTTAACTCATTTCATAGAAAGTTGAATAGGAAACTTCAATATGCATCGAAAAATTAAAAATGAAATAAGATGGGAGAAAGACAATGGCAGCTGTGAGCATCTGAGGAGTGATGTTGTTATATATCATTATAAGTGTGCATTGCAGTTGAACAATTATTGTCTGATTGTGGGTTAATGCGTATAGTGATATGATTGGTAATACCTTACATATTTTGGTGGTTGGTGTTGTTCAATAAAGAGCAACAAAAAGGCACACGCTGTCTGCACGTCTGTTCTTATAAATAAGCACGGTAGTGTACTGCATTACGAAAAGACGACAGATGTGTCAACAGCACATACAGAAACAAAAGCCAGTAGTGGTGACATGAGGCAGCCCTTTGCCATTATCTAATGCAGTGTTTCTCAAACTCGGTCCTGGGGACCCCCTGTGGCTGCAGGTTTGTTCCAACCAGATTCCTAATCAGTGACAACACCTGATAACACTGAGTTCATTTAATTAGCTGGTATTTTTTTTTCTTCTTTTATTTGACATTCAGAAAAGCATAGCAGCATGATTTTTACATTTATAAGACATTTATAAAATTTCTGCATTTGCTATAGATTTAAATGCTTAACTTTCTTTTGTTGATTTCATTATACTTTGCCCTTTCTCTGTGCAGTTTTTCCCCCTTCGTTGTATCTTAATAATGACAACTTAAAACGAGCAGATCAGACACCCAGGCAAACAACACGGAATAATCAAAGGCTGCAACTACTTTAGTGTCAGACCCACTAATTAGTAAATAATGGATTAATTAAACAATTAGAACACCTAGAAAAGTAGAATGAAAATCAAGATGAAAATACTGTTAAAAAGAAAAAAAATACATTATTCCTATATAACTGCTTGGTACATTTAAATTTTTTTTTTTTTTAGCAAACTTAGTTTTCTAATTAATATATTGTTCCCTAAACACAGAACTTGGAAAATATCAGTTCTCTTAATTAGCCCAAGAGTTCAATTAAAAACAGAATCTGGTTGGAACAAAAACCTGCAGCCACAGGGGGCCCCCAGGACCAACATTGAGAACCCCTGATCTAATGCAGCATGCGAGTGGTTAACATAAAATAGTCAAAAACGACTTACCTTCTATTCAAACTCACGAATATTTAAGTTCAGTAATTCTAGTGATCGAATATATATTTTGAAAAAGTAGTTGACTTGTTTCGTGCAAAAATAAAAATGGTTTGTACTGTTTTTAATGTTTTTGTGTGAATCACACAATTAAGAAACAAGTACTGCATTAGTAACATTTTTATTTATAATGATACCTCACGAATTAGGAATGACTAAATAGCACAATGAAAAAAATTAATGCAAAAAACATTAAATTAAAGGTATATCTAAACAGTAAAAACTATAGTGGCTACAGAATTATTTCCAACAATGTATGTATATTTATGTTTACGCAGTGTTTCAGTTGCCAGTATCAAATAATTGTTTCAATGTACAATAATAATTTTTGAATAATTGTTCTGTTTCCATAAACTCACAATGATGCTACTTTAAAACACGGACTGTGTGAAAAAATAATATATAATGCAAAAAATATAGAATCCATGTATTGCCTTAAATTTTGATCAACAAATGCTATCTCTAGACACTTTGCAATGTTTTAAAAACATATATATATATTATAGACTGCTTGTATAATTTTTTATCAATATTTTAGATTTAATTAAAAGTAATGCCTACTAATCCAGTGTAACCCGCTTAGCCAAACCAGTTCCACAGCACTGAACACTGAAAGGCTGCAGATATTTCACTGTAAGCATTACTAATGTATTCATTAGTAAATAATGGAGAATGAAAACTGTAAAAACTATGTTAAAATAAAAGAACACTGAATGATTTCCATTCCCATATAACACACATAAATGCTTGGTAAATTCTAAAAAAAATTACCTATTACCTAACTATTTCTACTTTGACCCTAAACATATGTGGTCAGTGATCCAATCTCGATTAAATAAAAGTAAACCAATTAAAAAATACGAGTAAATGTACTTGTCACTGGATTCTGATACAATCGTTCTAAGTACATTTGGAAGTGGTCAAAAACAAATAACAACTGCATTTAATGCAAGTGTTAGAACATATGCCTTTTATACTTGCATTCAACGACCACTTGAATAGAAAAGACAAAGAAATCATGTGGGGTGGTGACAGCAGACAGGGAGGCAGCCAGCATGAACAACTACTCAGCTTTAGAAAGTAAATGGATTGTTGGCTGAGATGTGCATGAATCTGAGTTACCACTCTCCTTGACGAACATGTCATATCTTTGGAGTCATACTAAAACACTAAAGCTGTCTATGGAAGTTTTCACTTTTTCTCTTTAGGTCATTATAAGTAGGCAATTTCATTCCAGCTACAGTTTAACTACTGCTGTTCACTGAACTTATAAATATAAATAACCACTAAATGCATATTTATGAAGATATGAATTCCCGATGGAATTAGTACACCTCTGTTTTTAAATTGTAGGCCATTCCAAGCATGATTGTTTCTAATCTCCTTTGTCACCAATGTTGCCTTTTGATTTAGTGCATGCTTCATGCCAACCATCTCATTACTAATGTTCGCTTGTTGCCCCTTGCATTAGTTGCTAGGTCTGTATTGTTAATTTACAGGCTACTGTATGTGTTAAAAGGAGAGTCAAAAAATCATTCACGTCATTTCAATTAAAAACCAGAATACAAACTTCAACTGACCAGCAGAAAAAGATATGCATTAGTTTAAAACGATAAATAACAAAACACCCAAGGAAGGAACATCCAAAGGCACTCCAAATGTTAGCATATTCATGCCTAAAAGGCAACAGGTTCAACTTTAAATTCTAGCAACATCAGCAAGACACCTGTCCTGTTTCCACCAATGCACATGGCAGCTTTAGCACAGCTTAGTTACCAGCTTTGAAGAAATGCTCTGCCTCTCACACTTGGTGATGCCCTTTAAAGAGGACCACCATGAATCTTGTCTCAATAACAATAACAATATTTATTTATACAGCACATTTTCATACAAATGATGTAGCTCAAAGTGATTTATAGGATGAAGAAAGAGGAAAAAAAAGACAAAATATAAAAATAAAATTAGGCAATACTAAGTAACATAGAATAAAAGTAAGATCCAATGGCCAGGGAGGACAGAAAAAACAAAACAAAGAGGCTGGAGACCGCAAAGCCCCCTCTAGGCATTCTACCTAACATAACTGATCTCAATCAGTCCTCATGATATTCAGGGTTCACATGGAAGAACTTGATGATGACTGTCATGTGGACCTCTGGCCTTCAATCCATCAATGTAGGGACAGCACGGTGCTTTGATCGGGTGGTGGTGGTGTAAAATAGGGGTTAGTATAGATTTTGGAGCCATGAAAAAAAATGATAATTAAATGCATATACTGAATATCAGGGTTAAACTAAAATGAAGCCATGAGAAACTCATGTTAAAATAATAGTTTTTAGCAGTTTTTTTTTTCAACTGACCTGTCTAATCAGCACACAGATCTAGCAAGACATCAGATTGTTTCCTGCCTCGGGGTTATACTTTAAGTAGTTTCCATTTTCTACTACAAACCTTACATAATAAATTATGTTTAGGTTTTAATGAAATATATTTGTTCACTTGGAGCCTGGTATTTTGTATTGTGGGAATAAAACTATTTACAGATAAAGCTTCTGTATGTTGTGGAACTTAAATTTCCCTGTTTACTATTTGAGAAATTAAAACTGTATGAATGAAATAGTTAAATTTGAAAAAGGGAAAACTAAATATCATTCAATCAAGTAATCTTTTTTTTCCTTACCTAGCATTGCCATTTCTTCAAAGTGGGGACTGGGCTCATTTCCACAGGCTGGGTGATGCTATGGAATTCTGTCTCCTCTGTATATTATATGCACAAAATGTAAAAAGCTTGGAGACAATCTTCTACAGTATAGCATATCTTTTCAGGACATCATTACTTTTTGACTTTTAAAACCGATTTCTCATATTTTATCAGTGTTAATCATTTTACAGCTTGCAAGTTACATTTCACTTTCTGGCAATTACAAGTTTACAGCAGTATGTTACTTCTGGAAATTAAATACATTAAGTCACTGGGAACGAGTTTGCAATATAATTTTCCTATTAATAAATGTCTGAATAATTAAAATCATATTTTTAAATGGAGCACCCCTTTCCCCATCTCCACACTAGTTTGTTATGCTTCTTGTCAGTTTTCTTCCTAAGTTCTCTTTTTACACAGCCTCAAATTGTTATCACTGGCCTAATAGGACATCTACGGCATCCCATATCTTAGGATTTTACTATACTGTATCTCAATCTCAATCTTTGAGGTCTTTGTACCCACCGTTTTTCATGGACTATGTTATTCTGTTATACACCATGTTACACACTATGTTATTCTGTACAGAGAAGACAGTCCTGCACCAGAGGTGGGGATAAACTTTCAGTAGTACAAACACCATTCTAATTTTGTATCACTCTTTAACATTCAGTATCGCAATCACTGTACCATCGTTAACTCTGAATTCCAAGTTTGCTAGTATATTACATGTAATTTTCATTTTTCTTTCACTTTCTTTAAAATCTGAATTTACTATAAACTGTAAAGTCACAAGAGTGTATTGCCTCATTTAACACTTGTGAAAATGATCAGTTCTCATGTAAAACTATGATGTTACTTTCAATAATATTAGTAATGAATGACCTACAGTAAGCTGAAAGAGGAGACAAGCTGAGTCACTTCGTTTCAGTCAGGAATTAACTTTTACATTAGCTATTCCATTTCAAAATCAAATCAAATTTTATGTGTCATATATAAATTATAGACAGTACAAAAAGTAGTGAAATGTTTATCTGTAGTTGATAAACTCAAAGGCTGTGCATTAGAAAGAAGAATATAAAGAAGACAATAAGAAATCAATACTCAACTCTATAACTATCAACAAATATTAACATATAAAATGGTAGTTTAATAGCATGCATTAAATTCATAATGTAAATATGTACAATATATAGATGTAAAAAAATAATTCTAAGCATACATACACATGCCATATGAAATTCCAAAAAAGTAAACATATTTGAAGCCAAAAAGTGTGAAAGTGTGCAAAAGATAATAGCTTCAGTTTGTTGAGAATTTATCCTGTCAACAGGGTATCATGTAGCCCTAGGCACTGATATCTTTTAGGATGAGGGAGGACTATGAAAAGAAGCTCCTACTCAGTCGCTCTGAGGTGTTCTTCAGGCAGCAGTAGCATTTTCCTGTCTGCAGCACAGATAAGAGGCGGTTATTAGGATGGCTGCTGTCGCTAATGGTTTTCTTTGCCCTGGTATAGATGTCCATGAAGTTAGAGAGAGGACACCAAGTGATGTGTTCTGCTGAAAACTAATTTCTGTAATGGAGTTCTGTACTGTCACTAACAAACTGTTCTCAAAATGGCTAGGGTCTGTATAAAGAAAGCAGTTTTGCTGAGGATGGTAATAAGTTTAAGCTCCTACTTAACATTGAGATGAAAATGCTAAAATCTATATCATTACCACATATTATTGAGAGATAAAGTTAGCTTGATGTTCGACCTGTGCTGCTTCAAGATCCATTGAAATTAACATATAATGTGAATTTATTTACAATGATTTTTTTAAGTAACCTTATTTTGTGTCCCAAATATAGGCTACTGCACATAAAGATGGCCATTAATGACTTTATTAACAGAGTTTTTAATTAGGAAATTGATGAATGAAGCGTTTTATACAATGGATGAATCAAGAATTGTTAGCTATATACTGTACCGTATGTTGTCACACATCTGTGTCTGGGGGACAACCTCTGGGCTCAATTAATATCTGTTACACTCCGAATCAGAGGGTGGCGCTGTTGCTTAATGCCTTTTCTCTTCCTCGCTCTGCACAAAGGATGAATGACAGCTCTTCCAACTCTGACATCATTTCAGATTTCTACCCTGCTACACCCGCACCTTCTGATTTGCAGATATTATAACTAGCAGTATGGAGTTAATCTAATGAAGGCTCCCATTTGAACAAGACGACTGTTTCATATTTTCAATCTGATATTTGTTTTTGAACCATCACAATATATGGGGATCGCTATGGTACCCCAAGTCTTTCTTAAGTATTCTTGTGTCTTATTTCAATGTGTTTAAAAGACTTTTGTGATAAATAGGAACATTTGGTTAGGGAATTTGAGATATTTATTCAAATAGTTATTTCTTATTTTAAACAATGGAAAATTGTTTTTCAAGATCTGATTTTCTATGTTCTTTTTGATTCCATTTAGATAAGACTTAGCCAAACCAATGGTCACATCCTGCCTCTCTCCTAATAGGATGCTGCCCTAATGACTTCCCTGAATAAGTCACTGTTCTATATGTGTTCTTTTATGCCGAAGACTGTAAGCTGTCACTTGTGTACACCTTCTCAAACATACATTAATCTTGGCACTCATTACTGCAAATGCTGTGCTCAAGTTGAAGCAACAATAAACAGATGTCCATACACACTTATTAGTGTTAGTATTGATTTTGCAAGAACACAGACAACTCATCATCATATAGAATAGGTAAAACCTGTTGCAATGACTCTACAGCTTTTTGTAAACCATTGAGATGTCTAAGAATACTTTCCAAAAGGATACACAGCAGCCAATAAAGACAGAGGAACATGAGAGCACCAAGCAGTATAGCTCTTTAACTTCTTTTCTAGTTCTGTATTTCAGCTGGGTGTGATCAAGTCTACAGAAGTTCTAGATGGAGATGATCTCTCTCTCTCTGTGTTTCTTTCTGCACAGATGTCTTTGCAAACATGGGGCTCTTTAAAGACATGTAAATTTCTGTATCATACTTATTTACATAATTATTACTGGAAGGACAAAAAATCAATAGTATCATTGATCAGTTCATTATGTTTCCCTCAGCTTGGTGTCTTGACATCAGCTTGTCATCTGTCTATCGCCATATTAGTGTGGACAACCCCCTCTCTATGATGTCCATCAGCTTACAAAGTACTTCCTTAGGTTACCCCTTGGGGTCTGCAGTCTTTTAAGGTGCTTTTTTGTCCCCTGTATTTGTAATGTCACTACAGGATTTATGCAAAGCGGGAAGGCCAAACAGTTATGCTTATCTCCTCAGCACTATAATCACTCTAATTCCTTTCAATCTGTGGCTTAAGAGTGCACTCTTGCTTTCACCATCATTTTTATTTTCAAAATACTTTATTTCACTTTTTGCAACCTGCTTTCATAATTGTTGACACTTATCAAATATGATACTTCTATGCATACACTATGGCATATGGAATGTTATTTTAAAGTGGTTTAAATAAATTGTCCGTGAGTGAGGTCTATGACAAACTGGACCCCTATCTGGATTCGATTCCTATATTGTACCCAAAGCTGCAGATTCTTGTTTGGATTAAGAATTTTGGGAATGCCTTAATGTGTATGTGTGTTTCTTGGGTGTGTTAAGGATCTCAAAGAGAGGAGAGACAAAGTTTGAATGCACTCATAGATTGTATGACAACCAATTCAAGGCTAGTCACATTCACTTTGTAGTGTTGGTAAAAGCACTTCACAGACTTATCTGTGCATCTTTTATGGGTATGATTGCATGTTTTGGCAATCCCTACACTATGGAGGCACAGTATGAATTACAGTACTTAATATTCATCAAGTTAGGTCTTTCTTAAATAAAACAAAAATAGAACTGCTCTCAAACTAAAAGTCCACAAATATAAAAACTAAAATAAAATGGTCAAAACTGCAAAACCCTAAAATGAAAATTAACTGTTGAAAATAATAATGTCAAAGTATAGAAAGAAAAACTCATTAAAAACCAAAACTAAAAAAAAATTCACTTTTATTCTGATTAAATGGGCTTGTTCTATGTCAGTTCTTGTGTATTCTATTGACAAAGACTATCAGAGTACCCAATATGGTGTTTATATAAAACACAAACATATTCATCAACAACAGCACCAAATATATCTGAGAAATATATTTCAATGAAATACGAGCATCTAGAGAGCCTAACTGGAAGTGAATTATTTTTAATTTAATTCAATTAATTAAAAAGGATGCACATGAAATTTCCCGAGAGAAGAAGGAAGGTTGTTCATGACCAGTCATTTGTATTGATCATTAAAGAAACAAGACCAGGGGTCAGATTTATAAAATTTATGCACGCACAAAGACTTGTGAAATGTATCTCCTCAACTTTCCAAGCAAAAGTCAGGATTTATGAAAGAAAACTTGAGGCGAGAACTTTTCTATATATTTATGGCAACTTTGACTCATTTGTACACAATATTTTGGAGAAAGTGGGAAATGACAACACCCTTGATCAACTAGGGAAATGCACCCAAACTGAAGATGGCTCACGTGTATAATAATTCATATCACCAAGACATTATTATAATGTGCATTGATGTGACAAACATATTAAATCTCAAAAGTGATGAATATGATGTAGAGATTCTATTTTTAGTTCCCTTTAAAGTGGGCTAATGCTGTGTAACGTTTTTCTTTTTTAGTTTATATTGGCAACCTGTTATCACTTCTCAGGATCAGAAACCAAAACACAGTAAAAACACAGGCATGATTCATGCCCTTGCATACAAAAAGTTATAAATCAAAAGACCTACAGCCTATTCATAGACTAAAGGTTTGATACAACATGGCTTGTGTGGCTTTGCTCAAAGACTATGCAAATGGTCAAATACAAAGGGAAGAAGCTTTTAGGGGCTCGGATTTTTTTTGCCCAAAATAATGACTGACTTATGAGCTGATTTAGACTTTCAAGAGACATTCTCCCATTCATTGACCCATTCGTTAGAAACACAGATTGCCTGAAATCTGGTTCTACCTGTTTATGCACAGGTTTTAACAATGATTAACTTTCTGGGAAGAGGCACCTACCAGACATAACTTTCTGACAGGTCAATAATATCTCCACCAAGCTTCCATTCCATGATGCTCGCTGTGCTGGTTGACATAAACTGACTGATGAGGTGCAACATACCATTTGTGGGTAGACAAGTCAACATAAAAAAAAGAAATTTGTAGTGTGTCTAGTAACTCCTTTTGTTAACTATAAGCAGTTACATTCCCTTAAGGTACAAGTCATCTGTGATGCCAAGATAAGACTGAAAAACATCAAGGCTTGGTGGCCAGGGTCAGCCTATGATTTATTTATTTTAAGGCGTTGGCAGATGACTTGCTGAATGTGTTGTATGTGATGGCTGGCTTGTTGTCAAGATAACCCTCAGTTTTTTATATGGCCTACACTATTCATTTTGACAGCAATTTTGTTATTAAATGTGCCAGGTGATAGTGACTACCTGCTTAAACACTGGTGCCTTACACCTTTCCCCAACTCCCAGAATGCAGAACAGAGACGCATCAATGCTATGCGGAACGCACAATAGGACTTCTCAAATGCAGGTGGTGGTGTCTTGAAGAGATATCTGGTAGGAGGCTTCTCTAATAGCCAATGAACGTCTCTAGCAGCTTGAGTGCATATGTATGAGGTTTATTATCATAGTCCATATATGTTTGGTTCAGGGTGGAAACAATGGCGGGTTTTGATCCATGTTAACGTACTCACATTTACAAAATGATTGTGATTTTAAAGGGTAAATTTCATAAAAATGTACATATGCCAGGTTTTAAAAATCTGATTTTTTTGGTGTATATATATTTGCACACCTGAATCCATGCAAAGCCTAAAAAATCGAGACCCAGGCTTTTTCAGAGCAGTGGGTAAGAACCACGTTTTGCTAACCTAAGTTAAGTTCCTTTTTATGTTTTATTTTAATTTCATTCTCTTACAAACTTTTAGTAGCTTGCTTAATTATCTTAGTTTTGTAAAATTACAGAAACGGAACTGTTTAAAACTTTTTTTACACTGCACTGGTTCTGCATAAAGAGACTCTTTCCTGATGTTCATAGCCAAAGAAGCTGATGAGACAAAGGCTCTCTTAAAAAGCCTGCATGAATTATTTTTATTTGTTTTAATTGTGTGCCATCTGCCACAACTCAATATAATAATAGATTATAAAAACTTTATTCTTCAGTTCAATAATAAAGCAAGCAAACTGAAATGATTAAAACTAAACAATCTTCACTATTATCAGAGAAAGCATATACCATTAGTGAAGACCTATAGTGTAAGTAGTCTTTTTAAAGTAATGAGTAAAAACGTTAATCTGTGGCATAAGGGAGGTGTTGTCCCTCCTATAGCATTCATGACATCAGCCAGAGCAGATTATAAAATTTTCTGTCATGCAAAATCATTCAGCCTCCTATTTTTCTCCATTATGTGAAATCAAGCTTTAGGTCAATACCAACTAGTCCCTCAAAACACACATTAATATTGCTTGTCTTTGACCACAAGACTTACATGTGGTGTTATGGTGACACTTTTCCTTCAAATAAAAGGGACCTGGACGCATGCTAGTTGTCTGATTTTATTTCATAAGCAACACACTATTTAGTAGTTCGTTTTATTCCCTAAGTGTTATTTTCTACTACCTGCTGTTTTTAAGCACTGTTTTGTCTTTCATTATCTTAGGTCTCAGGGAGTTTTTGTTTGCTCTAGTTACTATATTTTAAGACAGCACTCATGTCTGACCACATAAATCCAAGAGAAATAAATCCTTTTGGATTAAATCATAGGTTAGTGTTGGGGCATATTAGATTTTATAACACAATGTAATACAATTACCATGTGCAACTGTATTTGTTTTGGTCACCCTGTTGCTGTCTATATTCAGACACCTCAGTAGCATTTTTATGTACTAACAAAAATGTTTTTTTTACTTTTATGTACTTTTTTATCGTGACAAAATAGCTAACCAATGGAGGGAGTAACATAGAGACCTAATATAAAAATCTGCTAAATTGTATGCTGTCAACCATTAATTGTGTGCACAATTAATATTGTGCACAGTTCAATTCCACATATTGAATTTAATTCTGCAGTTGAGTCAAAGTTTTTTTTATGACTCTCATTATGATGGTGAAATGTCTAATTTGTTTCTAATTTCTGTACTACATTAATTGTGCATTGGAAATTCAGTGTCCAGAATTTGCAGATTTCTGTGATGTTTTTAACAAACGGAAAATGCTAGTTTTACCATCACATAAGTCATACAAGTTACCTATAGATTTGTTACCTGGTACTAAACTTTACAAGAAATGTATATGTGTCCACCCATGGCTATGTAGAGATATCAAGCAAACTTGAGCAATGGTTGTATTTGTCCATTAAAGTAGTTCTTTGCTTTGTTGTTGAAAAGTGTGACGGCAGCTTCCATCTGCAGCTATACACACTAAATAAGGAGTGGCATTGCACATGTACTTTGTCAGTATGCCCGTGTCAATCAAACACAAGTCTGGAGATTCACTGCCAGGATGACGCCCAACCTGCTGCTGTATCCAAACGGTGCCATCTTTTGCCTTTATGCCTGGTGCAGCTGTGTTGTTCTTATGTGTGAGTAGACTGTTCTTGTGAGGAGGGCTTCTGTTCTCTTTCTCCGATGTAGAACTCTCTGAGTTCACCTCTGTTATTGCACGTCTTTATTTGAAAACAGCAGTGTCAAATCGGGGGGGAGCGTGAACGCGACTGAGAGAATAAAACTGAATTAAAAAAAACAAAAAAAAACGCTAACCTTTACAATTACCATAAGTTTACACTGGCTGTTACGGCTCAAATCAAATGTATGTTTTTTATTCTATAATAGTAAGAATAACAGCAGCTTACTACTCAAAATGGTACATCTGTGAAGGAGCCGGAATCAAACTTCTTGAATATGAAACAGCAGTTCTTATGTCTACACCAGCCAAGCGGTCGTGTCAGCATCATATCCTAACCTGATTTTTTTTTTTTGGTTATATTCTTGAATAAAAGCACACTTGTTTTATTATATTTGTACCTTTTGTGAAAGTGTTAATTTGATATTTGGACTTCAGTCTTCATAAATTATTCACTTCATGTCAAAATTTTGTCATTTTTACTATAATATGAAATAAGTTTCTGTTTTAGCTATGTGTTCAACATTTCTTGCATTTCTTTCATTTCCTGTCATCCTACATTTACATAGATTGTTGTAGACATGGAACACACATGAAATGCATGTGTTCCAAATAATGATATATTATTTACCCTCTACAACACCAGGCACCTCACACCCTAATCAGACTTGAGCTGGGAGAACTTTTTGTCCGACTTGAGCTGCGGCGGTGGGGGGATGGGATAGCAGGCTGCTTGCGCTGATTAACACATTTGTAAAACAAAAGACGCTAATGGAGAGGTGCAAAGGAATTTAAGGTGGCCTGGAATTACGACTTGTTTCATAGGCTTCAGGGATTCTTATGTTAAAAGGCTGTGTTACACATGTGCACATGCACATGTGGGGTCTTTCTAGTCAATGCAAAGGTAAAGCACTACCTGGGTGGTGTTGTTGCTCACAACCTTGTCCTCCAGTCTGCAGCTATGAGGAACTGCAGCGAGATGATGCCTCATCACGGCCTACAGAACTCCCAAGTCATGGGTCCAGAGAGATACTATATATGTCCTATTGCAACTGACGTCAATGTAATTATTTGGCCCTCGAATGAGCAGGAGAGAAAGAGACAAAATGGGTTTCTCTCTAGCCATAATTTTAATTTTACTGTTAGTGGGGGAAAATGATAATTTCCTTTGTAACTTTTTTATTTCTTTAAATGGTGTCATTGAAACAAGATTATAAGGATGGTTCCTCACATCCTGAGCGTGTGTCTGACCAGTTTGAACAAAGCTGGCTCAGCTGTAACACAAATTGACATTAAGATGCTATGAACATGTATTGTTTTAGATTTAAGTTTTTTACAGCATAAATGTCATTTTATTTAGAACAAGCTGAAATGTTTTTGCATCTTGTTTTTTTTTGGCCTATAAATCCCCTTGTAGACTACTTTTGCAAAATTGCTTCAAACCGCTTCCGGCCTGAATGCAGCCGAGATGGCATATGTATCCCACTAATGCCAGTTGATGTGTATTTGATACGCACCAAGGATCATATTGGAAGCACTGGTCACACCATCTAGCAGTCGTAGTGGAAACTACATTTGCCTGATGGAAGGGAAGTAGATTTTGGCTGCTAATTTCGAAAAATTGTACAAATTTGAGGTAAGTTGTGCTAAGATAAAAATACGTACCAGCTTATTGTTTGCTTCTACTGCTGACATATCAGAATAGACTACATGTGATGAAAATTCTGGAAGTTATTTGCAGATTTTGCTTTGTTGCTTTTTCGCTACATTAGGCAGTAATAGCTGCATATGAATAAAATTGTATTTAGGTGCAATATCTTAGAAATTTGAATTCCTATGCAATTTAAATGCTTTGATGAATTTTGCTCCTGATTCATTTCTATAATTATTGTAAAAATAGCAATTTCTGCCCTTTATTTTTAGGCAGAACTAAATGAACACATCAACTTTCTACAGGAAGCGGGCTGGTGGACTTCAAACCAGGGTTCCACCAGTCGAAAGTGAGGACAGCTGTCTCAGTGACAGTGACGATAGCAATGAAGACTACAGACCTACAGCAATTATTACCAGGTGATGTTTCTGGAGATGAAAGCATCAGTAATGGGAGTACTGACGATGAAAGCAGCAGAGATGAAGACTCTGACAGCAATCATGATGCACCTGCTAGCACCAGTGCTACTGGTGCAAGAAGGCATCCAGCTGCTACGGCAAGGAGAACATGGCAAAAGGTAGTGTGGAAGACGGTGCAACAACAGAACTCTGCAAAAGACATCCCAATTTGGCAAGCTGTTCTTCCTGATGCTGATGAAATCAGGCTGCCCATTCAGTACTTCCAAGACTTTTTTGATGCTGATCCTTTGGATACTATTATAGAACAAAGTAATCTGTATTGTACGCAAAAAATCCAAATAATTCCCTCAAATTAGATCGAAATGAATTGGAGCAGTTTATTGGCACTGTAGTGTACATGAGTGTTGTACATTTACCAAGATAGAAAATGTACTGGTCCAATGAATGTTGAGTAGCGGAGGTGGTTGATGTGATGTTCCAAGACAGATGGGAACAAATTAAAAAATTAATTCATTTCAATGACAACAGCAACATGGCAGCCAACAATGATGGGAATTATGATAAGCTTTTCAAAATCAGGCCAATTATTGATTCAAGATCAAATGTTGTCTATTGATGAGCAAATGGTCCCATTAAAGGTAGATCTAGTCTAAAGCAGTATACCCACAAGATGCCATACAAAATCGTTGTGCTTTGTGACACAAAAGGCCTGGTGCATTCAGACAACATATTTGCATAATTGACCCTGTACCTGGAGACCCTGACATTGGTGCAAGTGAAAACATTGTGCTAAAGCTTCCACAAGTTATTCATGATGCTATCAATCACTTACTGTATTTTGACAACTGGTTTTCTTCCTTGGATTTGTTTGTTGCTCTTGCAAAAAAGGGGATACCAGCCCTTGGGACTGTGCAGCAAAGTCGCCTGCAAGGGTGCAATTTCAGCGTAAACACTGATACGAAGAAGGGAAGAGGGACATTTGAAGAGAAAAAGGTTGTTGTAGTCAATGTAGAAATAAGAGCAGTAAAATGGTTTGACAAGAGAAGGGTGATCGTTGCCATCACTTTTGCCAGTGCCTAGCCTGTTTCTAACGTAATAAGATGGGATAGAAAGTTGAAAAAGAAAGTGTCTGTAGAATGCCCAAGCATCATCAGCTTGCACAACAAGTTCATGGGCGGCATTGAAGCTCTTGATGCATTAATTTCATATTATCACATCCACATAAGGTCAAGAAAGTACTATCATAGGTTCTTTTTTCATTTTGTTGATATGGTCATTGTAAACAGCTGGTTGTTTTATCGACGTGATTGTGATTCACTGGATGTTGCAAGAAAGAAGCAGAAGGAATAGCTTGCTTTTAGAACATCATTTGCACAAGCACTCTGCATGCAAGGCAAGGATACGTCAAGGAAGAAGAGGGGGTGGCCTTCATCTGATGTTGAAAGGGATTTCGAAACGAAGAAACAACGAGGTCCAGCTAAGGCTATTCCAACACTGGAAGTCTGTTCAGATGCTGTGGGTCACTGGCCAGTGGTTGAAAGTGGATGGCAACGCTGCAAACGTCCATATTGTAAGGGCCAGACTGTAATCAAATGTGCAAAGTGCAATGTTCACCTGTGCCTCAAGAAGAACAAGAACTGTTTTCGAGCATTCCACGAGTAAGACTGTTTCTCCTCATGTGACTTTTCATTAATTTCATGACATTCTACTGATTTTTGGATCCTTTTTGTAATTTGAATTGTTGACTGGAGGAACTGATCAATAGCATCATCAATAAAATAACCTACATACCTGAGACTGGAAAATTAGTTTAATTATTATGCCTAATTATGCCTAATGTCGCTAATTTGCATCATAGCTAAATTTATATCTATTGTATGTTCTATATTCAAATTAACAATCTCCATATAATTTAGCATTTGCTTGACTGCAAAAACACAATTTATTTTTTTATATTATTGTAAATAAATTTAGGCAACAAGGGGCATAACAGCATTTTGCTTTCTATAGGAACCATGATTTTATGGTCTACTTTTTGATGACGTTTTCATCTCCTGGGGCCTCATGTATAAATGCTGTGTACACCCATTTCCATACTCACATCGCAATGTATATAAACAAAATTTGGCGTAAAGCCACACACATTCTCATGCCAACTCAAGCTACTGTGTACGCAAGCTTTCGGCTGGGTTTTGCAAGCTCACGCCACCCAGCGTCAAAGCAGTGCTACTGTTTCTGTGTAGTCTTCCTATCAAATACACTGAAATTAACCGCATATCGTTTATTAGTTTAAGGCATCTGATTGTAATCAACCTTTAACAATATAATGGTCAACGGAATGAACAAACTATTCCAAATATCATAGCTGCTTTAGCGTTGTTACTCCCTGTGCACCACTCAGAGTATTTTAACTCACTGCGTCTGAGTGTGGAATCACAGCTCTGCAGTAGCTGATCGGAAAGAGGATTATCGGGATACAGCATCTAGCACACTCTGCTTCAGCCATGCACCCAGTCTATTTGAACTTCGCCCATACGGCAAACGCTTCAGAGTCTTTCCTTTAGGGACGTTGCAGTTTAGAAATAGCTTCATCCCAAGAGCTCTAAACGCACTCAATCATTCCCTCAAGTGCTGCCGGTAGAAATGTTTGTAAATATAAGTACAATTACCTCACTGAAAACTTGCACTACACTTGTAATATTGTACATCCTGAGCCACTTTATGAACCATTTCACTATCTGCACTATTTGTACATGCTTTCATATTGTATATGTTTCATTGTTTTTCTTTATCGTATTATTATTATTATTATTACTGTTAGTTTATCCTTTATAGGAAAATGAGTTTATGGAGAGTTTTCATATTGAATCTCATTGTACCACAAAATAACAATTAAGGAATTCAATTCAATTCAATAGAAGAAAACACATATATACATATGATGACGAGTCGATTCTAAGTCGATTTAGATTTCTAAGCACTATTTCTTAGAGCTCTTGATATCATTTTTAAGATGACATGCAGTAAGTATGTATATTACATTATACAGATACATTTTTAACTTCATTTAAATAATGTATATTGTTAATAATTAAATCCCATCAGGGATTGTTCCTGCCTCGTGCTGTATGCTTGCTGAGAGGGGCATGACCCAGGATGGATAGATGGATTGAATAATTAAACATGAACAACACAGATATTTCAATGTTCCTTAAAAGTTTTGAAGAATCTGTGTTTTTATCTTACAGATGGCTTGACATTTATTACAAAGCTGATTATGTGGCGATCGGTTATTTGAAGAAAGAAAAGGAAGGGTAGGAATTGGGGGTTAGCACATTTGAAAGAGACAGTACTGCTACAATAAATTATTTAAATCAAGAGTCACGCACGGCGCAGCAAGCATCTTGCAGGAGGTAGGAACAATCTCTGGATGGGGTTCTAGCTTGTCATTACCACTGCGCCACTATGCCCCCATGTTTAATACATGCTTTAATTCCTATCATCATGAAAATGATACCAAGTATACATCTTAGTATTTAAATTGTTCAGAGAGCTGAAATATCATGAATGTAATGTATTCTGTGTCCTGTCGGTGTAAGAGAGAACCCATTTAAGAAGCACATAGTGATTCACACACATAGACTACATAGAAGAACACACAGAATACTAAGCATTTAACATGTCACTTTAGTTACAATAGGATCTGAGAAACTCTAGTAAATTAAACATTGATTTTAAGTTTATGGTGTTGTACTTTAATGACAAAATAAATTACAAGATTGAAGTGGACATTTGACCTTTTTTTCACTGTGTCCCTATTTTTTTTTTCTTTTTTCTGTACTCTAATACACTTCCGTATGACACTCAGATGGAGGGCAACGACTCGCCTTTTTACGGCAACTTTGTTATCTGACCACTTCTTTTTTTATTTTGGGCACATTTCTGAACTTGAACTTTTGAGTTTCTCCACACACTGTATCACTCAATCAACTTCCTTTTGTTGTTTGTACCACTGTTTAAGCCAACAAATAGTTTGTTTATCCTTGCCTCAACTTCACATTTGCTGAAATTCTTTTTTTCACGTGCTTTTTCCATTGTCTTTTAACCAAACACTGAGCGGAAAGGGCTATTTATATTGATTTGCATATTAAATTTGCAAAATTCTGGGAGGAGTTGGGGTGGGGCGTTAGGCGCATGCACGAATGTTACTTTTCACGCTGACCTGGATTTATGTAGCGGAAGTGAGTGGAAGCTGGTTGACGCACAGTTTTGTGCATCTGAATTTTTTTGTACATATGCACATTTCCACTTTTGTCCATACGCCATATTTTAATGTGAATTCTACACACAGCATTATGCATGAGGCCCGTAGTCTCTTATTCTTTAAGCTTGCCACTACTGCTATTTGGTAGAATATAATGCACTTAATAAAATAACTTTAATATATATATATAATAAATATATACATATATACATATATGAATCCAGTTTAGAAGTTCATTACCTTTGAAAAACTAGACCTTAAAAGAGCCTATTCATTATTTTAAATGTTATGATGGTAATGCTAGTCACCACTGTTCTGTATTTGTTTTTGATGACAGCTTCTATTTTTGTTTGTGGTAAAAACATTTGTTGCCAATTGCATGATTGATCAGCGTTTTAAAGAATGACATTATCATGCAAGCTTTATTTAAGATGGTAGCACACTGCTCTCAGCATCCTAGCATTGGATTGACTATTTCTCTATTCTCTTGCTCTCTTTAGTATTAGAGAAATCTAATGCTTCCAAGACAGATTTAGTGTTAAGACTTTTCTTCTTTGGCGTGTTTATTAGCTTTTGCAAATTTGTTTTTGTCATTTGGTCCTTTCTCTCTCTCTCTTTCTCTGGTGTAATGAAACAAGAAGCAAGAAAAAGAGTTTGGGAATCCACCCTGTATTCTTGAAAAATATGCTCAGTTACAAAGAAATAAACACAAACGAGTAGTATCATTAGACTGAGTCCACAGCATGACCAAAGTAACAGATTATGGTATAACAGTTAGGGAGGAAGAGGCAGGTCTGTGGTGCTGAACCCAGAAGTGAGGTCAAGATTAGGAGTGAATGGGAAGTCTGTTAAATTGGAACCGGAATTGGAGACTGTGGAGGAAGCAGAAGTTAAGTTAAGCAGCTTTATGTTCTGTAGATCTGTAGAGGAAGGAGAAAAGGCATTAGTGCCAACCCTTGGTCCGGCATAGCAACACATTTAGTCAAGCTCATTGACTGCCTCCCAGGTGCATGTTTGTAACATCACCTAATTATTGTGTGTTGACCTTTTGCTCATCCCTAGATTAAGTTGGCCTTCAAATTTGTGATTTAATTTCCCAGGTTTTTAAAAATACCTTATGGCATCTTTTCTCTTAAAACGTCTCCAAAATTTAGGAGTTTAAGTTGTGCAAGAGAAGATGAGTAGTGATAACTGATACTTAATAATATTGGAGGGCACTAATAATACCTAGTGATCCACTATGATTTGGCTAATGTGTCTGTCATTTTTCAACCTTCTCTTAACACTAGAACTTTTTCAAAGTGGCTGTTTTGCAGATTCCAATGATGTTGTTACTTTAGATGCCTATTCAGAAAATGTGGTTTATGATATTTTCATTTTTTTTTAAATGTGATTACCACCACAAGCAACATCATTTAATCCTGGTACCCAAGTGTGAAATGTTGTCTATCTCCACCAGTTGCATATACTTTTTACCTCAAAAACACTCTTCCCTCACAGTTAGTCATAATAATAAACACTGCTGCTCTAACTGCTGTCTCTCTTCTGCCAAAAAATAAAAATAATCAATAATGTTCTAGTGTGCAAAACCTGCAATTTTGTGTTTATATTTCCATTGTAATTTGCTCAAGCCAAACAAGATGAATTTAAATACAGGACACTTGCACGGGCAGTTTTAACATTAAAGCATCCTGTTTTGCTGAATTGTACTAGTAATTAAAGCACCTAGGACTAAATTGATTTACAGCTTGGGTAGGGAAGACATGCAGCTGCTTCAGGTTGTATCTGATCAATTTACAACCTGAAGGAGATGCCATGGGACAGTTTACAGCTTGGGACAGGAAGGCTCTTAAAACATCAAAAACTTTATTGTTTGAATGGGCATACTCAAACAGATAAAAAAGTTTGAGAAAATTCATCCATCATATTGACAGCCAGCCAATCAGGTGTATGAATCAATCATTTTGCAAAACTCCTGTGGAATCTTAAAAGTAAATACAGTATGATGGATTAAACAATGAAATTAGAGTGACGCCAGAAGAGGGTGAGAGCAACGTCAGGAAAGGGCACCAGCAACGTGCAACCGTTTTAATCTGATTGTCAGCTAAGCATTTCATGAATATCAATTGCTAAATCAATGCCGCCCTGGGACACACATCTTTGACATCTAACTTTTTGTAAGCATTTTCTAAACACTACATATATCCAGATTTTGCTATCCACATTTTCTTGTATGCTTTTCTCTACTGGTATTATTGTTCTTTAACACTAGAATTACCAGAGCCTACGAAAAAACTCATAGATCCGTCCCACCTTAAATCGCTTCTTAAATCCTTTCGCACCTCTCCGCCATCGTCTTTTGTCTTCTAAATGTACAAGCTGCAAGTAGCCGGCTATTCCATCCCCCCACTGACTTAGAATGTGCACGAATTTCTCCCAGCTCATGCCTTGATTGTGGAGTTTTACAGTGGAAATAATAAATCGCTATTTGGAACACACGCATTTCATTTGTGTTCCGTTTCTACAGTAATCTGTGTAAACACATTTTTAAAACAGAAACTTTTTTCATATTCTAGTAGTAAATGACAAAATGTAGGCATAAACCATATAATGTATGAAGCCTGAAGTCCAAATATCAAAGAAACACTTTCACAAAAGGTACAAATATAATGGAAAAGTGCTCTTTTATTCAAAAATACAACTGCAGAAAAAAAAGCCGCCTTAGTGTGCGACATTGACACTTATTTGCATCGACTGCTGCTGTGGCGCAACAGTATCAGTTGCTGACTGGCAATCAACAGGTTACGAGTTCGATCCTGCACAACTCCATTTTGAGAAGTGAACTGCTCATATTTTTACTATTTTAGAATAAAAAGATACATTTGATTTCAGTCTGTAACAGCCGGTGTAATTTATGATATTTGTAAAGGTTACCTTTGTTTTTGTATTTTTTTATTCACTTTTCATTCTTCCTACCCCATCTGACACTGCTGTTTTCACATAAAGACGCGCTATACCTCTGCAGTGTATCACGATACATACGACCGAGTGTTTTTTTCCCCCCAATCTTGCCAGTCCCCACACGTTGCTGTATGCTGTTTCTTTTGTACTCCAGGACATGCAGAGGAAAGCATAGTAAAGAGTATTAACTTCAGCGCTATATGCAATCATCAGACACTCCCCATCTGACACTGCAGTTTTCACATAAAGACGCGCTATAGCTCACCCAAGGAGCGCCCTTCCTACATTTACATGTGTACTTGTTGCAGTGTACACACCTCTGTGTGCTATGGTGTCTATTACACTGAGCAAGCACCTGTAATTCGCAGCTCTATTCATTATCTCAAAACACCACACACATTCACAGTAATTCCCAGTTATGTCCACCACTCACACCCACCCCCACAACCATACAGAACTGATTCCACATCAGAGAATTTCCAGTTCCAGCATAAATTCACAAATGATCTGACGCTGTTCGTTTTCAAATAATATTGCATTAGTGCGATGATGTTTTCACATATATTGTCTTTCTTTCAGGTGTGTAATAGAAACCACAGCATAGAGAGAAGTGACTACATTGTAACAGGTACACACATTGTAAATGTAAGAAAGACGATCCTTGCGTGTGTGTGAACTGTGAACTGTTAACATTTGAATCTGATGATTGCATATAGCGCTGTCTTATTCAGTGCGCTTATTCAGTGCGCGCAAGAACATGCAGTTCCAGTTGCTGTGTGCTACAACATGCTGGTGGTGATCAACGCACATTTTAAAAAAAGAAAGAGACAAATATATGTGACGTTGTGAAGAAATCATTTTATGACGACGCGAATAGTACCAATCAGAAAACATAAGCGCACTAGTACAATATTATTTGAAAAACAAACAGCGTCAGATTGGGTGTGAATTTATACTGTGGCGCTGTTAGAGTCAGATCAGAAGCTGAATAAGCTCCTGTTCTGACTCTAAGTAAAAATGTATGAATTAATCAACAGAAATAACCGCGATCGACATTTTAAACTTAACGATTTACAGTGCATACAAATTTATAAATTTTATGTCCGTTTGAGGTTACAAAGAAAAAAAAAACACTTACTCCCCACCGGGGAATCGAACTCGTGTCTATAATGCACGGCAAGGCTGCTGTAGCGCTAAGTCAGCAAATCTTACTGCTACGCCACGGAAGGTGTTGTAGCATCGTTGAAACTTTTGTGAAAGTGTTTATTTGATGTTTGGACGTCAGGCTTCACAAATGCTATAGTTTATGCTACATTTTGTAACATTTATTACTAAAATATGAAAAAGTTTCTGTTTTAACAATGTGTTTACACAGATTACTGTAGAAACGGAACACGCATGAAATGCGTGTGTTCCAAATAACGATCTATTATTTCCACTCTAAAACTCTAGCAGTTCAGTCACTCCCAGATAATCAAACAAGGCATGAGCTGGGAAAACTTAGTGAACGTTCTGCGACGGTGGGGGATGGACTAGCTGGCTGCTTGCTGGCTCGTCTTAATCGGCTCATTTAGAAGACAAAAGAGAGATGAGAACGGTTTTAAGGTGGGCCGGATCTACGAGTTTTTTCGTAGACTCTGGTAATTCTAGTGTTAATAAATATCATGACTTTTAACTTTCTACACCATTTCTTTAAATCTAGAGTGACTGAAGTAGTAAAGCAGATATTAAGAGCACCTGATGCAATCGGATGTTTGCCATACGCTCCAGTCTGCAAGGGTGAGAATGAGAGCTCCATCCAATAGTAGGGAACAATACATAAAATGAGGCATTTTTGATTAATAAAATATATTCCTAGAGACCAAAGTAATATTTAGATCTGAGATATATTTAAAACATCATACATTGTTGTGCCAATAACAAGTAAGTCACTTGGAGTACTAGGGAAAGCGGACTGTGCATGTGTTATTCATATGGTACTTGCATGGGTTAAAGTGCTAGGGAATAAAGTGCATGTGTATATGTCTTTCATATGATACTTTTATGGTTAACGAATGTGAAGAGTACACTTATCTCTGAAGAAAAAAGGTAAAGGGTAAGCAGAGGGAAATATCACGATAATACAACTGAAAAAAAACATTTCAAATGCCATCACAATACTTTTATATAACTTAGAATGCAAAGCACACAGCCAGATCAATTTGAGATGGGGAAAGGAGAACACATAAGATGGTACATAATTGATGAAGAAGGCCAGATATGAAATGTACAGTGTTGGAAGATGGCTTGCTCTCAATATTTTCACTTAAATGGCAGACCCAGTAATGTATGCAAACAAGATTTATAATAAAATAATAAGCTTACTATTATTAAAATACACAAAGATGCTGACAGAAATCCAAATGTGTACAAAGGCTGAAGCTGTAAGGACTGACTTGTCCATGAGTGAGATGTATTTTAGGGTAAAAAAGAAAACAAAGCCTGATTTATGTATATATATATATATATATATATATAAAAGCATATTGAAGCATGAAGATGCTGCAGTTATACTGAAATGACGGCACATGTATTTAATCACATACATACTTAATAGAATATACCTAATCACATACCCTCATGATGGCAGGAGATGCCTGTGCAAGCACAGAAAGTGGGTTTCTCACATTTCTATACATTGTCAGGTCTACTGTGTCTGTGAAAACATGAGTGACTCCTCTTCCAGTACTTTGCTGTTCACTCATGGCTTGCTCTGTCGACATTGTGCAAAATCCTGTGTTCTCCTTTCCCCACATCAGAATGATGCTGGCTGTACACTTTATATACTGATAGTTTTGTAGCAATATCACACTCTTTTGCATCATACAACATATTTGGAATTATTTGATTTTTCTTTAAATGCAACTTGGGCTGTCACAAAAAGTAATTTCATTGTGTTACACAATGACAATGAAGTGCTTGAACTTGAACTTGAATCATGCATTATAAGTAAGGGCAAAACATCAGCATTGACAATCAGTTATTGCTGATGAAATGTCCTTTTCGTTCAGTTCAGGTCAAATACACCCAAGATGTCTACCATCAGATTTTGGATAACTGCTAATATAAATAACAAATGCTGTTCCATAATTGAAGAAAAATTCAATTTGATTATCTGGGAAAGATACTCTGTGATTGAGGGGATGAGAATTGTAGAACAGTTCATAGGAAACAAGAGAAACGACTGACAACATTTTCATACCACTTTCCTCGACAAATAAGCTGCTTGTCGAAAACATAAGCCTGCTGTATACCAAAAAGTAAACAAATAACATGGGAGCTGACTGGGGAGTATTTTCCGTACGTGGATAACTCGTTTAGCCGGATGTAATTGTTGACGATTTGGCATGATCCTGGATCTGTCGGTTTTTCGAAACTCTTGCTGGATGTGTTGTCATAGCAAATCCTCAAACCTGCTCGGTGCAGGTTTGTTCTATGTAAACAAGGTTTAGCTCACACACTTAATCAGTGTCCGTGCATGGAATTCACTCAGTCATGGCTTCACCATTCATGAATGAGCAATCAATTGATATCGGTGCGCAAATTATAAGAAGAGAATTTCATATAGAGAGGATTTTGCGCGATCGGCAAGATCCTTTATTGCTCCCGGAGGAAATTCTTTTCGAAAGATACCGCTTTAGCCGTGGGGGAATATTGTACCTCAAAGATTTATTACCACCTTATATTTGAAGTCAAATTAGGTGAAGTCGGGCTCTCACAACCACACAGACAGTATGGATTGCTTTGAGGTTTTTTGCAAGCGTTACTTTTTTATATACTGTAGGCGATGCGGAAAATCTATGTAAAAGTGCAGTTTGCCAGGCAATTCGTAAAGCCTGTTTGACTCTGAAATATTTCCTTCGGGTTTTCATAGTGTTTCCTGGACACTTGCGTGTGCAGACAATAAAATAGGCATTTCATGCCATTGCAGGTAGGTAATACACAGGCAAAAACACCCACAGTTCCATGAAGAATCTCACAATCAGCCTAACATTCTCATTACCCAGGATTTCCAAATGTGATTGGTGCACATGGGACTGACCAGAGTGGAGTTTGATCAAACGTTATTTGGAAAATGCACCTCTCCTACTGATGAATAATCAGACACAGTGCCTTCATCAAATATTTGACCTTTGTCAATATCTCGTTGGTCAGACACAGGTTCAAGGAATATGACATTCCCTGCAACTGACCCAACAAAAAAGAGGGCTATATGGAACATACCTATGGCACACATGGAGGACAAATATATGCAATGACCATCTTTTACCTGAAATGAAGTGACCACTGCATCCTGCCACTGGTTCTAGGAAGAAGCTTCCCCCGGAATGCCCTCAGAAACAGGGCGATGGGCATTTTGCTGGATAGCCAACTCTTCTGCAGGGGTTAGGTCTGGACCGTGTGGACCTCCACCTGTTTTTTGCTTGTCTGTCTTCTTATTAGCTTTAAAATTAATGTTTTTTATATTATATATGATTATTTATGTCAACAATTCTTTAAATAGTTACATACCAATATTTACCAGTTTGAAGTATATTCTTGTACTTCACTTTAACCTGTTTCCATATTCTCCTTGTGCTCACATTTGATCTGGAATTATGACATATTAAATAATAATTAATCTGACACATAGGAAATGAAATGCTGCATTCAGTAAGTACAATGCACACTACTTAGCGTTTAATTTTTAGGTCACTTTTTGCCAGCCGTCTTTTCTGGTTTGGACTGCTTTTGCAGTGTTACCCCATGTGCATATTAAATCTTGAAATTCTTCATGTTCTTCGAATAAAAGGTCCTGCTCCGCTTGTGTGAAAAAAAAAATGCGCTCATTCTTTCATCATTTTCTTACAGCCTGTCAAAGACTTGCTGATCATGTTTTCTAGACTCAATATATATGGGCTTTTCAATCAGTGTGGGCGCGCACATTCATCTCGGATGATTAGATTCAACTAGATTAATCTACTACACAGCTGCCTTTGAAAAACTGACTTATCCCAGATGTGTTTCACCGGCATTAACTCATCCAAGATGAGGCATCTGATCTCGGATGATTTAAGCGATGTACAGAAAATACCCCCCCCGGTCACTGTGACAGGCAACACAAGACATGGTCAAGAACACAGAGAGCAACAGAGTGCAGAGACAGTGCAGGCGAAAGAATGTACACACATCAAAACAAAAGTAAATAATGTGCCACCATTGTTTTCATGGGAGTTGCTAACAGATTGCAAAAATGAGTATGGATTGCTGATGTGGACAGTATTGTTATCAGTCTATCATGCCACTTGCTATTTACATACATATTTCATGAATATCTAAGTATGGCTTAAGTTCTGCTGATGAAGAGTGTGGAGAAACTAGTCATGATCCACATTAACCACAACATTCCTGCAACCCTGGTCCCACTACAGTTTGCACACCAGCACAACAGATATTTGGATGATGCCATCTCCATCGCCTTTCACACTGCTCTGGGACATCTGGAAAGAAATAACACCAATGTCACAATGCTGCAGCATTGACTACAGCTCTGCTTTTAGTGCCATTGTGCCCTCCAGCCTGGTGCTAAAGCCCAGAAACTTTAGTCTGAGCAGCTCCATTTGTGACTGGGTGTTTGATTTCCTGACAAATAGATCCCAATCACTTAAGACTGGCAAAAATAACTCTTTGACACTGTTCATCATCATTGGTGTTCCTCAAGAATGCTGCTTCAGTCCAGTACTATAGAGTCTATTCACCTATGTCTGTGTAGCAAAGCATAAGATCAGCAGCTGGATCAAGGCATCACTGTGATTGGCTCATCAATGAGTAAAAATCAGTAAGGTAAAAGACCTGACTGTATGGTGCCATAACAACAACCTTTCCCTGAAAGTTGACAAAACAAGAGAAGTCATTGTTGACTTCAGGAAGAATAGAAGCAGTCATGCTCCACTCCACATCAACAGCTCACTACCCCAGACAGTTAGCAGTTTCAGGATCTTGGGCGTCTAGAAAACTGATTGCATTTTGTGGTCAATCAACACCACCTGTATACTCAAAAAAACTCAGCAAAGGCTCTTCTTCCTGAGGTGGCTAAATTGGTTTAAGGAGGGAATCAAAACACTAGTGAGCTTTTACTGCTGCAGTATTGAATGTTTTTTTGCTCAGGAGCATCACAGTATGGTTTGGTAACCTGACTTGCCAAAAGGCTGTCTGTATAGCTTCTAAATTCTTTTGGGGCTGACCATCCACAATTTCATACCTTATTCTTAACCAGGTGTCCGAGAAGAGCTGAATTCAACCTCTCTCATGACAACCATTCAGTTCATCCCTTGTTTTCACTTATGCCTTCTGGGATGTGCAACCTGAGCCTCATCACTTTGTTAAGGAACAGCTGCTTTCCCCAGGCCATAAGGTCACTGATCCTGCCTGCCCTGCACTATGTACTGTACACACCTACAGGTTTATGTGTAATTGTACTGTATGTTATGTTACTTTTTTTAATTGCATATATTTACTGAATTTATTAATTTACTCATTTATTTATCTTCTGTTACTCTTTTGTTTATTTACTGTTTTTATTTACTTTAGCTGTCGCTCAAGAATTTTACTATGCTTTCACAGTGTATGTAACAGATGTAATCCCTAATATAATTTTTATAAACTATTTATTTAGAAAACTATTACTTTTTACAAATTTTAATGCTTCTAGCAGATTGATAAATGTTGTCAGCTGCATGACTTTGCCACTCATGTCACTGCATCCCTTCGGGTCCCTCTTAACATAAAGCAGTGCCAGGTGGGAATATATGCAAACAATAAAACAAAACTGTAAAGTGTCACCGTAAAGATGCCAAAAGTATGTTCTGACAGCTGATGTGGACTGCTTTATAATAAACACACGTACCACTTGTTATAAATGCTTATGTATCAACAGAAATATGTGAGTATGGTTGGAAATATTTAAACTATTTCTCATTAAAAAAAGTTTCTACTTAATTTTTAATTTTGTATGCCCTGATTGAAATAAGTTATTTTGCTTTTCACTAATAATGGCATGGTTTTAAGCCCAGCACCACCCCAGAATTTTTTTTAAATGTGTACTAACATTTAAAGTTAAAATATATGCAAATAATACACAAATAAATTTTTATTTTTACATTCACTCAAGCTGTATTTAGCTATCTAGTTTTTCGGGGGTAGGGCAGTAGGTATGCGCTATCAGCATGTAGAACTGATATACTATTAATGAAAAAAATGATTCACATATCAGTTGGAGTAGTTTCGTCAGTTACAAAAGTTTTAGTATTATTAACTTATTTGAAACTGTTATAGGTAATTTTGCATCAGTATATATTAATAATATACTGATATATTTATGAATTATCAGGAAGATTGGCAGGGAGACTGAAGACAAGTGTTTTATGTGCTAAATTTGAAAAATGTGAATTTTGTACAACCTCGGATTTATTTTCTCAGTCACCATATTTGAAAGAATGGCCTACTAATGGACATAGTGAAAGCACAGTTGGTAGTAAAGTCCTAACTAAAAGTAACCAAACAAGTATAGCTATTCATCAAGGGCTTGAAAAACTAATACTCTTGTCACCTAGTCCTTATATACAGTATTTATGGTGCCTGTTACTTTTCAATTGGCACTACCTAGTGTTTTTAAAACACATCCCTCATTTCATCTCTCAATTGTAATGCATACATGCAAGTTTGCACTTAGAACTCAAGCACCATAATCCAAAATATAAGGATGAGTGCATCCATGATAGTTATATGTGTCAGTGGTGAGGTTCATTACCTGGTTCATGGTCAAGTCTATAGTGGAAAGAAGGGTAAATTGTTCCACACATGATCCCACGTTTTTAGAGATGTCTTATCTTAGACAATCAAAGTTTCAGCACCTGGTTCTATGGCAGATTATGATGTCAGGTTCTAAATCTAAGTGAATTCAAGTTAATGATATTTTGTGCATTGGGGTGCTTGTTTGATTTGCTATTTCAAAATTCATTTTTGAAAAAGACCTTACTGTCTTTTTGGTTCACAAATGCCACAAAATCATTGAGGCATAACTATGTGAAAATGTGCCAAAAAAGATAAATGAAATGCTGCATTCAGTAAGTACAATGCACACTACTTAGCGTTTAATTTTTTGGTTACTTTTTGCCAGCCGTCTTTTCTGGTTTGGGCTGCTTTTGCAGTGTTACCCCTTGTGCATATTAAATCTTGAAATTCTTCATGTTCTTTGAATAAAAGGTCCTGCTCCGCTGTGTGAAAATAAAATGCGCTCATTCTTTCATCATTTTGTTACAGCCTATCAAAGACTTGCTGATCATGTTTTCTAGACTCAATATATATGGGCTTTTCAATCGGTGCGGGCTCACACATTCATCTCGGATGATTAGATCCAGCTAGATTAATCTATTACACAGCTGCGTTTGAAAAACCGACTTATCCCGGATGTTTCTTGACATTGAAACATAATCTAGGTTAAAAATCAAAATTTTAATCATGTTAAATTATTGGTCCCACAAAACTTTATATCAATACTATACATATGTTTAATGGTAATATTAATGTTAGCTAATAAAGCAAAGTAAGCATAATGCAAAGTGCTTTACAAAGCAGATGCATTTACAGTAGTGTGAAAAACAGTACACAGATCAAATGTCAAGTAGTAGGACTAATAATTACATAATTACAATATATAAAGCATCAATTTATTAGGCAATAAAAAGTGAACACAATTTTACTTTTATCTGACAATTTTTTAAATAAAAAAGGTAGTAAGATTTAAACAAATGTTATTTCATTTTACGTTGTTGAAAATCGCTCATTAGAGAAATAAATGTACATTGTTCATTGTTTTTTCTCCCATTCTTCAGAAATACAAATAGTGAATTACAAGAATTTATAAAAATGAAACTCTTCATAAACATATCACAAATTCTAAAGAGAGTCTGAACTCATTATATTCTGAACACATTTAGATGTGCTCTTTTAAGGTTTTCTTTTTCATTCACTCAGTGCACTAAATACTCTTTCAAAGAGATGAACATTTGGGTATGAAATCCCGGGGAGTACTGTGCACATGTGCAGAATGAATAAAAGGACTTTGATTTTCACAGTATCAAAAATTTTTACTGCACATCCTAGGGAGCAGGAGAATGTGAGAGATGGGCCTCTTATCTGTGCCTCACATTTCTAATACTAAATGAAACCTTGCATTCAGAAATTAATCATTGAGTTATTAGATTACATACCCATGATGCTTTTCAAAATCGACAATCATTAAAACCAGTTGCCAATATCATTTCCATTAATTGAAAATTTAATTGCAAGAATGTAATTCATTTTAGACAGAAATCATAATGATACACAATTTATGATAATGAGATGATCATAACTGTTTGCAAACACTCTGAGGAGGATGTTGAGAATAAAAATCTTCACTTTTTTTAACCATCAAACACATTATGGTGCTATGAGGGATACAAATTATGCTACTATGGAAAAAAGCTGTAAATGATTGACAAGCACTCAGTGTCCTGGGGCCTCATGTATAACCAGTGTGTATGCACAAAAATGTTGTGTTCACCTGCTTCCATGCTCACAACGCAATATATAAAAACAAAACTTGCTGTAAAGCCACACTCATTCTCATGGTAACCTTCCCCCTTGCGTATGCACTTTTCTGATCAGGTTTTGCAAACTGGTGGCACCCATTGTCAAAGCAGTGCTACTACTTCTGTGTGGTCTCCCTTTTTTCAGATTCACGTCAGTGACACGGGATTTGTCAAATATATTGAAATTAATTGCATATTGTTTACAAATTTAATTCACTTGATTGTAATCATTCTGTTACAATATAATGGTGAACGGAATGTACAAACTACAGTAATCCCTCCTCCATCGCGGGGGTTGCGTTCCAGAGCCACCCGCGAAATAGGAAAATCCGCGAAGTAGAAACCATATGTTTATATGGTTATTTTTAGAATGTCATGCTTGGGTCACAGATTTGCGCAGAAACACAGGAGGTTGTAGAGAGACAGGAACGTTATTCAAACACTGCAAACAAACATTTGTCTCTTTTTCAAAAGTTTAAACTGTGCTCCATGACAAGACAGAGATGACAGTTCTGTCTCACAATTAAAAGAATGCAAACATATCTTCCTTTTCAAAGGAGTGCAAAGCAAGCAGTCAAAAAAAAAATCAATAGGGCTTTTAAGTATGCGAAGCACCGCCGGTACAAAGCTGTTGAAGGCGGCAGCTCACACCCCTTCTGTCAGGAGCAGGAAGAGAGAGAGACAGATAAAAAAAATCAATACGTGCCCTTTGAGCTTTTAAGTATGCGAAGCTCCGTGCAGCATGTCCTTCAGGAAGCAGCTGCACACAGCCCCCCTGCTCACACCCCCCTACGTCAGCGCAAGAGAGAGAGAGAGAGAGAGAAAGTAAGCTGGATAGCTTCTCAGCCATCTGCCAATAGCGTCCCTTGTATGAAATCAACTGGGCAAACCAACTGAGGAAGCATGTACCAGAAATTAAAAGACCTATTGTCCGCAGAAACCCGCGAAGCAGCGAAAAATCCGCGATATATATTTAAATATGCTTACATATAAAATCCGCGATGGAGTGAAGCCGCGAAAGGCGAAGCGCGATATAGCGAGGGATCACTGTATTCCAAAAACCATAGCTACTTTAGCGTTGTTACTCTCAGGGCACCACTTAGAGTATTTTAACCCATTGTACGTGTGTGTGGTATCATAGCTTCACAGCAGCTGATCGGAAAGCTTTACGGTGGATTGTGTCCAGAGTGCAGAGGATTATCGGGGAACAGCTTCCAGCCCTGGAGGACATTTAAAGCACACACTGCCTAAGGAAAGCCACCAGCATCTACATGGATTCCACTCAGCCATTCTGCAGTCTATTTGAACTTTTCCAATCCAGCAAACGCTTCAGAGCCTTTCCTGCATGGACCTTGAGCCTCAGAAACAGTTTCATCCCAAGAGCTATAAATGCACTCAATCAGTCCATCAAGTGGTCCTGGTAGAACTGCTTGTACTCATAATTACAGTTACCTCACTGTAAACTTGCACTACAACTGTAACATTGCACAACCTGAGCCAATTTATGAATCATTTTCACTACCTGTAATGTATGTACATGTTTATTGTACATATGCTTTCATATTATATATTTTTCATTATTTTTTATTGTATTATTATTATTGTTATTTTATAAGTTTATAGGAAAATAAATTTATAAGGGATTTGCATATTTAATCTCATTGTACCATAAAATGACAATAAAGGAATTCAATTCAATAAAAAAGAGTGCATATTTACACATGATAATGACTGGCTTCTAAGTCGATAGATTTCCAAGAGCTCTTGGAGCTGTGTGCTGTTAGAATACTAGGATGCATACTTGATATAATTTTTATGATGAAATCGATTAAAGTATACATACTCTATGTTTTACAGATAAATCATTAACTTTATTTAAATAATGTATACATTAAACCATGACTTTTGGATGTTGTTAAAAAATGCCTTTTAAATGCCTATTTTTATAGTTTCAACCCTAAATACAGTATGCCCCCAAAGCACTTTAATTTCGTTGCAAACTCAGCTTAATACATTAATACATTACCTAAAAAATTACCTTAATACATTACCTAAAAACAGAATGTAAAGGTAAATCCGTCTACTGTACAGTACTGTACTGCTATGTTTCCCGCGGTGCTAGAATGTAAAATACGGTTACCGCTATATGTACTGTAATTCATGCACGCGCATTTTCTTTCGTATGCTCTGTCGTTTTCTTTGGTATAAGTAGAGTAAATACATAATAATTTCATTTAATTAAAATACAGTAAAATGTACAGGTACTCATCAATGATGAATGATAGTGATGATGATGATGAAGTAGCTTTAAAACTTTAGTAGATTTAAAACTCCTCAGGTGGCACCTCTTCTTCAGGTGCTTCAGGAGGAGTCGTATCTTTGTATGGGTCTTCTTCAGTTGGGGTTTCGTTCTGGCTTTTCTTTTTAGATTTTAGGAACATTGTGATGGGAAGTTGCTACATTGTCTCCTGTAGCGAACTGTTGGTACAATTTCCGAGCTTTCTCATGGATGATGTTACCGTCTTCCTGTAGTCGGTGATCCACAGTGCCAAGGCAAGTTCCATCCTGACGATATTTTTATTCCTTTCTGTCTTTTCCTTTTTGGTACTATCACAGAAACTTAAAGATATGGTACTCCAGATGTCTGCTTCGTTCTTTATGTAGCATATGGTGCTTTCATTAATGCAATGCAATAATGGCGCACTACTGCAATATAATTTTTTAGTTCCCGGAGCAAATCCAGTAGTTCAACTTTCTTCTGGAGTGTTTTAAATTTCTTCTGGCACTTAAGCTCAGTTCCAGAAGTCTTAGAAGGTGCAGAGCGGTTCGACAACATCGTGTGCATTTAAGAATAACAAAACAATAACAAAAAGGAAAACACGAGGACACTCAGCTGGAGATGCATCACAAAGAAGCAGTCAATCATCAGCAAGGAGAAATGAATAATGCTCTCGGATTGGTTACTTTCACCATCCCAAACCACGGTGGTAAACCCACTCACCTGAAGACACGTCACAAAGCAGCAGTCAATCATCAGCAAGGAGAAATGAATAACTGTCTCGGATTGGTTACTTTCACCATCCCAAACCGCGGTGGTAAATCCACTCACCTGGAGACGCGTCACAAAGCAGCAGTCAATCATCAGCAAAGAGAAATGAATAACGCTCTCGGATTGACTACTTTCACCATCCCAAACCGCATTTCCCTTAGCGGTGGTAAACTCACTCACCAGGAGATGTGTTACATGGCAGCAGTCAATCAGCAGGAATGAGAAATGAATAACGCTCTTGGATTGGCTACTTTCACCATCCCAAACCGCGTTTCCCTCAGGTTGCTTCCTGTTCTCTCTACAGCACAGTATTGCCACGAAAAAAGCCATAAAAAATTAAGGAGGATATTTGCGCTTTCCGCTAACAATTAATAGTTAGGTTCTAAGAAAAAATCCGTGAACGACTGACTCCGCGAACCCTGAACTGCGACTTCGCAGGGTTCTACTGTACCGACGATTAATAACAAATTAAGCACAATATTCTCTCTGTATTTCTCCTCCACACCTCGCAGCAAGCTTCATCCACCTCCGACACTGGCACGCTTGCTGGGTCTTCAGCAGTCCTTTATATAGTTCTTGACCCGGAAGTGCTTCTGCTTTTCCATCCACATGACCTGCCAGCACTTCTGGGTCAGACGGAGACTTAAAGTTCTTTAATCAACCCAGAAGTACTTCCGTCCTTGTGACTTCGAACTTCCGGGTTATGGGGAAGATACGATTCCCCAGGTTCTCTTGCTGCGATCCCTGGTGGCACCCACGGTACCCAGCAGGATTATAATATAAAACTAGATGTCCCACGGTGCCCTGTGGGAATCCTGGGCACTGCTGCACTGCAGGGAAGCTGCCATCCTTCCACTCTGTGGGCAGCCTGGCCGTCTCTCACTATATATATATATATATTCAGTATAGAGCAGTACATTGTTGAGTTCATGATACCATCAATGAAATGCAGCTCCCCAACACCAGCAGCACTCATGCAGCCCCACATAAGGACACTGCCACCACCATGTTTCACTGTAGGCACCATGCATTTTTCTTTGAAATCCTCACCTTTACAACGCCATACAGTTTTGAAACCATTAGTTCCAAAAACAGTGATCTTTGTCTCATCACTCGAGAGTATAGAGTCCCAGTAGTCTTCATCTTTTTCAGCATGGGCCTTAGCAAATTCAAGGCGTGCTTTTTTGTGCATGGGCTTTAGGAGAGGCTTCCTTCGTGGACGATACCCATGCATGCCATTCCTCTGCAGTGTGCGCCATATTGTGTCACGGGAAACGGTCACTCCAGTTTGGCTTTCTACTGCTTTAGCTAACTGCAGTGAACTTGCATGGCGATTTTCTTCAACCCTTCTCATCAGAAGACGCTCCTGTCGAGATGTTAACTTCAGTGGACAGCCTGGACGTCTCTGTAAGATGGTTGCACTTCCATCTTTCTTAAATTTTTGGATCACTTTTGCTACAGTATTTTGACTGATATGTAAAGCTTTGCTGATCTTCTTGTAGCCCTCACCTTTTTTGTGTAAAGTAATGATTTCCTTTCTCAGATTTTTTGACATTTCTCTTCCATGTGGAGCCATTGCTGACAGCATGAAATGGGAAGGGCTTTTCTTTGTTAAGTAATGCCCTTTTATAGTCACCTGTCTGCTGGACACCTCTTAAATGAATCATTAGACTCACCTGTGGTTGAATGCCTGTTAATTGGACTTTTGTAGTCTTAAGTGTGGCTTTTCTCCTAAGACTATAATTGGGGTGTACTCATTTTTGCTACATGGGCTTGAATGAATTTGTTAGGATAATCACTTTTTTGTGTGTGCAAATTAACAAATCTTGTTTGCAATCAATGGCCCACATTTGTGGGAGTATTTTGTAGTACAGTATCTCAAAGACAATGTTGATACTGAAAGGAAACTAAAGGTTTTCTGACAAATGTAGCGGGGTGTACTCATTTATGCTGAGCACTGTATGGCTAATGAGATGGGTCTGTTCGAAAGGAAATTTTTTTCCTTTTGACATGTGTCTACAACATGCTTTTCAAATCATAGAAGCGTAACATGTCACCTTTAATTTTCTAAATTTCCTCATGGAGACCCATAACACCTCTTTGAATTTATTGTTGTTTTTACCCATTCAAAACAAGGTTCAATTATAGTATAACGGACTGATGGCCTATACTGTACACATGTTGTGGGCTGTTGATGAACCTGTTTGATTATATGTACCATATTATACCTATTATTGTGTCAGCTATAGAAAATGTATGACTACTTCAGTTTTGGTTATGAATTGTGTGGTTTACAACTGTAAACATGCTGAGATCTATTCTCCATCCACCTGGTTACTTACTGTTGTCTGATAATTCACATGTCTGTTAGGAACTGCTTGTTTGATATTGCCTTCAATGTATGCATTAGTTTCTGTGTTGTTCATTATTTAAAGTTTAAAGTTACTCATTATGCTTTATGTTTCCTTATGTTTCTTAAGCCTATTACAAAGTTCAGAATTTGCTTTCATAGCCAGTAACACGTTTATGATAATGATAACTGCAGTACAGGAGTTATTTTTTCTGGTTTCAGAGTTGTGACTTCATCATCCCAATCCATCCATTTTATAAACCAGTTATCCAGCAAAACTCTAAAATTTACATCAAAACCTGTCAGCCATATTTCTGATAACTTCACTAAGAGCTGCATTATAATTTCCAAAACAGGCAGGAGCTGATACACTGAACTGTCAAGGGAATGTCTTGTCCTTGTTATGCAGGAAATCTACATTGTTTTGAAGGTGGCCTTTCTTTTTTTTTTTGCCAACTAAAGCTCTGCTTATTCTAGGTCCGATAGTATATCACAGTGTACAAGGAAATGACAAAAGGGCATGGTCTGAAGGGGGCATTGAACAAAGAAAGGCAAAATAACAAAAAAGAATTAGAGTCTCTGTCTTGTTAATTCAGATTAAACATTTTATTATTTAAAAGGAAAACAAATTGGAAATTTAAAAAGGTCAGTCAGTCATTTTCCAACCCGCTATATCCTAACACAGGGTCATGGGGGTCTGCTGAAGCCAATCTCAGCCGACACAGGGTGCAAGGCAAGAACAAATCCCGGGCAGGGCACCAGCCCACCGCAGGATACACACACACCCACACACCAAGCACACACTAGGGACTTAAGTTAGGATTGCCAATGCACCTAACCTGCATGTCTATGCACTGTCGGAAGAAACCGGGGCACCCGGAGGAAACCCACACAGAAACGGGGAAAACATGCAAACTCCATGCAGGGAGTGACCCAGGAAGCGAACCCAGGTCTCCTTACTGCGAGGCAGCAGGGCTACCACTGCGCCATCGTGCTGCCCTTTAAAAAGGTAACTTTGTTAAAGTAAATATGATGAAAAATGTACAGTTGCATTAAATAAAGAAATTTGTAAGTTCAGAGACAAATTTCCATGAATTTTATTGACATTTCCATTTAGTTAGGTCTATGAATATTTAATAATTACTAATACCATCTGCCTACTTATTTACTTTATGTTAGCACTCAAAAATGTTGCTGTGTGAGACAGATGAACAATATGACAACTTGTGTCTTAAGCTGACAGCAGGGCAGCCCCTTATTTTCAATCAAAATGTATTAATTTGCCAGAAGTGGCTAGTGTCAGGATTTGTGACCCTTTGCTATTTCTAAATCATGTGATATGAGGAGCAGTTATTTATTAATGACTTTAAACCTTCCACTGATTACAATGGCATTCCCATGTAATTGGTATTACAACAATAAGTTGACATTACATAATCACAGAGTTCATGCATTTTAAAGCTAATTATGAACTAGCTGGAAAATGTAGTTTATAAACAAAACATAATTTCTTTTGTAGGTTGTGGAAGGATACAAACAGTACACTCCAAAACAAGTGATGTACTTCTTAGTCTAACAATTCAAAATAAAATAATCAGTACATAAAAATAATAGTTTTTGTCCAGGCAAGTTTATCACTTGCTGGCTATGTGAGTGGAGATTTAATTTTTTACATTTTATACAGAAAACTTGCATGATTTGCTGTTTAGTTTTTGTTCTTATAAGTTGCAGTCTTTGAGCTTTCTAGTACTTTAGTCATAAAAATTTAAGTTGTGAAAATCAGCTGAAATGAATATTTTCATATTACAACATCTCAATGTTTAGTGCTACAATGTAACTTGCTGAAAGTATCTAAAATGTATAGATTGGAGTTTTATATATAAAAGCTGTAAATATTATATTTAAGCAATACTTCTATTCTCACTGCTAAAGGCAAATGTATAGTGAGTAACTTGTTGCTTTCACGTTTTGTTTTAATGCATTTTCATGATTATGCTGATGAATGCAAAAATTACAAATAAAAGCATCTTAGGACCATAACTACTCCCAATATTAGCATTCTCTTCCAATTTATTTGCATACATCTTATTACGTACAGCATATGAATTATAATTAGGTCAATTTCAAAAGAATAAAACTTCTTTTTGCAGGTTTTGGTTGCATAAAAATGCTTATAATCAAAAGAACAAATATATTGTCTATGACAAAAAAATCCAGAAACAATTTTCCAACTGGTACCATGGAACAAAAGAAAACCAGACCAAAGAAACCACTTATTTGGTCCAATAAGGACAGCCAGCTTTTATAAGTGACAAATATAAGCTGACCTGCCAAACTCTGGCTAGTAGAGACACATCTCATCAAAAATCTTTTAAGAGGAAGATATTTATTACATAACTGAAAAAGAAAAACAGAAATGTCGTAAAGTTTAAAAAAAGACAAAAGGATGTGCCTAAAAAGCCAATGCAAAAATACAGAAAATCAGAAATCTCAAAGGAAAAAACAATACTTACAATCACCTCCATAAACTTAGTGTGCCACTGTTGAGATCCTCTTCGGTGCCTCAACATACAGCCAAAGGGAAGTCTCAGCAGTGGTGACATCTGGAGGCCCTGCCTCTTGGGGTACCTCCCTTGGAACACAAGGAATACATGGACAATTATACGGAAAAAATACCAAAACAAAAAATTTAAAAAATCTAATAGATTAATAGAAATAACATCTAAACTTTAAAAATTATAAATTAAAAATGACAAAACAAAACATACACATAAACCAGGGAATAAACCGTCGCTAAAACATAACAACCGGCAGATGTTTGTCATGATGGAATGGAATCCTCTTGGTGGCAAATGGTCTGATGTGATACCAAAGGTAGTCTTTTGTAGTCTAGGCTACTCAAACAGGATAATCCCAGACAGTGTCAGTTGTCGAGTGCTCAAGAGCAGATCTCATACTGTTCAGTGTGAATTAAGTCTCATCTTTATGTGTTACCAGACCATGGTCTGAGATGTTATTCAGAGCATCCATGAAGAGTGCAACATCTCAGTAGATTGCAGAATGCATTAACATAATTCTTCAGTTATTCAATGGAACAGGTCCTCTGAGCCACTCTAGTTCTCCAAACATCCAAATAACCCTTCTGCAACCACTGAAGTCAACACTGATTCACTATGACATTTATTCTGCCAGTGTGCTGCAATGTGATTGCCTGGTGTCATGAAAGCCAATTCACGCTCAATCAAACACAGTCGTGTGACTGTTTGACAAACAGGGTTTCAAGTCATTGTCAAAGTGCTGTAGTGGCAATGACAGTGTTCTAAGGTTCACATGAGCTGATACTATCTAGGGTAAAATTAAGTAATGGTCAAGCAGTATAAAAAGTTTATTGGCATATTTAGTATTAAGATTAAATGCAGTTATTAGTGTATTACTCATTAGAGCTCGATCTCTCATCCCCTGTCATGGAGTCTCACTCCCTGCTTCTTAGCACATCAGACTTCTATTATGCATATTTGTACACTGGTGTATGGAAATCATAAGACAGACCTAAACATCATGGCCTTTGGTGGTGTTACTGTAGATGAGAGGTCACTGACTATGCAAGCGGAAGACGAGTTATCATTCTGAACCAAGCCTTTGCTCTCTTATTTGTTCCTGTGAAAATAATCCTAGCCATCAGTGGTCCATAATCACATTTATGATATTGGTTATTGGGTTTTATGGCCAAACAAATGTGCAGCTATATAGAGGTGATTATGATAATCTAATCAATCATCTCCCATGCGAGATTTAATGTAAATTCAATGACTGCCTTATTGCAAGTATGCTTATGGATGACAATTGCAACTTTAAAGTTTTATTCAATTCATTATGGTCCTAAAAGTATTTCCTTTTTTAACAGAGCTGTAATAATTTGACACACAGTGTTTCATTGATGATTTTTGAATGTTATATATATTGCAAAAATATGGTATTTTGTGTTTATGACTATCAGTGAATTTGTGTTGCTCTTTCATAGTTTTGAGAATTATGTGTAAGCAATTTAGAAAAACTGTAACAGGAAGCAAAATTTTAGTGTCGATGCATTGTCTGGATTAGGTGTGTTTCTACTGCAATGGGGTAAGCTTGTCAGAAACACAGCAAGATCCTCAGATAGAAGGAGTGCAACTAAGCTCTGGAGAAGACAATACTGTACACAGATATGTGCTGAGGCTGTAGACCACACATTACAAAGTATACACTTACAACACAATACGACACACATGGCTGTACATTGTGGCAGACTCACACAGTTACTCTTACAGGAACAAACAAATGGCACAAACCAGAATTATTATTACAAGTAAAATAGTTGCAGGCAGATTGTTGTCTTTAAAAGAAAATTGTACTGTGCTGAATTTTATGACTGCGGTGGGTTGGCACCCTGCCCGGGATTGGTTCCTGCCTTGTGCCCTGTGTTGGCTGGGATTGGCTCCAGCAGACCCCCGTGACCCTGTGTTCGGATTCAGCGAGTTGGATAATGGATGGATGGATGGATGAATTTTATGAGCTGCAAAAATTTTTATTAAAAGGAAAAGAATATTCTCTCAAAAAGGCCTTTAAATGACTTACTGCACAACTAGGAGATTAAGGGTCATAAAATATTACAGACAAGTCAACATTTTGAACCAGCTGGAGACACAGGTTTCTCTGTATATAATTAGATCATTTAGGATAAATAATTTTGTGTGTAATATATCAGTGGAACTCATTATTTACTAGATGCACAAAACAAGACAGTGTCATTTTCATTTTGAAAAAAGTCTATGTACAGCTGTTAAATGTGGTTGTCTTAACAATACAAGCATGATATACAAGAAACAAATGCTAATATTGACATGTTAATATTGACATTTTAATTGAGTGTTCCTCAATAACACCTTCTCAGTTTGTCCATGAGTTGAGTTCTGAAGGTAATATTACTACTTGACCCTACTCAAGCCAATAAGCCCTTTTAGAATTTTGTCTTTACTCTCTAAGGATTCACATTCAATGAGTTGGTAATGTGAAGTGTTTACTCAGCTCATTGTGGCTATTGGCATATAAGCAAAGTTTTAATGAAGTGCACAGAACTAATCAGATATGGCATTTTACCACCTGGAGCCTGCTTCTAAGAAATCTCTGCTGACATAATAGAAATGTACTTGAGTAAGTGACAGATTCAGAATTTTGTAAATAAGAACATATCTTACTTATTTTCAAAATGTCAATAATTATGTTTCATTGTAGTCATCCATATATTTTTCATGTTCCATTTTTAAAATTTCACACCCTATTTTATAGCAGTTTTGACTATAATTATTACAAATTAATATTACTAGTTTTTTCACACTTTTCACATCGATGACTTATTAATGATTTTCATTAATAAGTCATCGATGTTTAACAATATGACCCTATGTTCTTTTGCAAAATCCCTGCCTCACATACATAAAAGATTTCAAAACTCAAATTGTTCAGAAGGGAGGCTTAAAAACACAGAGGATACTTATGTATATTTATGTATCTAACATACTTGCCAAAAAACATCAGCCTGCAATATTCATACAGTTTACCTTATGTTCAGCCATGTGTCCCACCAGAGAGTCTGTGAAATAAATTAGCATTATCCAGTAACTACTGTTCCAAGGGCAAACACTTGCTTAGTCTAATAGAATTACCTTTAGATTGCTAACCCCCTAAAATAATTCTCAAATTGTTTTATTCATTTTTTTTTTTTTTTGTGTAGTGTCTTGCTGCATAATGCACTATCAAAGAACAGGATTAATATTTTGAATATGTGAATATAGAAATTTTCAAAAATATATATATATATATATATATATATATATATATATATATATATATAAATATACACTATATACTACATGTGTGCATATGTGGATCATCCTCTGGGCTTTTCTGAAGTATGTACTTCCACCCTGGGTAGAGAGGTGGCATTTTTCCCTCCACAGTTCTGAGAAGATGCCCAATGAGGGCAAATGACTCCACCCTTTCTGGTTTCCCTGCTATATAACCCACTTTTCCCAGAGGAACAAAGCACTCATTAACACTAGAATCCCTGAAACCTATGAAAAAACTCGTAATCCCGGGCCACCTTAAATTCCTTCGCACCTCTCCATCTGCGTCTTTTGTTTTGTAAATGTGTCAATTAGCACAAGCAGCAAGCAGCCTACTATACCATCCCCCAAACAGGTGGAGCTCAACTCTGGTAAAAAGGTGTTATGTATCTGTGTGTGAGGTGCGTGGTGTTGTATAGGGTAAATAATTTAGTGTTATTTCGAACACATGCATTTCATGTGTGTTCCATGTCTGCAACGATCTGTGTAAATGTAGGATGACAGGAAATGTGAGAAACACAAGAAATGTTGAACATATACCTAAAATAGAAACTTTTTCATCTTATAGTACTGATAACAAAATTTTAACATGGAGTGTATAATGTGTAAAGACTGAAGTCCAAATATCATAGAAACACTTTCACAAAAGGTACATGTATAACAAAAGAAGTGCATTTTTATTCAAGAATATAACCAAAGAAAAAGAAAGCCAGGTTAGGGTACAGCACTGACATGACTGCTTGGGTGATGAAGCAGTAAGAACTGAAAACTCATAATCAAGAGATCTCAGGATATAATCCGGGCACTCTCCAGAATGATCATTTTGATTAGAGAGCTGCTCTTATTGTTACTATTGTACAATAAAAACATACATTTGATTTGAGTCATTAACAGCGTTACTGGTGTGAATTTATGGTACCTGTAAGGGTTAGTGTTTTTTTTTTTTTTTTTGCAACATCCTACATTTACATAGATTGTTGAAGGCACTGAACACACATGAAATGCATGTGTTCGAAATAACGTTATATTACTTACCATATGCAACTCCGGGCACCTCACACACAGATAAAGAAGACTTGAGCGGGAAGAACTTTTTGCTCAAGTTGAGCTCTGGCGGTGGGGGGGGGGATGGTATAGCAGGCTGTTTGCTGCTTGTGCTGATCGACACATTTACAAAACAAAAGATGCTGATGGAGAGGTGCAAAGGAATTAAAGGTGGCCTGGGATTACGAGTTTTTTCATGACTTCATGAATTGTAGTGTTAAGAGAACGCACCACAGGATGGAGCTCCTTCCCCCGATGACTTACAACACTTAAGAGTCAAGAGAAATGTCCAACTATATATATATATATATATATATATATATATATATATATATATATATATATATATACACACACACACACTGGTATAGTATATTTACATTCACTATATACACTATATACCTACACTACTGGCCAGATGTTTTAGAACACCTCAGTTTTTCCACTTTGTCTTCAAATTTAATTAGTTGAAATGCAATGAATGACCTAAAATGGTGAAAAGGTAAACAGTAGACTGCCAGTGGTTTAAATTTAAAGTTTACGGTGCCAAAAACTGAAAACAGGAAATATCAGAATATTAAAAATGGACCTTCTCCAGGGAACAACTAATAGGTCACAAGCCACAGATGTTCTGCAGCAATTAAAGTAAATTAAGCCTTGCAAGTTGAAGCAAACAATTTGCACAGGTGTCCCAACTTTTACTGATTACAGTAATCCCTCGCTACTTCGCGGTTCACTTTTTGCGGATTCACGACTTCGCGGATTTTATATGTAAGCATATCTAAATATATAACGCGGATTTTTCGCTGCTTCGCGGGTTTCTGCAGATGATGGGTCTTTTTACTTCATACAAGAGATGCTATTGGCGGATGGCTGAGAAGCTACCCAATCAGAGCACGCAGTTAAGTTCCTGTGTGCTGCTGATTGGCTCAGCGACGGAGTGCTGCATTAACCAGGAAGTCTCATCTCACTCATTCAGCATTAACGTGCTCTTGCTACTGCATTCAGGGGATTATCACCTTCATCGTCATCATTTTTACTGCGCAGCATATTCATCACCATCATCACGTCATATATAGCTACGTGTACTTCGCTATACAGTAAACTTATCTACCGATTTCATATTGTTTAGCAGTTGTCCCTGTTATTAATAGAGTAAAGGGTGGGTTGTAAACAATACAGGGAGGGTTTAAAAACATCCAAATACACGGTAAATAATTAAATAAATATGGTGTCCCTACTTCGCGGAAATTCAGTTATCGCGGTCGGCCTTGGAACCTATCTCCCGCGATAAGTGAGGGATTACTGTAGTTAAAAACCCTCTGCCTGTCTTAAAGCAGAATTGGAACAGATTGTACTACTACACCCTCTGAGGTACTACTTGGACAATATTACACTGGCATAGAACAAATAAACAGTGGCAAATAAAAAAATCAGTATAAACACTGTATATATTTTCAAAAGGTATTCAGAAACCTTCACTTTCTGCAAACCTTATTCTGTTTTATGTATTGTGTTGGATAAATTATCCATTTTTCCCCATCAATCTACACTCAGCAACCCATAATGACGAAATCAAAACATGTTTTTAGAAAGATTTGCCAAATTATTGAAAATCAAAAACAGATACCTTTCTCCAGCACTCCAAATTGTGGTCAGTTTTGGAGCCGAAGGCATCTTCATTACTTTGTACTGTTAAATTATAATTAAAATCTCACTAAAATAATACAAATTGTTGCAGTGTCCTCATGTGTAATTTCTTACTCCTTGAATCAAACAATCTTGCTTGCCTATATTGCGAAGGAGCATTTGAATCCATGCACCAAGTCTGGACATCTCGAATTATGATGGATAGTAATGTCACTGAATATGTCTTTGCCAGCTATAGCATTATGACCATTCACAAGCATAAAATATTGATCCTAGTTATTAACAAAACATGAAAATGGACTTGCGGCATCTACATTTTCTAGTATGCACTTTTTTAAGATTCTCAGATTCTTTTAAAGTGCATGTACTATGATGCACTGGACACCCTTATTTTCCAAATGACAATATTTATGCTTTACTGAGTTACATAGGTAGTGTACACTTTATCTGTTTGAGCTGGAGGGAGAATATTATTTTTTGGGTATCACTTTCTCAGTTATTTTAACCCAAAATTATACTGTTTTTTGGATCAACTATTGTTAGAGCAAATATGCTAATTCAATTAGCAAGCCAGGTGTCCATTTTTTAGGTTGCATCAGAAATGCCTCATAGACTTTAGTAAAACTAGTAGATTTATTCACTTCAGGTGTTTGCACACACAAAATTAATCACCGTAAACCATTATGATGCACATATCCCCTTTCTGCAGTCACTCATTTCCTCAAATATTTAATTAGTATGATTACTTGTTATGCTTTATTTTATTAAATACATTTAATATAAAAGGTAATGCATAATACAGTATGTGCTTATCAGTGTTAGTATTCAGTAACAACAAATTTAACATAAAAAGGATAACTCCCAAGTATTTACAGTTCAATATTTACACATTAAAAATGATCAATATGAAAATTAATATGCAGAGCTTTTGTTACAGTTTCTGGAACTTTTCTTGGATTTGTCAGGATACAGTGGTCTAACAGCAGAAAAACCTGGGTTCAAAAGAAGTGTTGGGACACCAACTGGGTTGTCCAATTTAATTCTTTCAACAAAAAATAACAAAAAGAAGAACCATGTGCTGCAAAACTTAAATATGGCTGTAGCCTTCTCTTTAATTCAAAACTGCTTCTGGGTTAAGCATGGCTCTGTGTGAAGTTCCTTTGTTTGGTCTGGCTTGATTCAATGTGAGACACCTTTTTCAAGGGGTGCCTGGTTTTATAGAACTTGTGCCCAGAAGGGGCAGGGTCAGTTGTCATCACTGGGTGTCTTCAGTGATTCATGGAGGTAGAAACAGGTGATAAAGTTAGCAGAAGCATCCCCTCTCCTTTTGGGGTGGTATTACATACCTCAGTGGAGCCTGGAAGGCAACTCTGTGACACACATGCATGACAATTCACATACACTGTACGGTATGTCTATAGTATCTAGGAATGGTCTGAATACACATTAGGATTTAGTAAAAATTCACTTAGCAAGAGGGAGGAGATGATTTAGAAGCACACTGGAGACTGTTTTTCCAGTGGTGGGGAACACTGCAATGCTACTGTAGTTTGTACAACTTTGATTCATTGTCCTTCTTGAAGAGGGTGATGATTTTTGTAATTATTTTTGTAATGACTCTTACACATGACAGGTATAATACATTCTTCAGTGATGGCAAACTTCATATAATGAGTTTCATATAGGCTATAAATCATTTGGGTAATGGTATAAAAAAAGGTGTAGGACAGGCCTAAAACCTATGCTAGACCTCTAAGAAAGTGAACAAGAGAGTAAGAGAGACAAAAGGGGAACAGAAAAGGTCCTGTTCATAGTAATGTGGAAACATAAGGATTACTAGGAGGAGTTATGCCGTGTGTGTCTCTGCTTTCTTTTCCAGTTTTTCTGTGGTAGCGTTTTGTGCTATACTATCTGCTCAAAGCACCTTGCGACTGCCTGTGATGTTTGAAAGAGAGTGGATACTCCAAAATTCAATGAGACCCACTGCATTGAAGCCTAAATAACAATAAGGAACATTTACATTAGGTAGAATGTTCAGTAAGGGTTGGATGATCTTTTGTCCTTGGAACCCCTGCTTTTTTTTTAAAGTTAGGGTAGAGGGGGGTAAGATCATGTAGGTGTCCTCCCTCTACCCCCAACTCCTGTCTTTGTACAATTGTACTACGTCCCCTAATCTCTTTGAGCTGCTGAAAGGCGATCTTAACACCAGGGCCCTTATCTTTAAAACTAGAAACCACATTAATCCTGCTAACCAAAAAGTCAGTTCCCTTAGAATATAAAATGTCTTTACAACTATCTGTCTTCATAATGAAAGTTTGTAACTTGGCAATTGCTGTATTCCTATTTTGTTTCCGTCCCAAATCAACCCACATCTCTCCTGTGTGTTATTAATTCTCCAGGCCAAACCATTCGTCAGGATCATCTGATGGTCCAATAGAACGGTCTCAAAATCTGTCAGAAAGAGAAATCATTGTTGTTCCCTATCCCATTGACCACCAAACTCCCTCTGCCAACCCCGGTTCTCCACTGGTAACAAGTCTCCTCCCAATGCGTATTTACCTTCTATAAAGTACATGTTCCCCATAATCTTTCTACCCCAAATCCAGGAACAATATAAATTGTATATGAACCCTTCTCTACAGTCATAATTTCTCAATTTTATTTGTATCTGTATCCTCCAATTGTGATTCATGCATGGTTAAGAAGGATATATTAAGAACGTCCAAGTTAGTCCAGTCCCGATCTTGTAATTGGGGAATTCCTACTCTTAACTCCTTTTGTATCTTGAGTTCTAATTTGATACTGTTTGTATGTTGTTTATACCTCATATTTTATTTCCCTCAATCTATTTCTGGAGTATCCCCTTTTCCATAGAGCTCCAAATAAAACGTGAATGTTGTTTTCCACAACTGACTGTAGTGTGTTGATGCTAAAGAAGCGGATCAACAGTGACTTAACGATACCCCTAAACGTGTGCTTTGGATGGAAGCTAGAAGCGTGCAATAAAGCATGCGTATCTGTGGGCTTGAAAAACACCCTAGATTACAGAAGTCTACCATTCCCACTTTCTGTAAAAAAGATTTCCATATCCAGAAATGAAAAAAGCTGTAGCTAGTTTTCACTTGTAGCTTAATATTTAAATGATGACTATTCAATACATCCAAAAATTGCTGAAATTCCTCCATACTAAAACACCAAACCCCAAAGATGTCCTCTAGGTACCTTAGGTAGAACAATGGTAGTCGGGAGCACTTATCAAATGCCGTTTGCTCCCAGTCAGTCATATAAATATTTGCAGAGGCCGGGGCAAATGTTTTCCCCATTGCTGTCCGGTAAGTCTATAGGTACATTTTACCATTAAATTTGAAATCATTACATTTGAGACTAAATTCAAGCAACTCCAGAATACCCTTATCCAGTCTATTCGGATCCGGAAACCTATGAAACATTTTTTGTACTGCTTTTTGGCCCAACTCCGTACTAATATTGATGTCCTCGGATGATCTGCAAGAAGTGATAGGTGTAACGGACATAACTTGTGTTGTTGAGAAACTGGGTTTAAAAATGCTCAATCCACTCCAAAACATTATATGATTCCGACAAGCAGTCCGAAATGATCAGGCGTCCCGCGGGAACCTCAAAGGAGACTGTCCAAGACTTGGCGGGTTTATGAATCTTGGGAAGCAGGTAAAATTTTCTGACCACAGGGAGTACCGGACCCATTAAATACCTTTTTTGTTTTCCATTGATGAAGCCTTGTTGGAAGAGCCTCTCCAAGATAGAGCAATTTTTTTTCTTGGTGCTTTCTTGTATTGGTTTGGTCAGGGGTTTATAATGGAATCTATTTGATAATTGTCTGTGGGCTTTATAGAGATATTGTGCCTGGTCTAATATGACCATCATTGAACCATTATCCGCCGATATTATAATAATATCTCTCTGACGTTTTAACATTTGGAGAGATCTTTTTTCCACCAGTGTAAGATTTTGTCTATTCTGATTAACAAAATTAATCTGATTAAAGAATTCCAAATCTTGTTTAATAACCTCTAAACCTGGCTGGCTCACCTGTGATGTTTTAGGTGTCCAAGTTGAGCAGTGTATAAAGGGTGTTGTTGTTACTCCTCTATTGGAGTCAAAAAAATCTAAAAGTTTAAATTTTCTATGGTATGAATACATGTCTGTTCAAAAGCTCCAAGTCCACCTCAGTAGGGGTTGGGACAAATGTTAAACCCATTTGCAAAAGGGACATGTTGCGTTCTGTTAATCTAAAAGTTTTCGAAAGATTTTATATGCTTACCTTGTGGGTGGAGACCCATCTTCTTAACCCATTGGACAGTTTACCTTCTCCTGCCAAAAATCCAATATAAGCCCAGCTTCCGATCCTAACCAATGGATACCATCAGGTTCTAGCTGTACATCCTCATCTCCATAACATTCCAAGACATATTCTGAAAATTCTGTACCATAAAACTCATTCAGTTCCATAATTAAAGACAAATGTTGAGACTTTACAGAATAAGGCAGCTTAGAAATATGAATTAAAGCCTTAGGAAACTTCTGATGAGCCAAAGATATTAATTGTTTAATCTGTTTACGTATCAAAACCAACTTGGTATTGCTTTTATAAATTCCAATCGAAAAAATAACTCACTAATCTCGTCTCTAGGGGCCAGTTTAGTCAAAATAGACTGCAGATTACAAATCCTCGTCCCTGGAAAACTATTTATTTCCAACTAGTCATTCTTAAATTGTTTAATTCTTCCTGCATTAGAATCACCAGGGTTTTTTGGGATCCAGGCTCCAATCAACATTCTTATGTGCCATATGTCTATGCACTATTGGCCTTTCCACAGCCTCCAAGGCGTCAACTGGACAAGGGGAGGTCTCAGATCTAATTGGAGAGTCATCTGATCTAATCTCAACAGTCTCTATAGTCATCACTCCTCCCCCTCATGATGGTATACGTATCTCCTGTTGCCTAACCTCTGATTCTAAACTACTGCTAGGACCCATACCATCTGTCAAAAGAACATTTGAAAACTCAAACCCATTTTCTTCCATCAAACAAACCTCCTCTAGCTGCTCCCCCTCCCCACACATTATCTCACATTCTGTCACCTCTTTGTGAATATGGGGCTTAGGCTGATCCAGTCCCTCTTTCTGTATCTCTAATTCACTCTTTGTAACACCCCCTTCTTCCTCACTCTCTCCTATTTGGATCTCCAAAGGCGACAACCTCCTAGAAGAAGGTATCGAAAAGGGACACACCTGTGAAGAATCTCGACTGCTCACCATTCCCCCTTCCTTTACTAGTGATAAAAGACATTCCAAAGAAACTGGAGTATGTGTTTTTATTACATTCATACCACATTCCACTTTAGATTTTATTGACATCAGCACACAATCCAAAGACTTGAGATCCCTGTCCTTTTTCCACCCTATTAGGAGTATCACTGGCCATCATGTCCCCCAAATCCTCAATCGTTCTCAAAATCCTCTCTTTTTGCTGAATCGATAAATAAGATGATGGGCCAGAGGAAAAAAGATTACTCCTGGCTGAGGTTTCCCTATCGTTTTTATCAAAATTTACAAGGTCCCTTTCCTGTATTATTTCCAAACCAGAAGAAGAGTTTACTCCTCTTGGAGACATGTTATCCCTGATGCTTGAAGCCTCCAGGTTTACCCATCTTTAGTTGTCATTGCTCATCCGATGGCTCCAACTCCTGTATGGCCTGGAGATGTTGTTCTATATTTGGAGGTTTTTAAAAGGTTTTTCTGTCCTCTCATCAAACTCATCATTAGAAACTTAAAAACTGATTTTATATATATATATATATATATATATATATATATAAGGACTTACATTTTGTATTAATTATATATCTGTGTAATGTAAGTGTACATTGCCTTATTTTTTATTTTAATTTATTTTTCTTTTTTTGGAACTTTTTCTTTGACAACTTGTGAAGCACTTTGAACTACAATGTTTTTATTGTTGTGTGTGTGCTGAGTGTCTGTTTGCTGTACCATAAAATCACTATTTTTTTCTACCTACTCTAGGAAATTAATTGACAAGAACAGTCTATTCACCCTCAATATGCTTGATCATTCTATTCATTTAGACCCGGGGTACTCAATAGGCGGACTCCGGTCCGCATCCGGACCCAAATACGGTTAAATCTGGACCGACGCCAAAACAAACATGCAAATTTAATCATAATCCAAATGAGTTCTCAATGAAGTGCGCAATTGTGATTCCACGCGATATATCTTTGAGGTTTCTACTCGGTTTGGTTGCTTCATCTACGTCCAATCACAGCAGCTGTAACAGTATCGTCATAGCAACGTTCCCACTACTCCCCGCCTCCCCCCCAATACTCGCTCGCTCGCTCATTCACGGCAGCCAGATTTATGTACCGGTCACGTGCTCTGGGTCAGGCTGGTGAACAGGCAGTCTCATCACTCGCAGGCAGTGCAAATTCCGATAACTGAATTTTTTTTTTGCTGACTGAAAGTGAAGATGGCTGGCTCAAGACAGTACATTGATAAGAAAAGAAAAGTTGATTTTGAAAACCAAGAATTTAAGAGTGAGTGGACAGAAAAATATGCGTTCGTGCTCCCCGTGGGAAGCAGAAAACCAATGTGTTTAATCTGCAACGAGACGGTAGCAATAATCAAAAGTGGTAATGTGAAACGCCATTATGAAACCAAGCATGCACATTTCGAACAAAATTACCCTCAGAACTCAGAGGTAAGGACCATAAAAATAAACCAGCTGAAATCATCATATGAAGCTACAAGCAGTGTAATAGTTAGATCAGCCACACAACACGAGCGGGCAACAGAAGCCTCACTAAGAGTAGCATGGGTCCTGGGAAAAAACAAGAAACCCTTCTCTGATGCTGAAGTAGTCAAAGAGTGTATGAGTGAAGTGGTGACTGCTCTGTTTGAAGGGACTCAAAAGGATGAAATAATCCAGAAAATAAACCAAATACCCTGTTCTGATTCCACTGCTGCAAGACGAGCTGAAATACTCGCTGATGATTTGCTTGAACAACTTAGTTCTGCTATAAAAAAAGCCAAATTCATTTCATTGGCTGTGGATGAATCCACAGATATCACGGACAATGCACAACTCATGGTCTTTGTCAGGTTTTTTGATGAAGAAAAGGGAGAATTTCATGAAGATGTTTTGGGTCTCACAAACCTCCATGGACACACAAGGGGGGATGATATCTATGAAGCAGTGACACAGATGCTTAGAGACAGAGCGATAGACCTGAAGCATGTTGTTTCCATTGCTACTGATGGCGCACCATGTATGATTGGGAAAGAGAGGGGATTAGTGTCACGCTTGAGAACTCACCACCCTGACCTCATGGCATACCACTGCATAATTCACCAGATGGTTTTGTGCGCCAGCCTTGGAGAAAGGTACTCAGAAGTCATGACAACAGTCATGAAACTAGTCAATTATCTGAGAGCATCCTCTGCTTTGCAACATCGTTTATTGCGCTCATTTCTAATAGAGGTGAATGCAACATTTGATGATTTGCTCCTTCACAACAATGTCCGGTGGCTTAGTAAAGGCAAGGTACTGGAGCGTTTTTGGGCACTGCGGAAAGAGCTGGAGACATTTCTGTTGGATCAGAAGAGTGCAAAAGCAAAACCGTTTGTGGATTTCATGAAGAATGACGAGAAAATGGAAATTGTTGCTTTTCTAACAGACATTACTTCCCATCTTAATGACCTTAATATGAAGCTCCAAGGCAAAAACAGCACAGTGTGTGACCTCATGTTAGCTGTCCGTGCTTTCCAGAGGAAGCTGGAGGTGTTCAAATGTGACTTACAGCAGGACCTGCTTCACTTCCCAAGACTTTTGGATCAGACTGCAGGAAAACATCACCATCACAATTATGCTGAATTCCTGGACAAGCTGATTAAAAATTTCCAAACTCGCTTTGAAGATTTCCCTTTGGGAAAACAAGTCTTGCTGTGCATCGAAAATCCATTTCTTGTCAAAAATATTGCAGAATTCTCAAATGAAGCCACAAAAGTCTTCCAATGGGCCAGTGCTGCTTCTCTGCAAACAGAGTTAATTGAGCTACAAGAAAACCTAGCACTGCAGGAATCTCACTGTGACCTTGTCACCTTCTGGACAAAGATGGTTACTGCGGCAGGTGTTCCTCTCCTGCAGAAGATGGCCCTTCAAATTCTTACAATGTTTCCCTCAACGTACTGCTGTGAATCTGCCTTTTCCACTATGAACATGGTGAAAAACACATACCGCAACACCCTCACCAATGAACATTTACATCAGTGCCTCCGCCTTGCCCTCACACCTTTTATGCCCAAGTTCAAACAACTGGTGGCACAAAGAAGGTGTCACCTTTCACACTAAAAGGCCTACCATGTCATTTTTTTGTGTATAGTTGTAAAGTTTGGGGATTGCCTTTTTTTGGAGTTCTCTATTTGGAATTTGACCGTCACTTTTCCGGACCTCAGACTGAATGGAAATTTAGTAAGTGGACCTTTCAAATTTATATTTGAGTAGTCCTGATTTAGACTATTCAAAATAGAGATTTGAAGGCCCCATTCCATATGTCTATGGTTATTTACATGAAAAAAAAACTTCAAAACATTTGTTCATAATCTGTTCTTAAGTTGTACAACATGTCCCTGTGTTCTTGTTGCAGGATTTATTTTAAAGTAACAGTTGTCATCCATTGTAATAATTCCTTTCTTTATAATTTTAGACACATTGGTCATGTCACCTCTTAATCTCTCTTTGCTTAAACTGTTTCAATCCTTTCTCATAGTTCATACCTCCCAGTTCTGGAATCAGTCTCATTTCTGTTCTGTAGACTTTGTCTACCACTGCAATGTATTTTTTATATAATGGAGACCTGCACACTGTGCTCTAAGTGAGGCCTTTTTAGTGCGTTATATAACTTAAGCATATCCTCCTTATACTTATACTCCACACATCGTGATATGTGACCTAACATTCTATCAGTCTTCTTGATCACTTCTGTACACTGCCTTGTAGATATTGGTGAATCCACTTGGATCTCTAGATCCTTATCATATGGTGTAAGACTTCCCACTGTGTATGCCATACACTTCATATGTGTAATACCTTACATTTGCTTACATTGCATTTCATCTGCCACAAATTTGTCAAAGGGTGCATGCTGTCCAAATCCCTCTATTACAATTTAACTGATTCTATGTTATCTGCCCTTCCATCTAATTTGGTATCATCTGCGAACATAACTGGCTTATTAAATATATTCTTGTCCAGATGTATATTAAAAATATCATCCACCCCAGCATTGATCCGTGATGGACACCACTTTTAATATCACCTAATTCTGAGAAAGTTCTCCACACCGTAACCCTTTGCTTCCTGTGTTTGATTCAATTTTGTACCCGCATACACAATGTGCCCTTAATTTCCACTTATTTTAGTTGTATCCCTAATCATTTATGTGGTATCTTATCAAAAGTTTTCTGAAAATCAATATTAATAATATTACATGCACATCTCTTATTGTATGCTCTTCTTGCTTCCTTATAGAACTCCAGCATATTAGAGAAACACAACCTTCCTTGCCTGAACCCATGTTGAGTATTTGCTAATTCTTCTGTTCTAAACATGTGCTGCTGGATTTTTTTCTTGATAATTCTTTCCATTAAATGATGCACTTTTAGCTTACTAGCCTTTAGTTACTTGGTCAACCCAATCACCCTTCTTATACAACAGGTTAATCTTTGCTTGTGTCCAGGGGGAGTAGTACAAAGGTTGGGTGGAAACATGCAGTGCTCTTCCATAACACTTGAGGGCAGGCAGCCTGGGTAGTTGGTAGGAGATGCCTACCAAGGACAAGAAAGGTGTTTGGTGCAGGGGCACTGTGTTGTGTACTGGACTTTTATAAATTAAAAAGTGTGTTTTTTGGAACATTGTGTCCATGTCTGTCTATGCCAAGGCTGGACTACCACAATATATAATGCCATAGATACAATGCTTATATTATTATATTAGGAGAGAGAGGTGGGGATGCCCTTGGAGGTCCGAAAGTATGCTGATATACATAAACTATTTCAGAGAGCACAGTGTAGGTAGATTCCCTGTTGATAGGGCAGCTTTTTTTCTGCATTTGGTTGGTAGTGGGGGCGTGGGTCATGAGAAGTCCCAGTACACACTGGTAGCATACATTAACTGCAGGTACTCCTAACAGCAGAACAGGGAAGTGTTGGTGTGGTAGAAATCATTACCTTAAATATATATACAGTAAATATATACCTATTAATAATCAACCCAAACAACCAGGCAGGTGGAAGCTTGTCCGCTGCATCTTTTATTTCTCATCATGAAGAGGGATATACTCAGTCACAGCAACCTGTGATGGAATGGTCAATAAGCAAAGTTACAGGCTCATATTCATAGACAATTAAATTTACATAACAGTGCTGAACTAATCTCGATATTACTCTAGTTGGTTTGTTAGCTTGCACCATCTGAATATTTACTCTGATTGGCTAAAAGACATGGTGTTTAAGCAGAGAGTATTAACCAGCTTATATACCCCAAAATAAAAGCCTTATTTCTATTACATTCTCGGTCCTTATAATACTTTTCAATACTTCTTGAGTTCCTGTATGCATGACATCTGCTAAATCTTACTGTGTACTTGATAGTCAGCCAACTTCTTGAACCATTACACAAAACCTTCTTGTTGTTTGTTGTTCACTTGACCTTAATTTTGTTTCCTAATATGCTTGAACAAGTTTCTGACATTTATTAACCCTTTTACACTACTTCTGAGATAGATGCTATATTTTAGTGTGGAAAGCATACCAAAACACTTTATGAGCAATAACTGTATTACCCATAAATGACTGTGTGACCCCCAAGTCTCATTTTATTTCCAAACTGCTACAAAGGACCAGTGAGTATCGGTCCACTTCACTAGTACATTATTTCAATATTGTTTGTAAATTACTTAATGCTATTTTACTTGTTCTCTTGTAATTTTTATCATTATTTTACTCTCATTAGGCCATCATTTTGTTTTTTATTTCTCTCATGGACACATTCATTTTACTTAGTTTTCATGGCAGCTCTCATGTTGCTGTTGACGAACATGTCCATTTCGCTGCACTTGTTCTGCCAATGGTGTGATGTCACTGCAACCAATGCTATTTAAGTGGCACTGTGCTTTTCTCTGTGTCCAAGCTTTGAAAACTTAAAACAGAAAAATAACAAATTATCATATTTAGGGAAAGGATTATTACTTATCATTAGGGCCCCGGCTGCTGTTTCTGACTTTAAATTTCAGGTTTTATTTTGTCATTGTCACCTCTCAGTCCTTTACAATCACCTTTTCTAAGTTTAGGCAAAATGCACAGGTGATACTACATGGCCACCCTCTACTAAAGTTAGAGCCAGGGTGATGTTTCCAAGGTGACTGGAAAGACTGAAGTATGCCAGTTGTCTCATACCCATATGTTAATAGGTAGCATGGTGCTGTTCATTACTAGGAACGGGCAGTTTGTGAAACTTTAGGGTCAACAGAAGGTTCAGGATTTGCAAGGACACCATTATGAAGTCCTGAATGCAGGATTTCTTAGCTTGGTGTCCCTTTATCAAAATAGGGCAACCACTGAATGACTCTACTGCTTGACCAGTAGTGACCTCAGTAACTGGTTTAAAGCCATCTTATGTCCAGGGGCCCAAGAAGTATAGAGTAAGGCAGAGTTTGAGCAATGGTGTGAGCAGGAGGAAGAGAGACCAGTGATGGAGAAAACAAAGTAAGCGAATGAGACATAAGTTGTGACAAGGAGAATGCGTTTGTGCATTTGGTAGCAGGGAAAGTTATCAGCTATCCTATCAGACAGATAGGGACATAAGCCCTATTATAAAATGATACAGGAGTTTCAATTGAAAACTACATAACTACATATTTTCTTGTTTGAGTCATATACTTTCCACTTATGTATTCTCCTTCTGTCAATATTGGGTTTTAGAATTCTGTTAATAAAACCATCATCTATATTATATACAGTTAACTGTTATATGTTATATTCTTCACTAATGCAGTGTTTCAGCAAAAGAATAGTCCATAACTATGCAACAATTAATACGTAAAGTAAGCAAAAAATAAATTGTGATCACTTCATTTTGGCATGATCATAGCATGAAAGTATTGAAGATTAAATTCCATCCAGGGGACTATGTAGAGTTTGCATAGTTTCCTCATTCCTTCTGCTTTGTGCCCATTGCTACCAGAACAGATCCAAGCCCCTCCTGACCCTGGAATATGTTTGACTTTAAAATAAATACATTTGTGGAAATTTTTAGTGAATGAAAAATGATATATACTTTCAGAGAAATGCACAGTTTTGCTTATGACTTTTATAATAACCATTCTCTGTTGAAATTATTACATGCTTTTGAATGGTGTGTTTAACATATTATTTTTTTTCATGATTTTACAATTATTTTGTTTAACTACAGGACATACTTGTTATTCTATCTCATTTAAATCAAATGGTGACTTTTTAGTAAGTTTTATTTTTGTCTCCTGAGACTTTGATCTTCCACTGAAAGCTTTTGGCTTTCTTATTTGAATCATATGGCTTAGAATAAAGTATTTTTGCAGACAACAGAAGATCAGAAAATCCCTTTCATAGCTGCACCCAAAGCATCTGCTTTGGCATGGGATTAAGTTCTCTGTCGTTTATACTGGCAACAGAGGGAGCATTGCACATAGGTTTGAAGTGTCCCACTGGATTCAGAATTGCTAAGAAATCTATTTTAAACTGAAAGGATTTTCAATCTAGTGTCTGTTACAGATGAAAGATGCAACCAGCTGGTATTTGGTCTCTCCCTATGCATTTTCTTTTTCATCAAAAAGTCCCACAGCTAGGGATATAGATGCATTAGATTGGTACAGTTTTTGTGAGTAAGAAGTTATTCTTCAAAGATTTCTCTAAAAGAAAGAAAATAGCAAATAATGTAATCTGACATAACATTCTAAAATCTAGTGGGAACTAATCACCAGTCAATTGCTAAGCCCACTAACACACATGCATAGTGACACTTATGTGGTGCCAATTTAGAATCACCAATAAAACTTTTTAGGGTAGTGAGAGACAAGCTGGTGTACCATGAAGAAAGCTTGCACAAACACTGGGAAAGCTTGCAAATAGGCTGCAGTTAGCCATGTGATTTGGATCCAAGATATTGTATCTATTAGGCAGCTGCAATAAACACTTCCCCTCCATGCAGCACCTGTAAACAATGTAATCAGTAGAATAGGAACTGAAACATCACCTTCTTTTAAATAATAACTTCCCAAATATTTTCCGTAGTACTAGGGTGTTGTACCGTGTTAGCCATTATGAATGTAGAGAAAAGCCAAGCAAAATGACACCTTTTATTGGCTAACTAAAAAGATTACAATATGCAAACTTTCGAGGCCTGAGAAGAAGGGGCCTGAGTTGCCTCGAAAGCTTGCATATTGTAATCTTTTTAGTTAGCCAATAAAAGGTGTCATTTTGCTTGGCTTTTCTCTACAAATATTTTCCTAAATATTTTGTTGGATCACCCTGGCAGCTATAACTAACAATAATCTTTTATTAGTCTTTTATTCCTCTATTAATTTACATGTGAAATTCAAAACTTAAATATTACTCCATTAAATGAAGTTATTTCCGATCACTACTTAATTACATTTGATTTAGTCCTGCCCTTGCCAACACACTCCCAGATTAAAACAAAGACAGTGCGACATCTAGATTGTAATTCTGCTTCCAAATTTATAGATACTTTGTGCAAGTCGAGTGTAATTGTGAAAAACCATTTAGATCAGTTAACATCAAATGTAAATGTGGAAAACAATTTAGATCAGCTAACATCACATTATAATGTGACTTTGAGAGATGCTCTGGATGCAGTGGCTCCCCTTAAAACAAAAGTGATCAAAGCACATAGAAACTCTCCCTGGTTTAATGAAAACACTCAAGCTCTTAAATTAGAGTGTCGAAAACTGGAGCGCAGATGGAGAACAACAAAGCTACATGTCTTTCAAATTGCATGAACAGAGAGTGTTAATAAATATGAAAAAGCCCTCTTTAAAGCTCACTCAGAATACTATTCTAGATTAATAGATAGCAATAATAAAAATCCTCGGGTACTGTTTAGAACAGTGGCTAAATTAACAAATAGAAATTCAGATCAACAGTGCAAAATACCAACAGATATTGCAGTACAGTCTTTATGAACTTCTTCAATGAGAAAATTAAAAATATAAGATCCCAGATCTCTGCATCACAGTACAAACCAAATACTAGCTTAGCAGACCCTGCCTCACATTGCATTCAGCACTTTAGTAATTTTAATCCTGTAACTGAGCAGGAAGTCTTAACTTTAATTTCTAAAATGAAGCCCACTACTTGTTCCCTAGATCCAGTGCCAACAAAACTAGTAAAAAGTGCAATGGATGTTCTTGCAGCGCCTATTCTAATCATTATCAGTAGTTCATTATTGCATGGCACAGTACCTGATGCACTAAAAGTGTCAGTCATTAAACCATTACTTAAAAAGTCAGACCTAGACCCACACATACTAAATAATTATAGGCCTATTTCAAATCTACCGTTTCTCTCTAAAATACTAGAAAAAGTAGTCGCCAGTCAGCTTCAGTCACACCTTACGCATTACAATTTATTTGAGAAATTCCAGTCTGGTTTTCGCACTGGTCATAGTACAGAAACGGCACTAACGCGGGTTGTAAACAACATTCTGATATCCTCTGATGAAGGAAACTCCACTGTAATTATGTTGTTGGACTTAAGTGCAGCATTTGACACCATCGACCATTCTATTTTACTGCACAGGCTAGAAAATGATGTTGGGCTTACAGGCACCGTGCTCGCTTGGTTTAGTTCTTACTTATCAAATCGATTCCAATATGTACAGAAATGTGCTGACAGTACTCCATCATTATACACAGAAATTCAATATGGTGTCCCGCAGGGCTCAGTACTGGGACCTTTACTGTTTTCACTTTACATGCTTCCACTGGGATCTATCATTAGGAAACATAATGTTAATTTTCACTCGTATGCAAATGACACCCAGTTATACCTTTCATTTAAATCAAATGAAGTTTCTTCGATGTTGTCTTTAATTAGTTGTGTTAGCGAATTAAAGTAGTGGATGAATGAGAACTACTTGTCTTTAAACACAGGTAAAACAGAGATGTTAATTGTTGGAGGGAATGACGCTGATCATAACAATATGAATATGACGCTGAACATAACATTTAACTCAGTTGGAATCCCAATTAATTTTACTGAATCAGCCCGCAATCTAGGAGTTATCTTTGACTCTAGCATGTCATTTAAAGCGCATATTACAAAGTTGTCCAAAACATGTTTCTTCCATCTAAAAAATGTTAGGAAATTAAGGCGCTTTCTAAATAAACAGGATTCTGAGAAATTAATTCATGCATTTATCTCTAGTAGGATTGACTACTGCAATGCGGTGTTCACTGGATGTTCAAACTGTTCTTTATACAGCCTCCAGTTAATCCAAAATACGGCTGCGAGAATTATTACAAGAACAAGAAAATACGAACACATAACTCCAGTTCTTAAATCCTTACACTGGTTCCCGGTTAAGTTTAGGGCAGATTTCAAAATCCTCCTTTTAACATATAAAGCATTAAATGGCCAAGGTCCGGCTTACTTGTCTGAACTTATCATGACTTATAAACCAGAGCGCACATTAACATCTCAAGATGCCGGTCTGCTTATGGTTCCAAGGATTAATAAAATAACAGTGGGAGGTCAAGCTTTTACTTACAGGGCCCCTAAACTGTGGAATGGTCTGCCTGCTACTATAAGGGATGCCCCTTCGGTCTCAGCTTTTAAATCCCGGCTGAAGACTCACTACTTCAGTTTCGCATATCCTGACTACAGCTGCTGATTAACTGTACATACTGCATCTCTGTTGTTAGTCATTAGCACTAAAACATAAGTAACATGATAGTTATAATTGGATACTAACCCTCACCTATTCTGTTTCTCTTCTCGGTACTCAAATGTGGCACTTGGTGCCACGGCCCACCTGCCAAGTTGTTTTGCCTGCCTAAGGTAAAGTCATCCCTGATGGAGGATCGCAGGAATCATGGGAAAGAGGGGTCCTTTCATCGGATTGGCTGGCCCAGCACTGTTTCACCCGTGGAATGGCCAAATGGGGGAGGCAACTTGATGGATGAGGTCTCCAGGACTCTAAAAATATCCAAATCTTATTATGTGATATCATCTACTGTTAAATTCTGCTCTGTACTTCTAAAAATTTTTTTTCTTTTTACTTCTAAAAAAAAAATAAACTTTTTATTTTATACTGTATTGAGGATTTGTTCTGTTCTGTGTTTTGTATTGTATTGTATTGACCCCCTTCTTTTGACACCCACTGCACGCCCAACCTATCTGGAAAGGGGTCTCTCTTTGAACTGCCTTTCCCAAGGTTTCTTCCATTTTTCCTACAAGGTTTTTTTGGGAGTTTTTCCTTGTCTTCTTAGAGAGTCAAGGCTGGAGGGCTGTCAAGAGGCAGGGCCTGTTAAAGCCCATTGCAGCACTTCCTGTGTGATTTTGGGCTATACAAAAATAAACTGTATTGTATTGTATGATAAAACAGTATATATCATTGCAAATAAACTGAATAATCTCCTTAAACAAATCATGTTAAAATAAAAAAAATGTATTCTTCCCTTGATTGTTGTAGATTTCCTGCTACACATTCAGCTTGACATGCCATAGATCCAGTGAACTAATAACAGCCTGTGGCCTACAAGGAATCTAAGTTTGCCTCATCACACAAACAGTAGACAGTTTATTGCACAGTCATCGGGTCTCATGTATAAAACCTGGATTAGATTCCATACTAAAGTTTTACTTATGCTTGTGCTTATGCACAAAGAAAAATCAGATTTATAAAACCATAATTAGGCCACATGCTTAAGTTTCATTATTAGTCTCAAATCAACTTAACAGTATGCTCTCGTTTTTTGAATATTCATGACCTAATCAGCATATAAATTCAGCCATGTTCCTGAGTGATGTCTTTACTGCAAACCACAGGAAGACACAGAAACATAAACTTAGTGAATATGAACTTGAGGTATTACTGGCTAAAATGGAGGCCACAAAATGTCTGCAGGAATCATAAATAAAATAAGAAAGCAAGAGTGAGAACAATTGACAGCAAAAGGGAGAGAGATTAAAAATAAATAAATAAAATTATTTTGCCCCCGTGACCCTGTGTTCGGATTCAGCGGGTTGGATAATGGATTGATGAAAATTATTTTGCCATTTTATTAGTAAATTTGAATGTTGCACTACATTCAAATTTCTTAACATTCGATGTGCAATATACACATGTCTTTGGACTGCCATTGCGCTGATGTCCTGAGGTATGGGGTCTGGGTCATCCATGCGCTCATCTTGGCCTATCTTAAGTGGCAGAACAATCCATGTTTCTGTGCTATGTTGTGTGTACTGCACAAGCCATCACAATGTGGCAAACCTTTGTGGGTATAGCAGGCTATGCATGAAGTGAATTTTCAGGGATTGCTCTTATTTTTTGGCTCATGATGATGCCAAATGTATAAGCTTCCTCTAGCCATCCTCTTGGAGTTGTGTGCTGAACTGGAACCTACATTACAGAGACCACCATGCAGAAATCATGTAATCTTCTTCCATTACAGGTTTTAACAATGGTAGGGTATTTTGTTATGGGCACTTTCAGTGTGAACTGAAAGTGTGGTCAGGAAATCTCATAATCATCTCTGAGCCATGTCATACCATCTGTATTCAGTGGAATAACCCATGCTTGAAGTGGAACTAAAGTAAGTTTTCAAGCATGCAAATATACATATATTGCTTTGAAGAGTGGGAGGGTATTTTCCTTGTGGTGCGATCATGCTTAAATAAAGACAAGGTCAAAATATGCATTCACTAGCACAAATGCAGAGAAGTACCTGTATCATGTACCAGCTCACTTTAATCAGTGGGTATAATTAAGATACCAAGCTATGTCCAGTTTCCTGACTTAGGGTGAGCAGGCTGAGAACAAAAGGAAATCTGTAGTAACTGCTGATTTTCCTAATTTAATTGGCACAATTAACTGCACAAATGTTGCAATAAAGACACCATATACAACTAATACTCAGCCCACGATTCATTTAGTTTATCAAATAGTAATGTGGGAAGCAGACTTCAGGGTCATGCTGTGTGTGATGGTTGACTTTTTGGTCATGCTGCCATTGGCAGTTACATCTTAGAACCCACAGTACGCTCTTTTCATAGACAAAATAGATAAGCTACACACCAAAGCAATTAACATTAAGTGTATACCTTAGTTATTATAATCATCTTGGGTTGCACATTATACATGAATAGTACTGAAAATCTTAAATGTTAAAATAGTACAGTACCAGCAGTTCATTTATAATGAAAAATGCACAATTTAGCACAATTTGAAGGTCTTTAGGGAAGTCTACAATCATTTAAAATAGACTGCGTAAGAAGTACACAGAGCAAAAATATACTCTGCAGTAAATGCCTACACTTATAAATCAAAATTAGCCAAAATCAAGTAAAAGTCTTCTTTTAAAATGTCCTCTTAATGACAAAAACATTGGAAACAAATTGAGGAGTTTGAAGCAGCAAGATGACCTTTGCATTATGATATTATACGAGCTGTAGCATTATGGCTAAATGAAATTGATGGTGAAGAAAATAACATCAAAGGCTATACATCCTACAGAAAAGACAGAAATGGCAGGAAAGAAGGCGGTATAACACTACATGTCAGACATGGTATTCAGGCACAAATGATCAATACTGAAAAAGAGAATGTTACAATTATAAAGTTCTACTTAGCAAGAAATACTCCAAAGATACAGTGAGTAGGCTTTGTTAGAATACAGCAAATTCTGAGATATGAAACAAATAGTATATTGTTTAATACACCTCGGAAAATGTGATCATAGGGAATTTGAAATTTTCAAATATTACCTATGAAACTCAACTTAAAAATAGAGATGGCAAAAATGGTATATGACATTTTCCGATCACCCACTTCATCATAAGCCCAACACAGAGTTTTGCTGACAATAAACACAGAAAAAGGGAAACAAAAATTAATCTTTGAGTGACAACAATCAGAATATGTTTAAAATCACCTTTGAAAATGTCCACTTTATAGAATACTGCTACTGCAGATACTTGGCCTAAGCACAGAAAAAGTCTTTTAGTAGGGGGGATTACTGTCCACAGGATTAATTCCAAACTACTGTGCAAAAAACCTGCCTCGGCTTACAGGTGCACACAGGGCCACCTGACCTATGGTGTAATTGCTACTGAAATCAATGAAGTACTGTACATACTCTATAATCCTGGGTTACCTGAAAGCTGCAACCAGTGGGATTGCCCTTATGGATTTCTAAGATGTAAGTATGTCTTCTTGAGATACAAGACACCCATCTCTTCTACCGCTCCAGTCAAAAAACTTTTCAGGTATGGAAGCATGCATTAAAGAGAATTGTCTTTCAGATTTCTGTTTTGAAAGTGTGTTCCCTATATGAGATGCAATAAATACTTAACATGTTTAAAAGAATACATATGAACACATAAGTCTCTGAAACTTGAGTGCTTCATTTTAACATTTGTGGACTAGCTAAAAAGTAGGAAACCTGTCACATAACTTTGAAAAGTTCGCAATTACTGTTATAACAATGTCAATTTTAAATTAGCTGCATTTAATACACAAAGATGAAGACATGTTTTTGTGCTAGAGTTCAGCAGTGCCCATTTACTTTAATACCAATAACTAAAATATATTTTGTTTACTTATTTGATTTTAATCTTCATATCGATAATCAGAGTGACCTGAAAGCAAATGAACCTCCTTCACTCTTTTGATCTGAGCCAGCACGTTAGTCAGGCAACACAGGATTACTAAAGGATTAAAAGTTGATGTGAGGCAGATTGTGGATATCAGTTTATCTGACCATTTTCTCTTACTATTTAATATAGAAATACTGACAGATAAAATTAATGAGAAGCATATTGTTAAAAAACGCTTCATTGATTCATCTGCTGCTTCAAAGTTTACAAACATTTTAAGCAACCTGTCCGTTTTTAGTGCTTACTACAATAGTGATAATAAATGTAAATAGTAATGTGGTAAATTGTAATGTTAAAGTGAGAGCTGCCAATGACATAGTCACTCCTGAAAAGACAGTTAAAAAATCCTCCAGCACTGTTACACCATGGAAGACTATGAAATATTGAAGGATAAAATAACAGAATGCAACAACAGAGTCCATCTTGATAGGTGGTGTTACTTCTCTAAAATTATAAATAACAATGCTAGTAATCCAAGAGTTTTATTCTCTACTATTGATCATTTGCTAAACCCAGGTCACTCAATGGAATGCCTCCAAAAAACTTCCAGTGAAACTTGTAAGGCTTCAGCTATATTTTTTAAATCATAAAATGAATGATATTAGAAATAATATAGAAATAATATAGTACATCTCCCCAATATTGATCCTATTAAACCCCGGTATTCCATTTTAAGTGAATTCAATTCTTTCACCAGGATGGATTTACCTGACTTGTATAGATTAATTAACCAATACCAACAAGTTTTTTCAAGGAAGTATCTGATGTGCTAACTGAGAGTGTTCTTGACATAGTAAATTCATCATTAGATATGAGGATCTTCCCAGACTGTCTTAAGACTGGTGTTGTTAAACCCTTGCTCAAGAAAAATAATCTTCACTCCTCTGTTTTTGAAAAATTTAGACCTATTTCTAACCTGCCTTTCTTAAGTAAAATCCTAGAAAAGGCAGTCATTATGCAGCTAAATGACCACTTGAATAAATATGCTGTTCTTGACAAGTTTCAGTCAGGTTTTAGAATAAACTATAGTACAGAAACAGAACTTGTTAAAGTAGTAAATGACTTGCACGTAACTGCAGACAGTGGCCATTTATGTGTTCTCATCCTCCTATATCTGAGTGCCGCATTTGATACCATTGATCACAATTTTCTTAAAAATCGCCTTAGTCAGTGGGTGGGCCACAATCACATATTAATTAGATTACTAGCACAGCATTTTTCCACTTAAGAAATATAGCAAAAGTTAGATCCCTTATAACTTTGTAAGATGCTGAAAAATTAGTTCACTCTTTTGTTTTTAGTAGGCTAGATTACTGTAACATACTCCTTTCAGGACTACCCAAAAAAGACATCAATCGATTGCAACTAGTGCAGAATACAACTGCTAGAATCTCAACTAGGAAAAGAAAATCCGTGCACATCTCTCCAGTTTTGATGTCACTACATTGGTTACCTGTGCCATTTAGAATTTACTTTAACATACTGCTTATGGTTTACAAAGCCTTAAATAATCTCACTCCGTCCTATATTTTGGAATGCCTCTCATCTTAAACTCCAAATCGTACCCTTAGATCTTCAAATGAGTGTCTGCTTTGTAGAAGATAGGCCACAGACAGACAGACACCGTATGTCCAAAATGCACACGTTTTTATTACTAACAGTCCTGCACATAACACAGTGCTCCAACACAGTATTCAGTCCTTCTCTCTCTTTCGGCATCTCTACTCCTCTCTTCCCAAGCTTCATCCTCCTCCTCCCAACTCTCGCTCCTCAATGGAGTGAGGCGGCCTCCTTTATAGAGCACCCGGAAGTGCTCCAGGTGTCCCATGATTAATCTCCGGCAACACTTCCGGATGTGGCGGAAGCGCTGCATAGGAACCCCGCTCCTCTTCTGGCAGCACTTCCCGGTGTGGAGGAAGTGCTGTATGCCCAGACTCTGAAGCTGTCCAGGTGCCCCCTGGTGATGACCACTGACCCCCAGCGGGTTGAGCTTCTGAGCTCCAAATCTGTGGCCCGATGTAAACCCAGGGGGCTGGCCTCTCGTGTCCCGGGGGAGGTACTCCTGGTAGTGTGCCCATTCTCCTGGTCTTCTCATATAAAGGGCGTCCCGTCCGGGCAGGATCCCCAGCCATCCATCACAGCTTATAATTCAAAGAGCTTTAAAGAACTTAAAAGAAGATTTTGTTTTTTGTTTGCAGATTTTGTTTTTTTCTCCAGCCCTCCTGAGTTATTTTTTTGTTTTTTTGTTTGTTTTTTTCTCTCCTCCTGGCCAGCAGACCTTACGTTATTCTTTGTTACTTAGTATTACCTAATCTTATTTTTATATTTTTCTTTTTTCTTTCTTCATCTTGTAAAGCACTTTGAGCTACATCATTTGTATGAAAACGTGCTATATAAATAAATGTTGTTGTTGTTATTACTTTGCTGTGATTATATTGAAAATAGATATAATTACTATCATGTGCTCATCAGTGAGTGCACATTCAATTCTAAATGGGTCGACAAATCTTCTGTATTTTTTAAAGGATTTGCTTGCTGAATATTTTTGAAGTTTCATACATATTTGTGAAGTAATAACAGAAATATTATTTGTAATATAATATACTACTTAATGAAAGTAATATTTTGAATACTTTTCAATGCTGTTTTTTAAGGATATATGTAATTTAATTTAATTCATGTTTTTTAACTCAGAATTTTGTACCAACCAAGAGGGTCACTGAAAATAAGTGGCAGAGATTAGAGAATTCTAAGCCTAAACTGTTAATTTTTAGGAAACTGTGAACTAATGTTGAGGCTGAACAAAAATTGTAATCAAGAGCGCTTAGCTGGTAACATGAAATTCTTTTAAAAATAATCATTTTCAAGAGTTGTTACTGTTGACAGCATTTCCTATATAACCTGTCTTTTCATTAAATGAAACATGTACAGTATAGTAGCATGTTAACATCTGCTTTTTTAAAATGAAATATAAAAAAATTGTTTAATTCTCAAATTATAATCAAGAAAGGGTTGAATAAGGATAGTGCAGCTTTTCTGCCTTTTTTTTTAACATGATCACCCAGGTGAGCAAACACAGTTTGTAGTGCAACAAATTATATTATGAAATTCTAAACTGATTAGAAAAGTCAGTTACAAAACAAAAATTCTTAATTTGTCTAAATGATATTACTGTATGTTGAAGAAACCTGTGAACTATCAAAGTGAATTATACAGAGCTCATAATTTTCTACATTCATGGCATATTTTATAACTTTCTCTGTAAAGTTGCTAAAATATAAGTAATTCAAACAATGAAGAATTTAAAATAAATAAAATTAACCATAGCTATAGACATCTTGGCTTTTATTTCACTAGCATATAGCAATAAGTGAGCTTGCATTTCATGCCCTCGGCCATTTAATAAGTTTAACAGCAAGGTGAGTTTTATTATGACTGAATAGAAATACAATGGGTAATATACATGACAAAAAATTAATAGCAAACTGTTATCACACCAAGATAAAAAAAAGCTCACTTGAAAAAACAGTATTCTTTACAGCATCCTAAGCTACATTCCATCATTAAATAGCCTATTTGCTGACAGTACAAATTACCTCCTTTATCATGTAGTTATTATTCTGCAATGTAAAATTCTAAGATTTGTCAAAATGCTGAATCAAAATTTTATAGTGCAGAGGATGAGTGAGAGTATAGAGAATTTAAGAACTACGTCTGCATACAGCCTACAGCCACCAGACATTATAATCACATTATCACCATAACAGACAAAATATTCAGCAACACGGATACATAAAATATTTGCAGAATACAACTGCTGACACCAAAGTCCTTTGTTGTACATGGAGTACTTTTTCAAAACGACTTTAATAATAGCAATATGCATTCAAAATTATTAACAGAATACAGTTTTAAAAATCTATAGTTAAATACTTTAAATATACTCAGCTAATAACAGTAGTTTGTGTAAAGCATGCAAGATCAAATAATAATTTAAAATTGCATGGAAAAAATTATATTTAAAAGAAACTAATGTAAGCCAATACACTGTGGAAATTAAGTACACAGATCTTCTAAGTCAGTCACTATAGCATAAAACCTTTATAAGCAATTAAGCTATAAGCCAGCTGGCAGTTTACGCTACAGGCCAGTTGACAATAACAAAACTAGGCTTATAGTCAGTATTGACTGTTAAGATGTAAAAGTTAAAAATATAAATCTGTTTACTTTTTCTTCAAACTGGCATGCAGCAGATGGTATTTTTGTGAAGAAACTTGAAATAGCAAAAAGTATAAAAACACTTGCATAGTATAGTAGTGCAAGGTCAGCTCCTGAAGTAAATAATTTCAGCCGAGTCAATGTCTGCTTAGGTTGTCTTTGGCTTTGCAGTTTCCTACAGTATACAAGACATGAAGATCATTGTTAATTGGGATCTCCAAATTAGTCATGCCTAAGTTGTCTTGGGTGTGTAACTATGCATTGCAATAAACTGCTGCCACAGATATTATTTTGAAAATTAACAAACAAATAAGAACAATATTCTTTTCTTCTTGGTGCTCTTTCATTTTTATTTTGGCTAAGGTGAATGCTGATTATACTAGAGAGGTAAAATTCATCTTCTGGTTTATGTTCAAGTAGTACAAAGACATTTTTACTTGCCTGTCCCCAACATACTAATGACCTAAAATAGACAAAAAAGGGATGAATACAACATCATACTCAGTGTACCATACTGCATATATGCAATAGATATAAGAGAAATAACAAAGCATTGGTCACTATGAGTGGCTGTTCTTTGACCTTATGACAGTTAGACACAAATTGCCCCTTAATCTAATGGCATTAGTGCAAATGATTCTGTACTACTTGTAGAAAAAAGGAAAGCAGAATACCTAAAGTTTTCATTCTTTGTCATGTCAGTAGTGTCCGACTGCATCAAAATTGAACTCAATCGGCAATTGTTTACATCTCATATTCTGACTTTTTATTGACTAAATCTAGAGTAGGAGTTAGAAAATAAAGAGGAAAAAACATAAGAACCTTCCAACTTAAGAAAGAAAAAAATGAAGGCGACTTCCTGCATTTTTCTTCAAAGATTCTTCATGGAAAACCAAAAACTCAGGAGACAATGTTTTGTACTTTTTTGTGTTTTGTCATTTGCAAACTTTTGGGTCAAAGATATGGAATATATATACAGTATGTACTGTATATAGATGTACCTCACCATGCCCTACCATGTTGAGATGTCCCGGAAATAGAGAAGAGAGACATCTGAGAAGGGTCATGGTCATGACACTGGTGGAAGTGCGACAGGCAACAATGTCTTGCAGGATAAGCATCTACCATCGCTCATAATTGATATAATCCATCTCTTTGTCCAAAAAGTTTGCAAATAACAAAACAAAAAAAAGTACAAAGCACTGACTCCTGGGTTTGGCATTCCATGAAGAATCTTTGAAAAAAAAAAAACGCAGAAAGTTGCCTTCATTTTTTCTTTCTTAAGTTGGAAACTTCTTATGTTCTTTTCTCTTTATCTTCTATCTTGTACTCTAGGTTTAGTTAGTGAACAGCCTAAATATGAGATCTAAAAAATTGCTGATTGAGTTTAATTTTGATGCTGTCGGACACTACTGATGTGACAAAGATTACACATTGCTGCGGTTTGTCACCAGTGTTTTAGGGGCTATTTTATATGAAGGAGGTAGGAATAGAACTTTCTTGTCAGATGTTTGGGTCAGAATCTTTTTGTATGGGCAGTTGTGTGGGTGTTGTGGACGAAAAAGGCACACTGACAGCAGGCAGATAATATTTCTTTAGTTCTCTTTATTATTCATTCGGAGTCACAGTAAGTAGAGATTCAAAGAGCATAACTTATTGCTGCAAAGCTCAATTTGAACCCCCAATCAAAGTTAGGAGGGTTTTTTTTATAATTCAGCATCTCGTGATTAATAAGACAGAAAAACATCCTTATCATCTAAGTAGAGTTAAACAATATGTCTGTTGAGCTAAGCATTATCTGTGTTCTCAAAGCTAAGCACAGGAGAGACGCGTTGCATAAACTACATGTACTTTCTGCAGCCTTGTGACCTTGTCCCTGAGACATTCACTCTCAGAAAGGGAAAACAAGAAACAGCTTAGATTTTATTCATGTGGACACTATTTCTCCTGAACCCTGGAATAACATATTTTTGTTAGTTCATAAGCCAAAGCGTCTCTCACTGGCAAGTTACACAATAGTTATTATAAAAATTCTAATTTACTAAACACACAAAATACATGGTGCTGAGGAGAACATTCTTCTTCTACAGTGTTCATTTGGTGAGGTTGATTAGAAATATTAGGTTCAGTAACAGAACATTTAATTTTTTTTTTGGAAGAAAATAACATTACGATTATGATTGAGTCTAACTGATACAACGAAGAAGATAACAGTCCATACAATCAAGTCAAACTTAACAAAACAGAATTCAGCCCCCACCTAAGAGAAATAGAGGAGAGCCAACAACAAGAGCAAATTAAAAAAACAAAGATGGGAGAATATCTTTTTCCCAGATATAAATGCTTATTCTAAAATATTATTAATTAGATCTTGTCATATTTTTAAAAAGTTTTGAACGGATCCTCTAAGCGAGAATTAGATTTTTTCCAATTTGATATAGTATAGAACATCACTTACCCACTGACTTATAACAGGTGGGCTGAGATTCTTTAAGTTTGACTCCAGATATCTTTTGAAATTCTGCTAGCACATGAAAGACTACTGGTAAGGAAGTTTGAAGGTCTGATATATCCAGTATCATATCATCTACATATAGTGATATTTTCCGGTCAAGTCCTTCTCTGGTAATCCCCTCTATCTCTGATGCATTTCAAAAGTAAATGGCCAATGGCTCAATGGCAGTTGCAAAAAGCAATGGTGAAAGGGGGCATCCTTATCGAGTACCATATTCTAGTTTGAAGTGGTTTGAGATAATGTTGTTAATACAAACAGAGGCTTCTCGACTGGTATAAAGTAGTTTTATCCATGCACATACAGTATATTTGGGCCAAACCCAAATATGTGAAATGTGGTGAGTAGGCAGTCCCATTCAAACATGTCAAATGCTTTTTCTGTGTCCAAACATAATAAGATCTCTGGTGTATTAGATTTTATGAGTGACTATATTACATTAAAGATATGCTGAAGATTAGAAGGTAAGTGTCTGCCTTTAATTAACTGAAGACAATTTTTTAAAAGCCTTCATTTTTTAAGAAAATATGCATGGATTGACAATCCGTATAAAACAGAATATAAGATATTGAAAAAATAACTGAAAAAAGTTAAAGTGTTGAAGCTGGCCAAATCCTGTAAAATTCCTGTTTCCAAATATATAAATATTTTCTGGGTATGTCACTTAACTAGTTTTAAAGTTTTTCTGCTTGATAGCTTCTTGTTTTTGCACACATTTAGAAACATACTGTTTATTCATATTTATTTAATGAGTATATTTTATGCAGTTTTCACTGCTCAGAGCTACATTCCTTCAACCTGTGCTTAATTGGTTGACTCTTGGGGTTAATTAGTAAACTGCTCCGAGAAATCAAAGGCACAGGAGATGTGTCAAAGCTGGAGAGAAATGATCATGTTCAACTGCACCTTGCAGAAGAGACTGTGAGGGTGAGATCTGATTTTAATCATTCTTGAGGCACTGGCAAGCAAACTAGAAGAAGCAAAAAAATGCAACGGCTGCTATAGAAGCAGGGGAATGTGTATGCCATGAACATCTGCAGCAGGTGAATACCTAGGAATGAGGGAGGGAATTATCTTATAATAATTCAAAGGTGCGGCACTTTGATGTGCCTTTTCTTCCCACCTAATCAAGAGGAGTGCAGGTCAGCATAAAAATGCATTGAGGAGTTGCAGGGTGACCTCCTAAAAATCTACAAAGAGCAAAGTCTTTGCCTAACATCACCTGTAATGCTTTCAAGAGGCCATGATATTAGCCAGTCAAATTCCAGTATCCTTCAAATAATATCAACCCTTAACTACCTGCCAAATATACCTCTATCTACTTGTTGAAGAACTAATTTTAATATAACAGCTGGAATTCACTGTATTAATTCCTTTCAATATTTTAGCATGTCAGTTATGTCGACTCTTAACCTAGGTTTGCTTATGCTGCAAAAGGTCCAGATTCTTCAATCTTTCCTAATAAGTCATATCTACGGTCATGGAATCAGCATATTAGCTCTTCTCAGGACCTTTTATAATACTGCTATATCTTCTTTGTAATGCGGAGACTTGAACTCCACACAGTATTTCAAATGAGGCTTAACTAATTCATTGTATAGCATAAGACTAACCTCTTGTGATCTATACTTGAAACCTCATGCTACACCTCATATGTAAATGCAATTCTACAAAACCTCTAATACTGTATGAATGTGTACAGTAATGAGTGCATCCTTCTTATATGGTGTTCTTTTCTAATTTCAAACCTACAACTGTGTATTCAATCTAACATTTTTTGTCACTGATGAACTGAAGTAGGCATGAAAATGCTCACCAAAGCCTCTACTTCTTCAGAGGTCTGAGGGAAGGCTCACCAAAGCCTCACTGAAGGCTCACTGTTCTCATGAACTTCTACTCATACACAGTGGGGTCTATCTACACTGGCTGCATCACGTCCTGGGACAACCCTGCTAAGTGTGGGGAAGGCAGCACAGAATGTTACCTGCACCCTGCCGCCAGACAATTGAAACACTTGTTGCATTAGACAGGCAAACATTATAACTAGAGACCTCAGCCATTTAGCATAGCCACTTTTCTCACTCTTCCCTTCTGGCAAACAGTACAGGGCCATTGGCACTGGCACCATTAGATTCAGGGACAGTTTCTACCCACAATTCATAAGGTTTCTAAACAGTCAATCATAAAAATTCAAATACTGTAACATATTACTGTTATTTTTCAGTCCGTATTTATTCCCTGATTTATTTTGTTTTTTTTCTGTTTTGAATTATTTTCATGTGATTTTTTTATTGTAATTTTTGTTAATATTGTTTTTCTTAATATTGTTTAATTATTATGTATTGTGTATTTATGCTTTTCCCTGCATGCCTTTTGTTTTGTGGGTGAATCCCCTCAAGGTAGGGTAGCCATTACATCATTATTGTGAGATCACCCTTGGCCTTTATATTGGAGATTGTTCCAGCAGAGCAAATAACTGTTGTGGAGTGCAATTTGCCTGTGTAAATTCTGTTCTTTGATTCACTGGATTATTGTAAATTTTTGCTTTGTCTTTGGTTTCTGATTACTGGATTATGGATTGAACTTGTTAGCTTTGGGTTGCCTTTTCTGGTTAACCATTTTTGTGTTATGTTTGCCTGTTTTACCCTGCTTTGCTATTTTTTCTATCCTCTTGTTTATTATAAATAAATTCTGATACAGTAGCAAGATAACAGTAACAACACTCACACATCAATGTAGAAAAACCAGATTGGGCATTTTAATTTCTAACCAGTGAGACAATAACTTCATGTACTGCATAAACCTTCCTGTGGTTTAGGTGGTATCCGTCAATAAGGGCGCGCACAAAAAGGCGACCTTCAAAAGGGCGACCTCAATTGGGCGCGGAGAATAAAAGCGCACATAAATAAAAGCGATCTTCAAAAGGGCGACTTCAATTGAGCGCCGAATAACTGCGCGCATAAATAAAGGAGTGCTTCAAAAGGGTGACGTCAATTGGGCGCAGCAAATAAAGGCAAACGCAACAAAATTATTACAGAAAATTTATTAGATAAAGGCAATGATTGAACGTATAAAAAGGTGAAAGCAAGAATATTAAAACATCCAATTAATTAATGCATGAACTTCTAACGAACTACTTCTAACGAACTATTTCTAAAGCTCTCTATATTTCGTTGTTTTCAAAATTACAGAAAATTAGATTAAGGCAATCAGGGCCGCTGTTGGCCAAACGGGTGCCCTAAGCAGAAATTTACTTTTGTGCCCCCTCCCCCAAATATTACGGAAGTAAAAATAAAATAAAAAAAACACCTACTATAGGGGCCAAAATAGGACTTTATTCAAATAAAAGTAAATACATAAATAAATTGTATCATTTATAAATTACAATTGTAGCTCTACAATAAAAAATACAAACTAAAATTACACTTTAAATAAAACATTTATAATAAATAAAATAAACAATAATAAACTGAAATAAAATCAACACTGTCATCTGCTGGAGCTTTCCAAAGTTCAAAATTTACAAAGGCACACTTCTGCTTTTTCTTGAGGCAAAGTCGTAAATGAGCTCTTCATATGATAAAGCCTTTGCTAATTCAGAGTTGATGCTGACAATTGCCAGAACACTCATGCGCTCTTGTGCCATAGATGAGCGCAAGTACGTTTTGATGAGCTTCATTTTAGAAAAACTTCGCTCAGCAGAGGCAACAGTTACAGGGAGCGTCACTGCTATGCGCAGAGCAATCCAGAGATTTGGGTACAACTCTTGTAGGTGGTTGTCATGGAGAAATGCCTTGTATTCATATTAAGAAAGATGCGTTAGTCGAGAAATTATTACCGACATTAAAACACATTATTAACGTCGACAGAATAAAATAAAGTTTCACAGGATTATGAACGTACCTGAAAGTGATGCACAGGCTTCATCTTGGGCTTTTTTCTTCTTTCGTTTCTCGGCGCCGGACTGTTGATGTCTCTTTCCAGGACCAGGCATATTGTTCAATTATTAGCATTTTTGGCCAAATAGGCAGCCGTAACAGAGGTGAGGGCGCGCGCGTCATCGCGTGTGCTTAGCCTACTCTGCGTTCACCGTAAAATGCAATATATACGTTTATATTTTTGTTTATTTGTATATGTATATTATTAATATTAATTTATTATTATAATATATAAAAACGATTTTTTTGAGCAGCTGGGATGGTGCCCCCCTGGGAGTTGGTGCCCTACGCAGACTGCGTACTCTGCGTATAGGGAGCGGCGGTACTGAAGGCAATGACTGAATGTATAAAAAGGTGAAAGCAAGTTACACTTGAAGCTGTAGATTATGTGCAATGCCACGTAGATATTCGAGATGCGGTCTATTAGCATAATCAAGGACAATTAATTTAATTCGCTCCGAAGGTCATCCTTTTGAAGCGCTCCTTTATTTGTGCGCGCATTTATTCGGCGCTCAATTGAGGTCGTCCTTTTGAAGCTCGCCTTTATTTACGCGCGCCTTTATTCGGCGCTCAATTGAGGTCGCCCTTTTGAAGATCGCTTTTATTTATGTGCGCTTTTATTCTCCGCGCCCAATTGAGGTCGCCCTTTTGAAAGTCGCCTTTTTGTGCGCGCCCTTATTGAATAGAACCGGTTTAGGTTATAGGAAACATCTTCTAAACTATCCATCATAACAAATGTTATGACTGCTAAGTCTTGCATTCCTTCACGTCCTGATTACCTCAGAAGAAGACTGTTACTTCCCCGCACTGACTCCTACTTGTCTTCCACTTGTTCCATCCTTGTTTGTCTTCCTGAAGGTTCTCCAAAGAGCGTTTACCTTGTTTGCATGTCTGAACACTATCAATTTTGCCCCTGCTGCCACCTACCATTCTTAATAGCCAACTGACTGCTACAAAACTTTGTTTTGATTTATTCAATTTAAGCCTAAGGTTTAATGTCTTCCTCACCCTTGAAAGACAGCTTGAAGTTTTTGAGTATTTAAGGTATTTTTGAACTTTAAAGCCTCAGCCTTGGAACCCTGCCTTTTAAAGGCACACTCTGTGAAGTCCTGATCTGGTCACAATTTTGGCCATTTTGCTATCACTAGACTTGCAAATAGATCTAGTATACTGTATATAAGTGTGTGTATGTGTGTGTGTGTGTGCCATTTTATTAGGGACACCTTGCTAGTAGAGGGTTTGATGCCCTTTTGCTTTTAGAACTGCTATAATTCTTTTTGGCATAGATTCAACAAGGTGCTAGAAACAATCCTCTGGGATTTTGGTCCACATTGACATGATAGCATTGTCTGCAGATTTTTCGGCTGCATGTCCATAATGTATATCTCCTGTTCTACCACATTCCAAAGGTGCTCTGTTGGATTGAGATCTGGTGACGGTGAAGGCCATTTGAGTACAGTGAACTGATTGTCATGTTCAAGAAACCAGTTTGAGATGATTTGAGCTTTGTGACATGGCATGTTTGTCCTCTTAGGAGTAGCTATCAGAAGATGGGTACACTGCAGTCATAAAGAGACATTGTCAACAACAATACTCTGGTAGGCTGTGGCATTTACACGATGGTCATTTGGTACTAAAGGGCCCAAACTGTACCAAGGAAATATCCCCCACACCATTACACCACCATCACCAGCCTGAACCATTGATACAAGGCAGGATGGATCCATGCTTTCATGTTGTTGATGCCAAATTATGACCTTATCATCTGAATGTCACAGAAGAAATAAGACTCATCAGACTAGGCAACATTTCTCCAATCTTCTGTTGTCCAGTTTTGGTGATTCCATGTGAATTTTAGTCTCAGTTGCCTGTTCTTAGCTGACAGGAGTGGCACCCGGGGTGGTCTCCTGCTTCTGTAGCCAATCTACTTCAAGGCTCAACATGATGTATGTTCAGAGATGCTCTTCTGAATACATTGGTTGTAACAAGTGGTTATTTGTGTTAGTGCTGTCTTTCTATCAGCTCAAACCAGTCTGACCATTCTCTGGCATCACCAAGGCAATTTTGCCGCTCCTGGGATATTTTCTCTTTTTCATACCATTCTCTAGACACCCTAAAGATGGTTGTGCATGAAATACACAGACCAGGCTGTCTGGCACCAACAATCATGCCACGTTCGAAGTCACTTAAATCGACTTTCTCCCCAATTCTGATGTTTAGTTTGAACTTCACAAGGTTGTCTTGACAATATTTAGATGCTTAAATGCATTGAGTTGCTGCCATGTGACAGGCTGATTAGATATTTGAGTTAACAAGTAGTTGAACACAGTAGCGGCCATTGAGTGTGTATGTATATGTATTGTCACGCACGAGCGATTAGGGAGCAGCTGAGCGACCCGGTCTGTTGCGTAAAACACCCCGGCTACGGCAGTGTACTAACCTTTGTTTCTTTAATTTCTTAGAAAGGCTGAAGCAGCGGAGCCGTAAAGAGCGCCCGGAACAATCTCGCAAACGCACACTTCCGGGTGCAATTGTAAACAAGGAGGAATCCAGATGATGACACTCCCAGAAACCACTGCAACGCCTCCCAACATCCCTCCTACCTTATTTCCTGTCCATCTTTATAAAATGTCCGTCTTGCCCTACTGTTTTGTCAAAGTTTTGAGTTATTGAACTTTCTTTTGACCAGGAACTTTATTTTCAGTATACGGGGCCTCAAAACCCCAACCCTTAATCTGTTGTTTTGTCTTCATTTGACAGTGGCGTAGTCGTGCGGATTGGAAAGAAAAACAAAAGTCCGAAAAGATAACTGAAGGACAGGACCTGAACGCGGTCCTCAACACCCTCGTCGCTGAGCTGCAGGCGGTGAAAATAGACGCAGCCGCGACTAAATCCGAGCTCGCTGATACGAGGAGGCGGCTGGCGGCAGCAGAAGCGGTAAGACCGGAGCCAGCGAGACCTCCTCTCCCTCCAATGTTGGCCCTGACAGCTGATGATGACATAGAGTCATTTCTGGGTATTTTTGAGCGTACTGCCAGCCGTAATCAGTGGCCGCGGGCTCAGTGGGCGTCCCTCTTGGCGCCGTACCTGAAGGGGCCCGCACAACGAGCTTATCATGACCTTCCCGAGGAGGAAGCCGCCCAATATGACCTCCTGAAGGCCAAGATATACCAGAGATACGGAGTGACCTCCGGCCAGCAGGCACGCGCCTGGCGGCAGTGGAGATTTGACCCCGCACTCCCAGCAAGAGCCCAGGCTTTCGAGTACTGGGGTAAGCTAGGGCGCTGGCTACGGCCAGACAAGAACCAGGCTCGCCAGGTGGTAGAGCAAGTGGCATGTGAGGGTTTGATTTATGCGATGCCGGACTATCTCGCCCAGCAGGTCCGGAGGCACCCGTTTAAAGACATGAATGGCCTTCTGGAGGTATTGGAGCGACAACTGGCGGTGACCCAACTCGGGGGATCTGATGGCTCCAGTCGGGGGTCTCGACAGGGACGGCCCGTTGTCTCCGAGCCCTATCGCCGCCCTGCTGAGGCTCCGGTCAGACCAAAGGAACGTAAACTCGCGCTCCCGCGCTGTTTCAAGTGTGGGGAGCCGGGACACTTGCTGCCAGCCTGCCCCCTCAATCAGGAACCCATGGACTGCACTTGGACCCGGGAGGAAAGGTACTGTGCACTGTCTAATCCTCTCGCAGTTACTAATACGGGAGTGGTGTTGTTGAATGGACACTCGGTGGTGGCTATGTTTGATTCCGGGAGCAACATCACCATTGTTGCTCGCCGTTATGTTTTACCGCGACAGTGGCTACTCCAGCATTTGGGGGTAAAGTGTGTGCACGGGAAGACCCGCTCTTACCGGTCCGCAATGTGTTTCATCTCCTGGGAGGGGACTCTAAAACGAATGATGGTGGCCATTATGCCAGAGCCCCCCTTCTCAGTAATATTGGGACGGGATTGGTCTAACAATATAAGCGGTAGGACTGTCACCACTCCAAAAGCCAAACCGGGTCTAGTTATGGTTGGTTGGGAGGCCCTCCCAGCTGCTCTCACGCCGTGCACCTCGGCGAATTTTGATGACGTGGGCTGCTCGGGGGAGCCCTCTTCGGCGCCGGACCTCAGACGGGAAGTAACCCCGGGCGGAGTTCCGGAGCAGTCGAGTGCTCCCACGGACCCAATAGTGGATACACTCAGCGGGTTAGACGTACAATATCGTTCTACCCCTGCGTCATTCAAAAGGGAACAATGGAATGATGATTCCCTGAAGTTCGCCAGGAATGCTATAGTGTCCGCTGACGACTTATCGTCTATGGCTTCCACACCACATGGGCCGTACTTTGTATTAGAAAATGACTTGTTGTATCGAGTAGCCGAGCATGACGGTGAGGTAAGGAAGTTGTTGCTAGTGCCGAAGACTTACCGGCGGGAGGTCTGCGAACTAGCTCACGCCCACCTCCTAGGCGCCCATCTCGGGGCCGAAAAAACACTGGAGAGGGTAACGCTCCGGTTTTACTGGCCCGGGATCAAGGAGGAGGTCCGACGTTTTTGTCAATCCTGCCCGGTTTGTCAATTACGACAGATTCCTCGGAGGGACTGCGCTCCTCTAGTCCCGATTCCCCTTATTGATATACCCTTTGAACGGATCGGTGTCGATCTGGTAGGACCCCTGGAAACCTCGGTGCGTGGTTTTAAATATATTTTAGTAATGGTGGACTACGCAACTCGATACCCTGAAGCAGTTCCCTTGCGAGCTGCTAATACAAAGAACATCGCACGGAAATTAGTAGACTTATTCTCCCGGGTGGGCATACCCAAAGAAATCCTCACGGATCAGGGTACCCCATTTACCTTGGAAACGTTCAGGGAAGTTGCCAAATTACTCCGGGTTAAGCATCTGAAGACATCCGTTTATCATCCCCAAACGGATGGACTAGTTGAGCGCTTCAACCAGACATTGAAGCAGATGCTCCGCAAGGTAGTCAGAGAGGACGGTAGAAACTGGGACCAGCTTTTACCACTCGTACTTTTCGCGTACAGGGAAGTACCACAGGCCTCCACAGGGTGTTCCCCCTTTGAATTGTTGTATGGACGTCAACCCCGGGGATTATTGGACATACTAAAAGAGGGATGGGAAGGGGAGGCCCATCCTTCCACCAATGTGTTAGAATATATCGTGCAATTTCGCGATAGATTGGAGAAAATTAGGCCATTACTAAAAGATCACATGACCAGAGCTCAAGCAGCGCAGGTCCGGAATTACAACCGAAACTCTTCGTTGCGTGAATTCCGTCCTGGGGATCGCGTAATGGTGCTTGTGCCCACCTCCCACTCGAAACTGTTGGCCCATTGGCAGGGCCCATACGAAGTTAAGGAGAGAAAAGGGCTCGTCGACTATTTGGTGAGCCAGCCGAATCGTCGACCGAGGGAGAGGGTTTACCACATCAATCTTCTGAAACCGTGGAGAGAACGGGAACCGGACCCTCCTCCCGGTCCTACTCTCGCCCTATTCTCCAAAATTACGCCCCTTAACTTCGGCTCCAATTTGGTGCCCCACCAACGACAGGAGCTCGAAAGAGCCATCTTGTCTGTCCCGGAGGTGGTCAGCGAGACACCTGCATTTTTCCCTCCTCATGTTTTCTGACTATTTTTTCACTAATTTTGCATTTGTCTGCGGTAAGTGTGGACCCTGGACCCTACAGAGGTTGCACAGGTAGTCCAACTTCTCCAGGATTGCATGTCAATACGTGCCATTGCCAAAAGGTTTGCTGTGTCTCCCAGCACAGTCTTAGTGGCATGGAGGAGATTCCAGGAGACAGGTAGTTACTCTAGGAAAGCTAGACAGGGCTGTAGAAGGACCTTAACCCATCAGCAGGACCGGTATCTGCTCCTTTGGATAAAGAGGAACAGGATGAGCACTGCCAGAGCCCTACAAAATGACCTCCAGCCGGCCACTGGTGTGAATGTCTCTGACTAAACAATCACAAACAGACTTTATGAGGGTGGCCTGAGGGCCCAACGTCCTCTAGTGGGCCCTGTGCTGATTGCGGAGCTTGATTGGCATTTGCCATAGAATAGCAGAATTGGCAGGTCCACCACTGGCACCCTGTGCTTTTCACAGATGAGAGCAGGTTCACCCTCAGCACGTGTGAAAGACATGAAAGGGTCTAGAGAAGCCATGGAGAATGTTGCCTGTAATATCATTCAGCATGACCGGTTTGGTGGTGGGTCAGTGATGGTCTGGGGAGGCATATCCATGGAGGGACACACAGACCTCTACAGGCTAGACAATGGTACCTTGACTGCCATTAGGTGTCAGGACGAAATCCTTGGACCCATTGTCAAACCCTATGCTGGTGCAGTTGGTCCTGGGTTCCTCCTGGTGCACGACAATGCCCGGCCTCATGTGGCAAGAGTATGCTTGCAGTTCCTGGAGGATGAAGGAATTGATACCATTGACTGGCCCCCATGCTTGCCTGACCTAAATCCAATAGAACTCCTCTGGGACATTATGTTTCGGTCCATCTGCCGCTGCCAGATTGCACCTCAGACTGTCCAGGAGCTCAATGATGCCCTGGTCCCCAATGATCTGGGAGATCTCCCAGTACACTATCCGTCATCTCATTAGGAGCATCCCCCGACATTGTCAGTCATGCATACAAGCATGTGGGGGCCATACAAACTACTGAGTATGATTTTGAATTGCTGCAATGAAATTTTGGTGAAAATTTTGAGCAGTTTATATCCTAACCAGTCTATCTGAATGGAATTATATATATTGTAACCAGTGTGTGTGTATATATATATATATATATATATATATATATATATATATATATATATATATATATATGTATACAGGTAGTCCCCGAGTTACGGACATCCGACATGCGAATTACGAATGGGGCCACAGCTGCTCCTTCATCTGTCTGGGGGACGTGACACAGGCACCTCAGTAACTGCCACTCCGTCATCTCCGGCCTGGGGACGCTGCAAGCAGTGGAGGCTGGAGGCTGGAGGGGAGCGGTTTCGCTGCTCGTACAGTGTAGTGTCCCTCGGGCGGCTTGGGTTGATGAATGGGGCGGTGGGGGCTGCACCCCAGTCATTCTCAGTGGGCGGCTGGGTGCGTGGCAAGCACTCGTGTGCAGGATGGAGGCTTGATGGGGCGGAGGGGGGCGGTTCACTGCCTGCCCACCATGCCGCCGCAGCTACTGCTCCTGACTGGACGGAGGCTGGATGGGGCAGAGGGGGCTGTTTCACGGCCCGCCCATCACACAGCCTTGCAGTGTCCCTCGAATGGCTCCCCTGTTCGTTCTCGGTGGGTGGCTGGTGATGCTGTAAGCAGTGACCCAGTTGTGGCTGAACGGAGGCCATTGAGAGTGAATGGGGCGGCGGAGGGCAGCATTGTAGTGTGCCTTAGGCAGCATACTATATGCAAGTGGAGGTGACTGTGTGGAGGGCGGGTGGTGAACCACCCCTCGCCGCCCCATTCATTCTCAATAGCAAGCCTGCTTGTACTGTTACGTACATAGCAGGAAGTTGTCTCTCGTTCAGTACACCAGACGTGCTAATGAGGGGTGCCTTCCTGCTGTGATAGCGTGTACAGTGCTGTGCAGAAGAGCTCATCTTAACCTTTTGTCTTCACCCTTCAACAATGTCTCTGAAACACAAATCTGGTGATACAGTAAAGAAGAGAAAAGCCATCACCATGGAAAATAAAGTAGAAATAATAAAAAGGTCAGAGAGAGGTGAAACTCCATCATTCATTGGCAGAGCATTTGGTTACAGTCGGTCAACAATAGCATTTATTAAAATAATGTACCTGTCCGACTTACATACAAATTCTACTTAGGAACAAACCTACAGTCCCTATCTCGCATGTAACCCGGGGACTGCCTGTATATACAGTATATATATATATATATATATATATATATATATATATATATATATATATATATATATATATATATATATATATATATATATAAAATCTAAACCAGTCTATCCAAATGGATTTATATATATATCTACACCAGCAATTTTCAACCTTTGTCATATCATGGCACTCATACTTTACTAATCCCAAGGGGAAATTCACATACTCCAGCAGCAGCATACTGATAAAGACAATATTAAATTAAAGAGTGATAACAAGCAGGTATACAGACAGACAATATCTTTGAATAATGTTGACGTTTACCCCCCGGGTGGAATTGAAGAGTCGCATAGTGTGGGGGAGGAACAATCTCCTCAGTCTGTCAGTGGAGCACGGCAGTGACAGCAGTCTATCACTGAAGCTGCTCCTCTGTCTGGAGATGATACTGTTTAGTGGATGCAGTGGATTCTCCATGATTGACAGGAGCCTGCTCAGTGCCCGTCGCTCTGCCACGGATGTCAAACTGTCCAGCTCCATGCCTACAATAGAGCCTGCCTTCCTCACCAGTTTGTCCAGGCATGAGGTGTCTCTCTTCTTTATGCTGCCTCCCCAGCACACCACCGCATAGAATAGGCACCCCTTGAGCAACAGTAATCCAGTTACTAATAAAGTCAGTCATCTCACACCAAGAGCCAGTCCGATATCTCGAAGGCAAGTGAACCTAAGACAGTAGTTTTGTTCTCTTTTGCTGACCATCCATCTAGATGACAGCTACCATATGTTTGCAAGGAGTCAGATGTGTCATGCCTGTACAACTTGCCAAATCATAACTTTGTTTCTAAATTGTCTGGCAGCTATCAACCACCAACCTAAGCAGCAGCTGCCTTGATTCTATTTTTTCATGTAGCTTTCTAATCTTCAGCACACATAGTAGCTCCCTAGCATCTGTTCTGTCTATGATATGCTAATAAGACTAACATAAGGTTTTAGAAAGTAACCAGGAAAAGAGACAAAAAAAAGCCCAAAAAAAAGAAAATTTGGACATCAAAATGTACAAATATCACAGATAAAACACAGGTAAAAGTTCAAAACCAGAGATTCTTAAAAGGAAGAGTAAAAGCACAAGGAAAAATGTTTTGCTTTGGAAACCTTCATCTTGAATAAGGAAGTGAACTTTCCGTGTGACTTTTAATCTCAATGAGTAATTGGTTAGAGATCATGACTTCTGGGAAAACTAGGGAATCATGACCCCAAAATAATATCTCACTACAGATATATTCAAGGGTCCCAGAGACATAATTGTATGTCTTTGACCAGTCTATTTTGAGTTATTTTACACATTGCCAGTTAGACAGAAGAGTGTCTGATCTTCAATAATAATTGTAGATGTAGGACAGTGTCATGTCAATGCTCAGCACCACCCTATCATTTTCTGCTAAGGAGCTGACAACAATGGTGTGCTTATCATTTCCTTGCACTTCAACTGAGCTGAACCTGTCTGAGCTCCAGTTTGAAAAACTTAAAAGAAATTGAACCAATTGCATTTCAAATATTGCAGGTCGCCTTGAATGAAGGCATGTTGTAATTTAAAAAAATAATAGAATTAAAGAAAGACATTTTAGAAGTGTTAAATACACCGGAAATGACAAGATGGACATTTCCTTAGGTTTCTGTAAAATGTTTGACTTGATTATGCACAAATGATGTGTTTCCAATACTAACACAGTCTGTTCCAACTTTAAGACACAGAGGGTTTTTAAGTAGTCAATACCAGTTGGGACACCTGTGCAAATTGGTTGCTTCGCCTTGAAGGCTTGATTTACTTTAATTGCTGCAAAACATCTGTAGACTGTAACCTTTTAGTTGTTCCATGGAGAAGGCCCATTGGTAATATTTTGAAATTTCCTCTTTATTTCAGGTTTTGCTAATGTAAACTTTAAATTTAAACCACTGGCAGTTTACTGCTTACCTTTTCATCATTTTAGGTCATACTTTGCAGTTGAACTGAATAAATTTGAAGTACATCTGGCGTTGTAAAACTTTTGACCAATAGTGTGTATATATATATATATATATATATATATATATATATATATATATATATATATATAATATATATATATATATAATATATATACACATTGGTTTGTATAGGTCTGTTCTGATATATATATATATATATATACACTGGTTGAGATAAATGTAATGGTTGATATACATTGGTTTAGATATATATTGGTTTAAATAGATAGTTTTTGATATATACTGTACATCGATTCAGATACATTAGTTTGGATATATAGGTAGCTTCAGATATATCCATTTGTTTGAACAGGACAGTTGGGATTTACGGGCAGGCATGGCATGACCACCTAAGTTTAGCATCTCCCTTTCGCTTCATCATTACTTCAACATTGTTGTCATAATTATACATACTTTTTACAAGTAGCGTATGCCTGTCGGTTACATTTTACTATTATATTTTGTCAGGAGTTCTCGAATTCCAAGACACTTTTCTTTTGCTTCCTTGTTTAAAACACTTGCACAGATACATGCCTCCTTGCACTAACTCCATCCCCATGCTAGCTTGTTGCGCCTGCCTCACTCATGTCTCTCCTATGACAGATTCTTCTTTAAAGTCGTGTTATCAAAAATCATTGATCACAACCGCATAAAGTTCCATTTTTTCACCTTGTGAAATATTTGATTATGATTGACTGAAAGCCATATAGCGATTTCTGGTATTCCGTATTGGCAGAGCTTCATTGAAAGGTGATCTATGTTGGGAAGGAGAAGAGTGATGTTGTTGTGTGATGTTAATCAGTGATCAGAATGATCATAATATTCCTGCTTCACAAATAACTAATATTTAACTCTTTTTATAGTAAAGCTGAAAAAACCACACGCACAAACACACAATACACCTGCACACACGCACTCAAGCTTGCAAATCGTCTGTGTCATATACTACTGATTAAGCGTATCTGTCAGGGGTGATCATCTTTTCTCCCCATAAAATGTTTGTTAATCATTGATAGAAAGTGGCACTGTGATTTCTGATATTCCTTATTAGCAGTGTTTCATTTAAATGTAATGTACGTCAGGAAGGAGTAACAGTCTCTTATTCTGACAATCTTTTTTTTAGACATAAGCACTCGCACATGCACACACTGACGCACAAGTACAGAATATCTAAACTGGTGTATCTGAACTGATTTATCTTTATATATATATAAACTAGTCTATATGAATGGAGTTATATATATCATAACCGGTGTATATATATCTAAGCCAGTGTATATATACGTGACTTGGAATACGAGGGTTGTCTGGGTTCCGCGCGGAATTTTATCGTTTGTCGAGTGTCAGCCTGTCGAAACCTGTTCTGCTGTGTAGAGGGATTATTCAAGTGGTTGCATGTTTTTGTTCAGATGTTTTGCTCCATCTCTTCCTTCAGAATGAACACGAGAAGCAAACGAACTGAGAGTGCGCAGCTGGCGCTAGCGGCGAAGCTCCCGACTCCGTGCATGCGTGACTTTCGAGTGATGATTTTTTACGACTTTTCTGATGGTTTAATCTGCTCGGTGGAATGCACCATGTTTGCCATCTTTTTCAACATCGATGGCATTGTCGCGTCAATTCCACTGATGGAGAGGAAAACTGTGACCTCTGAGTGGTACACCACTCACTGCCTGCCTGACGTTTTTTCTGCGATGGCTAGAGGCCGGTCCAAGAACTTGCGAATGCACTTTTTGCATCATGACAATGCGCCAGCCCACACGGCTAATGCAACGAAGCATTTCATTGAAGACAGTGGTGTCAACGTTTTGAACCCGCCACCCTACTCGCCTGATCTTGCACCATGTGACTTTTGGCTCTTCCCGAAGGTGACAGAACCCCTGCGAGGCCACAACTTCGAAACTCGAGAGGAACTGATTGCAGCTGTCAAAGGACAGCTGGACAACCTCTCAAAGACAGCCTTTCGCGAGTGTTTTGCGGCGTGGGTCAGAAGAGCCCAAAAGTGCATTGATGTTGGCAGTGAATACTTGGAAAAAGTTTAAAAAGGATTGAAGTACATGAGAAAAATAGAAAAAAAAATCCTTGGCTACTTATTTCGAGTGATTCCGCGCAGAACCCAGACAACCCTCGTATGGAAATCTAAACCAGTCTATCCAAATGGATTTACATATATCCAAATCAGTGTATATATGAAGATATCTGTGCCTCATGGAATTCAGTGTCCTTTCGCATTTCTCTTTTGATTTAAATATAACATCAAGCATCAACTAGACCTATACTTTAAAGTCTCATCTGTCTTCAAGATATGGTCAATAACCAAAAATTAACCATCTATTGTAGAAGTCTCCACAGAACCACAATGGAAATTTTCATGAAAACATGACTTCTTTGAAGATCTATTTAATAAAGCAACTTTGAGAATAGGTTGATATCACTTCAGCCCCAAGGCGTCTTATCATTCATTTTACCAGATAAAGCTGCATGTGATGATGTAGCAAGAAGATTATTTGTGCCAATGTAATTTGTGAAATTTACAAATCCATGCAATTCAGCTGAGAGAGAGTGACAGCCACGGAGTTTGACAAATGAGAGCTGTAAGTCAGGTTAATGACATAGGCAGAAGATGTAAAGGACACAAGCAGGTTGTTTTGGGAAGTGCTGATGTCTACTTAAACATTGTCATGACTTTTACTTCCTCTATGGCAAAGTTCGACTGTCTTCTAGGCAATTCCACCAGAGACTATGATCGACTACAGCAGGGGTCCAATTCAAGGACCTCACTAAACCACCCATCTGGACGGTTTATACAAATAGCAGGGACTTAATCAGTGTGAGCTTATAAGTCCTGATGGATCATTGTTTCTTCATGGCTTAAAAAATAGTTTGGACACATCAATTGCATCCTTTTGAATTTAATAGTTTACAGTTTTTTGAATTTTTAGATGCATCTTTCAGATCTTGATAGCTTACTGATTTGTATGGCAAAAATAGAATTGTTTTTATATTCAGGATTGGTTTATTTAATGCATTTACAGTGTGCTAATTGTTATATTAATTTGAAAATAAAAAATTGGACTAAAATTGGACACTCATGCTTCACTAAAGATTGTTATTTTCCTTAGCATTCATTTAATAACAAACAATTGTAGAGTGTAAGGAAATGGAAATCTCTTGTACAGGTATCAGGTGAACTAATCTACTACCACAAACAGCAGTTAGTATGGTTGGGTTTGGGTACAAAGTACAGAGGGTACAGGTGAGTTGGGGTACAAAGTACTGTGGGCATGAGTTTGATTTTCATTTCTAATGAAAAACTCTAATTGCGTATGTATGGCAGTGATGTCCTTGAAACAACAGCAGAAAGCTAAATGCTACATTTGTAGTATATTATTACTAGGGTATGTGAAAACAGTACTAATTTTTGATAAATTATTATCTGTAAATTTATCAAAATGCATAAATGTCAATGATTGTATGATTGTATCATTTAGGTTAGTAACAGTAAATGTACCAAAATACTCAATAATCATATGTCAGCTTTATACAGTCTTAGGCAACACTGGTAAAGTGTGAATTTCCCATTGGGATTAATAAAGTATCTATCTATCTATCTATCTAAAGGGATCACTTTTCTAATATTTCTGGAAGAGAATGGAATTCAGTTATTCATAATATGAATTCTTCAGGGGGCAGCATGGTGGCACAGTGGTGGTTGCTGCGCTCACATTCCTCTCTGCTTGGATTTTGCATGTTCTCCCCCTGTCTGCCTGGGTTTCCTCCAGGTCTAGTTTCCTCCCACAGTCCAAAGACATTCATGTTAGGTGGATGGGTGATTCTAAATTGGCCCTATTGTTTGGATGGGGTGTGTGTGTGTGGACGTGTGCTCGCCCTGTGATGGACTGGTGCCCTGTCCAAGGTTTATTCCTGCTTTGCACCTAATGCTGACTGGAATAGTTTCCAGCATTCCCCACAACCCTCTTCAGGGCAAAGCTGGTTAGACAATGACTGACTGAATTTGTCATCAATCTGTGCAAAACATGTTATTATTCATCTTACATTTTACGTACATTTTACACATCTTTCAATAATAAAATTATCTGAAATTTATCGGGGACAGGATCCAAATTGAAATTAATGGCATCTAGGAAAGCCTAGCCTTGCTAAGTCACATGTATTAGGGTAGTCCTAAATTAAGACCATTTTGGAAGGTAGAGAGTACTTTCTTATTTATTATAGTGTCCGAATTAGTAGTTATTCCAAATCCTCTTGTTGCATTGTTTAAAATGCAATATTGGATGAGTCTGGATTATTTAATGGTTATATTTTTTATTTTTGATTGGACTGTGTGTTATCAATTTCAATATGACCTATATAGCATTGATTGTTTGGTTGCTTGGTAATAACTCTTTTATTGTAATACATATATTTTGAAATTTTTTATTACAAATTACAATTGAAAAACATGAAAGGCACAAAAAACAGGCAAAAACATAAAATGAACACAGTTGAATAAATGAGATAAATATGAAAAAAAGAAAAAAAGACTGTTTAAAGTTTTCTTTTCTTGCTTCTTTTCCCTTTTGTCTGCCTCCCATTAATTCTACGTTAGAATGTCTCTGACTCCAATAACCATTCACGTTCTCTTTGTTTGTTTAATTTTTTCTTTCTTTCTTTTTATCTGTCATAGTCAGATATGTAATAAATATGGCATAAGTATTTTGAAAGCCTTCTCTGCATCATCAAATGTGTCACATGTACACACAGGACCCTGATCACACTTTTAATGTTGCTGGATAGACAAGACCTTGGACATCCACAGTTGCTGTTGCATGATACTGTTGCACAGCCTTCTTCTGAACTGTCAATATGGGAAATTCTGGGAAAAATACACATCAGATTATGCTTATCATGATGGCACTTTAAAATGTTTACCAGGTAAACAGTGAGCCCTATCAGTTTCTGTGTTTTTCTAATGGCATCTACCACACTTTTACCCATATGAACTTATTGTGATTATTAAGCCTCTCATAGATGTCTAACACGGTTAAAGGGATGACCAGGGGCCTCATGTGTAAACGGTGCATACGCACAAAAATTTTGCGTACAAACGTTTCCACGCTCAAATTGCAATGTATAAAGCCTAAACTTGGTGTAAAGCCATGCACATTTTCACGGTAGCTCCAACCCTGGCGTACGCAAGTTCTTTGCTCGGTTTTGCAAACTGGTGCCCACGGCGTCAAAGCAGTGCTGCTGTTCCCAGGTGGTTTCCCTTTCTTTTTTACATCCACAACACCAGCTTTATCAAACACACTGAAATTAACCACATATTATTCATTAGTTTTAGGCATCTGATTGTAATTATCCGGTAACAATATAATGGTCCAGGGAATAGCCAAAGTATTCCAAATACCATAGCTACTTTAGCATTGTTACTCTCACTGCACCTTCTTTTTCTTCGTTCAGCTGCTCCTGGGGTTGCCACAGTGGATCATCTTTTTTCATATTACTCTCACTGCACCTCTCGGAGTATTTATATCACTGTATCTGAGTGGGGAATCACAGATCTACAGCAGCTGATCAGAAAGAGAATTATCAGTATACAGCAACAAGCACACACTGCCTCAGCCATGCTGTCTATTGAACTGCTCTCACATGGCAAACGCTTCAAAGTCTTTCCTTTACGGACCTCGCGGTTCAGAAACAGTTTCATCCCAAGAATTATAATTGTACTCAATCAGTCCATCAAGTGCTCCTTGTAGAACTGTTAGTACTTATAAGTACAATCACCTCACTGTAAACTTGTACTACACTTTATAAAGCGTGTATTTACATATGATGACGATATCATTTTTAAGATGAAATGCAGCAAAATATGTTTATTATATTATACAGATAAAACCTTAACTCAATTTAAATAATCTATATTGTTAATAATTAAACATGTGAGGACACAGTGTTGCAGCGCTAGCAAGAATCTGGCGCTTCATTCACGGATTGTTCCTGCCTTGCATAGTACTCTTGTTGGGGCTGGCACGACACTGGAAGGATAGATGGATAAAATAATTAAACATGTACTATGAAGATATTTCAATGTTCCTTAAAAGTTTTGAAGAATTGGCGTTCTAAGCTTACAGATGGCTTAACGTCTATTACAGACCTGATTGTGTGGCGATTGGGTATTTGGAGAAAGAAAAGTAAAGACAGGAATTGGGGGTTAGTACATTTGAAAGAGACAGTGCTGTGTGGCAGCCGGCCTGCATCCATGCCCAGCCAGGTCGCCCCTGCACACTATATTCAGGGGGAGCAGCCTTGGACATTGCAATACCTCCCCCTAGATGGTAGATTCTAGATGGCCGCCCCCCTGGGCTGGAGCAGCACCTCAGGTTCCCGCAGGGCTCCATGGGAATTGGAGTTGGGGGCAGCCCTGCTGGGTCCCACAGGCACCACCAGGGGGTGCTGTGTTTGGGCTTCCTGAGCCCGTATGGGCAGCATATTCGTCACACCCGGAAGTGCAGCTGGAACTCGGTGATCAAGCACCTGGAGCACTTCTGGGTGAACTATAAAAGGAGACAGCAACCACCACTCAGGGCCAGAGTCGGGTAGAAAGAGGACGAGGTTGCCTGGGAGGACTGTGGTGCCAGAGGATTGGTTTGTTTGTGCTGTACTGAAGTGCTTTTTGCAACTGTGTTGTGCCTGTGGGGGTTCACGGGGAAGACGTGCCCCACAGGTGAAGAAAAATAAAAAGTCTTTGAACTTTTACATGTGCCTCAGTGTGAATCTGTGCCGGGTCGGGCGCATATATAGCGCCTTATTCACAGCTGCTACAATAAAGTATTTCATTGAAGGTCACGCATGGCACAGCAAGCTTCTTCCGTGAGACATGAACAATCACTGTGCCACCGTGTTCCCATGTTTAATAACATGCTTTAACTCCTAACTCCTAACTTTAAATCATCATGAAAATGATATCAAGTATACATCTCAGTATTTTAATTATTCAGAGAGCTGTAATATCATGAATGTAATGGATTCTATGTCCTGTCGGAGGAAGAGAAAGCCCATTTAAGAAGCACGTAGTGATTCACACACATAAAGCACATAGAAGATCAAATACAAAGCAAAGCATTTAACGTGCTACTTTAGTTACGATGGGATTTGAGAAACTAGTAAATTAAACGATTTTAAGATGAAATTTATGATGTTCTACTTTTAATGACAAAATAAACTATGTGACTAAAGTGGAAATTTTGAGATTAAAGTTGACATTTCGTGCTTTTTTTCCCACTGTGTGCCTGTTTTTTTTCTCTGTACCCTAATAAGCTTTCATATGATATTCAGACAGTGGGCTACACCTCACCTTTTCACGGTGACTTTGATATCTGACAACTTCTTTTTTATTTCGGGCACTGTGCGACTTTGTAAACTTGAGCTTTTGAGTTTCTCCGACACTCTATGTCCCTCAATCAACTTCCTTTTGTTGTTTATACCACTGTTTAAACCAACGAATAGTACGTTTTTCCTTGCCTTCAGCAGGCGCGTGCACGTGCGTTACTTTTCATGCTGACTGGGATTTATATAGCGGAAGAACATGGAAGTTGCCGAATGCACAGATTTATGCATCTGGATTTTTTTGTGTGTATGAACATTTCCGCTTTTGTCTGTACACCATGTTATAGTGTGAATTCTACAGACAGCATCATACATGAGGCCCCAGGAGAGGAAACATACTGCAATCAGAAAATTGTAACCAGAATAGCAGTTCTATCTTTCAACTAAACAAAATTGTACAGCAACAATTGTAAAAAGGAAAATCAAAGAACAAGTCAAGAGCCAGGAAACCTGAATAACAAAAATAATGTGCAGCCAAAGGTTGTTTGTTTTATTGCTTTTTCTTTTTTGTTTTTGCGAATCTGCAAATTAGGTAAGAATGGGTCATTATAGGTAACCTTTAAACTCTTTGTGTCCGAGATGTAAGCTGCCATGACCTCTGAGTTCACAACAAGATGTCTGAGGCATCCTGACAGCAGGACTCACAGAGTGGTGTGCTCACACAAAAATCAAAATGGCATCAAAAACGACCACAAAATTTTCAGAACTATACAAAGCAATATTAGAAGTGTGGTGGACAACCAGGGTCCTTATTGCCTCCATAATGGAAAGACCAGAGAGAGAACATACACAGGGTATTACCTGCCCCGGAGCACTAGATGGCAGCCCCCTCTGAGTTGCTACAGCTCTGCGAGTTCCCACAGGGCATGGGAGCTGGAGTTTGGCACAGCTCTGTTGGGCTCCCTGGGTGGCAACTGGGGGTGCTGTGGGGACTGGCGTACCCTACTTCGTTGGGCTTCTGTCTCACCCGGAAGTGTTTTCAGACCTTGCTAACAGGCCACCGGAATTACTCCTGGGTGCAGCATAAAAGAAGCCTGCGGCCTTCATTCCTGTAGCCAGAGTTAGGAGGAAGAAGACAAAATTTGCTGGAGGAGGAGTGGAGGCAGAAATAGAGAAGCCAGAGACAGAGAGTGTGCTTTGTGCTTATCGTACTGTGTTCTTCTGTAGGAGACAATTGGGAAGAGTTTTCCACAGCCAGATAAAAGCCTTGTGTGTTGCAGACTTGTGCCTGTGCATGTCTGTGTAGGGATTGGGGAGCTGGAGGGCCCTCTGCAGGCCACACAGGAAAAAAAAGTCAGAAGTTAATTTTATGACAGACCCAATAACCTTATAATGACTCACACAGAACAGCAAAATAGGCTTGGAAGAACTTTAAAATTAATAAAGAGATCCATGATAACAGTAGTCATTATGTATTTGCATATGCTAAACCTTTTTATTTTCTTTATATTCACTCCCAGTCTTATAAAGGAGATCCCTCAATTCTTGCGATTGTAAGACATCCTTCATTCATACTGCTCCAGCACTGTGCTGTAGCAATTTGTTGAAAAGAGAGTTACTGTCTTTTGTTAAGAAAGCCTAGTACCCTGAATTATCTCTCTTCATCAAATGGACTCACTCACTGTTCAACCAGCTCTGGATGGATGGCACAGTAGTTGGATCTTTTCGCTGCCAAAGCTCTGGGCATACAAGGGCCTACATCCATTTCTGCCACTTTTTTTACTTTGTTTTTTTTCATTAATTTGCTGTAAATTTTGGGTGGCAAAAAATTATGTGTATTGTAGTAATCCTCCGCAAACATATTAGTATGCAGAATATCCTGAAAAAAATAATTAAATGAAAGCAAATTAAAACATGAATAGGAGCATAGATGGAGTAGGTGTGTCAAGCATCCAACCTTAAAAAATAAATTCAAACCAACCAATCAATCAAAATACTTTATATAAGAATAAATTGTTTTGAAGGAGAGATGCAACAAAATCAAAAACCTTTATTACGGTAAGAAAATTACTTTTTAATTTTGGAGCAATTTTTCCATTCTAATTAGGGCTTGCCTATTTCAAAGCACTAATAATTTGAGAATGTTCAGTTCAGTTTTTTAGATCAATGCTTTAATACAGCTGACAGAATACTCATAAATTTTAGTTCTTGTTTTGATTTTATTTAACTTTATTTATTTAATAATCAGTAAAACTATTACAGCCCAAATGATAAATTTAATTGACATATGCAGGCTTTTTGACTATATCATATTACTTCACAGTGATTGCTTTTTACGTAAAGTATTTATGCTGAGTAATGTAGTTAAATATGTACCACTCATGGGAAGAGTACAGAAAATGGCATTTTTGTGGTAGAAACATTTAAGAGCAGAACATGAGTGAGCTGCAGTTACAGTTTTTAAAGCTTTTTAAATATTGACTTCATTAGCTGATACATTTCCATATGGAACAGCAAGCTTCGTAGAAAAGGATTTAAGCAATACCTTTTATAGACAAATAATTAAAAGCCAGTAAAGAGATATGCCACAGAGCAGGAGGATAGCTAGATGATTAAGACACAATTACAAGGAAACATGCTGACCTTCATTTGTTTTCATCTAAAAAAGCTGTCTGTCCTCAAGGGAGACTGTAAAATGAAGGATGAATCTAGACTTGAGCTGCATTTTGTGATGAAAAAATAGACAACTTCTTTATATCTTAGCTTTTTCCTTTAATTAATGAGAGCTTCAGTAATTTTCCACCAGTATTTACTGAGAATTTTTTTTTCTTTTTCCATTTATCATTTGTCAAATGTTAGTAAGCCCTATCAATTGTTGAAATATCATGTTTATACTATCACCAAAAATACAGTATGTGCTGTAGGGCATACATATGAAATAAAGAGAAACTGAAAGTGCTGAATATACCCCTTAAATTGCAGTAGGCTATAGTTTTTAGGACCACTTAATCCTTACTCAAGGTCAAGAGGCTATTAAATATATATTACACAGTGAGGTGTACTGTATATCTGTTGTTCAGCCCTTACTACATTTATCAAACATATGATTAAGACAGAAGTGATTATGTTGAGACTGTTGCTCATTTTCTCTTTCACAACTGTAAGGTAAATTTGTCCAGCATAAATACCTCATACCTAATATCAATAACGCAGCATAGGACATCTGTTAAATACTGTATTTAAAAGTATCCCCCAATTATTAAGCTACAATAACATATTTCTGTATTAAATTTACAGAAAGTATTCATACCCCTTCACTTTCTACACACATAAATGTGTGGTGGATTTAATTTTGAATAGGCTTATTTGCCATTTTTGTCTATCAGTTGTCACACATGTGCACTTGGGAGGCAGTCTAAGGGTTCAAACTGGGGTATTGACATGGCGAAATAATTGGTTTTCGTTGGAGTACTAATGCCTTTTCTTCTCTTCCCACATTCCTTCAGAGGAAAAATCCCCCTAAACAGCTCACTTCCCCCTGTTCCTGACCTCATTCTACTTCCTGCCCTGCAAACACACCCTTCCTGCTCTCACGCTATAAATTCACTCAATTAACCCAATCAGTCAGTCCCAATACCCGTCTCAGTCCTTGGAGATTACTCAATTCCACAATATATGGTTGATTCCCAAATTTTTTTTGGCTTGTTTTGTTTTTCTTACACAGTCTATATTCAATAACCCACATTCACAAAGAGAAAACATGTTTTCAGAAAGATTTGCAAATTTATTAAAAAGTTAAAACCTGAAATTTCTCATTTATATAAGTATTCCAACTCTTAAATCAATACTTTATAGAAGATCCTTTTGGAGCAATTACAATTTTGTGTCTTCTTGGATAACTCTCTACAAGGATTGTACACCAAGATTTGGGTAGTTTATCCTCACAAGTTCCATTACATTGGATGGGAAATATCTGTAAAGTGGCATCTCCAGGGGCCTCATGCATAACTTTGTGCGAAGAATTCACACTAAAACATGGCGTACGGACAAAAGTGGAAATGTGTGTAGGCACAAAAAAATTCAGATGCATAAATATGTGCGTATGCCAACTTCCACGTTCTTCGGCTCCATAAATCCCGGTCAGCATGAAAAGTAACGCTTGTGTATGCGCCTGTCGCTCCACCCTGACTCCTCACAGAATTATGCCTTTTTGAATATGCAAATCAATATAAATAGCCCCTTATGTTTTGCATTCTGTGGCTAATGCATGGGGAAAAAGAAGAATTTCAGTGAATACCAAGTAGAGGGAAGGAAAGAACATACTATTTGTTGTTTTAAGCAGTGATATAAGTTGATCAAGTGACAGAGTGGTGGAGAGACTTGAAAGTTCATGTTCAGAAAGTCACGTAGTGCCCAAAATAAATAAGAAGTGGTCAGATATCAAAGTTGCCGTGAAAAGGCGAGTCGTAGCATACCATCTGAGTATCACATGGAAGTGTATTAGGGTATAGAGAAAATTAAAAAAATGAGAAACAGTATGAAAAAAATGGTAGAAATTTCCACTTTAATCGCGTAGTTTTTTTGTCATTAAAGTAGAACGTCATAAACTTCATCTTAAAATCTTTAATTTAATTTAGTCTTCCTTTTACTTCTCCAAATAACCAATCGGCAAACAATCAGCTCTTTAATAAATGTCAAGCCATCTATAAGCTTAGAACACTGGTTCTTCAAAACTTTTAAGGAACATTTAAATATCTTCGCAGTACATGTTTAATTATTCCATCCATCTGTCCATCCAGGGTCATGCCAGCCCCATCAAGAATACAGCGCGATGCAGGAACAATCCCCTGAACGGGGCGCCAGCTCATCGCTGATGCTGCGCCACTGAGTCCATGCATATTTAATCAATAACAATATACATTATTTAAATGAAGTTTAAAATGTATCTGTATAATGTAATATATATACTTTATTGCATTTCATCTTTAAAATGATATCAAGAACTCCACGAAGATAGCACCTGGAAATCTAAATCGACTTAGAAGTCAGTCGTCATCATCTGTAAATACGCACTCTCAATTGAATTGAATTCCTTTGTTATTGTATGGTACAATGAGATTCAATATACAAATCCTCCATAAATTGATTTCCTATAAAATTGTAAAATAACAACAATAATAATAATAGGATAAAAAATAGTGAAAAATATACAATACGAAAGCATAAGTGGCTCAGGTTGTGCAATATTACAACTATAAGGCAAGTTTACAGTGAGGCAATTGTACAGTGGACCCTTGACTTACAAACTTAATTCGTTCGCGAGGGCTGGTTGTAACTCAAGTTGGTTGTAAGTCAAGACTATTTTTCCCATAAGAAATAATGGAAATGCCCTTAATGTGTTCCGAACCGCCCACAGCAACACTTACTTAACCTTTTCATAATAAAAAAGGGTTGTATAATGTGCATAATTTACCAAAACACCAATAATTTTTCTAATGTACTAACCAAAAAGTTATAAAAAGTGCCTAGCCTACCAGAAACAACAATTTCATACTGTACTCACCATTTAATTTGACATCTCTGGGCTGCAGGAAGGGAGGAGGAGGAGAATGAAACAGAAGTTTTTTTAAAGGCTTTCTTTAACTTGCGTTCAGGCGTTTGCAATCATTTCAATAGCTTCTTTTGCATTAATTTTAATCTCCTCCTGCCTACAAGTTATTCTGACGAGAATTTTTCTCAGCATTTCCTTGCGATAATACACTTTCAAGGTGCAAATGATGCCCAAATCCAATGGCTGAAGCGCTGCCGTGCACTTGGGTGGGAGGAATTCAACTGGAACTTTATTTAAATGTGGAAGCATGTTTTCATATTGTGAGGTTTCTGAATTCTTTTGAGACCCCCCCACTCCCCACTCAATGCGAACGACACGCTGAAGTGCGTCCTGAAGCGCGATTGCCGCATCTGTGGAAGCTTATTTGTCCGTTGCCGGGCAGGGTAACAACAGACTCATAGCGCTGCAGTGAAGAGACACAGAAGCAAATCATAAAATATCGGGGTCAAGTTATAAGTCCCTGTCTTGCTCCCCAGGTTGAGTCTCAGTACTTTAGTAAAACCAGCTTTATTCAGCTTGAAACAGGAACGCACACTTATTTATTGTAGCGTGATCTGCCACTCTGCTATACACAGACACAGCAGATCAGTGATCAAGTTACCTGTTACCTGCATTTACAATGTTCCTTGCATATCACCCATCGATATCTTTTCTGTTTGCTTTGGCTGAGAGACGCAGCACAGCTTTGAGCCGGCTGTTGCCCCAGCAACAGATAAACAGTCTTCCATAGACGCAGAGTTTGGACTTGTGTCGTCTAGTTGTGGGAGGTCCCAAGAGAGTTTACAAACCTGACATATACCTTGAATGAGTGCTGCATTAATAGGAATGTTTCTTGAATGCGCATCACTGAACCACATAAAAACAGCTTTTTCGACGTCTTCAAATTCAGCAGTTCACATACGTTTTGTAACCAAGATTTTTCTTCTTTTTTTGCTCGGTCTTTCAAGAAAGTTGACAGTGTTGATAGCGTTAGCAAAATTCCAAATTCACTGGCAACGTCTTTTTTTCTTTTTGCCGCAATCAAGAGGTGCAAAAAATTTAAAGTTTTTTTTTCTAATATCTAAAGTTTCTAAAAACTTCTCTACCCCATACTCCAACCTCCAAATGTGACACATATTAAAGTTTATTATGAAGTTTTCATTATCTTGTTATTTAACAATATAGTTTATGGTCTAGCAACATTCCTAGCATTCTCATCCCACAGACTGTAAATTAAATGCTACAGCAAGTACCTTCCATCTTCTTATGTAGTACGACTTGTAAAGTACCTGGTAAAGACAGATTTTGTATTTTCATCTCTTCCAGTGTTTGTTCCCATAGGACAGGCCCCAGTTCTTGAAAACCCTGAACAGCATAAAAGTATTAAGATTATGGGTTCTTTATTACCCACAATATTGTGCTTGGATTAGAAAAAGAGGCAGCCTGATGATTTAAAGAACAACTCAACATATAAAGCGGCAAGGCAAAAGATTAGTCAAAGTGTTCAAAAAAAAGGTCAGAATCAGCAGATTCAGCAAAATTATCAAGCAACTAACCAAAACAAAATACAAAAATTAAAAGGAACAAAGCACAGGTTCAAAAAACAAATGTTAAAGTAGCAAATAAAGCACAAGAGCAACATGGTTTGTTATCCCAATACTAGGATGCAGACAGTCCAATGCTGCCATCTTTTAAAATGGCAGAAACCTATGCAATACCCCCACTTGATCCCTCCATTTCACATGAAAGACAATGACCATAACTGGTCCAATTGTTTTCCATAAAAAAACAATGTGATCACACCCATGCAAAAAAAATCATGAAATTGTGCCGGAAGTAAAGAAATACAGAATGACATCAAGAAACCCCTAATAACAAAATGGATCAGATTTAAAATTAAGTATATTCAAACAAAACCTGACATACAACAGTCAGTCATTTATACAAGTTTTACAAGTCAACACATGCTTCTGACTTGAAAATGGAACCGTGTTATTCTCCTCAAGATGATATCTGGCAGGAACAGCCAGAGGTCAGTTGTTTAATTACAGCCTTTTTTTATGTTTTTGAGCATCAGAGGAGGAATTGTGTTGTCCTTTTAAGTAAGGAAGTCTGCTTAAATCTGATATCTCACTGTGCACGTTTTTGTCGTGTGGTATGTCACATTTGCTGACCTTGTAGCTGCATCGTGCCAAATTACACAATTGATAATCACAACTCATGTCACAATTACCACCTGAGCAAGTTGTCTGATGCTGTACAAAGCAATCTCGACCCTTATTTCTTTTTTCCATTCTGTTATCGTATGTAAAATTTTAGACACCAGTAAGAAAATCTTATCTTCTGTTTGTGAGGTTCTCAGCCCTGCTGTAGCAGAGCTGTGTGAAGGGTTAAAAGCTGTGGTGCATTCAGCCACAGGCTCTGCCCTTTTTTTCTCCATTCTGTTTAATACGTAAAACACGACACATCAGTCAAATGGGCTTCTGTTTGTGAGATTCAGAACACACATGCTCCTTATTCCTTGTCGCTACATTCTATGCATCGCACTTTTGGATGAGCATTCATTGGTAGCCAGTTCTCCTATGTAAACAGCACGCCTCTCCGACTAATGAGAGAATAAAACAGGTTTGACTTTATTGTAGCCAGTTGCAGGCTAGTTGGTCACAGTTGTTTGGGCTGTCACATATTAGACAAATATCTTCACAGGAGTGCAGCTCTGACTGCCTCTGATTCAATAAGATTATTGCTGGAAAAGTCATCAAAAGTGTTTAAGTGAGCTGACTCTTTGTGGACTATCGAGAACTCGGATTCAAGTGATTTCGGAACCCACACAAGGGCATTCATGGTCTGTGACTTATGGGCCCAGATACAGACTCCCAGTGATCCTGGAATTAATTTCTGGTCTGGCCTGAAGGGGACCCCATGAAGAAGTTTAAAGTCACCTCAGGGCAGTGATGCATTAAAACGTTTTCAGATGTGAAATAAATAGACTTTGACACTAAAAGAAGTTTGGGGCAGCCACCTTTATGCTTGATTAAAGCTGCAAAAATAAGGTTTTGTGTACAGATTGAGTCCACAACAGAACTGATTGCAAACAGCTGGTTGGTTTCTTTTATGGCTGGTTAGCAGAAGTGATGTCATCTGAAGCAGAATTCGGAAGTGATGTTCTTGGGCCCGGAACCAGAAGTGACGTCATCGGAATCAGGCAGAGTTTCTTGTGTCTGGTCTACAGCGATAACAGGGAAACGACTGGCGTGGAATTACCTTCTTTTGGTCCTTTTAGCTGTCTCCCATTAGCATGAGTGTGACAGATGTGTATTTTGAGTTATTTTGTGGTTTTCTTATAGGAGAAATCATTAAAAGGTTTTTTTTTAACCGTGCTAATTTGTTTTGACAAAGTTTATTTTTTCCTTCCATTCGTTGTTTACCTTACTCTAGCATTGCATCACATGACTACGGTCATTTCTTTACTGAGGTCACCAGGACTGGGGTGTAATTATGGCATTTCCATTGGGAATTATCCCTCAGTTTGATAAAGAAAACAACTTTTAGCATCAGTTAGTTTCCTTTACAAGGTAGCCCTAGTGTTAGGGTTCGTTTTCAGTTTTTGAACACTTTTTCATCTTTAACTTTGCGCATTGTTTTCCCCATTGGTTTTGTTTGCCTTCCAGATGGACTTTTGTGGCTCTGACCTAGCTTTTGCTTTTTGACTACAATTTTTGCTTTATTTTGCCAGCTCTTGGTCAGTTCAGGTTCTCACAATACCCTTTGACACTCATGTTTGTAGTAGCCTGGAGTCAGGAGGTCAGTTGAGGATAAAGGCTTGAATAGCAGCAAGATGAAAGGCTAATATCTGAAACAGAGAGATATGGGATGGTACAGGGTGTCCTTTTTGTCTTTTTATTTGTTACGTTTTGTTTATTCTTTTGTTTATACCTCTTTTGTGGTTGCTTAATATTAAACGTAAGCTTTTTGTTTAACTTGGTCTCTTTGATATCATTCAATATTTGGAAAGGTGCAAGAAGAGTATACTGATATTAAATGTTCTTCACATATATACACTGTCACACACATGTGATTGGGAGACAGCTGAAGGGCCTAAATGATAGTAATTCCATGCCAGACCAGGGGGTGGTGGGGTGCACTGACTGTCTCTCTGAATCTCTTGCAGACCATCCACAGGAAATCCCACAGGGAACCGGGGCCACTGATGATGTCACTTCCGGTGCCACTGATGATGTCACTTCTGGTCCCGACAACATCACTTCCAGTTCCAGCGCCTATGATGATGTCAGTTGTGCTGCTGAGAATATAACTTCCAGTTCTGGCCCCGATTTCCTTTACTGGCCTTTAAAGCCCATCTTACCTCAATAACTTCAGTTATGTTTTGGACTTGAATCTGTGAACATCTCTGTTCAAATTAACTAATTTTTGCGTCCTTGGAACAATATACGGGTGGCTGCCCCAAACCTTCATGATGTCTGTGACTTATTCTTGTGACAACACATTTATTTCCAAACCTGCTCATGTTTTTATTCTATGTACTCTTTGTTTATAATGAAAAAAGGAAAATTGTCTTTGACATTAGTTTGATAATCATATTCATTTATATGCAAACCCAGCTATACCAAACAGATAAACAGTGAAACTGTGTTTTTCATCTGTCATCCAACAATTTCTGTGGATTACCTAATGAAAGGTATTTGAAAGACAGCATTGCTTCATCAACTGGTGCTACCACATAAATTGGGGTGATAAGAGTGTTATGTGTGAGTATTAATTATTTAATCAGATTAAAGTGAATTGTCTAGACTTTATGAAGCATCTTTTTTCTTTATAACCTGTTCACTATGATATGTTGCTTTTTTCAAAACTTCATTAAATCTAACAAGCGCCAGGAATGGGAAACAAATGTCAATGAAATACTACATGTTTCAGGTGGAGAACTGCCTAAAATATTACTAAAATTATGGAGTGTGCCATCCAGAATTGTTGCATTCTCGACAATTTTGTCAGAAGAAATATAAAAAACTGGGTATGCTACCCATCTCAGAAGGGTTGATAACTAAGTAATCAATGTAGACCTCAGTATTAACATTTGCAATGCACTATCTATTAGAATGTATTTTGTAATGCATGTTGTAATAAAATGTCTCACATTTGTCATTCTAACAAATGACACATTGCAAACATCTGTAGTAATAAAATGCATTGCTACAAATGTTTCTGATGCACTATCTGTTGAAATGACAAATGCAATGCATGTGCCTTAGTTTTATGCCATTTGGTATGGGATTCGTAAAAGCATTGTTAATGTTTGTTATTCACCATCTGTTGGAATGACGTATGCACTGCATTTTATTACTGCAGATGTTTATGATGCACCATGTGTTATAATGACAGTAACATAGCAACATGACAGAAAAACAGATACACAGACACAAAAACTGCATTTTTTTTATAAGTCAAGATTTGGTCTAAAAAAATAAGCATCTTTGACTTCATTGAACTTGTATAACTAAGCACAAGGAAGTCCCTTTTTTTTTAAAAAAAAAGATCTATTGAAATAAGCACTAAGCCAGACAATTTAATTATATATTCTTTATAGCACTTACCTTCAGTGTGTTTAAATTCATACAATTTTTATAGACATTATAATAACTTACCTGAACATTATTGTTTATGCAAAAGCCTATTTCAATTGTCACTTTTATTGTGTTAGTAATTATTTCTTTTCAGTTTAATAGTAAAGGCAATGATGAGTGGCAGAGTGTTAAATGACATAATGTTATCATACCACATTCTTATATCTGCTGTGGTATTTCTTTACATTTCTCCTTCTGCTTTTTAATATCCGAGGCATACTGTTGAATGCCCTTTTGGTCAACAGAGACAGCTAAGAGGATGATGGAGGGTCAGGTTAATGATTACAATGCCGATCAAATAAGCATTTCATATATGAGAGGAATTCTACGTTGAATTGAATGCTGTCCCTACTGCAGGGTACACTCATGCACACACTCACACTCATTTATAGCAGGACAACTTATACTCACCAGTTAGGCTAATATGCACATATTTAACAGGTTAAAGGAAACCAGAGAAATCTTTGTGAACATGGGTAGAACAATTCCAAACAGACAGTGAACAAGCCATTCTTCCAAACCTGTTCTGTGAGCCACCAACATTGATTACTTCACTGACTAAAGTTTTTACATATTCTCTTCTAATTTGTAGTTGTGCAACTTTTCATCCCACTGCAAAGTAGCTAAGATTTGTTCTTCTCAGGCAAGCAGAACTGTTATTCTATTTCAAATCTTTGTTCACTGGCTAGGCACCAGTTTCTTGGAGTCTGTAAGGAGTCCAAAACATTCATAATCAGAGGAAGCAGAAAGCCAAGACTGTCATAACTAACACTTCAAAAGCACCAGTTTAGGTATTATACCAGAAGACAAAGGAGCAGTCAATACTTCCAAAAACTACAAACAGCTTATTGACTGCTCTACTGTCTTCTGCTTTTGAGAATGTTTTCTTCATTGAGACAGGTTTTAATATGCACCTTTTACAATAACTAATATACTACCCTGGCCTTTCTTCATCCGAATATTATTTAGTTTGACCTGTATTGCATTTATATTATTAATAAATATGTTATAGAGCAAAGTTGTAAATTTTATGTTCATTTAAAAATTATGTTCATTTAAAAATATCTTTACGTGGTTCACATTTTTCAGCTCTGTGTTTAAGTGTTCTGTACGTTGTTTAATGCTATTGAAAAAATGGAATACCAGTAAATTAAAAACAAAAATGTTGGTAACCATATTTTTTTCATGTGTTGTATGGTAATGTTATTTTATTCCTGTTCTTCTTAGGGTAGGGGAAATGTAAAAATGTAAAATGGTGTCAGATTTGATTATTTCACTATGAGCTTCAAAGCTCATCACAGCTTCATCCATGCTAAATGCATCTCTCTGTGATCATTTTCCAATATAATGTATACATTTTTTAGATATGGTGGTATTTAACTCCATTATAATAAGAGTGAAATGTGACCAGTGAAGGGAATAAAAAACAATCTGAAAGGGGTCCCTGCATGGGAGTTCTTCCTACCTCCAGTTTTATTGGTAAATGTGGTTTGGTCACTGAGTGTCAATCACCGCAAATCTAAGTCCCTTTAGCTATATGGATTGTTATTTTTCTGCATTACAGTGCTGCTGCACACTTCTGGAAGTGTGGAGTCAGCATGTTCTCTATAGTCTTGTGTGTTGTTTGATAGTTGCTTCTGTTTTGAGTTCTCATCCTAAAGGCATAGTGTTAGGTGTGAATGCATGTAGGTATGTGTATGTATGTTTGCCCCATCATGGACTGGCATTCACCCATGATTGGTTGTGTCCTTATGTCTAATGTTTGCAGCATGTTACAGCTCAAAACTTGGATTTAGCATATTTTGAAAATGGATTGATGGCTATTTCTACATTTTATCATTTGAAACCAAACAGCACCAGCTACCAGCCTGACACACACATCATATCATGTAACAAAGCGATCAGCTTGCATAGAATGCTAATATAAATTATACTGAGCTCAGGCCTCCAGAGTGTTAAGTCATTATTACTAACCACTGCATCACAAGGCAGATTTTGATTTTTTTTTTGTCACCCTTCCTATAATGTCTCCCTTAAAATCTAAGCGCAAGAAGAATCAAACTTGTTGGAGTCTATTGGATGTAAGAAACTAATGAACCCCAAATGGAACCCTAGTCCAGTACAAGGTACACTAACATAATCTTCCACATGAGCTTACATAAACTCAAGTTAGAATCTCTATGCCTGTGTTGAGTAATCATAATTCTATAACAAATAGTTTGTGTTGTTGCTTTCATTCTGTTGCTCTTGAAGACTCACATGTGATGTGACTGAACCTGGAGGTATTCATTGACACCTTATTATGGTGATGTATGAATTGAGTGTAATGATTAAACGGTTTAATTTTCTTTAATCTTGTTTCAAATTATAAGATAATTTTAAAATATATACACATTTGACTGTCAGTTTTATTTGTAAAGTGCCACTTTGGAAGAAGTATCCTGTGGTTTCAAGGGAAGACAATATTTGACTAGTAATTGGTGTCAGAGAGTTGTAACGTGGCATGTTGATCAGGTATGTAAATAAGGATTTGTCTGCACTCTGTACACATGAAAATAAATTTAAACTTAAGATGTTGAGTGTATTTGTCCATACAAATTAGGGGACACAGCTTCAAAACCTCTGTAACTTGCTCCATATCCTCACAGGCATGCTGAAGAGTGCACGGTGCTGATCCATCCAGGACCATCAGAGTTCAGCAGGCTCTCGATCACTTTTCATTTGTTTTCTATAGAAGATTTAACGCATATGGTTTTATTAAACTTGCAAACATGACAGGTTTGTCAAAAAATTGTTTCAGAGGGAAGACAGTCATTTTGATATGGCATTACAATATAGTATTGGACTACTGAAAACTCCACTTTTCTCTGCAGCAATTAAGATGCTTCTCAAACAATGAAGTAATGTTGAAGAGTATAGCTGACTACTTTGTGCTGAGAGAATTAACCACAACAAAATAGATTTGGATGAGAGGCTAGTTGAGCAGGCAGCAACATAATATCAAATCATTTCAGCGCTCTGAGCCAGTATACTCACTAGGATGTCTTTAGGCACATTAAACATGGGAAGGGCACTCTATACATAACACAGAGTTCTCACACTCTGTCCTGGGAACCCTCTGTGGCTGCAGGTTTTTGTTCCAGCCAGCTTTTTACATTTTGAATTAAACTCCCAGCCTAATTAAGTGAGCTGTTATTTCCCACTTTCCATGTTTTGGGGTCAACATAAATATTATAAAACTAAATTTGGTAAATTTGTGTTAAAATGTACTAAGCAGTTACATGGCTTTTTATTTTTTGTAAATTTTACCAATTCATTATTTACTACTTAATGACTCTGATGCTAAAGTAGTTTAAGCCTTTTATTATTCAATATTGTTTGCCCGGGTGTCTGCTCTGCCTGTTTTTTTAGTCATTATTAGGATACAATGAAGGGAGCAAACTGCACAGAAAAAGGACAAATTTATAGGAAAACAATGAGAGTTAACATTTAAAGAAATAGCAAAAACAGAAATATTTCTAAATGTCTTATAAATGTGTGGGGGAGTGGTGGCTCTGAGGCTAGGGATCTGCACTGGCAATCAGAAGGTTGCCGGTTCGAATCCCATAAATACCAAAAGAGACTCTGCTCTGTTGGGGCCTTGAGCAAAACGCTTAACCTGCAATTGCTCCGTCCTGGGTATGATGTTAACCTTCATCCAGCCCTGCATGTCGGCCCTCCAGCCTGCATGGAAAACCTGGGGGTTGGTGGCAGAATTGGCACTCCAGCCACCATAAAAAACCTCTAACCGTTCCACTCCATCTGAACTAGTATGGTGCTGAGGTGTCACCCATTGCTTGGCTGCACTTGGGTCCTAATCTGGATCCTGAGTTGGTTTGTTGTGTGGTGGGTGCGGCAATGCGCTGTATCAGTATGTGCTCCTAACCTTATAAATGTAAATATCATAATGGTATGTTTTTCTGAGGGCAGCACGATGGCGCAGTGGTAGCGCTGCTGCCTCGCAGTAAGGAGACCTGGGTTCGCTTCACGGGTCCTCCCTGCGTGGAGTTTGCATGTTTTCCCCGTGTCTGCGTGGGTTTCCTCCAGGTGCTCCAGTTTCCTCCCACAGTCCAAAGACATGCAGGTTAGGTGCATTGGCGATCCTAAATTGTCCTTAGTGTGTGTGTGTGTGTGTCCTGCGGTGGGCTGGATTTGTTCCTGCCTTGTGCCCTGTGTTGGTTGGGATTGGCTCCAGCAGACCCCCGTGACCCTGTGTTAGGATATAGCAGGTAGGATAATGGATGGATGGATGTTTTTCTGAATACGGACAAAGAGGAGAGGAAAAAAGACCAGCTAATTAAAATTAGATCAGTTATTATCAATTATTATCACTCATTGTGAATTTTGTTGGTAGAAAAACCTGCAGCTACAGTGTGTTCCTAAGTCTGAGCTTGGGAACCATTGCATTATGTGTATTTACAAAGTGTATCTTTGCTCCATTAGGATAGTGCTACACTGGGCTGTTGTTTGTTTAATCTCATGTAAGAGGCTGGCTGGGGGTGTTCTACTGCAAATTTGTTTATTATCTTGCTATTTCTATAAATTTGTTCAGTTTCTTACTGCACTAATGTAGACAGAAAAATCAATATGGTCATGGCTTAGTTTGTGAAAGCTGGTGATCACTGCTGTCATCCCACTTTTTTGCATTAAGGGTTCACAAAAAAGGGCACAGCTTTCAGCAGACGGAAATTAGGAGATCTTGGTGGCTCTAAGCAGGTACAGTATCTTGCAATCTGCTGTCTTTCTGGAGGCAGTGAACATCATTGTGTCATTCAGCCAGTGAGTCTTTATTTTATAAAGAAACCTTAACAACATGAACCACTACAGGGTACATTACTGACCCAACAAGGCAAACCAGTATCAAACATTCAAACAAAGTAACAAAATAGAATTAGGGAACACTAATTAACATAGAATAAAAGTAAGGTCCGATGGCCAGGGAGGACAGAAAAAATGAAAAACACTCCAGACGGCAGAAGAAAAAAAAATCTGCAGGGGTTCTGAGGCCACGAGACCACACAGCCCCCTCTAGGCATTCTACCTAACATAAATGACCTCAATCAGTTCTCATGGTATTCAGGCTTCACATGGAAGAACTTGATGATGACAGCCATGTGGACTTCTGGTGTTTGATAAACATAAAACACAGTAGGAATATAAATCCACTGAGAAGTATGTATCACAAGTATCATATACAAAGAAAATAAACAAAACATTATCAAGACAAAGGTGTGCCAGGTAGCTCCTGAGCTCAGTCATCTTAATGCAGGTGGGGATGATGCATATTGTACTTAGAAAAACCTGAAGGTTCACTTTAATGGTTGACTAGATTGGGTGCACAACATTGATCTGCTATACAAATATGTCAAAGAGAATCTTTTTTATTTTACTGAAAGACAGAGAATTTTAACTCAGTTAACTAACTATCAGTTTTGACTTTGGCAATGCTGTTATTTAATTAAATAATCTGGCAAGGCTCCTGCTTTATGTTCCTCTACTTTTCTCTGTAGGAGGCAGTCTCTGTCTGTTAGACTTATATCAAGGTAAATGAAGCACACTCATTGTAAGAAACGGAATAATACAGCTTATTGATAAAACACAAGAATTATAGAAATACAAGTATTAGGTACAAAACATAGATTTCTATCAACTTTTGGGCTATTTCCGCTAACTGGAAGTGGTACTTTACCTTTTATTCAAGCAGAGTCCGATTTGTTCAACTTTACTTTTATAATAATTGTTCAATATTTTATTAATTTGATTTGATTTGCTGTTGATGGTTCTTTATGTACATAATACAAAAATACCAGTAACAGCACACTGCATGATGACATGCAGTGAATACACTTGACTTGAGCATTCCTAGTTTTCATCCTCTTTCTCTGTACGTTTAGCATTTGTTTGCTCAGAGGTTGATGTGCTTGCTGCTTCCTGAGCAGCTCTTCTTTTCCCAACCGTAACGGCACGCTTCTTCTCTTTTGTCGTCGGCATCTTTTTGTGTTAATACTAATCAAGTCAGTGTTTGTATTGCAATTACTTAGTACGTTTTCCTTCATTTTTCACTTAAGCTGGCACTTAAGTCTTCAATTTGTCTGAAGAATGATTTAAGATGTGAAGAGGTAGGGGAAGTGACAGTGAAGGTGGTAGGGAATGAGAACGGTGCCCATATGCATGAGTTGCACAGCTGCTCTGCTGCCCGCTGGTGAGAGTTGATACTACAATAACATAAAATAAAAAGAGGAATAACCTTGGAGGTCAAATCATCACCCTGAAAGCGGATAGTAGACGTCACGTAGTATATGTGTACCAAATTTCAGGTCAATAGGTCAAACAATTTGCAAGCTACAGGTGATTTAAAATCTTGGACAGACAAACGGACAGCAGCAGTAGCGTATTATATAAGATGATAACTGCACATATATATATCTGCCACCACAACCCAGACACAGACAGGCAGGAGACAAGTTTTCCACACACCACACATTTATTTACAGCTTCCTTCTTACACAATGCAGGGCACAGCATCGCACCGACACCATTCAGTCCCTTCTTGCCAGTCCTTCTCCCTCCACTTCTTTTCAGGCTTTGTCCTCTCCTTCTGACTCTGGCCTCTCATGGAGTGAAGCTACTCCTTTTAATAAGGCACCTGGATGGACTCCAGGTGTCTAACGAGCTTCTTCTGGCCACACTTCCAGGTGTAGCGGAAGCGTGACCAAATAAGGCCCTGGAAAGGTCCAAGCACACCCTGGCGGTGGCCATGGGTTCCAACAGGGTTGAGCTTCCATGCTCATAACCGTGGCCCCGCTGAAAACCAAGGGGGCTGCCCTCTATCGGCCTGGGAAAGAAACTGTCCCAGCAATCCTTTTTCCCTGGGTCCTTCCATGTTTGTGCCTCCCTGCCCTTGTTGTGTTGAATTTCTGGCCAGGCAAGGGTCCTGGCCATCCGCCACAATAAATATATATATATTGTGATAGATGGCCAGGAACCCTGCCCCGCTGGGATGCCTGGAGGAAGGAGGACCCGGGAAAGTGGTGCTTCTTTTCCCTCACAGGTGGCGCAGTGGTAGTGCTGCTGCTTTGCAGTAAGGAGACTGTGGAAGTTTGTGGGTTCGCTTCCCAGTTCCTCCCTGTGTGGATAGCGCTTTGAGTACTGAGAAAAGCTCTATATAAATGTAATGAATTTTATTATTATTATTATTATTATTTCCCTGGGCACTCGGCCGGTCCTTGCTCCCTGGGGGACAGCACTTCCGGGACACCAGGAAGTGCTGACAGACCAGGGATGGTGTATGCCCGGAGTGCTTCTGGGTGCAAGGACAGCACTTCCGCCACACTGGGGAGTGCTGCCAGAAGTACATCATCAGGCACGTGGAGCACATAGATAACCTGGAGCACAAGATAAAAGGGGCCGCCTCCAATCAGGGAGCCGTAGTTGGGTGGAAGACGGACGGAGTTTGCGTGGCAGGAGTGGAGGCAGCCGAGAGAAAACCAAGGACTGTGAACTGTAAATAATTGTAAATATAATAGTGGTTGCTAAATAAATGTGTGTGTGGTGAACACTGCGTTGTCGTGTCTGTCTGTGGCCAGGCTAGCTTTTACAATATATATAGACATAGAAAACGGGTTGCAAGACAGACAAGACAGACCAACACGTAACACAGAAAAGGCTGGCTCTTTAGAGTTCTAATTTATCTTTGCACAGATAAACAGTTTTACAATGCTAAGTCTAAGGATGGTGTCCGAAGTTGTGTGGAGTTGTTCCTGTTGTTGCTCTGGGTTCAGATGTAGAACTTTTACTGCATTGGAGCGCACTCTTTCTCTTTGGCATATGGTCCTTTGTTCATGGTTTGCTGTACTTTTTCGCTTTAGTTCTTTGCTAAGCCTTCCACAACTCCATAGGGAAAAATCATCCTCTTTGTGGCACAAGAATTTAAATGGTGAAGTTTCCTTCTTAAACTAATGCATGTTTCTCAGACTTGTCTTTGTGACAGGCACAGAGCTTGGCTTGGCAGACAGGAACTCAGCTTTCAGGTCCAGAAACAGAAGAAATTGTTGGCTTTTGGCTCCCCAAAGGGACAGCAGCTAATCAGCTTTTCAGTTTAAGAGAGCATTGGTCTTGTCTGTTACAGGAGGTGGACGTCTGAAGCTGAGCTCCGTTAGCAGCGGCTTTATTTTCTCACGTATTTCTTATTATTTTGAAGTATCCTGTATTTACTCGACCCGACGAGCTTCCACTACAGTATATAAACATGAGTAACAAGAAGAGAGGTCAGAAAGTACCGGAAAAGAAACTTAAAGTTACACTAAAGTCTAGACAGACATCAAGCTCAAGTACAAGGTACGACCTCTTGGAGACTGACCTGGAACAGGGTGACTAATGCGCAGTCTTCCTAGCACCACGCTCCACTGCATCGTCTCCAGTCGAGAGCAAAAATGGGAGCGAGGGTGCAAGTGATGCAGGTCACGATGGATCACCGATTTCAGAAGCTTCAGAAGATAGGGGTAGGAAAGAATAAATCGGATACCATCTCCTTGAGCACAGGTTCTCCACAGGGGTGTGTTCTAAGTCCCCTCCTCTTCACTCTCATGACCCACGATTGTTGTGCCAAGTTCAGCACAAACCAAATTATTAAGTATGCGGACGACACAACAGTGGTGGGTCTCATTCGAGGTGACGGGGAAGGGGATTACAGAGAGGAGGTGAAGTCATTTGTGGAATGGTGTGATAAAAACAATCTGATACTGAATGTCGAAAAAACAAAAGAACTGGTGATCGACTTCAGGAAGAAACAGCTGATACACATCCCGGTCTACATTAAGAACACTGCTGTGGAAATTGTGCAGTCTACTAAGTTCCTGGGAGTTAATGTGACGAACAACCGCACCTGGTCCCTGCACACCTCCTCCGTCATCAAGAAAGCTCACCAGCGCTTGATCTTTCTGCGGAGGCTAAAGAGGGCCCATCTCAGTAAGTCAGTCCTCACCACTTTTTACAGAGGGACCATAGAGAGCGTGCTAACCAGCAGCAGCTCTCTGTGGCAGGAGAGCTGCAGCGCTTCGGACTGGAAAGCACTGAGGAAAGTGGTGAGGGCTGCGGAGAGGATCTTTGGAGCCCCGTTGCCAAATGTACAAGATTTGGCAAAACAACGCTGTCTGGCCAGAGCTGTGCGGATTTCTAGAGACCCTACTTATCCTGCCTCTGAACTCTTTTCCCTCATGCCCTCAAGCAGAAGGTACCGCAGCCTGAAATGTAGAACTACCAGGTTTAAAAACAGTTTTTTTCCTACTGCCGTTCGTCTTTTAAATGAAGCATTTTAGTATTTTATTGTAGGCTGATTTTAACTATGTGTTTTTATTAATGTCTTGTGCATCGTATTTTCATTCTGCAGCACATCTTGGATGTTCTGCTAAATGACAAATAAAATTGAATTGAATTTGAATTGAATTGAATTGAATTGAATTTTGAATTTGAGATCACTCGAAACTAGAAAAGGCTTTGCAGTACGTGCTCTCATCTATTCCTCGTGAGCCTGAAGCATCGGCTGCAACAGGGGCTGCAATTCCACCCGCGGAGCACGAAAGCCGAACCGATCTGTCCAAACTGAAGGAGATGATCACAACATTGGCCACGGCTATGGCCACGGCCGTAAGTGAGCTTAAGAAAGACATTCAGAGAAATATGAAGAAAGAAAGAAGTGACATGCTTAAGACAAATGAGAAACTGTGGCTGGAGCTATGGCAGGAGCTGCGCCAGGAAAATAAAGACCTGGAAACGCGTCTATTTAATCGTTTTGATGCGACCTTTAAAGGTATAGTGGGAAAAATAGAGGAACACATTGAAGAAAATAGATCCAAGCTGAAAAAACTTACCGATCAGTTGGATGACATTAAGCAGGTATTCACGGCTCAAATTGAAACAGCGGAACAATTGGTGTCTAATGCAGATGAAAAAGCTACAGCTGCAAATTCCGAATGCAAAAAACACTGAGACAGACTTGCGGCCCTGGAAGATGGGTGCAGAAGGAATAATATTAGAATCGAAGGTCTACCTGAGAAATGAGAAAGTACAAACCCAGTGAAATTTGCAGTAGAATTACTCTCTAAAATAATTGGAGATGACTTTAAACCAGATACTGAGATAGCAGCAGCTTATTGTATATGCAGATCAAATACCTTTATACCTAGGTCTTTTATTGTTTGCTTTGAGTGATTACGATGTAAGCTTGATGTGATGGCACTTCTTAGACGCAAGCAAGAGATTATATTTGAAAATAATCTCAATTCGTATTTTTCTTGACTTTTCGCCTTCAACAGCTGCAAAACGTGCAGCCTTCTTCAACATTAAACAGCTGTTACGGAAAGCCATTATCAAATACAGCCTCTTGTATCCCGCCAAACTGAAAGTGGAAGTTCAAGGCTAATTTTACGTATTTTCCAGCAAGGACGAAGCTGAAAAGGAACTAAAGAAGCTGTTCCTGACACTCATTTGAAAGACAATAATGAACCGTATCCTGTCATGGCATGGCAAGGAGTTATCACCTGCTGTCTGATCCACTTGTAAAGATTCGGGTATTATAATTATACATCCTTTTCTCTACTTGGACGCTTAATGTTTATGTTTTAATTACAGTTATAGACGTGACTTTGTCTCCCAACCGTCCAACTTGAGCTGACCCTCTAATGTACTCATTTATAATCCTGTCCATCCTTGTCACACCCAATGCAAATCTTAACATCTTTAACTCTGCTACCTCCAGCTCTGCCTCCTGCTTTCTGGTCAGTGCCACCGTCTCCAACCCATATAACATAGCTGGTCTCACTACCATCCTGTAGACCTTCCTTTTCACACTTTCTGATACCCGTCTGTCACAAATTACTCCTGACACTCTTGTCTACCCATTCCACCCTGCCTGCACTCTCTTTTTCACCTCTCTTCCACAATCCCCATTACTCTGTACTGTTGATAACAAGTATTTAAACTCATCCACCTTCGCCAACTCTACTCCTTGCATCCTCACCATTCCACTGACCTCCCTCTCATTTACACACATGTATTCTGTCTTGTTCCTACTGACCTTCATTCCTCTCCTCTCTAGAGCATATCTCCACATCTCCAGGGTCTCCTCAAACTGCTCCTTACTATCGCTACAGATCACAATGTCATCAGCAAACATCATAGTCCACGGGGACTCCTGTCTAATCTCGTCTGTCAACTTGTCCATCACCATTGCAAATAAGAAAGGGCTCAGAGCCGATCCCTGATGTAATCCCATCTCCACTTTGAATGCATCCGTCACTCCTACCACAGACCTTACCACAGTCACACTTCCCTCGTACATATCCTGTACAACTCCTACATACTTCTCTGCCACACCTGACTTCTTCATACAATACCACAGCTCCTCTCAAGGCACCCTGTCATATGCTTTCTCCAGGTCCACAAAGATGCAATGCAACTCCTTCTGGCCTTCTCTATATTTCAACATCCTCAGAGCAAACAACGCATCTGTGGTGCTCTTTCTTGAGATGAAACCATACTGCTGCTCACTAATCATCACCTCACTTCTTAACCTAGCTTCCACTACTCTTTCCTATAACTTAATGCTGTGGCTCATCAATTTTATCCCCCTGTAGTTATTACAATCCTGCACATCCCCCTTATTCTTAAATAGCGGCACCAGTACACTTCTTCTCCACTCCTATCTCCACTGCTATCTCTCCTAAACACCTCCATGCTTCCACAGGTATGTCATCTGGATCAACGGCCCTTCCATTTTTCATTTTTCATCCTCTTCATAGTTGTCCTTACTTCCTCCTTGCTAATCCGTTGCACTTCCTGATTCACTATCTCCACATCATCCAACCTCTTCTCGTTCACTTCGTTCTTTAGCCTCTCAAAGTTCTCTTTCCATCTGCTCAACACACTCTCCTCGCTTGTGAGTACATTTCCATCTTTATCCTTTATCACCCTAACCTGCTGCACATCTTTCCCAGCTCAGTCCCTCTGTCTAGCCAACCGGTACAGGTCCTTTTGTCCCTCCTTAGTGTCCAACCTCTCATGCAACTCATCATACGCCTTTTCCTTAGCCTTCGCCACCTCTCTTTTCACCTTGCGCCTTATCTCCTTGTACTCTTGTCTACTTTCTGCATCTCTCTGACTATCCCATTTCTTTTTTGCCATCCTCTTCCTCTTTATACTCTCCTGTACTTCCCCTTTCCACCACCAGGTTTCTTTTTCCTCTTTCCTCTGTCCAGATGTCACGCAAAGCACCCTTCTTGCTGTCACCCTTACTACATCTGCTGTAGTTTCCCAACTGTCTGGTAATTCTTCACTACCACCCAGTGCCTGTCTCACCTCCTCCCTAAACTCAACCTTGCAGTCTTCCTTTTTCAAATTCCACCATTTGATCCTTGGCTCTACCCTCATTCTCTTCCTCTTCTTGATCTCCAACGTCATTCTACAGACCACCATCCCATGCTGCTTAACTACACTTTCCCATGCTGCTTAACTACACTTTCCCCTGCCACCACTTTGCAGTCTTCAATCTCCTTCAGATTGACTCTTCTGCATAGGATGTAATCTACCTGTCTGCATCTTCCTCCACTCTTGTATGTAACTCTGTGTTCCTCCCTCTTTTTAAAATACGTATTCACCACTGCCATGTCCATCCTTTGAGCAAAATCCACTATCATCTGACCTTCATTCCTCTCCTTGACACCATACCTACCCATCACCCCCTCGTCTCCTCTGTTCCCTTCACCACCATATCCATTGAAATCCGCTCCAATCACCACTTTCTGTCCCTTGAATACACTCACTGTCCATCACTCTCATCCATCGCACACCCAACTTGCTGGGCACTTGCTGCACAAACAACATTCATCATCACACCTCCAATTTCCAGCTTCATAATCATTACTCTGTCTGACACTCTTTTCACCTCCAAAATACTCTTGACATTCTGTTTCTTCAGAATAACTCCTACCCCATTTCTCCTCCCATCCACACCATGATGGAACAATTTTAATCCACCTCCGATCAAACTGGCCTTACTCCCCTTCCATTTAGTCTCTTGCACACACAATATATCAACCTTTCTTCTCTCCATCATATCTGCTAACTCTCTCCCCTTACCAGTAATACTGCCAACATTCAAAGTTCATACCCTCAGTTCCACTCTCTTTACTTTCCACCTCTCCTCCTGCCTCCAGACACGTCTCCCCCCTCTTCTTCTCCTTCTTCTTCTTCAGTCAACAGTAGCCCAATTTCAACCAGCACCCTGTTGGCTAACAGTACTGGCGGCGGTCGTTGTTAACCCGGGACTCAACCGATCCGGTATGGAAATTTGTATTGTTGTCCGCATATTGATTTGGCAAAATTTTACACCGGATGCCCTTCCTGACATAACCCCATTTATCCAGGCTTGGGACTGGCACGAGGAAACACACTGTTTTGTGCATCCCCTGTAGCTATACTAATGGATTTGGTAAAATGTGTAAACAATTTTTAAAACAATTCGGGTTCCATAACTCAAAAAAACCCAATTAATGCATGGAATATGCTTTTGGAGCCAAGGAATTCCCAAAATGACTTCTGATACAGGGGACTGACTAATAAAAAATGTATTTGATCGGAAAGAAAAAGACCTACATGTAGCAAAAAAAAAAAGGGGTGGTAAAATTTTAAAAAGCCTTAGTCAATATGTTTATCGTAAACTAAAAGAATGCACGGCTCGCATTTCAGGGGCACAGATGGGAACATCCCATTGTTAAACTAACGAGGAGCTAATAAAGTTGTCTGCAGCTCCACTGCCAATAAGTGCCTTAAATGATCTTCCATTAACAGTGCATGAGACTTGTAGTAAATTTTGAATAAGTGCTTGACTACAAATTCCCACCCTACCATCCCGAACATAGTGTGGGGGTTCTATTTTCCCTGTAATGTAGTACATGATGGCACCATGTGTCCAGATTAAAACATAATCTATCTTTAAAATGGATTGTCTTGCAACATGACTGTAGTTTTGCCCATTTCCACAGGCTTTCAGATATTTTAGATGTGGAGGATCCATTCTCCCACCCATTTTACAAATGTCTCTTTTTTAAACGGGTGTCCCCATTTTGAGCTACATCATTCAAATTAACTAAGGTGCCTGAGACTTTGTGACATGCAATCTTGTCCTTTATTTTAGCATTCAAGCCCTTATGAAATACAGGTATGAGTGCCTTCCCAGCCCACCCTGATTCTGCTACTAGCATTCGAAACTTCATAATATATTCATTAATACATTTTGTCCCCTGGTGACACATGAATAACTAATTAGCTGCAGTCTTGGATCTTACAGGCAAGTCAAAGATTTTTCTAAATTCTTTAACAAAAAGATCTAACGAGAAGCAGTATGGATTATTTATGTCATACACTGTGTGTAATGTTTCTTTTTTTTATCAAGTAGTGAAATGGGTGGGATCATCTGGATACATCATAGGTTGTGCCTCAAGGACCATGAAGCATTGATTCAAAAAACCTCGACACTCATTTGGATCTCCTGTGTACTTACTGTAGTTGGGAGTGGAACCACTGGTTCTTTGCATGGTGCAGGTACAGAAGCAGTAATGGCACCAGCTGCAGTTGGGGTACTAGTGGATGAATCCATTCTTGCAGCAGTAGTATTTGCTGTACACTGTAACAGCTGTTTAGACTTTTCTACCCTTAAACTGCTTTTTAAAGGTTTTAATCTTGGAGTCACTCACAATGATCCAACTAACTATTCTTCCCAGAGTTAAAGAGAAAATGAGAACGACTGGAAGAAAAGGAGTAAAGAAAAAGTATAAATGAAGCAAGGGTCTGAACCAGGAGGAACAAGAACAAGATTAAGAAGGGTTACAGAGATCAAAATCAGTAAGAGAACAAACACAGAATAATGAAATACAAACACAAGAAGAGTTTTGGAATCCGAGGAGTCAGATAAGGAAGTGAATGTACAATGACCCTTTTATCCTAATGAGGAATGACTGACAGGATAAAGAACTCTGAAGGTGCACCCTTATTGGGCAAAATCTGGCAATTAAAACAACTGAACAAAAAAAAAAACGGCTACAGAAACAGCCCAAATCAAAAATGAATTAACAACAAAGCAATGAATAAAAAAACAAATGATTTTATCAGATTCCTCACTGTCGATAACCCCAATAACGATATTCTCAATACTAGAGTCAGAAAACAACCTGTCAATAATTTACAAAACACCCCAGGATCCTGATACTCTGGTGATTGGATTAAGATCCCTTCCAGTTCCAGATCCAGGGCCTGATTATATGTGAATTATTTTGTCCATCACACACAGTAAGGTTCAGTTCTCAGTTGAAAGCCTTTTGGGTGCATTTTTGTCTAAAGTGGACTCTGTACACATGTCAGCTCAGCTACAATTTACACCTGTGTTATTTAAACATATACAGTCTGCTATTGGTACGAGCATCAGTATAGCCATTTTCCCAGGAATGCAAGTCGGGGTGAAGATGGGTTTCTGCATCCTGGTTTAATCTACAGTCTTAACAGGCCTTGTGTGCCACTAAAAGCCTAACACAATGGACAATGCTCGCTTTGTCCTACAGCACATGTTCTTTAGTATGGGAGACAAGTTGTTAGGGATGTTTTAAAATATCGGCCCTCAAGTTCGGTTTCGCAAACCCACTGTGGATGCAGGTTTTTGTTCACAATCATTCTGCCACTTAACCTGTAATTGCTCTCTTTCTTTAATTAGCTGGTCTTTTTCTTTTCTTATGTTGCATTTATAAAAACATTTTTATTAATAAAATAATAAATATGTATATTTTGTCCATAGCTTTAAGTGTTCCTATTAATTTGTACTGTAACACTGCATGTTGAAAAGCCATAGCTACGTCAGTGATCTAGCGTGGCTACTAGTAAATAACAAGAACAATGGGAAAAATGCTATGAAAATGTATGATGATAAGCATAAAAAAACAAAATAAAAAACACAGAGTTAACCCCATGCAACACATACAATGCTTGCTACATGTAAAAAAAAGAAAATGACAAATCCGCCAAAGCACAGAAACTAGGAAATAACAGCTTCCTTAATTAAGGTAGTAGTCCAAATAAAACCAGAAGATGGTTTGGGTCGTAAATCTGCAGCCACATGGCACCCCCATTGGACTGAAACTGAGACCTGCGAGTCCATAGTGCCCACTGTACTGATATACAGTATAATGTGGTGCGCTGGGGAAGTGACAGCAGCTCAAGGGATGCAGACCTCTGAACAAACTGATCAGGAAGGGCAGCTGCATTACAGGACTACTACTAGACTACTATTTCAATAATGGTAGAAAAGAGCATCACAATACAGGTAACCGTGCCTCTAGATTTCATTTAATTTAATGATACCTGTATCACAGGACAAGATATCATTTCCCCATAATGTTTAATGTCATGCTATAATTGGAAGCCATCTTGACAATTGCTGCCTAACACTTTATCCCGGAACACCTTTAACCCCTGGCTCTTTTTACCATGGTGTAGCAAAAGTCACTATTGGGGTTCTTTTTCATCCATAGCCACTTGTTACTCTATAATGCCTCTTTCATTGTGCCTGTTTTTACCCTTGGCAGTTATGACATAATGCCATTAGAATAACAGTTTTTAAAGAAACTATACATTAAATATCAACTGACTATATTGTGTGCATAGTTCTGTGTCTGTGTTTATTTAAATGTTTATAATTAGCTTTTTTTTTTTTTTTTTTTGCTATTTACTTTATGCTACATTTCCTGCTGAAGTAAGTGAATTTCCCCCACGGAGATCAATAAAGCTCTATCTATTTCTAGACTGAGCAGATACATTATAGTACATTAATAAAAGTGCCATCTTTGTGAAAACAAACTAGGGGTAGCAACTGAAAAGGCAGAGAGAGCAGGTTGTTAAATCTGGATTTGAACATCAAGGCACAAGGAACCTGACAACTACTATTGCTGTATGCAGGCATATACATGGTTGACATGCTGGTGTGAAATATATATCTGTAAGAATGAACTCCAAGTGCTACAGGTTCATGATTAATTAAACAGCTGTCCATTTCCATTTCAGTTACTGAAAGGCTGCCTCCATATGGTTTAGGAGTCAAAGCCTTTCTAAAGCCAAGCTACAGTTTAAGAACAATTTAGTCACAATGTTATATAGCTTGAAAAGGGTTTATTATTCATTTTTTTGGTCTGTTACAGACTTAGATGAATGTAAGATAAATATGTAGACATTCAATATTGTTATTGTATAATTATAATAGTAGTTCATTACAATTTACCAAAACTATTCCAAGTGCTCTTACTTTATTTTTACATTTATAATAATAATGTTGTTGTAGATCTCTTATTACGAGTATGTAAAGTGGGTATTGTTTAGGTATTGTTGAAATACCCTTAATAAGTACTTATTTCAGAAAATACAGTACATAATATTTTTAGCTTAGGTATCTACTTCATACTTGAATATTTTACTTGAATTACTCTAATAAAATCTCTGTGTGGAGTTTGTATGTTTTTCCCATGTCTGCATGGGTTTCCTCCGGGTGCTCCAGTTTCCTCCCACAGTTAAAGACATGCAGGTTAGGTGCATTGGTGATCCTAAATTATCCCTCATGTGTGCTTGGTGTGTGGTGTGTGTGCCCTGCAGTGGGCTGGCGACCTGCCTGGGGATTTGTTCCTGCCTTGTGCCCTGTGCTGGCTGAGATTGGCTCCAGCAGAACCCCGTGACCCTGTGTTAGGAAATACTGTAGTGGGTTGGATAATGACTGACTGACTGACTCTAATAAAAATATCCTTCATCTAGAGTGAAATGTAAGTGAGTCATTTAGCTATCTTATTTTTGAAACAATTGCTATAGCCAGCTGATCCCTAATCTGCAGTACATTCACTGAAAAATACTTCTTGGGTAGATAAAAGTAATTTTGGATGTAGTTGTTTCTACATTTACTTATTAAGAACAATGAAAGTGATTAAATTTGCACATGTAGTAAATGTTTTACTTCTTGAAAGCCATTTGCAGCAACATTGTCAAGGCCTGAAGGCCTGGCGTCATCTCATGAGTCCATTAATAGCTCAGAATGATCTTGGCATTGTTTCTGACAAAGAAATGTATATGTCTCGATTTCAGACCACACAGCAATACCATCTGTGTATAGTTATACATCACAATGAATCTTCAGATGAGGAAATGTCATTAAAATGCAGTGTCATTAAGCCTTAAAGGGGAACATTTTTTGAGCTGAGAAAAAAAAATTACATGAAGACAAAAGAAATAAAAGAGCACAGCATAACATTATCAAACCTATTCAGGTTTTCAGATGTCTGTCGTCTATCCCCAGCAGGACTGACTGAAAGGCAGGAAGCAACCCTGGTTGGAATGCCAGTCCATCACAGAAAATACTCACACAGACATGGGAGCAGTTTGTACATCGCCAGCTATGTTAAGACAAATTTCTTTCTAATTTGGGAGCATGAAGAGAATATGGAAAATTCACACAGACAATATCTAGAGATGCTGGATCTGTGAGGCAGAAGCAATAAAAAATGTGCCACTGTGTTTCTTTACAAAAAAAAATATATTTTTACATTCTAAAATGGTAAAAAAAAAATAGACAAAGCAAGCAGTATCTACAATGAGTAGACATCTCCACAGTAATTTTCTCTGTGCAATAAAATATCATTTTGAATCATTCTGGCCGTGTTTATTTTTAATTTAATTTAATTTTTTTATTCTTTGCATTATTGTATCTTCTATTTGTTAAGAGCTAAGTGATTTACACGTCTGGTCACATAGGGGCAAATGCACATACCGTATATAAAGCTCTCCCATATTTCACTATAATATCTTTGTTTCAGTTTCAAGTTTAGAACAGTGTGAGTCAGAATGGGTTTTGGCACAATGTGCTGTTTTACTCTCCCCATCACTACCAAAATGATTATTCAGTTACAGGTAACTGTGCCTCCAGATTTCATTTCATTTAATGCTAGCTATATCACAGGACAAAATATAATTATCCCATTTCCCCATAATGTTTAATGTCATTTTCCTTTTACGTAAAATGCTGTTATACTTGTTAAGTCTTCCACTATTAATTAATTATAGACCATCTTTAGTATTCCATTACACATAGTAACTGATTATTTTTTTGTAATTCAATTTCCACCATCCTTCAACTCATACCATCTCAGAATTAAAAAGGTTCTAATTTTGTTTATTGTGTTCTAATAGCTTTCGCTGTAAAAAATATGCTATCAGGTAGAATATAATAGATGGGGCAAAAACTTTTAACAGTACTCAGATACAGCAGATAGATACACTATGGTCTGAACATAACAAAATTACTAAAAAGAAAGAAAATTTAAAAAGAAAGAAAACCTCTGACTCAGCAGTCCCAGTCACTGTGAGGCATTATGCAGACGTATTGCTGTTTAGCATAAAGGAGCCCTAGTAGCGTTTCTTGTCCCACACTCTATCCATTGGCTGAAAGTCCTTGGTGTTAGTGTGTCAGAGATAGGATGTGCGGCATTGTTCATAATGGGACTTTATTCTCTCCTTTGCTACAACCTCTATGGGTTCAAGACCGCACCCTATAACTGAGCTTGCCCTTTTAATTAGCTTGTTGATTCGGTGGATCTCTCTTGAAGTGATGTCACCAGACCCAGACAACACCCCGGCCATCACAGAGTTGTAGAAGATGCGAAGGATGTCTCTACCCACATTAAAGGTACACAGTCTCCTAAGAAAAAAGAGTCTGCTCCGCCCTTTCTTATATAACCAAATAGAAACAGGCTTTTACCAAAAAACTTACAGTTCTAACTACTCTCAGTGCATTATGTGAAAAATAATTATGTTGTGTGCAAAGAGCTGATAGCATCATGCAGAAACACAGACAGCAAATGTGTACTGAAAAGCTTATAGAAAGGATGACAAGATATTTCATGAGTAAAATACAATTAAAAGGTGTAGATAAGGGAAGAAATAGCTTTACAAGAGACAGTTCATGTCTCATGCAGTTTTTACAAAAGCTTTTAGCAAAGTAAAGTGAAGAAGATAATAGAAATATTCAATACTTGAAAACAGGCTAATTACTCCATTATTTATACAGCTGACAGCAGTGCTTATTAGACTGTGAAACAATCTTGAACTTACAGAGATGGGCCTTCATTTTTAGCGGGAAAAAGGAGTCAGGTAAGGCTATATTGTGCTCAATAGAAAACTATGATGGGAGGTGAAATTAAGTAAGTTTATAAGAAAAGCAAGACCCAGTGGTATAAATCTAAATCAGGCAAAGACAGCCCTGCTTCAGACCTGTCTCATATTAAGTTAAATTGTTTAATGAATGGCTTTTTTAGTTTCAGGGAAAGCAAGAAAGGAGCATTCAAATCTATGTTAGTAATTTGAGAGGAAGGAGAAGGAGCATAGTACTAATAAAGATAATTGGGGAAACAAGATTCATGGTAATGATTGCCATATGACAATAGAATGGCAGAGTATGAGCAGGCCAACATATGAGGGAGTGTTTAACATCCTATCGAGAATAAGAAAGCATCATATACAAGAGAGTGGACCAAGGTGGCTATAGATGAATAGGAATGAGCATTAACTATATTGATGAACCCCAGTCCAAACCTCCTTTCTTCTAAAACAAAAGAAAGATCCAATTCACATGATTGTATGTGGTAGCATCATGGGACTGTTGGTATTAGCATCCATACTATATGCACTTCAGAACAGGTCATCCACGTGAAGCCAAGCATGTTTGGGTCCAGCCAGTGTTTGGATGGGAGACCAACCAGGAAAAGCCTGGGTTGCTGCTGGAAGATGTGTTGGTGAGGCCAGCAGGGGGCACTTACTTTATGGACTGAATGTGGATCCCAATGCAGTAAGTGGGATACTGTGCTGTAATAATGGTGCAGTCCTTTGGATGAAATGTAAAATTGAGGTCCTGACACTCTGGAGTCATATAAGATTCCTGGGCATCCTTTGTAAAGAATAGGGTGTACCGTGATGTCCTGGCTAGTCATTCTCGTATCCTAAACATCCCATGCTCTAACTGTCTATCTGTTTCTCACCTGTGTGGTGAACGCACTGGCACAGAATGGCTGCACATTGTTGGTGGTTGAATTGACTCCCCACTCACTACGTAAAGCACTCTGAGTAGCGACAAAAGCGCTTTATAAATGTAAAGAAGTATTATTTAGTTATTATTACTCCTACAGCTGGCAAGCAAGATCCAATCTCCAGCACTTAGAGCACCCAGGAATGTAGTTCAGTAAAATAAAGAATGCAAGTTTAAGAGTTAAATAATAAATGTGAACAGAAAACAAAAAAACACCAATCAAAAAATGCAGTTCAGAAGACATAGCAAATGACTTCTGAAGGTTGATAATCAGGTTTCTGCAGTGCCTTTCACCTCCCTGTTGAATAATCAAGACAAAGATGTCCTCAGCTATTTGGAAAAAAATCTAATGCTAGCACTAAACAGAGTTAGTAAAAAGCAAGAACAGCTAAGGCAAAGCCACCACTGGAATAAAAAAGGGTGGTATTCAGTGAGAATCTGAATATAGACTACCACAAAAATGTGTAAAGCCACAGTGGTAAAAGTGCAATGCTTGAGCAAAAATTGAGTGTCAGACAGAGTAATGATTATGAAGCTGGAAATTGGAGGTGTGATGATGAATGTTGTTGTTTGTACATATGCCCCGCAAGTTGGGTGTGCAATGGGTGAGAAAGAAGATTTTTGGAGTGAGTTGGATGAAATGATGAACAGTGTACCCAAGAGACAGAAAGTGGTGAATGGAGTGGATTTCAATGGACATGTTGTTGAAGGGAACAGAGGAGACGAGGAGGTGATGTGTAGGTATGGTGTTAAGGAGAGGAATGAAGAAGGTCAGAGGATAGTGGATTTTGCCAAAAGGATGGACATGGCTGTGGTGAATACGTATTTTAAGAAGAGGGAGGAACATAGGGTGATGTACAATAGCAGAGGAAGATGCACACAGGTAGATTACAACCTATGCAGAGGAGTCAATCTGAAGGAGATTGAAGACTGCAAAGTGGTGGCAGGGGAAAGTGTAGTTAAGCAGCATAGGATGGTGGTCTGTAGGATGACTTTGGAGATCAAGAAGAGGAAGAGAGTGAGGGCAGAGCCAAGGATCAAATGGTGAAATTTGAAAAAGGAAGACTGCAAGGTTGAGTTTAGGGAGGAGGTGAGACAGGCACTGAGTGGTAGTGAAGAATTACCAGACAGTTGGGAAACTACAGCAGATGTAGTAAGGGTGACAGCAAGAAGGGTGCTTGGCGTGACATCTGGACAGATGAAAGAGGAAAAGGAAACCTGGTGGTGGAAAGGGGAAGTACAGGAGAGTATACAGAGGAAGAGGATGGCAAAAAAGAAGTGGGATAGTCAGACAGATGCAGAAAAAAACAAGAGTACAAGGAGATAAGGTGCAAGGTGAAGAGAGAGGTGGTGAAGGCTAAGGAAAAGGCGTATGATGAGTTGCATGAGAGGTTGGACACTAAGGAGGGAGAAAAGGACCTGTACCAATTGGCTAGACAGAGGGACTGAGCTGGGAAAGATGTGCAGCAGGTTAGCGTGATAAAGGATAAAGATGGAAACGTACTCACAAGCGAGGAGAGTGTGTTGAGCAGATGGAAAGAGTACTTTGAGGGGCTTATGAATGAAGAGAACGAGAGAGAGAAGAGGTTGGATGATGTGGAGATAGTGAATCATGAAGTGCAATGGATTAGCAAGGAGGAAGTAAGGACAGCTATAAAGAGGATGAAAAATGGAAAGGCCGTTGGTCCATACCTGTGGAAGCATGGAGGTGTTTAGGAGAGATGGCAGTGGAGTTTTTAACCAGACTGTTTAATGGAATCTTGGAAAGAGAAAGCATATGACAGGGTGCCTTGAAAGGAGCTGTGGTATTGTATGTAGAAGTCGGGAGTGGCAGAGAAGTATGTAAGAGTTGTACAGGATATGTATGAGGGAAATGTGACAGTGGTGAGGTCTGCGGTAGGAGCGACGGATGCATTCAACGTGGAGGTGGGATTATATCAGGGATCTGCTCTGACCCCTTTCTTATTTGCAATGGTGATGGACAGGTTGACAGACGAGATTAGACAGGAGTCCCCGTGGACTATGATGTTTGCTGATAACATTGTGATCTGTAGCAATAGTAGGGAGCAGGTTGAGGAAACCCTGGAGAGGTGGAGATATGCTCTAGAGAGGAGAGGAATGAAGGTCAGCAGGAACAAGACAGAATACATGCGTGTAAATGAGAGGGAGGTCAGTGGAATGGTGAGGATGCAGGGAGTAGAGTTGGCGAAGGTGGATGAGTTTAAATACTTGGGATCAACAGTACAGAGTAATGGGGATTGTGGAAGAGAGGTGAAAAAGAGAGTGCAGGCAGGGTGGAATGGGTGGAGAAGAGTGTCAGGAGTAATTTGTGACAGACAGATATCAGCAAGAGTGAAAGGGAAGGTCTACAGGATGGTAGTGAGACCAGCTATGTTATATGGGTTGGAGACGGTGGCACTGACCAGAAAGCAGGAGACAGAGCTGGAGGTAGAAGAGTTAAAGATGCTAAGATTTGCATTGGGTGTGGCGAGGATGGATAGGATTAGAAATGAGGGTCAGCTCAAGTTGGATGGTTGGAAGACAAAGTCAGAGAGGCGAGATTGCGTTGGTTTCAACATGTGCAGAGGAGAGATGCTGAGTATATTGGGAGAAGGATGCTAAGGATAGAGCTGCCAGGGAAGAGGAAAAGAAGAAGACCTAAGCGAAGGTTTATGGATGTGGTGAGAGAGGACATGCAGGTGAAGGGTGTAACAGAGCAAGATGCAGAGGACAGAAACATATGGAAGAAGATGATCCGCTGTGGCAACCCCTAACGGGAGCAGCCGAAAGAAGAAGAAGATGTTATGATTATGTATAGTGTTAAAAGAACGACAAAAGAGTCACAAAAAGGTTTGGGGCAGCCTCCCATGTACTTGAACCTGGCTGCAAAATTGGTAAATTAATTGTAGAGTAGAGTACAGACAGGAGTCTGAAACAGAACTGAACTGGGAGAGGTAAAGATGACGGTTTTAAAGCAAGGCAGAGGAAGTGATGTCATTGGTGTCGGGACTGGAACCAGAAGTGATATCCTCGTGACCGGAAGTGCCATCATCTGGGCCTGGTGGAATTTCCCAAAATTGGTCTCCTGTGGAAAGAGAGAAGGGATTAGCACACTCCACACTCTTTTGAGCCCTTTATCTGCCTCCCATGCACATATGTAGTTTTAATGTCTATGTCTGTCTTTGCTCATGGTTATGTATTTTGGACTTTAGGTATTTTATGATGTGGAGAATCCAACTGTGTTATTTTATTTATTTATTTTTTTTAAAACGTTAATATTTTTTTGTCTCTTGTTTAGGTTATTCAACAACACCATTTAGTTTTTATGGGTACTGCCATTTGGTAGATTTTTGTATTTAATTTTTAAAAACGTGTCTATGCTAGGATGGTTCAAGCAATGTGTGATGTTATAATCATGATGGTGTAGAATTCAACACTGAGTGCGTCCAACTTGTCCAAGATTATGGATACACAAACAAACCTTGTGTGATTCTTTACTTATACTACTCTGTCTAATAGAACTTTTGCAACTACATTAAACTTCATGTTTTGCTTTGTATTTTGGGTTGGGTGCTTAGAGTTCTGATTTCCTGGTTGTGACCATTAGCCTGATTTTTGACTTTTGATTTAATTTCCTCTTCCCTTATTCAATTGATTTTGTGGCATGTCATTTTCACCTTCTGACAAAACAGTGAGAAGCAGAAAACAGAAAAAGCCATCAAAGGAGAAAAGTACAAATACCTTGAAATGCATCATCAAAGATTGCTTTTCCACAGGCATGAGAAAGCTTAAGATAAGCAAGATACATAAGAAATGGTTGCAGGTCCACTTCACAACTAAGCTTTAATGTGTTAAACAACATATACTATATACACATTAGTTCTCAAAGGTTAAATTGCTGCTTTTCTAAGTTTCCATTCTAACTGTCTGACAGTGGGTGTAATTCAGAAACTTCACTATCAATGGTATCAGGAATTACCTCAAAAATATACTCTATGTCATCTTTCAAACACAAGAGACATGTAGGCAGGGAAATACAAACAATGACAGACACTCACCACTATTCTTGTGGAATTCTATATTATTACCAATCTCTATTTTTTCTCTGTTTGATGCCCTTACTTTCTTTTTGTCACTCATCTATATACAACTAAATCTCACAAAAAAGGTCTGATCAAATGTAATGTTTTAAACACTGATTAATTTAGAAAATAGGTTAGGTTGAAAATAATTTTTCACAGCCTTATATTGTTGTTAAAAATACACAGAATAAATTTTAGCATAGAATAAGTGTAAAAACTATAACACCATGTACGAAAAAGGTAAAAAAAAAAAAATCAGAAAAGCAAAGTAGTTAAATTGTTACTAGCACTTCTAATCACTGACTCTCCTTTCTATTCTCACATTTATTAAAACAACTGTTGTAGCCCATAGATATACACTCTTCTGTCTATTCCACTTGTATGTTGAATTGCTTTCTTCAATGTGACCTTTACTGCGCTACTTTTTAAATTGGCAGTTGTACAGCTACTGTTTAAAATTATACAGTAAGACCTGACCTTTGTGAGACAAGCCTTTTCACTTCAGTGGAAATCACCTACAGTAAACATTTTGACACAAAATCTATACGCATTCTTCATAAATATGACTATTTTTTAAATACTTCAAAACAGTTCTATGTGTCACTTAGGTCCACATAGACCAACATACTACTTAGTATTGCACCATTTTTAAATTCTGTTTTGTGAGTATGTAGCAGATTTTCCAAAACATGTATAAAAGATTTTGATGAATTGAGAATTGCACATTGAGCATAGTCTCTCTACTCTATATACATTACATACATTATCACTCAGTAAATAATCATTTATAACTTCATCCTCTTTAATAAAATCCCTGTGTGCGTCCAGGTGTCCGTGTGTGTGTGTCTTCTGGTGAAGTGCGCATGCGCGGGGCACGGTGTGATGCACGATATTACTGTCAGAGAGTTAGAGGCATTTTACGGGAATACAAACCAGTATTACTGCGAGAGGAAATTAAAGGTACACAATACAGTGACGCATATTACAGCCACATACAAGCCAGTATTACTGTCAGAGGAGATTAAAGGCATATTACCGACGCGCACGCCTGTATTACCGCCAGAGAAAATTAAAGGTATATTACGGACGTACAAGCCAGCGGATGTACAAGACAGTATTACTGTCACAGAAAATTAAAGACACACAATACACGGCGGCAGCCCACGAAGAACGGTCAGCTCAGCAAGTAAACATCAACAAAAGAAAGGCTGAAAGAAAAAAAAATACGACCAACGGAAAAGAATGAGGTCAAAGTCCCTTGCCATTTAATATAGACAGTTCCTACTAATGTTTATGCACTACTGTTCTAGCGCCCGTTATTGTAACAGGCTAAATGACTAGTACTTTAATAATTCTTTTTGAATGCCTTAATTCTGGAAATTCACTTATTTTATTTTGATCTGTAGAAGATTCCACTAATTGCTTAGATTTGGCTGAAGGGTTATTCTCAGTTTTCTTCTCATAAGAAGTTCAGCTGGAGACTTCATATTCTTTAAAGGGGAAGCTCTGTAACTTAGTAAAGCTAAGTATGGATCAGAGTAAGTGTCAATGGCTTTTTTTAACAAACATTTTACAATTTGAACTTCTCGGCGTTACCAATAGATTGTGGATGCAGTGGGCTGGAAGTAACATACTTGATACCACAATCTTCAGTAAATCACACTAATTTTCTGTTGTTAATCCAAGGAACATTGTAACTAATAAGCATTGTGGGATGCAATGTCCAGCAAAAACATTTCAAATGCATTATAACGCAACTTGGTGTTACATTGGAAAGAAAGGCTTTTTACATAAAATTAAAAAAATGGTCTGTCACTAGGTGATAGTCTTGTCCTTACAGATGAAATAAATCAGTGCCTATCTTTTGCCATGAATCATCTTCAAAATCAGAAGCCATCATAGACTCTTCTTGTTTATTAATATCTGTACTTGATACATACAGTATACTGCAACTATTTAAAAAATTCTCAAGGTCAATAATTCTGACTCTGTACACCACCATAATGGATTTGAAAGAAGTCAAAATGTGATTGAAGTGTAGATTTAATTTAATTTAAAGGGTTTAAAATGTATGAGAAGTTTAGAAAAGACAGACATTTTTGTACATGGAGCCCCTTTTTTCAGAGGCTCAAAAGTATTTGGACAACCTAACAATCATAAATTGAATAATCATTTTCAATATTTGGTTGAATATCCTTTACAGTCAATCACCACCTGAAGTCTGGAACCCATGACCTTTTCCAAGTGCTGGGTTTCCTCCCTAGTGATACTTTGCTAGGCCTTTACTGCAACTGTCTTCAGTTACTGCTTGTTCATTGGACATCTTCCATCAAGGGAAATGCATGTAAAATTGGGCTGAAGTCAGTTAATTGACTTTGCCTTTGAAGAATATTCTACTACTTTGCGTTTGAAAAGCACATGGTTTGCTTTCTCAGGATGTTTTGGCTCATTGTCCATCTGTACTGTGAAGTGTTGTCCTATGTTTTACAGCATTTGGCTGAATCTGAGCAGATAGTATAGCCCTGCACACTTCAAAATTCATCATGCTACTTCTGCCAGCACTCATATCATCAACAAACACTAGTGACTGACTTCCATTCGCAGCCATTCATGATCACGCCATAAAGTTGCCTCCACAATGTTTCACAGGTGATGTGGTATTCAGTGGATCATGAGCAGTTTCTTCTCTTCTCCATACTCTTCTCTTTCCAACATTCCGGTATATATTGATCTTAGTTTCCTTTGTCCAAACAAAATTGTTGCAGAACTGCACAGGCTTTAAAAATTGTTATCTGGCAACGTCTAATCTGTCCTTCCTATTCCTATCAGTGGTTTGCACCTTGTGGTAAGCCCTCTATCTTTACTTTTACAAAGTTCTCCCTTGATTGTAGACTTTGGCAATGATAGGTGTACCTCCTGGAGAGTGTTCTTGGTTTGGCTCAATATTGTGAAGGGGTTCTTCTCACCAAGGAAAGAATTCCGCATTCATTCAGAGCAGTTGTCTTTTGTGGTTTTCCAGTTCACCAGTGCATTCCTTCTTTTTAAGAATGTACCAAATGGTTGATTTGACCACTCCTGGTGTTTCTGCTCCCTCTAAAGGGTTTGTTTTGTTTACTCAGCGTAATGATGAACTGTTTTTACTTTCATAGACCGCTCTATGGACCTCATATTGAGAGTTCACAGTGACAGCTTCCACACTTGGAATCAATTCCAGACCTTTTACCTGCTTGATAGTTAATGAAATAATGAGGGAACTGCCACCACCTGGCTATGAAATGCTTGCGAATGAAATGTCCATATACTTTTGAAAAATGTGTGTATATTGTGTTTGGGGTCTATGCAGAAAATCACATAATCCTTAATTTCAAACCCATTGTGGTGGCGTACATGTCAAAATTGTGTCACTGTCCAAATATTTATGGATCTGACTGTATCCCTGGCCACTACACACAAACTCCTGCACTCATTTTACATTTTTGAGTTACTACTTGGATTCCATGCAGTCTTTGTAAAATCTGTTTCCCTAATACAGTTGGAAGACTGAATCTGTTCTTTCTTAATAGAAGACCATTTGCATAGCATATTTAGGACTGCTTGAATACATTACTGTACCAGCTATTTTGCAAGTACTCCATAACTCTGCTTAAAATGGCATCATTACTCATTTCATCAGGAATCTTTTTCAGTTATTATCAGAAGCTTGAAATGTTGCTGTCAAAAGACTGACATGATTTTCAAGTTGTTGTTTTTTTATGTACCTGTTTTGTTGATTTTCTGTATTTCTAATTGGTCCTCTAGACAGCATGTCGGCAATTACAGCACATTTACCTAGTGTGTATTCTAGCTTGAAATTACACATTTGCCACTTCATTTTCAAACATTATATTCTGGGAGACATTTATTCCAGGTTGGTCTTTACTGTGGAAATAAGAGGCTTGTAATCAGTTTCAGTATAATGTGTTTGTAGGCCATAATCATAGTCATGAAACATTTCACAGCCAAACAGTAAACCAAAACATCCTTTTTTTTATCTGTGAATATGTGCAATTGACTTCTGTTATTACTATGGAAGCATAGGCTACTGGTTTCCAAATATTAATTTCTTCTAGCCACAAGACTACACCTAGCTCATCCTTTGAAGCATTAGTGGCATTTTGGTTGGTGTGGATGCAACATCTTTTTATTTCTCTCACTCCTTTTCATGCTTTCAAGTCCAGCATTGTGACAGATGAGTTCTCTTAAACAATTAGTTTTGGATAACAATTTAGGTACGAACTTGCCAATTAAGTCTATTGCACTTGGGCAGCTTTTTTGATTTCGGCCCTTGGCATATGAAGAATTACAGTAATTTTACTTTTTGCCATGTCTTTTTCTATGTCTGCTTCTGAAAATTTGTCACCTAAAAAAGTTATTTCTTTCAAATTAAATTGACATTTCTTTCAATTTAATTTAAGCCAGTATTTATTTTCTGCAAAACGTCATACAGCTTTTCATTATGTTATTGTAGTGTCTTCCCCAGATGACTATTCCTAAATTTATCATTCTACCCAGTTCTTCTTATTAATTTTCTTTTGCAAGCACTTACAGCTCACAAGTGAACAGTTTACATAGAATAAGCCTTTAGTTTTATACTTTGCTTTGTATTCTAGGTTTTCTTTTAAATTTTGCAATGTCATTTTCATTTTATTAAAGTTTCAACAAAGTAATCATTCCATTGACTTCTAGATTTACATTCCATTTGTTTTCATTTACAGCACTTATTTCTGCAGCACATGCTAAAATCACTTTATCTTCATTTTGTATGTTTTCACAAATCAACATCAATGAAAAAGGTGTCGCTTATATTTAAAGTCTTGAATTGTATTAACTTTTTTATCTTCTTTTAGTAGTTTTTTAGTGTAGCACATTTTTGCAAAATTACTTTTGCCTCTGCAATTTGTGGACACTTTTCCACATGCTGGATATGGTTTTGGTTTGCACTTTGTACCACAGCATCTTCAGAACAAAATTGAGCCTTGTACATGTTTGTTGGTTACCAACATCTTCACTTTTGTTCACTTTAACTGGTTTTCTCATTTCATTAAATAAATGTATGTGCTTCTAGGCTAGCTCACTACCAAGACGCATCTTTACAGTATTCTCCACTATTAGGTTACATTCTCTTAATAACCTTTCTGTGACTTTGTTATCAAAAAAGCCCAAAACAATTTTGTCTCTAATCATGGAGTGTTTCATATCAGCAAAGTTACAAGTATTATCATGGTGTGCTTAGAATCACCTCTGTCCACTCTGTCTTTTCTGTCCACTACAATCACATAATTCAAAGCTACCTCCTGATGTACTTGTTAAGTACATTTTTAATTAGATACACAGTATAAATATCCATCCATCCATTACCCGACCCGCTATATCCTAACTACAGGGTCACAGGGGTCTGCTGGAGCCAATCCCAGCCAACACAGGGAGCAAGGCAAGAAACAAACCCCGGGCAGGGCGCACACCCACACCCACACAACAAGTACACACTAAGGACAATTTAGAATCGCCAATGCACCTAACCTGCATGACTGTGGAACTTTGGGAGGAAACCGGAGTACCCGGAGGAAACCCACGCAGATACAGGGAGAACATGCAAACTCCACGCAGGGAGGAACCGGGAAGTGAACCCGGGTCTCCTAACTGCGAGGCAGCAGTGCTACCCACTGCGCCACCTTGCCACCCCAGTATAAATGTATTTATTTTTATTGAATGATGTATTTATCAATTGATTGATTAATAGGCTGTATTATTTGACCTGTGCGTCTGTATCCTTGTTTATGTTTTTGCCGTATGCATCTGAATTCCCCGTGGGATTAATAAAGCTGATCTAAACTATCTTGATCTAAATCAAGTTTGACATTGTAGTCGTATTTTGTTCGCCTGTTCACCTACTAAGGTCCTCTGATTCTGGTAATCTTCTTGTACCTCACACTAACCTGCACTCTATGGGAGACAGGGCCTTCAGCTCCATTGCACCCAGACTTTGGAATGACATCCCGAAATTAATTAGATCAGCTGACTCCATTCATTCTTTTAAAAAACACCTTAAAACTCATCTGTTTAGGAAGGCTTTTAACTTGACTTAACATTCTGCCCTTTCTTTCAGTTTACCTCTCTGTCCAGGTGCTCAGGATAATTAGTGTGTCTGTTATATCACAAATTAGGTTATTTGTTAGGTTTTTCTTTTAGTATTGAATGTAGTATTTTACTCTGGTTCATTGTCCTTTATTCTATTTAATGCTTTGTTATCTGTTTCATTGTTCTATTCAGGAAAACATTTGTATCCAATGTTACATATACCCTGCTGTTGTTTCTAAGACTCTGTGAAGTGCCTTGAGCATGGGAAAGGCGCTATATAAATAAAATGTATTATTATTATTATTATTATTATTTTTATTATTTTGGAACAAAAAGCATATCTTTCATAGGTTTAATTTTTTTAGGTGAGTAGTATTCATTGAATTTCTTTAATTTTCTTTAATTGAGTTTTTAAGCCCTTTCTTTTTAAATATAAATGCGTTATACACTTCATTACTTTGCACACTAGCTACAATCAGCAGCAGCGTTAACTTTCTCGAATGTTCTTTGTGTGCTAAGCCAACATCTTGAACGCACAGAAGAAATTACCATTTGAAGCTTTCCAGCAGCTGTTGGCATTAATTAGCCAAAATACATTTGTCAAGTGCCTTTATCATGTTCATGATTTCTTCTTTTTTTTTCTTCTTTCTTTTTTAAAGACAGTTAATTCTGAAGAAGCTTACAGTCCTTCAAGAGTCAGTGAACGAGAAACACTTCTTGTACCATGTGTTGTTCCTCTCTTTTGTAGATCAAAAACAACAAAATTAGTATAACACTGTCAGTGTGTTTTTCTTTATTTCTTGTTTCTTTAATGAATTTCACCTTATCAACATACATCACACAACTTACCCAATTGCAGACAGTTGGTAGGTATAATATTAAAATATCATTACAGAAGGAATTTCAGCTGAAAGAACATCTGCTTTCAAATGATCTCATTAGCACAAAACCTATTAGCAAATAATATAATAAGCTAGACGAATTTAGAAACAAATATATATAAAATGCAGGAAAAAATAATCTTTTAATTTAAGCTTTGAAAACAATTTAAACTGTGGCTCACTTGATAAAAAAGTAGAGTAGCCATCAGCTTCCTTTAAGTAGGATTCCATAATGTGATTGACAAATTAAGCCTTTAAAGATGATCAGTGTTTCCAAAAAGACAGGTGTGTATATATGTCTATTGAAAACAAAAGGCAAGATTTATTTATTTATTTAAATAAACTTGATTGAAGACATCTTTGTATAACTAACACCCTGCCGTCACTTTCAATTTACATGTAAATGAATTTTTTGGGATAAAATATAAAGATTCTAAGGAAACATTGCAAAGACAGATCAATATGATGGAGAATGAGCAATGTGTTTACTACAAAATCCCTTGGCTGTCAACAAGGCACACCCCTAAGGAACAGTGGAGGAAATTAATGATCTCATTCATTTTTTAACCAACACAAGTAATTTTTTTTTTTTAATTCATTGCCGCTGGTTCTTGAACTGCAATAATAATTGCTGCCTAGAGCTTCAAATTTCACTGAGATAACCCTGTTGCATATTGGTATTATTTTCTTCAAATCATGAGATATTTTTGTCTATAGCCGTGTGTCTGTAAGTTTAAAACCTAAATATCAATCTTGGACTAACTTTCTTTTTTGGATTCTTTGTAAATCCTTGTTGTTCTCAATCTGCTCCTTACGCCTTTTTTTTTCTTTCAGTGCCACAGAGCACTCGAACATGAATGCTTTCATCCTTAATAACAGAGGCTATACTCTCTTATACTGTCTTTTTCAAACTGCCTTTGACTGCATTAAATCTTAGCTGGTATATTTGTGAGTGGTTTTACATAAGAAATACATTTTCCTAGTAAGAAAGAGTGCAGCAACATTCTAAATCAAAATTACCAGCGAAGATGCAGCATTTTTTCTTGATGTGTTTTGAATGACTTGTGAAATGTAGTTAACATAAAATATCATTAAGTCAAACACTACAATTGTAAACATAACAGTATAATCAGGTTTGGAAAAAGTCATGTTATGTTTATTAAAGTTCACATCTTTAATTCTATTATGTCAATTAAGAAAGAAAACATAATTAAGGAATGTAGCAGCATTAGCCAAATTACCTCTAACACTGAAGGTTTCACTCTTGCTTTTAATTAGCAAAGCCCATTAAATCTACTTCAATCCATATTATACCCCTGCAATCCACTTGAATTATATTTATTAACATACTAAATAGAATGAAAGTGTTTTACTTACTTTGGATATTTTGAAAAGTAAGAGCAACTGAACAAGTAATGTAAAGGTCTCTAGGAGATGGTGTATAGTTAGATTACTAAAATCTGAGAACGATACCTAAAGAAGATCTGTGGTAGCAAACAGAAATTACTGGGAAGCATAAAACAAGGTCAGTTTTATAAATATAGCAATAGGGATGCTAACAATGTTACATATGTCTTTGTTCCTGAAACTGGTTACAGCATAACTCTTTCAATGATGTAGTTCAGGGTTAAAGGAGCAATGTAACCATAACTGTCAAAACATAATTACTGTCTAAGAATCACTTGTTTCTGGAAGTTGTTTTGGCATTTCCAACCTTTTTTGTGGCCATTCAATACCATCCAGCCATCACTGTTAAGGGGTAAGCTCAGAGATATGCCGGTGGATAAGCCCATAATGTCCTAGATATTGACTGCTTGTCAGATCACAGTTTATGAGGCTTAAGAACTGTGTCTCTGATATGGATGTGAGCAACACTGGAGCACCGCAAGGAACAGTCCTGTCTCCTTTTCTCTTCACCTCATAAATAAAACAGCAGCGGGTCATTTCACTTGCAGAAATTCTCAGATGATTCTGCACTTTTGGGGAGTTTTGATAAAGGGGATGAGGCAGTATACATGTCAGGTGGAAATGTTTATTTCTTGTCTGCATCAGCAAAACCAAGGCACAGGTTATTGACTTTCACTGAAGTCCTGAGCCACCAAAGAGCCTCCAAATCCAGTCATTGTTCAAGGAGTGGATGTAGAGGTGGTCTACTCCTACAACTACTTGGGGGCCCACATTAATGACAGATTTGACTGGTCTCAGAACACAGAGGAACTATATAAGAAAGGGTAGGGCAGGCTCTTTTTCCTTAGGAGACTGGCATCTTTCACAACTTCAATAACTCCGTGATGGCCAGTGCAATTTTCTGTGCTGTGCTGGTAATGTCACTTCAGGAGATGCCCACTGAATCAACAGGCTAATTAAAAGCACATGCTTAGTTATAGGGCACACTATGGACTCCCTGGAGGTAGTAGTGAAGGAGATAATTACAATAAAACTGAATGCCATTAAAATAGCACAGCACATCCATATCAGAAACACAGTCCTTGAGCTGCACATACTGTGGGCTGCCTGACAGATAGTCCATTATCCAGGACACCACAGGCTCATCCACCTGCATATCTCTGAGTTTACCACTTAACAGGGATGGCTGGATGGTACTGAAGGCACTGGAGAAATCTTAAAAGCATAATTCTCATATTGCTGTCTGATTTGTCCAGGTGGGAATAAGCCTTGTGGAACAGATAAGTAATTGCATCCTCCACTTCAATCTTTGTCCGATAGGCAAACTGCAGTGGGTCCTGGTGGTCTACCACAAGAGGACACATATGGTCCAGGACTACAGGTCTTCATGATATGTGATGTACCGTAAGTGCCAGTGGTCTGTAGTCATTAGGGGAAGAGGCACCTGTCTTCTTTGGGATTGGAACAATGCAGGATGTTTTCCACAGCAGTGGCACTTTCTGAAGCCTTAGGGACACACTGAACAGATGACAAAGGACACCACAAAGTTGGTCAGCACAGGCCTTAACAACTTGAAAACTGTCTCCATCTAGTCCTGCAGCCTTTCCCATGTGTAGCTTCCTCAGTCGACTCCTTACTTGGTCTTGGGTTATGGACAGTCCACTCTGATAGTAAGAGTTGGACTTGTCACTGGCCATTCCAATTGATAAAAACCTTTTAAAAAATTGGTTCAGGGCATTAGCTTTGTGCATATGTTATTCTTGCACCTGAACCCTGGATTGCTTGAACCCAGTAATTATGCCCAGTCCATTCCAGAAATCCGTCATGCAATTCTGAGTCAGTTTGCTTTCTATTGTAGTTTTATAAGCTTCCTTCTCTTCTCTTCACTCATCTTTTTCTTTTTACTGCAAGCTGTATGTCCTTCAGAGCCTCTTTGTCACCGGATTTGAATGCTCTCTTTTTCTTAGTCAGAAGACCTGTTAGTTCCTTAGTAATCCAGGTCTTGTTGTTTGGAAAGCAACACACTGTATTTGTGGGTACCACTGTGTCGACACAGAAATTAATGAAGTCAGTGATGCAGTGACAGAGTCCCTCAATATTGTCTCCATGTGACTCACACATCATTTTCCAGTCTGTCATTTGGAAGCAGTCATTCAGAGCCATTTCAGCCTCCAGAGCTATTTCAGCTTCCACTTCTATCTATCTATCTATCTATCTATCTATCTATCTATCTATCTATCTATCTATCTATCTATCTATCTATCTATCTATCTATCTATCTATCTATCTATCTATCTATGGTAGCTGTCTGGCAGGATTTTCCCAATTTTTGATTTTCATACAGTTATTACCATTTTATGTATGTGATTTTCTTTTAGTTATTCTTGTTTTTTATCTGGCTTATTCCTTTCATTTTACGTGTGTTTTGATGCTCGTGGTGTTGTGTGCTGCAGGTATGTCTTCCTATAGGGTGAGATCACTGCTAATCACATGTAAACATGCAAATGGGAAACATAATCATTTCAATTATTTAAGATGCTGACACAGTTTGCAGAGTAACATAGCTTTTGAATAAAATCAAAATGTTTTCCTGCATGTGCTTATACAGTATATACATTTTTTGTGATATTCTCAATTTTAGTTTGGCTACTGAAATTGTCTTTGTTCTTCTGGTTATGGTTATCTCTTAATGATTTTGGTTTACTTCATTAGTTTTGTTAGTTCTCTGGTATTTGACCCCTGCAAGTAATTAGACATCATCGGCTGATCTTACTTCTTTCAATAAAAATCACTTGTTCATGCTATCTACTAGTTTGTTGTTTGTTTGAAAAAGAGAACAGCAGAAAATGAAAATAAAAATATAATAATTTTTTTTTGTTTTTTATTTTTTTTAGGTTAGAGACTAGAACAGTGGTCTGTGAAGAAATTGCAGATAAAGAATATAGGATTTTTTCTTTTCTTGATTGTATCTTTGTCAAGTTTGCTGTCACTTGCTATGCACAAACTGTTTGGTTGATGTTCAACTGAGCTAGATGTTTTGTTCTCAGTGGCAGCTACAGCTTGTTTATTTGGTCCATGGACAGTACTCTTCCTTCAAAGTACAGCAACAGATGCTTTTGTATTGTGTGTGCCATCTTCTGCCTTTTCCACACAATTGCAACTGTAAAAAAATAATACTTCCTCATTAGATATCACAGAAGTATACAGACTAAGTACATAATGTGACAGAATCGGAGTTAAAGCAACAAAAAGGGTTGAAACCAGGAAGGTATTCAAAAACAATAAATTCTTTACCAGGGGACCGTGCTTATCATTTACTATTATATTTTCCTGCATCTGTGAATTATTTTTGTATCATTACTAGAGTTTTGTTTTAACAGAAGTCATAAAAAAGTAAAAGGCCACAATGAACAAGCTTTTGGAATTTTAAAAACATCACTGTGCATATTTGTCATTTGGCTTGTGTACCAGTCCATCAAAAGCTAGCACTATCACTGTGGCAGTTGCACTCTTACACAACCTTGTCATTAACTGAGATAATCTTCCACTTCAATCTCCAAGACACTCTAGTGGTTTTGCCTGTGCAAACATAGCTGTCATTGGAACACAACCAAAGATACAGAAGGGACCTGTTCCAAAGTATGATCATAAATAACTACTTTTAGGATTTTGAGTTTTTTTTTTTTAACTTAAACTTAAATTTGTCTACATGTATTAATTTTGTTACCCTCTCCCCAAATTTACTCTTCACTCCCAACCTGCTCCTCCTCCTCTGCTTTACCCAATTTACCACTAAAATGAAGACTCATCACCATAAAATATATAACAAATTTATACAACCAATGCTCAGGTGATGAAGAAGACATTACTAGCGAAGAGTATATTTACATAGCAATTTTCTGTAGTTATGTTCTCTTCACTCCATAGGATACCTTAATATTCAGGGCTAATAAAGATTTATAGTAAACTTCATTATAAAAAATGACAATTCTGTTAATAAACTTCAATATTAATAAATGTTGTAAGATTATTTTGCAATTTTGGTTAGATATTACTGTAATTGTCCAAGATATGGAACATTTTGCCAGTATTATTTCAAATATATTCAGGAGCCTTCTAAAGCAATCAACAGTTTTTCAAAGTACAGTACTGTTGCTTAAACCAGAAGAAGAATAGGTTTAACTTAGTCCACCACTTTGATCAATTCTAGAAGGTAACAGTTGTTGCTTTGAGTTCATTGCAGCTGAGAACAAATTTATATGGTGCTGTGAAATAAGATCAGCAGCAGTGCCTAAGGTAGAGCACAAGTTTAGTCTGCAAACCAACTGTGGTTTTAAATGCTTTGCTAAGATTTCTAGTCTACACATTTCTCAGAGCCTACATAGACTGTAGTGGTATTCTTCTTCACATGTTGTTGATGAAAAATATGTGTGTGTATTTATATGTATGCATCACACACAATTTGAAGTTACTGGTGCTGACAGCTGTGAGTTTAGTGTAAGGAGCTTATCATATCTTAAATATATATATTTTTTTAAATAATTAATATTTTCAGATATGTTACAAGAGAACAGTTATAATACACAAATCAAACACACTCACTGCTATAAACAAAAGATAAAATGTCTACAATTTAGTAAGGCAAATTATGAAAATAAAGGTCCTCATTGCTTAAATTTGTGGCCTTAAACTTAATTGTATCAAATAATTAGGGCTAAACTCCCTTAAATTTTAGATTAGGCATTCTGACAAAGGCTACTTATTAATAATACAATAGGGGAAAGTACAGCAATATACTGTATTACTCCACCAAGATAAAACAAAGGGCAATGCACAGAGTTTGCATCAATGTTAGAGTAAACATCTCATCTGGAGTACTGTGTGCAGTTTTGGTTTCCAGGCTACAAAAAAGACATAGCAGCACTAGAAAAGGCCCAGAGAAGAGCGACTAGGCTGATTCCAGGGCTACAGGGGTTGAATTATAATGAAAGATTAAAAGAGCTGAGCCTATACAGTTTAACCAAAAGAAGATTAAGAGGTGACATGATTGAAGTGTTTAAAATTATGAAGGGAATTAGTACAGTGGATTGAGACTGTTATTTTAAAATGAGTTCATCATGAACATGGGGACACGGTTGGAAACTTGTTAAGGGTAAATTTCGCACAAACATTAGATAGATAGATAGATAGATAGATAGATAGATAGATAGATAGATAGATAGATAGATAGATAGATAGATAGATAGATAGATAGATAGATAGATAGATAGATAGATAGATAGATAGATAGATAAGGAAGTTTTTCTTTACACAAAGAACAATAGACACTTGGAATAAGCTACCAAGTAGTGTGGTAGACAGTAGAACTTTAGGGACTTTTACAACTCAACTTGATGTTTTTTTGGAAGAAATAAGTGGATAAGACTGGCGAGCTTTGTTGGGCTGAATGGTCTGTTCTCGTCTATATTGTTCTAAATCATTGATGAGCTACATTGAAGATGTAATGCTTTTGAAGGTTGTTCAGATATATTAAGGTCTCTGATGTAAACTGATAACACTCATGTAGGCACTCATCTTAGCTTGCCAGAGTGCTTCTTCGGGGTCTGGATACCCTTTCTCACAGCAGTATTTGGACTTCTGTGTTGATTGCTCATTCCAGCAAGGGACATGACATTTTCAACATTAATTGATTATTTTATTAGCTTACTTTTCTCCTTAAAAAGAGCAGCCAGGATTTCTGGCAAAGCATTTTCAAAATTTGATCATATGATTGGATTCTCTACTCTTTAATTATTGCAGTTGCAAATGGTTAATTGTTCTCATTAAATCTTCTGTTTTACAGGTTAGTTTTAGGGCAAGTTGTCCAAGTAACTGTGCTGGATTTTATCAATTCTTTATTTGTGGAACAGACAAAGATAGAGCCCATTCCAGAAAGGTTGATTAGCGAATTATCAGCATCATTAGCCTTATGTATCACCTAATTCTGGCTTTATATGTTCCAGAAGCTCAGGTTTGTCAAAATCCAGGTTTCTCTGGAAAGCAGTTATATTAGCAAGATTTCACGTTTATCCTGCTTCTTGGAATAGACCCTTTGATTGTTTCATTTTTGTAATTTTATTTCCTTGTTATTTACAATTTTTACCATTATTCTGGCAGTCATATTGTTTTTTTATTTTTGTATGGTCAATGATATTTTGTGACTGTCTTTGCATGGCCACCACAGCTATATTGCTTAGGGTTCCATTCTTATTGACATGTCATTTTACATGAAGTTCATGCAGCACTAATTTTGTTTTTTTCCATGTCTTATGGTTCTTCTTTCTCATTACTTTTTAAATTATGCATGTATTAATTACCTCTCAAAACCATATGAGACACTGTGTTGCACACAGGATGGTACTTTGTTTTGCATTATTTTTACAAAATCTTTAACAATATAAGTTATGAGCTAACATAGAATCCTTTGCACAAAAATATATCACACAACATAACCATAATAGTAGGGTCAGGTCTCTATCACACAAAATGATTTGACACACACTTTCAAACCTGATTATACAATTCAGTGTTGCAGTGGCCTGGAACAGCATTTTTCAAGGTAAGGGCTTTATAAAAGAATCAACTCTGGTTGGAGCAGTAATACAAAGTATTCTCTGCCATTAATATCCTCCTTGAGAAAAACTCCACATTATTTTACCTGGGTTTATTGTTGGTTACTTGCTTACTAAATGATACTTTTAAAGAACAAATGCAGTTACAACATTCTACAATGTTTTATTTTTTTTAGTTAGGCAGAATACTTTGGGACTGGTCATATGTATCAATGATTTATTTCAAGCAGGAGGCAGAAACAAACGTTATTTGGCAGGAGGAATATTTGTCTACAGGGGAAAGATTGTGTAACACCATGCAGGATTCCACCATCTTCTTGAAATGATATATCAAGGCGCTGTGCCAGATTGCAAATTTGGGACACAGAGTTTTTTTTTTTTCAGCTATCATTATTCCTATTACTACAACCTGTACAACTGTACTTTGAGTAAATTAACAATATAGTATGAGGCTTGGAGCATATTGCTACTATGCTGCAATGACTGAATACTTTATAATAAGTATCTAGTACAGCTGATTATTTTTGGCAAATTTATCTGCTATGTTCTGCTTCCCAAAAGTTAATTCTAATAAGTGTTTGCACACTTGCATTGATCTGATGGACCTGACCTAAAAAAACAGTATTATTTTCCAGAACAAGAGATGATGGACAGCATTTCTAAATTATATTCATGGCAAAGACATCTAAACGGGGATGGCTAGGAACTGAACTATCAGTAAACTAAATTAATAAGAGTAATCTATTTAATCACTGTAAAACGTTGGTCTTAGCAAGCACTTTCACTTCTCTTCCAGTAATTATTTTCGATGAAGCAGCAAAATATTGCAGCTAATTTTGTAGTTGCTGCTTCTACCCTGAATGACCCTGCTTAGTACCTACATGCTGTAACATGAGCCTTACAGTGTTTTTTAGTTTATCTGTATTGGCAGGTCCATGATCATAATACATTAATATTTGGATGTATCTCCAAAAGAGCTGATTAGTTTGGAAACCTGGCACAAAGTAATTGCTATGATTAGTGCTGCTGCCTATAAGATCCAGGACTGGTTGGATAAAATTTAAATGTTCAACCTCTGCAAGTTTATCTACAAGTATTGCAGTTTCCCTCCTACATCCCAAAGACATGCATATCAGATTAATTGATATTTTCATATTGGTCCCGTGTGGAGTCTATGAGTGGACCCTGTCATTGTTTGGTGTCAGTTGCTTCCTTGTGTAACTCTAATCATTACACTGATGAAATGGAACAAGCAAGTTGGGAATACTTTGTTATGTATTCCTGCCATAAATTAATTCTTGCTTTTCTTATTGACTTATTAATGGGTTTAGTTCATAATTTTACAGGATACTGCATTGTTTTGACTTGAAATACATAATTAGTAGAAATACTGTAATGGAAATTTTGGGTGTAATTTAATTTTTCATCCTGTAAAAATGGTCACTTCTTTCAGATTAGAATGTATTACTTTGATCTGTAATTTTGTACTGTTATAAAGTTTTGGAGGTTTTAGAGGAAAAACAGTGCTGGGGGTTGCAGTTCTATAATATTATTATAATGATTAATGTTTATCATAAATGATAGTGATGGATGTTTATGATTTTCATTTCTTTACATTTGGTTACATTGTATTTGTTTTTCACCACATGTACGTTTAAGCTTCCCTTTTTTTTCATTTTATTTTATTAATATGCCTTTACCCTAAAAGTCATAGCCAAACAATTAAGTTCCAACATTTAATCATGATTTAACTTAACTTATTACAAACAGCAATAATGTTTTCAGGCTGCAGATTTATGTTGCCTATGCAATGAACTAAATGATTTTTATTTTGGTGTTGTTTTGTCTCTATAAATGTATTGTAGTGACCTTTTCACAGCAGCTACACTCACAGCCACAGTGGCTGCTAACCATGTCTTATTTTAGCTTTGCCAAACTTTTCTCCTGCTCACTCCCCACACAACACATCATGCTGTGTCTCCTTCCTTCTTCACTCATCCATCCACCCTACTGGTCAGTACCACACTTCGTGTGCCCCTTGTATCCCTTCTGCTAATGGCCTTAATTGTATTAACCTTTAAATCCCCAAACAGCCCAGTGGCACTGTGTCTGTCCCAACTTTGGCTCATTACTAAGATGACAAAGGGATACGGTGCATTACTATATCCTACTCTGTACAGTTTAATTATCAACAAATATAAAAACACTTCTCAGCTAATTTCCTTTTTTCTATAACATCAGCAAAATTCAATCAAATCAGTCAAAGCATTTTCTTGATTTTGGGATATTTAGTTTTTCTGTTGTAGGAGTTGTTTTTACTCTTAATTATTCATGTATGAAATGTCCTTTCTTAGCATATAACTAAAATCCTGCCAAGTTTCAGCTTTTTTTAATAAACAAAGAATAGTGAATATATTTATTTATTCAATAGATCTATTAGAGAGTGTCAAGTGAACTGTGTGTTCTACTGGAGGTACTATGACAATCACAAAGAGATCTAGAATTTTTGTACACCAGATTAGGCCTGAGAGCTAGAACATGGTTAATCATTCTATAAAGTGTGAAAAGTAAGAAAAGTATCCTTTGTTCTGTAATAGCAATATATGTGAATATCCATATACTATGTATTGTCATACACGTGAGGTTAGGAGGCAGCTAAAGGGCCTAAGTAATTGTAATAACACCACCAACCAGGGGGTGGCTGACTATCTTTCTTGCAGACCATTCCTGGGAAATCCTGCCAGGTTCTGGCACCCTTCGATGATGTCACTTCCGGCACCGATGATGTTGCTTTCCGGTCCTGAGGACATCACTTCCGGTCGCCGAGACATCACTTCCGGTTCTGGCCCCCTAAAGATGACGTCACTTCCTGAACGGCCCTTTAAAGCCTTCATCTTTCTTGTTTCTGATCAGTTCTGTTTTGGACTCAGTCTTGTGAACATCTCTGTTCAACAATTTCAACTTTAGCAGCCAGGATACATTATATGGGTGGCTGCCCCAAACCTTTATCGTGTCTTTTGGTATTCTTTATCACAGTATATATATATAGTCTGCAGTGGGTTGGCACCCTGCCCAGGATTGGTTCCTGCCTTGTGCCCTGTGTTGGCTGGGATTGGCTCCAGCGGACCCCCATGACCCTGTGTTCGGATTCAGCGGGTTAGATAATGGATGGATGGATATATATATAGTGGCAGATTGCTGGGGTTCTTAACTGGCCGGACCAGAAAGGGACTTGAATAGCATCTGGGTCACGAGGGGGCAGCTGCCCAGGACTAGGAGAGGATCACGGGAGAAGATTAAAGAGGATTTAACTCATTGGGACCTGTGGCCACCGCCAGGGGGCACCTCAAACCTCGTGGGGCCCCGAGAACTGTCACTTCCGCCACACCAGGCAAGATGGCAGATGAACCTGCCAGGGACACCCAGAGTGTTTCTGGTGCAAAGGGCAGCACTTCCACCACACCAGGAAGTGCTGCCGGAAGGGTCGTCATCAGCCACCTGGAGCACATCCGGCCGGCAATAAAAGGCTCCGCCTTCCTACAGTCTGGGAGCCAGAGTCGGGAGTGGGAGTAGGACAAAGCTCCCAGGAGGAGACAGGTGGCCAATGACTGAGAAAGATTGAGAGAAGCCTTATTGTGGTGATTATTGCTGTGTGCATTGTGTGTGGTGCTCGGGACTATGAACCTGAGTTTATTTATGATTACATTTACATTTACAACATTTAGCAGACGCTCTTATCCAGAGCGACTTACAACAGTGCTTAGTAGTCTACGACTGTTCTTCAGTCTTTTTAGGCTAGGATTAAATAAACATGTGCAATTTATAAAGATGTGGTTTCCGACTGGTGGTGTCCGGGCAAATATCACAATATATATAAAATTATTTTTAATGTATTATTTTATGTATTTTTATGTTTATATTTATAAAAATATATAAAATATAAATATGTAAAAAAATTATTTATTGCTCAGTTAAGTAGTACTGTTTGCTTTTGTTTCTCTGCTGAAAGTTATGTTTGCATTAAAATAAGGTTTCTTATTTTATACAATAGCCAATGAAAAAAAGACTAGTTTAAAAAACGTTTAACTTGCTATTAAGGAAATAATGCTAAAGTACAATATCATTAAACACATTTTTATGTTTAATAACTGCTTTATTGAACCACAAAAGCAGCAAAAGATTACCTTGTGAAAATACATTTTTTGATTAAAATTATTTTGTATGCATTGTGACAATAGGAGCACTGTCGACCCCTTGAACCCTCAGACCAGACGTCAGACACCAGATAAAAGTCCAAAATGTTATTTATTATAATAATAAATGTGCACAAAGCACCCTCCACTCCACAATACTCCAATAAACAATAATCAAATAATCCTCCACTCTCCCAGACGCTTAGCCACCCTGCCTCCCAACTCAGCTCGTCCGTCTGGGATTTCCCAGAGTCCTTTATAGTCCATGACCTGGAAGTGTTTCTGTCCCTCAGTCCATATGACTTCTTATCACTTCCGGGTCAGGTAAAAACTTCTCCTTTTCTTCATCAGCCCGGAAGCACTTTATTTCTTCCAACCATGTGACTGGGATTTACTTCCGGGCTGTATGGAAAATAAATGTCTCTGTGTCTCCCTGCAGCGTCCCCTGGCGAAACTGACGTTATCCAGCAGGGCTGTGTATTAAAACTCCATAGTCCATGATGCCCTGCTGGAATTTGGGGCATCTCCATGTTGCAAGGAGGGCTCCATATAGTGGCCTGGGGGTATTGGCCGGAATGAATGGCCGGCCATATCCCACAGTACTCCCCCCCCCAGTGAAGAATTATGATTTGGAGCGGCCAGCCCCATGAGGGACGTCCTCCTCCAGGAGGAGCTATTGGTCGGGCCTTGGCGATGTCCAAAACATTCCCGGGAGAACCATGGAGGAATATTGTATAAAAAAGGCATCTTATCATCTTATCCCCTGTCCTCCGAGGACAATTTCGCCATAGGTGGCCCGGACAACAGCATTCGTAGCACAGCCGCTGTCCTCCTATTTGTATCCCTCTGCGAGTCTGGAAACTTCCGCTCCGCCCCTTTGTCCACTGAGGAGGGTTCCATGGCCGCCCCTGAGCTCTCCGCTCGCTGCTCTACTTTGTCAGGAGATCCCCGCTTTATTTTTGGGATCTCCTGTTTAATCTGGGGTTTTCCCACAGTTTGAGTCTCTCTATTTATTGAAGAGAGTCCCTTTACTGTTTGCACCCCTCTAGATTTAGATGTAATACGGATCGGGATCTTCAGGATCACATCGCTCCACGAAACAGCACTATCCAGCTGCCCTGGCTCGATTGACCCTTCCCCCGACCGCTCTGTGATCGTTCCACTCTCTTTTGTAGGGCACGCAGTGATTTGGCACCCGCTACTTATTAAATGCGGGCCTGGATCACACTGCGTCCCTGTATGCTGTATGGTACTGGCATTACCTATCTGTACCGCTAAATCATATAAGACGGGAGGCTCTCGTCCAAATCGCCGTAGGTACTCGTTGACCTTTCTTAACGGCGCTTCGGCCGCTGCTCCCAGATCCCCAATGATCTTCTTTATTGTCGCTACAACCTGTAAGAAACTGTGCACTGGCTGAAGCAACTTCTCCAGCTAGTGCACGTCCAAAAAGTTATTTAATTCAGCCGGTGGTATGCTCAGGAGATCACTAGCCTTACCCTCCGGCTGGGAGCCAATGAGCACACCCGCTCCTGGCACATGCTGTGATGGGTTCCGCAAGGGAGCCTGGGATTTGAAGTTCTTTTCGGAGGTCCGCGGTGCTGGTTTTGGCTGACTGCGATCCGTATGTGTCTCAATTTACCAATCAGTCATTTCCCGGACCTCCTTACCTTTTTGTAAGGAGAGCAGTGCTTCGCTCGTCTCCCCTTTCCCCTTCGGAAAAACCAAGTCCGTCTTTTCCTGGGTGAAGTCACAAGCAGCTGGACACGGACCTGCCTCCCAACTCAGCTCGTCCGTCTGGGATTTCCCAGAGTCCTTTATAGTCCATGACCCGGAAGTGTTTCTGTCCCTCAGTCTATGTGACTTCTATCACTTCCGGGTCAGGTAAAAACTTCTCCTTTTCTTCATCAGCCCGGAAGCACTTTATTTCTTCCAACCATGTGACTGGGATTTACTTCCGGGCTGTATGGAAAATAAACATCTCTGTGTCTCCCTGCAGCGTCCCCTGGCGACCCCGAAGTTATCCAGTAGGGCTGTGTATTAAAACTCCATAGTCCATGATGCCCTGCTGGAATTCGGGGCATCTCCATGTTGCAAGGAGGGCTCCATATAGCGGCCTGGGGGTATTGGCCGGAATGAATGGCCGGCCATATCCCACAGCATAAAGATAAGGTTAAACAAAACAATAAAACAAGGTGACTTTAAAAAATATATGGAGGATGGTGTGGAGTGTTGGTGTTACAATCAGAAAGATTATCTGTGTTTTTATATATGACAGTACTTTTCACTTGCTTTGGAAAGCACTGAATAACATAAAATGTCATCTGGCAATGTATAAATAAAGAAAGTAGAAATAAAAACAATAAAGAAAGAAATTATAGTAGGTGGGTAATAATAATGTGAAGCACAATGCCATTTTTTCATATGTCAGTCAAGAAATCTACTTAAGTTGGATTTGAATGTGTAAGAAGAAGAAGCAATTTGTAAAAAGTTATAAGAATCTGGGATGTAATATCCATGCTTCTATTTTTCCTATCTTTCACAATTAAAAAAATCTTTTTCTAGCTTTCTGAATGTAGCTCTTGTTTCCCTGTTAACTGAAAGTTCTTAAGGTTTCGCTTATTGCTATGTTGCTAACCTTCTGTTATTATATTAGTTCCTCTTTATTACTTGCTTATAATTCAGGTTCAGTAATTTCAACATGGTAACATCCCATTATATAATGGTATATTGTATCTTCACTCATATTCGTTTGTCACTTGTTTTCATCCCTCTTGCACAGCTAAATGCCGCTGTCACAAAGAAGAGATTAATTGTTTCAGCAATATCATTAACCATGGAAAAGACTTCAAAGAAGTAAAGGTATTTGCGGTGGCCATTCATAATGCTAGAAGTGGCATTATGACACTCAGCAGGCAGCCTCACAACACATTGTTCCATCATGGCTTATGCTGTGTGATTTGAACAATAATATGTTGTCCACAACACCTGTGGTGCTTCAACGGATCCACATCACTGCAGATAAACAGTTAGTGGTACTGGAACATTAGGTCAATAGAAAAATCATAGATTTATGGTTAGTGATACTGTGCCCTGGCACCATTTCATATGTCCTTCCTTAAAGGTGCTAATTTATCTAGCATTTTTTTAAGAAAAATTGTTATTAATACGTGATTACTACTGCAAGAAATGAGTACTAATTAATATAATCATTTGGAAAATTTAAAGTTACTCTTCCTTAAGGTATAAACATAAATTGATGGATTTCCTGTTAAAGCCTATTAAGGTTTTTAGTTGTTATAAACTTTTATCAGACCTGAATTTTAACAATACACCAGTAGCCATAGCTGGTACAAATATGGTCTTGATCAGTTACTAAAGTGATACAAATCAAGGAAAGAGAAGGTAGACATTTATAAATGATCAGTCTTTGAATATGTCAATCAGAAACTATCTTGCAGCTTCTAAGAAGCAGAATGAGAATTGGCATATGCCAATCAGTTTACGTAGTAGACACAATATTACCTAAATGCTAGGAGATGTGAAGGATGGTTTATCAGAACTTTACCTAAAAATTAAAAAGATTTTTTTCACAATACAGACCAATAAGTTTTCTCTTGTAAAAAGTTTCAGGTTTCCGATTTTAGCACTCTCATGTCCACAATTATTGTAGCTCTACTCCATTAAGGAGGTTGTCACCTTACATTATACTTGTTGAACTCTGGTTAAGATTAGGACTGTGGGAGGAGTTATCTGAATCAAGTCAAGTAAACCATGTGACAAAAATTTGCATTCGAATTGACTGTCCAGCATATCTCCTGAATTGCTGAGCTCAGTGAACCCTCAACTGGGCACCCTCACTTGGGTCCTCTGATCACTGGCCCCATGTACACTTCACAATCTGCATATAGGAGGGGTTGGCTCTGGCTCTAAGTGTAAAATAAGAGCTGACACTTCACAACAGAAATTCATTTGGGTTTTTTTGTGTTTTTAGCATTTAGTACTTCTCAGCTTAAGCCCTTGCAAATTTTTACTGTGGAATTAAAATAAAATTTAGAGGAATAGAAGTATTTTTTCAGCAAAGACCAGTTTTTTGAATGGTAATAACAATTCTCTCAGTAGTTCAGTAGTAATATTGAAATGCTATAAACTCTGTAGAATTCACAATACTGGTAAGCATACAACTTGATCACTGACAGAAAGAGTCAAACAACACACATGCCTTCCTCCTGAGCAGAACTTTTGGCAGATACCCATGAAGTGTCTGCCCCCTCTCATAGATGCCAGAAGACTTTTGTCACTTCATTTCAAGCACGGATCTTGTCACAAATGAGTCACTTGCTCAGTATTATTTGCTCTGGACAAAAATTTAATATGACCTTTTTTGTTCATTATAAATTGAGCACTTGGAAAAGAGGGAACCAATTTTAGATACAACTAATGATTAAAGTGCTATTGAGAAGTAAAAATCTTGTTCTTTTTTAACATGCCTAAAAATTCTCAGTAATTGATGTGGTCAAAATAATATTCTGAAATTGACCTTACCTCGTTAAAAATCATTTCTAGTTCATTTGAAGCAAAAATCACATCAATATCATGTGTTCTGGAGAGACTAAGGCTAAAAGGCAAAAAGATGAAGCAAAAATTGCATGTACAGTATTCTATATATATATATTTAAAGTTAGACAAAACTGAGAAAAAAATGCAAAGTATTATAGAAATAGCATTGTTTTTTGTGTGATGCTTGGACAGGCAGACAGAAATTGCATTTTTTTGATACATACAGGTATGTATGTACCAGCAATTTCAATAAGGCACACTGTTGACTGGATGTTGCTATCCAGTGGATAAGGAGTGCTATTAATTTAGTATAGCTACTGCTGATAATGGGAACTTTTGTCAAGTTTGTCTCAATTTTTTTTTAGATATTTATACATAGTGTCACACACATTTTCTTGGGAGCCAACTTAAAGGCTTATATCAGTGTAATCAAGGGTCAAGGGTTGGTGCTGTTGCCTAATGTTTCTCCTCCTTTCAACCCTAGAGATCAGACTACCGGCAGTCCCAATGACATTACTTCAGAGTCACAGTCCCTTGACCACTTCCCTTCCGGTCTGGCTTCTTCTTAAGGGGCACCATTGCAATTTTGTGCCAGTCATGATTTTGAATTAGTCTGCATTCTAAATCAGGCAAAACCAGAAATAAGTGCAACATTTGTAGAAATAGGTGGGGTGGTTTTCACATGATGCTTTTTTTGATTACTTATCAATGTGGTGTGAGGCCTCCAGAAATAAGCCAGGAAGCAGGCCAGAATCCCCATCACTTTGTCATGAAAATGGGCACACAACAGCAGCCAAAGCTCCCACTATTTTGGCTGGTTTCGGCCTACACCTGTCCAAGATGCTATTTAGCTTCAAATGGTCAAAAACATCCTTTAAAATCTCAATAATTCAGATCTTCTCAAGGGAACGAGCAAAAACTGTGAAAAAAGCTTTGCCTTCAGCACTCCTTCCAACTAATATCCTTAAATATATCACACAGTTACATGACAGATTAGTAAAAATCTGCCCTATCCTAAAAGAAAACATGGAGCATATGCAAACATTACAGGCCCACATTTATGACTGAAGCTCGGCCCTCCATGAGTTCTATCCCGGGGTTCGAGTCATGGCTCTTGTTCCTACCATCTCATTGCAAATTATTAGCCCTTTGGCAAAGACCCTATGAGATAAAAGAGAGGAAAGGTTTGGTAGACTATTTGGTGAAGCAACTAAATCATCTGCCTCTCGAGCATGTCTCAACTTTCTGAAACCATGGAAGGAAAGGGAGCCAAATGTTTACTCTAGGTAGCCATGCTCCCTCTTTATCCATAGGGACTCCTTAAACTTTGGACCTAATTTGATGTGTCAGAAATGACTGGAGCTCAAAGCAATAAGGCACACTGTTGACTTGTTGCTGTTATCTAATGGATATGTATTGCTACTGATTTAGTAGTATTACTGCTGATAATGGCAACTTTTATCAAGGTTGTTTCTATTTTTTGGTTTTTGATTTTGTGCCAGTCTTGAATTTAACAAATTTCTGAATAGACCTTATGACTGTTACCAACTGTTTTTGTAATTGTTACCATTCATTATACTGAGTTCACCTTCAGGGTACCCCAACTCTTTATCTTGTCTTCTGTTTTACAACAGACAATGTAAAATTGCTCTTTAGCTTCAAAAGCTCAAAAACATCCTTTAAAATTTCAATAATTCTGAGTTTCTCAAGGGAATGAGTAAAAACTCTGAAAAAAGCTTTGCCTTGAGCAGAAAATAGTCCACAGAAATCTGTATAAATCATAATATTTATTTAACAAGAAAAAAAAAGAATTCAAAAACTCAGATAAGGAGACAAAAGGAGTTGCCAACAGGCAATCCGACTACAAGTCCAAAAATACAGGCCTTATTTGTAACCCTTAAATCAGTAACAAAACAGTCAAAAATCCATGAAAAATGTAATGAAGAAAATAATATTCACAAAGACCACCAAACTTCACCGGAATGCATTCAAATAAACACTGAAGGAACTTCACTTCCCAGTCTCCTTTCATAGGCTGGGATGCCCTTTAAGGTAATAGAAGGGTGGCCCCACCTTTTGGGGATCCCCCCCCAACAAAACACTTGAAACAATACAAAATAGGATAACATATAAACTAAATTAGATAGATAGATAGATAGATAGATAGATAGATAGATAGATAGATAGATAGATAGATAGATAGATAGATAGATAGATAGATAGATAGATAGATAGATAGATAGATAGATATTCCCAAGAGGGAAATTCAGCTCAGAAGCTCAAGAAAGGATTATTTGAGGGTAAGATTGATGGGAAATATGTTTAACAGTGAACCTGAAGTACCCAAGGTCCAGCTGAGAAATATCCCACAGAAACAGGTGAACAAAAAATCTGATATTTTGTGTTCTCTGAGGAAGTTGACATCATTAATTTCAATTATTTGTCTAATACGAAACACTGTAGTAGCCAAGCAGCCGTTAGTTTTTTGAGGTGTAGCTGTTTGGAAATCTTTTTTTTGTTCTTAAGAGACAGAAAAGGTAACTCTTTACTAAATACCCAGTATGTAAAGGAAAATTAATGATGGTTGTAGTACATTATACGGTAGGTACTGTATATGTTCATCAAGATGGGTGTCCAGAAAAAATGCATACTGTTTGGTATATCAGCAGTTTGGTAGGGTGTGGAAGTGAAAAAGACAAGGAGAAGCATTAATTTGCTTAATCAAATAGCATACTGGAAAGATTTGCAGAACAGAAAGTTTACCTTTATGGCAAAGTTTTTGTTTAACTTTCAGAGTCATTTATGGAAGCAGAGATTGTGTGCCTGTTTTTCATAAACATTCATTTATTAACCTAACTATGCTTTTGAAAAGGTTGCTCTCATTTCTTTCATAGCATTTTTTATCAATATTCCCTTCATTATATTGCATAGTAATGTGCAAGGGGTGAACATAAAGGTTTGGTGCACTTACCATGTTTCCCAGGCAGTTGCAAAGACAAGAAATATTCAAGTGCACTGTCTATTGCTACTGTAAAGGACATGGATGGACTGGTATCCTGCTCAGGGGGAATAATGGTCTCTTGCCCAGCTCGGAGACCTTTATAGTGGACAGTTTAATGGGATGGATGAGTGTCCCTGCCCAGGAGAGTGGTGTTTTCTTTCCAAGGCAAAAGCCTGCTTAATGAAAGGACAAAGGTAGGCTGCCACCTGGGGCCATGTATTCCTCCAGTATGTTGTATGGTGGCATTCCTCTGGTGGGGGTCCTGTTTGTACTCCCACAGGGCAGGATGGAAGATGTAGTCCCGATGCCACTAGGGAATGCTACTGGGTGGAGGGTTCCCTGTCTTAGTGAAGTTCCTTCTCACTCAGAAGTGCTTGCTGGCAGCAATGTTGTTGCACCAGAAGTACTCAAGGATCTGAGCTGAGATGAAACTGCTCCACCTAACCCAGGCAGAGTCAGGAGAGGAGGACAAAGCTTGCTGGGAGGAGTTGAGGATAGAGTAGAGATTGTGATGGTGTTCAATCTGTAAAATAAGAACACATGTTTAATGATATTTACTTTGTATAAAATGTCTTTTGAAACTGAGACTGGAGTCAGAGTGATTGTGTCTGGGGCTCGGGAAGCTGAGATGGCTTCTACAGGCAACACTACTTAAGCATCGTTCCCATACTTTTCAAATTAGTCTTTTCCCACTTCCTCTGGGGTCATCAGACAACCTTTGAATGGACAAGATTCCTTTTATTGGTGCAGCAGTGGGGAAAGGTCATGTTTCTTCCTCTGCCAGACTCATAAGTTACATTGTTATACCGAGACCAAAGAAACATGTTACCCCCTAGTCTGACACTCTTCTTCCTGTGTCTTTTTTAAATCTTTTACCATAAAGGTGGTCCATGATTACACTCCTGAAAATAAATACAGAAATGCAAATAACTCTGAATTAGCTGTTCTTCTTTAAGCAGCCTTGTGACAGAGCTACACATCTATTGTTCACTAATTATTAGCTTTGAAGTAAAGAGCAGAAGGAGTAAAGACAGTAGATACTTCCTTTTATATTATAAGCTATAACAACAGCTTGACTAAATTTTTTACAAGATAAAAGTACAAAATCAGCTGCAGTTCACTCCTGAATACACAGAATGACACCCAAAAACAATTATGAATTAAGATTAAGCAAATGCCTCATATTAGAAAGAAATTGCTGAAACAAAAACAGTCATTAGTTACAGTATAAGAAATAATGTGTTACTTTAAATACAGCCTTCATTAGGTACATTTTTTTTAAAAAGTCTCCATTGATTAGAACTGATCATCATTTCTGCAATGTGTTACCTGCAAATAAGACAGCAAAATATTACTGCAACACTTATTTTCTATTAGATTACCCAATTTTCATAGTCTTTAGTAGCAATCAGTTAAGGGTGCAGAGTTAAGCTAATAAAAATATTGCAGTTTATTCACATTCCAGAATGTAGGTCAGTATGTAGGTTGGGAGCCGATTACAGTGCTTTGTCGCACCCACCACCATCGCACCCTGAGTGCAGCCATGCAATGGGTGACTCCTTAGCTCCACACTGGAACAGTGTGAGTTTTTTTTTATACAGTGGCTGGAGTGCCAATCCTGCCACTTACCCCACCCCCACCCCCCCCAAGTTTTGCCTGCAAGTTGGAGGAGCTACTTGCAGGAACTGAACAAAATAATTATATGACCGTGTACCTGTGTTCTAAATGGATAATGTAGGAAACCTTAATAAAGTATGTGTATTCTTCTAAGGTTCCCACTGAAAGCTCTATTAAAAATGTTCTGAATGTATTTGTTTTCTCTGAGCAAACTGACATTATTAAAAATTTAATATAAAATTGAATTACATTTTAATTTTACTACCAACTTGCTCAGTATTAATCATTATTAAACTATTAATTATGCCATGCAACTGCAATGCATATCATTGTAGATAACTGTGCCAATTTGTATTTTGTCTTTTAAAAAAACTGTTCATCCACTTACTTGCTGCATATACTGAAAATAAGGGCCTGTCATTCAAAATTCAATATATATTATAAAATAGTCAGCAAATTGTCCTGGTGCAAGAAGCATTTTTAATAATCTGCTATATATTTGACCTTGATTGAGAGCATATCTTCCCGAGAGCAATCTACAGCAGGACTAAGTCCTGTGCTTTTGCTGATATAACCTGTTCCACTCCAGAGGAGCTTGTCTCAGACTCATCAATAAAGCACACCACCAGATACAACATTGTGCTGGAGCTTGATGGGACGCTTGGCAAAACGCCTTGCTAGCTGCATATTTTTGCATTTTTTTTAAATTATTCCAATTCAGCGAGCTTTTCAACAATTAAGGAAACAAATGTCACAAAGCTATAGTACAGGAGATATCATTTGTTCTGCGTAAATGACTTCTACAGTTTCCTCCAATTCTGTAATGTGAGAGTTTACTTATACTTGATGCAGATACAACTTAACAAACACAACAGAGGGAAAAAGACATCTCAACTTCAGTGAATCTGTAATAGGTTTTCTTTGAATTTGCAAAGGTTTTCTAACATTTAAGGATTTCTTTACTGAAGGAATTAGTAATATTCCGTAAGGATGATGGAATGTTTCATCATCAAAGATGCTATAATAAGTAAAATGATCCAAACCTGGGCAATCAAGACTATTTCTTATCACATTATGTTTACCTGTTGTGAATAAGGCGCTATATAGCGCCCGACCCGACACAGATTGACACGGAAGCACGTGTAAAATAGAATAGAATATTTATTTTTTCTTCACCTGTGGGGCACGTCTTCCCCGTGAACCCCACAGGCAATACACAGTCCCATACACACAACAGTCACCAAGCACTTTCTTCTTTCGGCACCACCACTCCTTCCAGGCAACCTTGTCCTCCTCCACCCGGCTGCTGAGTGGTGGTCGCTGGCTCCTTTTATAGTTCACCCGGTGTGATGAATATGCTGCCCACATGGGCTCAGGAGTCCCAAACATAGCACCCCCTGGCAGTGCCTGCAGGACCCAACAGGACGGCACCCAACTCCAATTCCCATGGAGCCCTGTGGGAAACTGAGGCACCATTACAACTCAGGGGGGCGGCCATCTAGCGTCCAGGGGGAGGCATTGCACTGTCCAGGGCTGCTCCCCCTGAATATAGTGTGCAGGCGCATCCTGGCTGGGTATGGACCCCGGCCGCCTGCCACACTGTTTAACAACCACCTAAAAATAAGTTACGATATTAAGAACTTCAACTCATTAGCCATTTTATTAAAAACAAATTCCTTTCTGATATAATAACTGATTGTTTAGTGACAGCATCAACTGTGTAGACAAAGCTATTTAAAGCAGGTGGACCACTACTAATGTAAGGGTGGGCAATTCTGGTCCTGGAGAGCAGCACTGACTGCAGGCACGTTTGCTCTTACTAGACTGTAATTTAGAAACTTTTTACTTTGGTTTATAGAAAATGCAGTTTAATTAGATAATCTGCTTCTTTATCTATTCCCATTTATATATGTCAATATTTCTTTCAGGCTTTATTTTAATTTCCTAGAGAAATCAGTTGAGCTTGGAAGGAATTCAATCCTCTCATTCCCTCTACATTTTTAAAATTTCTTTTAAAAAAATATCCTAATAATTGAATCAATAAGCATAAAATGGTACCAGTTTATTTTATTAACTGTTGTTTCCTCTCTTATTTATAACTCATAGTTAATTACCTTCTGGTTAAAAGAAATAGAAATAATAAGGTCATAATTTAGCAAGCAAGTTAATTAAAATTAATCAAAAAAAGAAAACAACGGGTATCTGTGCATTTACTCATTGCAGCAGTAAGTGTCTGTCTGAATTAAAGAGAGACATAAAAAGTTGCATTATTACTGCTTAGTTTTCAGACAGAAAACTGGTATTACCTACCTGATTAAATGTGGAATTGAATTCAACTATGAGATTAACTTTAAATTAATGCATTATTTTGAAATAAAAATATGCAGCTACTGGTCCTTATAAGACAAAGATAACCCAACCCTCTATTCATGGGTTGTTTGTGTATGTGCAAGATAAAAGACTTTAAGTGGTTTTGAACACAGCAAAGTAGTAAACACAGCACGCACTGGCATTGGCGTATCAGGAGCAGTGATCTGCCTGGGGTGTTCAAACACATGTTACACAAAGAAAAAAAAATCCTGTCTGCCATATTTTTTATTAAAAGATGTCTCAGCTTATTGTTAACAAACTGAATGAACTCCAAGTTGTTTTATACTCAACAATGAAGATACCAAAGCTATGGAAACCCACAATTCAACTGAAGTGTGTAGCTGTGGTAGTGAAGTAAGGATGCACAAGTAATTGCAATAGTTGAGTGGTGAACTAAACAAGAATAGATACATTTAATCTGGTATAGAAAGAACTGGGGAGTTGGGTCTGAAGCGGAACTCCGTTAGCAGCTGTGTTAATTTTTCTTTTATTTTTTATCATCCCAAGGTATCCTGTATTTACCCAACCCAAGGAGGTTCTATTACAGTATATGCAAGCACATATAAACATGAGTGGCAAAAAAATGGGCTCAGAAAGAAACGGAAAAGAAATCTAAAGCTACATCCAAGACTAGACAGGCATCAAGTCCAAGTCCAAATTCAAGGTACGGCCTTACAGAGACTGACCTGGAACAGACAGGCAAAAGCTCAGATTTCCCGGGACCGAGGGCCGCTGCATCATTTCCAGTTGAGAGCGAAAGTGGGAGCGAATGTGCAAGTGATTCAGGTCACAATAACTTGTTGATTCCAGAGGATTCATTGAAACTGAAAATGGCCTTGCCTCCCACGTTCTCATCTACTCCTCGCGAGCCGGGAGTATTGGCTTTAACAGGGCTTGCCACTTCACCCGCAGAGCATGAAGGCCAAAACGATCTGTTTAAACTCAAGGTAATGATCACTGCAATGGCCACTGCTCAAGACACAAAGGAGCTCAAGAAAGATATAAAGAAAGAAATAAATGATATATTCAAGACAAACGAGAAGCTGCGGCAAGATATTAAAGACCTGGAGAAACGTGTAAATAATTGCTTTGAGGCAGCCTTTTAAGGTATGCTAGAAAAAACTGAGGAGCAAATTCAGGAAAATTCGTCTAGTTGGAGAATAATCTGAGAGCACTTGGCACTCATTTGGAAGATGTTAAGCAAATGTTCATGATTCGAACAGCCGAACATCTGGCATCTACCGCTGACGGAAAAGCAACGGCTGCAAATTCCAAATGCAAAAAACTCGGACAGACTTGCTGCACTGGAAGATGGATGCAGAAGGAATAATATTAGAATCGAAGGTCTCCCAGAGAATCGTGAATGTCCAAACCCAGTGAAATTCATAGCTGAACTATTTCTCTAAAATAGTTGGAGAGGACTTTAAATAAGAGACCGATATAGCAGCAGCTTACCGCATGTGGAGATCAAATACCTCTAAACCTAGGACTCTTATCGTGCGTTCTAAAAACGTACAATTTAAATTACATGTAATGTTATAATCTCGTTTCTGTAGGAGAAGTATTTGAAAATAACCACATTCGTACGTTCCCGGATTTTTCACCCTCAACAGCTGCTAAACTTGCTGCTTTTTACAACATTAAACAGCGCTTACGGAAAGCTGAGATTAGACAGTGCAGAATGTAGCTGCTAGAATCCTAACCAGGAAAAGAAAATCTGAGCACATTTCTCCAGTTTTGATGTCACTACACTGGTTACCTGTGTCATTCAGGATTGACTTTAAAATTCTGCTTATGGTTTATAAAGCCTTAAATAATCTCGCCCCATCTTATATATCGGAATGTCTGACACCTTATATTCCAAATTGTAACCTCAGATCCTCAAATGAGTGTCTGCTTAGAATTCCAAGAGCTAAACTTAAAAGAAGTGGTGAGGCGGCCTTCTGCTGTTATGCACCTAAAATCTGGAATAGACTGCCAATAGGAATTCGCTAGGCTAATACAGTGGAGCACTTTAAAAAAACTGCTGAAAACACATTACTTTAACATGGCCTTCTCATAACTTCACTTTAGTTTAATCCTGATGATCCAATTCATTATAATAACTATTTGTGGTGGCTCTAAAATCTGTACTAACCCCTACTCTCTCTTCTGTTTCCCTTTCCGGTGTCCTTTTGGTGGTGGCTCCACCACCATCTACTCAAAGCACCATGATGTTCCAACAATGATGGATGGATTAAAAGCCAGAAGTCTGTATGACCATCAGAATCAAGTGACTCTGTGAGAACCCTAACTACAAAGAGGACTATTTCATTTATGTTAGGTAGAATGCTCAGAGGGAACTGGGTGGTCTCGTGGCCTGGAACCCCTACAGATTTTATTTTTTTCTCCAGCCTTCTGGAGTTTTTTTTTTTTTTTTTTCTGTCCACCCTGGCCATCGGACCTTACTCTTTTTCTATGTTAACTAATGTTGTCTTATTTTAATTTCTTATTTTATCTTTTATTTTTCTTTTCTTCATTATTAAAGCACTTTGAGCTACTTTTTGTATGAAAATGTGCTATATAAATAAATGTTGTTGTTTATCTTTATTGATTTATTAATGTATCTATTTACTTATTTTTACTAGCTTAAAGTTTTACTCTTCTGGCATAGCTCTCTTTCTTGGGGGTGGGGTTGATTTGTCTCGAACCTATTTTTGTAAAACTTTATTTATTGATATGGAATGTTATTTGATTTTAATAAAATCAATAAAAGAAAAAACAATTCTTAGAACTGGTGATAGTGTGTCCACACTAATACATATAAGAGAGGAAACAAAGCATTTGGAGTCCAAAGTAATTTGGAAATTTCTCACATAAGTGGTACTGTACCATAGTTGTTTGTCATTGACCTTAGTGTGTGACTTGTTTGAATATCATACATATTATATAAGTAACCTGGAAATTGCCAAAGAGCTAAAAGCAGTCAACAGGTTAATTCTGTTCCAGATTAACTTCTCCCAATTTATAATATTACTTAAGTAACATGTAATTAGCAGAAGAGAGGGGGCAGGGGAATACACATTTAACATTTCCTTGGAATTACTGTATTTTTAGTTGCCAAGCAGCAACTGACTTGACCCTTTGGGAAAAAAAGAAATACGGCTTCATAAAACTAAAATGTAGGACTGCACTTTGTTTTTTAATGTTGATGGCTTATACTCTGAATTGAAATGCAGATAGGAAGACACATTCAAAGAAAATAATTAATAACACTCTTCAACTGGATTTTACTAGAGTACACATAGATCAGTGACTATATTCTGTTATGTACATTGACAGCCACTGCTGTTACTGGATAAAGATGCTGCATGCATGTGTAATAGTTTAAAATATGTGTTAACTTGAGTTTGGATGTGCATGCAGATTGAGTTGTTAGTGTACAAAACTACTGATAACTTTCAATAATTGTGATCACTTGTTATTTAAAAGTGCATGCCACACAGCAGTCACTTTAAGTAAAGGGGAGGAAGAAAAAGGAAGCAAAATGAGATGAATCAGGTACAGGAATATGTTGGGTTTTTTTTTGTTTAGTAAGTAAATGATTTAATCTGAAAATGAATAAATCAGACAAAGAAAAGGAACATAAACATAAACCGGAGAAGGAAACCTGGCCAAAACATAACAAAATAAGAGTAACAGTACATAAGGGAAATTAGAAAGGCCAACATTCAGTTAGAGCAGAAATTAGCTGATAATGTGAAAGTCAGCCCTAAGAGGTTTTTTTTCAGTACTTCAGTAAAAGTCAAAAAAGATGTGAAATCTAATAAGGACAGTAAAGGAGAAATAAAATATTCAGAAAAGAAGATAGCAAATGCTCAGAATTCATATTTTTCTAAAGTCTTCACCTGTAAAGGAGGTGGAAATCCCCCAGCAGCTACAGAGAATACTAATGAAGTTACTAAATGATTTGGAGGTTACACAGAATGAAGTACTGCTACAGTTAAAAAGGGTGAAATTAAATAAAACACAGTCACCAGATTATATTTACTCAAGGGTGCTCAAGGAGGTTACTCATTATATATGTACAATCTGTATATAGGGACAATTAATAAATGCAACTATCAAAGATGAATGTGACCAACATCTATCAAACAGAAGGGCATCAGTAAACAGCCATACAGGTTTCAGTAGAATTATAGTAGAATCTAATGATAAGGAAACCACAGAATTTTATACTAGTGATGCATGTAATATTTTTTATCTTGATTTTCAAAACACTTTGATAAGGCACTGTTTAAGAGGCTAATGATCAATCTAAAAGTAATTGAACACTAATGTTGTAGCTTAAACAAAGGAAATTATGGATGCAAGGATATTTTCAAAACTTTGGTGAAATGAAAGGTATGACCCACTGGAGCTGCTTCTGATGATTTTTAGGATTTTGAGCACTGCTGAATTAAGTGTCACTTTTATTTAGTTGCATTTTGGTTGTTGTGAACTTGTTAATTTTTTATCATTATTATTTTTTTTGCAACTCCATTTTGTTTTTCACAAGTGATGCAATTTTGTGTATTTTTGTTGTTATTAATGGCCACCTGTGTGGTGACTGGAGGCCTTGTCATGTGATGTCATCACCACAACAGTGTTTAAGCTGGTACCACAGTACTGCAAGCATCAAACATTTTGAAATTTATCATCATTTACATCTTTCAGGGAATTTGAACTTTGCAGGTCTTTTTTTTAACAAAGATAATTTGGTTACACATCGGACTTCTATGTAACTTTTGATTTTTTAGGTTCTGACTTTGCTAGTTTATTTTTAGTTTGATTTTTCTCTCTCTTGTTTTCCCAGTACTTTTCCTATGTTTTTGTCATTTTTTGGTCTTTTCAGAACACCATTGCTTTTTTATTTTATATACAGTGTATACTCACTATACGAATGAAAGATTGTAACCAAGAAGCTAGTTGTTTTGAGTCTGAAAATGTTTGTGTCATTAATTATTCTTGATCATTTTTTCATATGAGTATTGTTGCCCTTTATTAATTTTTACCTTTATTTACGTGTTTGGGTATTTCCTTCAACCGCCACCTTATCGTGGTGGAGGGGTTTGCGTGTCCCAATGATCCTAGGAGCTCTGTTGTCCGGGGCTTTATGCCCCTGGTAGGGCCACCCAAGGCAAACTGGTCCTAGGTGAGGGATGAGACAAAGAGCGGTTAAACAAACCTCCTATGATGAAAAACAATTTTGGATGGCGTTTTCCCTTGCCCGGACGCGGGTCACCGGGGCCCCACTCTGGAGCCAGGCCTGGAGGTGGGGCTCGATGGCGAGCGCCTGGTGGCCGAGCCTGCACCCATGGGGCTCGGCCGGGGACAGCCCGAAGAGGCAACGTGGGTCCCCCTTCCCATGGGCTCACCACCTATGGGAGAGGCCAAGGAGGTCAGGTGCAGTGTGAGGTGGGTGTTGGCCGAAGGCGGGGGACCTTGGCGGTCCGATCCTCGGCTACAGAAGCTGGCTCTTGGGACGTGGAATGTCACCTCTCTGAAGGGGAAGGAGCCTGAGCTAGTGCGCGAAGTTGAGAGGTTCCGGCTAGATATAGTCGGACTCACCTCGACGCACTACTTGGACTCTGGAACCAATCTCCTTGAGAGGGGCTGGACTCTGTACTACTCTGGAGTTGCCCCCGGTGAGAGGCGCCGAGTGGGTGTGGGTATACTTATTGCCCCCCCGACTTGGAGCCTGTACATTGGGGTTTACCCCGGTGGACGAGACGGTAGCCTCCCTTCGCCTTCGGGTGGGGGGACGGGTCCTAACTGTTGTTTGTGCGTATGCACCGAACAGCAGTTCGGAGTACCCACCCTTTTTGGAGTCCCTGGAGGGGGTGCTAGAGGGCATACCTTCTGGGGACTCCCTCGTTCTGCTGGGAGACTTCAATGCTCACGTGGGCAATGACAGTGAGACCTGGAAGGGCGTGATTGGGAGGAATGGCCCCCCCGATCTGAACCCGAGTGGTGTTTTGTTATTGGACTTCTGTGCTCGTCACGGATTGTCCATAACGAACACCATGTTCAAGCATAGGGGTGTTCATATGTGCACTTGGCACCAGGACACCCTAGGCCTCAGTTCGATGATCGACTTTGTGGTCGTGTCGTCGGACCTGCGGCCACATGTCTTGGACACTCGGGTGAAGAGAGGGGCGGAGCTGTCAACTGATCACCACCTGGTGGTGAGTTGGCTTCGATGGTGGGGGAGGATGCCGGTCAGGCGTGGTAGGCCCAAACGTGTTCTGAGGGTCTGCTGGGAACGTCTGGCAGAGCCCCCTGTCAGAAGTAGCTTCAACTCCCACCTCCGGCAGAACTTCGACCATGTCCCGAGGGAGGTGGGGGACATTGAGTCCGAATGGGCCATGTTCCGTGCCTCTATTGTTGAGGCAGCTGACCGGAGCTGTGGCCATAAGGTGGTCGGTGCCTGTCGTGGTGGCAATCCCCGAACCCGTTGGTGGACACCGGTGGTGAAGGATGCCGTCAAGCTGAAGAAGGAGTCCTACCGGTCCCTTTTGTCCTGTGGGACTCTGGAGGCAGCTGATAGGTACCAGCAGGCCAAGCGGAATGCGGCTTTGGTGGTTGCTGGGGCAAAAACTCGGGCGTGGGAGGAGTTTGGGGAGGCCATGGAGAACGACTTTCGGACGGCTTCGAGGAGATTCTGGTCCACCATCCGGCATCTCAGGAAGGGGAAGCAGTGCAGTATCAACACTGTATATGGTGGGGATGGTGCACTGCTGACCTCGACTCGGGACGTTGTGGGTCGGTGGGAGGAGTACTTCGAAGACCTCCTCAATCCCATTAACATGCCTTCCAATGAGGAAGCAGAGCCTGGGGACTCAGAGGTGGGCTCCCCCATCTCTGGGACTGAGGTCACCGAGGTGGTCAAAAAACTCCTTGGTGGCAGGGCCCCGGGGGTGGATGAGATACGCCCGGAGTTCCTCAAGGCTCTGGATGTTGTAGGGCTGTCTTGGTTGACACGCCTCTGCAACATCGCATGGACATCAGGGACAATGCCTCTGGATTGGCAGACCGGGGTGGAGGTCCCCCTCTTTAAGAAGGGGGATCGGAGGGTGTGTTCCAACTACAGAGGGATCACACTCCTCAGCCTCCCTGGAAAAGTCTATTCAGGGGTCCTGGAGAGGAGGGTCCGTCGGATAGTCGAACCTCGAATTCAGGAGGAACAGTGTGGTTTTCGTCCTGGTCGCGGAACAGTGGAGCAGCTCTATACCCTTAGCAGGGTCCTGGAGGGTGCATGGGAGTTTGCCCAACCAGTCTACATGTGTTTTGTGGACTTGGAAAAGGCATTCGACCGTGTCCCTCGGGGAATCCTGTGGGGGGTACTCCGAGAGTATGGGGTACCGGCCCCCCTGATAAGGGCTGTTCGGTCCCTGTACGATCGGTGCCAGAGCTTGGTCCGCATTGCCAAAAGTAAGTCGAACCCGTTTCCAGTGAGAGTTGGACTCCGCCAGGGCTGCCCTTTGTCACCGATTCTGTTCATAACTTTTATGGACAGAATTTCTAGGCGCAGCCAGGGCGTTGAGAGGGTCCGGTTTGGTGGGCTCAGGATTGGGTCACTGCTTTTTGCAGATGATGTTGTCCTGTTTGCTTCATCAGGCCGTGATCTTCAGCTTTCTCTGGATCGGTTCGCAGCCGAGTGTGAAGCGGCTGGGATGAGAATCAGCACCTCCAAATCCGAGACCATGGTCCTCAGCCGGAAAAGGGTGGAGTGCCCTCTCAGGGTTGGTAGCGAGATCCTGCCCCAAGTGGAGGAGTTCAAGTATCTCGGGGTCTTGTTCACGAGTGAGGGAAGAATGGAGCGTGAGATCGACAGGCGGATCGGTGCGGCATCCGCAGTAATGCGGGCGCTGCATCGGTCTGTCGTGGTAAAAAAGGAGCTGAGCCGCAAGGCGAAGCTCTCGATTTACCAGTCGATCTATGTTCCTACCCTCACCTATGGTCATGAGCTATGGGTAGTGACCGAAAGAACGAGAGCGCGAATACAAGCGGCTGAAATGAGTTTCCTCCGCAGGGTGTCTGGGCTTTCCCTTAAAGATAGGGTGAGAAGCTCAGTCATCCGGGAGGAGCTCAGAGTAGAGTCGCTGCTCCTCTGCATCGAGAGGAGTCAGATGAGGTGGCTCGGGCATCTGATCAGGATGCCTCCTGGACGCCTCTCTGGTGAGGTGTTCCGGGCACGTCTAACCGGGAGGAGGCCCCGGGGAAGACCCAGGACACGCTGGGGGGACTATGTCTCTCGACTGGCCTGGGAACGCCTTGGGATTCTCCCGGAAGAGCTAGAAGAAGTGGCCGGGGAGAGGGAAGTCTGGGCATCTCTGCTCAAGCTGCTGCCCCCGCGACCCGACCTCGGATAAGCGGGAGACAATGGATGGATGGATGGATGGGTATTTTGTGTTCTGTTTGTTGCCATCATCTTTGCTTCTTGCTGGTCATTTGACTTGGATACTTACTGTGTAGTGTGTACTACTTAATCCTATGTAACTTTGGAATTTTATCCATGGTAAGTTATAAACTCAATATAACATTAAATGTGAGTATTTACAGGATAAAATTAAAATAAAAAAGCAATAGAGAACAAAGTTAAAGTTTACACAAAAAAGTTAGCACCAAAGCTGCTCCAATGGGTCTATAAACTAACAGCATTAAAAATAGACTTACTAGATAAATATCCAGGAGGAGTCTAGAAAGCTTAAACAGTCTCATGGTGCTTAGTAAAGTGGAAGCAGTTTGGATGACTTTGGATTTTCATTCCAAAGTTTGTGAACAATAACAGAAAAATATAATCCATTTTAACATGTTTTGTAGGAGAAATGACAGTAGAGTAGTAGGAGGAGACATATGGAGGGACAAGCAACAATCTGAATCAGTTATAGTGTTTGGATATCAGCTGCAGAACCTTCTGCCAGCACAGAATTGTAGGAGCCCAGCTTTGAGAGAAAAATATGTTTCTGAGTGGTGTAAGTAGTCAGTTGTTGTGAATTGTGGGAAGAAAGAATTGGCCATACTGGGTTAATGTAGAAATTTGTTGACTCAAACGAGATAAGGAATTATCAAAGGTCACACTAAGATTCTTAAACAGATTTTATTGTTGAATGGTGATTTTGTCAAGTACCATGCTTGAATAAAAATCTGTGACTGGAGAAGGATAAAACATAGATGAACCTGGAGAGGTTACGTTTAAAAGAATGATTATTCAGCCTTGATGAAATAGCATAGAAAAAATTACAGATTTGCTCTGACATCTGTGGGTTGAAAGATGGAAATGAAAGAAAGATATGGGGATCATTGCTATTGTAGATAGATAGCACTATAACCCGACACACAGACACTGGAGGCACAAGTCCAAGCACACATTATTTATTTTTCTTTTTACACAGTTCCAGCAAGCACAAACACATTTTCTTTACTTTTCTTTTGCTTATCTTCTGTTTACTTTTCCTTCTTTTCTTTTCCTTCTTTCTCCACTCCACCTTGACAAGCTTCATCCACCTCTCCCGACTCTGCCTTCCCAAGTAGTGGTTGCTGGCTCCTTTTATAAGGCACCAGGAAGTGCTCCAGTTACTTGTTAACCTAATTCTGGCAGCACTTCCGGGTGTGGTGGAAGAGCCACTCTCCAAGGCTCAGCAGCAGCTGAAGCACCCCCTGGCGGTGCCCCCAGATCCCACTAGAGCTGTATCCAACTCCATCTCCCATGAAGCCCTGTGGGAGTCCGAGGCACAGCTGCAACACAGGGGGGTTGCCATCTAGCGTCCTGGGGGAAGTAATGCTCTGGCCATGCTTGCTCCCCCAGTCCTTCCAGCGTGGAAGCGTCCTGGCCATTCGTCTCACTATAGAGGTGGTGAGGAAAGGAAATATGAGAGACACATGTCAAAAGAAAAAAGAACCTGGCAGTCATCTTTAAGGCACACTTGTACAAAACTTCTCATGATAGGATGGTGATTTATGCAATGAGACAAAAAAGGACCAATTAAAAAATTAACATTTAAACCAGTCCAAACATAACCCATTATTCCTACTTTATGTAGAGGTAGATAAAGAGGGAGTGAAAAAGAAAACAACTATAAATCTAAAAGGAAGAGTGGCCAAAACCCCAATAGGGCCAGCTTCTAAAAAGAAAAAGATCCTCATTCCTATTTTTATATTTATAGAATAAAATGTTTTATTGATTTAATGTTTCTATCTTATATACAGTAATCCCTCCTCCATCGCGGGGGTTGCGTTCCAGAACCCCCCGCGAAAGGTGAAAATCCGCGAAGTAGAAACCATATGTTCATATGGTTATTTTTATATATTTTAAGCCCTTATAAACTCTCCCACACTATTATAAACATTTCCCGCACAATTATACAGCATAAACCCTTTGTATTCTCTTAGATATTAGGTAAGATTCGTTGAAATTATGTATGTAAACACAGTTTATATACAGTAAAACCTAAATATTATTTTAAAGATATCGAGCGTTTCCGATATCACATATGTTACAGCCATTACGACAGACAGGCCACCAGCAATAAATACGTACAATGCAAGAAAAATTGTATACAGTAAAATCTGTGTATAGTGACACTAAACTATGTACATGTAATAAGTACTGTACATAGATAATTAATTATGGTTACTCACCAACAATGACACGACGACTTGTCCGATAACAATGAGTTTAATTTTACTGCACAACAAAGGATAGCGTTACAGCTCTTCTAAAGGAGCCTCTTCAGGCGACTGTGTAGCACAGCTGTTGTTCTTCTTTCAGCACTCTTCAATCCAAATCCCTAAAGCAGATTCCATCCAGACTACTGCCTTATCACGTCCACTTGGTCCCTGGTTAAAGGACACTGCGGCTGTAGATCTTATATGCTTTTCCTCCTTTTTAAATAAAAAGAATCGTGGACTCATTGATGCCTGCAGCGGTGTAGCTGTTCCCTTCCTTCAACATATCCAAAACTTTTACCTTTTCTGCAATCATTTGCATCTTCTGTTGGCGCTTGGACACGGCCCCTGAAGCAGTAGCAGGAGCACGTTAATGCTGAATGAGTGAGATGAGACTTCCTGGTTAATGCAGCACTCCGTCGCTGAGCCAATCAGCAGCACACAGGAACTTAACTGCGTGCTCTGATTGGGTAGCTTCTCAGCCATCTGCCAATAGCATCTCTTGTATGAAATCAACTGGGCAAACCAACTGAGGAAGCAAGTACCAGAAGTAAAAAGACCCATTGTCCGCAGAAACCCGCGAAGCAGCGAAAAATCCGCGTTATATATTTAGATATGCTTACATATAAAATCCGCGACAGAGTGTAGCTGGAAATTTACTCTTATGGAATACATGAAATAAATGGATGTTAGTTTCAATTTCTGTACTAATTGATACAAATACTCTGTAATGTTCATTTTGTAAACATACTGTCACTAAAAAAATACTTATTGAGACCTACAATCTTTTTGGCAGCATAGAACTAGCCAGATGGCTTACAGATACACCTGTTCTGTTCCCAACCAGGCCAGTCTAAAATTGTCAGTTAACCTAACATGTACTGTACATCTTTGTCATTTGGGAGAAATGGAGAATACATAACAGTTTATAGACATAGTGATAATGCACAAAATCCACATAAACCTCTTAGAGTGTCCATGGTATAGACCAGTTTCTTTAAATAAACAAACAAACAAACAAATAAATAAAAAAACAACATTTTGCAACCAATAAAGTGCTTTCTTATATAATATCAAAACACAAACTGAATTTGTTAAAGAAAGACATTTGCTATCAAGCCTTCAACAATTGTTCATTCTTACAGTATATATATTCTTACAGCATCCAAGCTACTAGAGGTGCTGCTTTTCCTGGGTACAGAAAATACTTTTGATACAGTTGAATGGGGATATTTATTTACTATAATGGAATAAACTATATACTCCAGCTCTGAAGCTTTTGTTCATATTAAAAAATTATATTTTGTTTTAGAATGATGATCAAGACAGAGCAGCCTATTACCACCAATGCTGTTTGCTATTGCTATCAAGCTATGGCTCTTCACCTGAAATCAGTGATCCAAAGGGAAGCACATGTGCTGATGATGGGGTGCTCTGCATTATTGCCCCTATTCATCATTGCCACATCATTTGTACCAACTACACAAATTCTATCGAATTTCTGAATTCAAGGTTAACTTGGGTAAAAGCATATTACATGTCCTGCATATAGGTTTCAATCATACCAGTTGTATTTAATTTTCTCATAACAGGTCAAATAACTAGGAGTTACAGTTACCAAAAGATTTATTCAAAATAAATTTGATGCAACTGAAGAATTAAAATTGTTAAAATAAATAACTTTCCAAAGTTACTGTTATGTACTGAAGATGTTCCAAGCACAAAGTTCCCAAAAATAAACAAATAGCTACTAGAGAGGGAAAACTGTCCAACCTGATATAGTTACAAAGAGGGCAAAAAGATTCTTTATAAATAAATAGATTTATTTTAACAAATAGCACTGTTAAACAAAAATAAACACAAAGGCACAAAAGCCAATGCCTTCAAATTAGGCAAATCAGAGGCAAAGTCCCAGTACACTACACAAAGAATGGTTGAACAATTCAGAGCATAAGATATAATAATGAAAATCCAGGAATCACAAAAGTAATCAAAAGAGCAATACACACAGGATAACTCAACACCACCATGAACACATTCACAATGAACCACAAGGGACTGTGGGTTTTCTTCAACCATTGTAGAGCTAAAAGCAGTCTCTTATCATGAGGAGCAGGTGGCCCTGCCTTCTGGGGACAACCCACAAAACACATAGAATGTAACCGAAGATATTTGGACATTGTGACAAGAAGAGACATGAGACATGGCAAAGGTTTGGGGCAGCCACCCATATAATCTGTATCCTGGCTGCAAAAAGTAAAAGTTTTAAGGTAAGTCAAGTTTACAAGACAGAGTCCAAAACAGAACTGCCTTCCAGAGGAAGGGAGTGAGGCTTTATAGGAAGTCTGGGGGAAGTGATATCATCCTCGGGGCCGCGGCCGGAAGTGATGTCGTCCTCGGGCCCGGGACTGGAAGTGGCGTGTCCCAAGTTGAGGCAGTGGCTCCTGGTGGGATTTCCCAGGAAAGGTCTGCAGAGAACTTAGAAAGAGCGTTAATGCACCCCGCCACCCCCTGGGCAGATGTGTTACCATTATTCTCCAAGCCCTTCAGCTGCCTCCTATTCACACGTGTGTGACAACGTATAGAAACTGAATAATCAACAAAGTTAACATAAAATACAAATTAAACATAAATGAGTTTTGAACCCCAGCTAAGATGGGAACCCTGACTGAAACATGGCACTTACTGAACTGTCAGAGTACAGTAATCCCTCGCTATATCGCGCTTCGCCTTTCGCTGCTTCACTCTATCACGAATTTTATATGTAAGCATATTTATATATATATTGCGTATTTTTTGCTGGTTCGCGGATTTCTGCGGACAATGGGTCTTTTAATTTCTGGTACATGCTTCCTCAGTTGGTTTGCCCAGTTGATTTCATACAAGGGATGCTATTGACAGATGGCTGAGAAGCTATCAAACTTATTTTTCTCTCTCTCTCTCTTGCGCTGACATTCTCTGATCCTGACGTAGGGGGATTGAGCAGGGGGGCTGTTCGCACACCTAGACGATACGGACGCTCGTCTAAAAATGCTGAAAGATTATCTTCACGTTGCTCCCTTCTGTGCAGCTGCTTTGTGAAGCGACATGCTGCACGGTGCTTCACATACTTAAAAGCTCGCAGGGCACGTATTGATTTTTGATTGTTTGTTTTTCTCTGTCTCTCTCTCTCTCTCTGCTCCTGACGGAGGGGGGTGTGAGCTGCCGCCTTGAACAGCTTTGTGCCGAGGTGCTTCGCATACTTAAAAGCCAAACAGCCCTATTGATTTGTTTGCTTTTCTCTCTCTCTCTGTCATTATCTGCTTCTGACGCGCACTCCTTGAAGAGAAAGATGTTTGCATTCTTTTAATTGTGAGACGGAACTGTCATCTCTGTCTTGTCATGGAGCACAGTTTAAACTTTTGAAAAAGAGACAAATGTTTGTTTGCAGTGTTTGAATAAAGTTCCTGTCTCTCTACAACCTCCTGTGTTTCTGTGCAAATCTGTGACCCAAGCATGACAATATAAAAATAACCATATAAACATATGGTTTCTACTTCGCGGATTTTCACCTTTCGCGGGTGGGTTCTGGAACGCAACCCCTGCGATGGAGGAGGAATTACTGTTGTTCTTTTTAAACCCACAAACCACTTACCAATAGATACAACTGTACCTTTCATTATTTTTAAAACTAAAAGATCATGAATAACAAATTCAATCGTACAAATACTTAAAATTGAGAGGAGCTATGGGGCTACCTATTTTCCAGCTTTATCATTTTGTACTTTGATACTGTGGAGGGAAAAATTAATGAAAATGTATCTACTTGGTTAACCATATAAAGTAAACCCTGCACAAACTCTTCTGTACATGCTTTCATATGTGCACCTAAAATGACTAATTATCACCAAATAACCAGTAATCTGGGTGTTCATCATTCAAATAAAATAGGTACCAATATTTGAGACATGTTAATGCCAATATGTTACTGTCAATTGCGGTCATGCACAATAAATATTTATTCCAGACATGCTTAAACTGTTCAGTATCTATTTTGTGGAATTCAGTTTATGTATCTTGACTTTTAGAGATCTCAATAGTTACATATTAAACACAATCTTCCAGTAACATACAGTATTTCTTTACTATATGCGCTTGGGGTTTTGTCCGGTATCTCCTCTGGGGTCCACCATGGCCTATTAGTGGGCTATAGCCCACAGTTTGGGAAACACTGCTTAAGTTAAAATGGGGTTAACTAATCTATTCTTCAAAAGTTTAAATTGATTGTTACAAAAACCAACATAAACTATAGGTTCTCAGTAACAACATTAAATCAGCAATAAAACCAAGCGTTGATTGTTATGATAATTTAAAAAAGCCTATTACTCACTTCTGAATTTAAAGTAAAAAATGTCTGTTCTATAGGGATTACATTTATTCTATATTGACCATATGAACCCAACACATTTCCAGGCTTAATTTGTTTCATAGGATTTTTTATGCAATATTCTGACTTTTTTCCTTTGTGTCTAATTTTTATAAAAGTTGTTAAAAATCATCTAGTAATATGTCTCTGAAGCACATTTAGCACAAACTTTACCTGAATAACACTGACCTCTTTGACATGCTGTGAAACAGTTCTGCTTTAGTCATGTACTAATCAATTACTCACAGGTTTATATCCTACAGTGTTTATTTCTCTGAATGGTTATTGTTTTATTTAGTATATAAGGTCTTAGCCTTTCCCTTCTCCAACACAATATAAATCACTCATCATTATGTACCCCCTGGTAACAAAGTCTAACTAAAATCATTTTAAAATGCTGAGTTCAAGCTTACCAAAATAATCCTCTACTGTATATAAACCGTACCACATTTTATAAAGTACAGTAAGGTAATGCATGCTGCAGAAACCCTTTAATGCTTTATCTTAACAAACTTTCATTGGTTTATTTAATTTTAATGCTCTGTTTTTCACTTATCCTATTATATGTGATAAATGTATGTATTGCACATTTCATGTTTCTATGCACATTAGACAACAGCTTGTGTATCAAGGAATGAAGATCTGAGGCTCTATGAAAAGGAAAATGATCATTGAAAGTAAGGGATGAGTAATAAAGTGTGTCTAGTGATGACCAGGAGACAGGATTCACTGACTTTAATCTATTGCTTTCTGCCAAAATCAAACAAGTTTGGCACTGCAAGACTTTTTTAAGTTTGAAGGCAGTGCAGTCCAACTTCTTCTGCTCAGCAAAATCATCACTTGAAGGGTTTATATATAGTGGATTCAGAAAGTATTCAAAGCTCTTCACTTTCTGCACATTTTAGATTTACTTAGAAATGGGTAAGTCTATACTTAATAACCCATAATGACAAAGGTTTGGAAATGTAATGAAAATCAAAAACTGATATCTCTCATTCAGACCAGCAGTGTCTCTGGCTTCAGCACTTACTGGGGGCTTAGCCCCCCTCCCTTATAATACTGCCACTTCAACATATGGGTTACATCTAAAAGCAGGGGGGTCCCCCATGGAATCTTTTGTGCCATTGAAGAATGGTGTGGGATCTACACAGTTGAAAAGTATTTTTGAACATATTGTCAGAACATAGAATGGGGGGAAGAAGAGCTGGGCTCTCGAAGATCAGTTAATGGAAACCAAAGTTCATTAAACAGGTTGGAGAGAGGAGTCTAAAAGATCAGGAGTCGGATGCCTGAAATCAGAGGCTAAAGCTCTGAAAGAACCCCAGCCCATGATGCCACTGACCCTTTGCTCTGGCACTCCAAATTTTGGTCAAGTTTTTGCCTTAATTATCCTTAGGATCTGTCTAAACCAGGGCAGCACGGTGGCGCAGTGGGTAGCGCTGCTGCCTCGCAGTTGGGAGACCTGGGGACCTGGGTTCGCTTCCCGGGTCCTCCCTGCGTGGAGTTTGCATGTTCTCCCCGTGTCTGCGTGGGTTTCCTCCGGGCGCTCCGGTTTCCTCCCACAGTCCAAAGACATGCGGTTAGGTGGATTGGCGATTCTAAATTGGCCCTAGTGTGTGCTTGGTGTGTGGGAGTGTTTGTGTGTGTGTCCTGCGGTGGGTTGGCACCCTGCCCGGGATTGGTTCCTGCCTTGTGCCCTGTGTTGGCTGGGATTGGCTCCAGCAGACCCCCGTGACCCTGTCTTCGGATTCAGCGGGTTGGAAAATGGATGGATGGATGGATCTGTCTAAACCTTGACTGGACTCAACCTGTAGCAAACTGAATCAATTGTGCATAGATTAGAAAGCCACAGATATGTGTATATAATATCCCACAATTCACACTTCATGTCAGAACAAAAACCAAGCAATGAAGTCCAAGAAACTCTCTATAGATCGTCTCAGTCAAATTATGACAAGGCATTGATCATGTCGTGGGTAAAAAAACATTTCTAACAGAAGCATAGTGACCCCAATAGTTGTGAAATGATAAAAGTTTGGAACCACCTTCAAAGAGTTGGCCGTCCAAACAAACTGAGTGACAGGGTAAGAATAGTCTTGGTCAGGGAGGTGATGAAAAACCCAATGGTTACTCTATCAGAGCTTTAGAAGCCCTCTACTGAGATGGGAGAACATGTCAGAAGAATGACCATCTCAGCAACACTTCACTAATCATGTATTAACAGAGGAGTGGCCAACTCTTTTTTGGAGTTTGGCACACAGCATTGAAAAGATTCTACAAGCATGAGGAGAAAAGATTCTCTGGTCTGATGAGGCAAAAATGCACCTCTTTGGGTAGAATTCCAAGCACTGTGTCTAGCAAAGAATAAGCACTTCTCATCACCTGCCTAATACCATTCCTACATTGAAGCATGGTAGTAACAGCATCATGCTAAGAGGGTGGTTCTCAGCAGCAGGGACAGGGAGACTGGTCAGAATTGAGGGGAGAGTGAATATAGCAAAATACAGAGAAGTCCTTGAAGAAAACCTGCTCCAGAGTGCATGCCAACTCAGACTGGGATGACGGTTCAACTTTCACCAAGACAATGACCCAAAGCATATAGCCAAGACAATGCTGGAGTGGCTTCGGAACAATTCTCTTACTGTCCTTGAGTGGCCCAGCCAAAGCACAGACTTAAACCCCATAGAACATGTAGGGAGAAAGAAACTTGAAGAATGGAGTATGCAGACACTTCCCATCCAATCTAATGGAGCTTGCGAGGATCTGCCAGGAAGAATGGGATAAACTGCACAAATCCAGGTATCCAAAGTTTGAAGAGAGTTACCCAAGAAGACTCAAAGCTGTAAAGTACTGAATTAAGGGTCTGAATACTTTCATTGACATGTCTTTTTCCTGTCAAATATCAAAGTGGAATGAGTTAAAGTGGCTGACAGCTCTAAACTAATCCAGCAACAGCCTGCAATGGATTCCCATCCTACCTAGACTCAGTTTCAGCCTTGTATCCAATACTAAGGATCAAGAAATTAATTAATCATTTCACCATATCACATCAACTTTCTCTTATTTTTCCTTCTGTAAGAACTTTCACTTTTGATTATGACAGACTTGAAAATGTGCAGCTTGTGGCAACATGACTTGGAGTGACAATAAATAATGTATTATAGGAATAAGTTGTTAAGAAAACAAATAGATCCAGCAGACCCCCGTGACCCTGTGTTCAGATTCAGCGGGTTAGAAAATGGATGGATGGATGGATAGATACACTAAAATCAAAAGATAAAAGAAATAGAAATGTTCGTATTATGATATATGCATGAGTTTCAAAGAAATCAAAAAGAATATTAATTTGTGATTATTCTAGACCATGACATTTTATACATTTTGCAGAGAGTATATACTTTTTCCACAATGTTTACGGCATTGCAGGATGATTTGTCATTCTGACAACATTTTGGAGTCAGCATTGTTTTTGTACTGGGATGCTTACTGTGCACAATTTGCATGGTTGTCTCTGTGTTTGCCTGGTTTCCTTCCTGCAGACCCAAAGATGTTGTCAGATCAGTTAGAATAGCTGTATTTTCTTAGTGAGTGTGCCTGTTCCACATTTGCGCTTTACAGCACAACTCTGAATACACACTAGCCCATTCTTGACAGGCTCACCATCCTGACACCCATAAAGTTTAAGATCTTTCAGAATTGCACACCCCACCCACCACTGATGACTGCAGTGTAAGCTGCCAGGTTAAAAATGTTCTCCTGTAGCAAAGCCAAATAGGATGTTTGTTTTCCTGTGACAGCTGAATATGTTACCAGGTTGACACTGTAAGTAAAGTCAATCTCAGTGGCATTTTTCATTTGTGTAACACTGATGCAAGGCAGATGAATGTTTGCTTTAATTTACTGGGTGTAGCAAAAATGAATAGACTTAACAAAGTTGAGAAGAGTTGGGGAATTGCCCCGTATAATGTGCAGAGGAATGGCGAAAAAAATGATGAAAAGTCAGATCAAACAAGAAACATTTGACAACAGACAGCAGTAAGGTTGTGATTTCTATACAAAATGGCAACCGGAAGGACGTATGGCTGGAAGTGACATCATAAAGGAAAGGCAGAAGTGAAATCATCAGGGTGGGACTGGAACCACTTATCTTGTGAGAATTCACTCACCTCAGGACTTGTTGGCTTCCTCCTAAGTCACTCAGGTGTCCCACCACTCAGTCCCTTACGCTGTAATAAAAGAAGAATCATATAGCTTATATGATCCAACAACTGCTTTCCCGCTGACCATTATCCTTTATAGCCCTGAGCTTCATTATTGAAAATAATCTATCTATCTAATGTATGAAGACATCAGTCATCATAAGAATTTTTATTTGATAAACAAGTAGATATGGAACAAACCAATATGAAAGGAACGATGCAAGAGTAACAGCCAATCTGTGACCAACAGGTCAAAATAACCAATGGGCCAACATGAAATGAGCAGTTCAAACCACCACCATGCAAACATGAAATTGAGGTAAGGCAGACTTCTAACAAATAACCAACTGGTGAAAACAAGTAAGCCAAGAGATCTGTAGTTGTATCCTTCTTCTTGTGCACTGACTGCCCTTTACATTTGGGACCTTTCGTGTGGGATCTTCAGCTAATATGGTTGCTTTTACCTCTAACATTATCAGACTGCTCAGATTTTTGATGGAAAAATGAATGATTGAAGGTTTTTGTAAAGCTGAATTATTCTGGAGCCTTTCAGAATCCTGTGTGCCAGGCTGCTTAGGGATGAGTGAAAACAGCAAGTCTTGGGATCTTCAGGAATCTCAAAAGACTTGATTTCAGATGGCTGACTGGGACCTTGGCTTTTTAAACTGTCATCAAGCCCATTTTCAAATTGGCTTCTTCTGTTAGGTCTGATGAGACTGGTATAATGTCTCTTCTTTAAGATAATTTATTCAGAAGTTTGTAATGTAACACGTTTGCTACAGATTGTTGAAATAATGAAGAATCCAGAGATTTCAGGTAAATTCCTCTTCCTTTCTCCAACATCACATCTACTGTACACAGTATACAATGAAAGATTTATATACAAATCCATACAGTCTATATACAGCAATATAACTGAACTAAGCACACGCTGGGGTTAATTATACTGCCTTTCATGAAATTTAATAGAGTAAATAATAGGCAGTGCTTGGTGACCACTCATATATGATAGGCAGTGATGACTTTCTATCATAGGAATGCTGCTTAAAAACAGACATTAAAACATGCAATTTTTCTGGATACATAAAAAGTGAGACCTGTTAATTATTTTAGTCATGTATCATGTACAGCAGACCTAACCAGTGATGTCAAGTCACATTTAATTTACATGAAATCCTCCTGACACAAGTAATTATGTTGAATTATGGTAAGAACACCATAAACAAACTTACTGGAACATCAACAGCAACCTCACAAGGAAACATTGCTTCTCACCTCATCATTAAAAGAAGCAGGAAGTGACATGTTGAAGTAAAATAATGAAAATAATGTGGCATCCAGATAGATATCCCAATTATTCTGCTGGTTGCTGAATAATTTGTTAAGGGCTATGAAATACAAGCATCAATAGCAAAAAGTGTAAATAAAGCTAATGAATCTGATTATAAACAAATAACAGAACTTACCACTTTATGTTATCATCAGTCTTCCAAGCAATTCGCTTGGAAATGACACACTACAATATTTTACAAAGGCTCTGGTTTAGTTTCGAAAGATTAAGTAAACAAATACTTTTGCAAAAGCAATATACAGGGGTGGACAAAAGTAGGTTTACAGAAATAAATGCTGGTTATAATTGTTACATTTAAGCACACTTTAATAATAATAAGAAGACAAATAAGAAGACAAGTATTAGAAATAAATAATACAGTGATTAACAAATAAATAATAGTGCAAGAATAAACTCTGTGTTTCACATCCTCACAACTGTAAACCTACTTTTTCCCTCCTCTGTATATATTGTGACAAATAGATACACTCAATTTATAAAGAAAACACTTTTTCTTTTAATAGTGGTACACTGTAAAAAAATGTTAAATTTACAGTAAAGTTCTGGCAGCTGTGGTTGCCAGAATTATACCATAAAAAAGAAGGTGACAATATTTTTAGGTCTATGGTACACTTTAAAAAATTTTATATTTACGGTAATAAACTGGCAGATTGCATCAATAAAGTAACAACAACCGACAGCAAACATGTATCATTTAATTATATACATTGGAAAGAATTCAATGCTAATGGAAGTTATAGCACATTGTTTGATGGATAAGTAAAATTTACTTTTGTGGTGCATGGTGTCCTACAGGTATGACAGCTTATCAAATACAACCCACCATAAATCAGCTTCCATAACCTCAAGAAACCTTCAGCACACAGGAAAAAATAAGTCTGCTAACTTTGTTTAAGTTTTTTTCCCTACTGTTCAAAGGTATGTGATTCACCAGGCACAATATGGTAAAAGAGGGTGTTTCCTTATGCAAATATCGTAACTTCGGTGTTACTAAAACAGCGCTTTACTGTTTTACATTTTACGGTTGTTTACCTTCGCTATTTAACCTACTACAGTTTTTTAAGTGTAACTTGTATCAGTAAATGGTATATAGCATATTTTGAAGGTAGAAAAATATTGACTTTACAGAACTTGGCTGTAAAAAATAATGAAATGTATTGTTTAACATATACAAGTTATTTTCAGTAGGACATAGAGTAACTTTCCTTTTTTTCAGAAAAGGTATTTTACTTTCACCATTTACAGTATTTTTACCATTAAATTTACTGACATATTTTACAGTGCAGAGTTGTACATTCAAGTAATGTGATCGCTACAAGACAGCAATATTTAAATTAAGCCTTCCTCTTTCGTCCCAATACAGGGACTCATACACCAGGTAGCATCGGTTAGTGGTGGTAGGGAGACTCCAACCCCCATTTAAACTTTAATAAAACACTCCCATTGCCAAAAGCTATAACCCAACATTAAATACATCCATCCATCCATCCATTTTCCAACCCGCTGAATCCGAACACAGGGTCACGGGGGTCTGCTGGAGCCAATCCCAGCCAACACAGGGCACAAGGCAGGAACCAATCCTGGGCAGGGTGCCAACCCACCGCAGACATTAAATACAACTGTTTGAAATCCAACATGAAACAAATCTTAATTAACAGTTTAATTTTAGGTATAGTGCTGCAGAGCCTCCTGGGATGTCAGTGCTGTCTGTCACTACAATATATAACAAATGAAACAAAAAGAAAAATCAGGAATTCCCCAACAAAGCTACTGTGAGGCTTAGGAACGATTCTGAGGCCACATTGTCAAGGATGGTATATTTAAAGTGCACTTAGTTCCCTCAAAGATTCTCTACTTTGGTCTGAGGTGACTAGTTTGTGATATCTGTATATAACAGAAAAAGATATCTTCCAACTTTATTTGCAGATTTTGTTTTCAACAGAAAGTCTTCAACCCACTTTGAAATGTAGGCTGTGGCTATGAGAATGCATTGGAAGTCATTTGCAGTTTTGAGAATGGTCCAGTTAAATTAGTCCCAACGAGCTACAGGATACCTTTTGATAAAATGAATATATTTAATGAATATTTGATATATATGTTTATTAGAAAAAAATACTCTGTCAATAAAGAATAGTTGTGAGTCACTGTTATAAATCTATCCATAATGAAGGTCCTTTCTTACACCAGGCTGGTGGAACTGCCATATGCTCTTGCTTAGTGCAGCATGGCAGACTGATCAATCTTAACAGAACAGTGTCTTTTATCAGTTTCTTTCATTTACATTACACTATTTAGGAAGCATTACAATTTATACCAATCAGCACATATATAAATGATATATTCTAATAAAATCCCTAGATGTTAATATTATTTAAACTTCCTAAAATAGTTAAACAGATTAAAAGTCTTGAGTAAACATCTGATTCATAGACTAAGGCTTGTTATATGTAAGTTGTTATCGGAGAACAAAATAAAGATGTTAAAGTGTCACATGATCATATCTATAGTTTGATGTGCTGATACAAATGATGTCAGGATGACATAATTAAACAGGCACTCATAGATTCATGCAGAAACTGTTTCCTTTACAGTATTTAATAAATGTTTACTATAAAAATGTGGCTGCACATATTTACCTTAATACTTTTTTGCTGTTTATCACATTCAGCAATTTTAAGATAAAAATAGTTAACCTCTAAATAGCTTATCAGTTGTTATTTAGAAATTTTACATTAGAAAAATGCAGTTGTTTATGTCTACTAACATTCAATGCGAATACAATCTACAGCAACAGGCAGTCCATGTTTTTGTGATTCCACTCTGCCCACAAAAGGGAGATGAATGAAACTCCTAAAAGAGTATTTAGGCTTCCTTTTTGGGTTTAATAAGTCTTCTACTTCCAAACAAGAGTTGTCCCTCTACAATGAAAGTGAAACCACTTTAATTACTTAAGTACATTAAAAAGATATATTACTTGATTGACCTTATTATACTAACTACTTACTTTGAATTTGGTGGTGCATGATCCTGAAATTTTGTTTCTGTGACTTATTAAAACTTGATTTGGATTATCATACAGAAACAAATTATGAATCCTATACCACTTTGAGGAAACTTTAAGAAAATGCATCATTAAATGCCAAATAAATACTTTGATACAGAGCAACAGTATATACAGATGCACAGTAACTGTCAAGTAAGCAACAAAGCAAACTAATGGATAAGAAACAAGTCCCATTTTATTAGTTACACTGTACCTTCATTATAGATTTGTCTGTTAGATAAACATATTGCGTTTTCTACACAGCAATCCTTACCTACAAGAGTTCCTACTGTGGATAAAATTGTTTGTGCGTATCTCACTGTGCAGGGATCTTCCAACAACAACAACAACATTTATTTATTTATATAGCACATTTTCATACAAATGATGTAGCTCACAGTGCTTTACATAATGAAGAAAGAGAAAAAAGTCAAAATAAATAAGAAAAATAGAATTAGGGAACACTAATTAACATAGAATAAAAGGAAGGTCCGATGGCCAGGGAGGACAGAAAAAAAAAATAAAAACTCAAGACAGCTGGAGAAAAAAAAACAAAATCTGCAGGGGTTCCAAGGCCACGAGACCACCCAGCCCCCTCTAGGCATTCTACCTAACATATATGACCTCAATCACTCTTCATGGTATTTAGGGTTCACATGGAAGAACTTGATGATGATGGTCATATGGACCTCTGGCCTTCAATCCATCAATGTGGGGACATCACAGTGCTTTGATCGGGTGGTGGTGGTGCAGCTCATCACCACAGAAATCTGGAAAAAGAACAGCAGAGAAAGTAGGGGTTAGTATGGATTATGGAGCCATCAGGAATTATACTGATAATTAAATGCATATACAGAGTATTATGATTAAACTAAAATGAAGCTATGAGAAAGCCATGTTAAAATAATGAGTTTTTAACATTTTTTTAAAGTGCTCCACCGTATTAGCCTGGCGATTTCCTATTGGTAAACTATTCCAGATTTTAGGTGCATAACAGCAGAAGGCCGCCTCACCACTTCTTTTAAGTTTAGCTCTCGGAATAATAAGCAGACACTCATTTGAAGATCTAAGGTTACGATTTGGAGTGTAAGGTGAAAGACATTCTGAAATACAGGATGGAGCGTGATTATTTAAGGCTTTGTAAATCATAAGCAGTATTTTAAAGTCAATTCTAAATTGCACAGGTAACCAATGTAGTGACATCAAAACTGGAGAGATGTGCTCGAGTTTTCTTTTCCTAGTTAAGATTCTAGCAGCTGCATTCTACACTTGTTGCAATCGATTGATGTCTTTTTTAGGTAGTCCTGAGAGGAGTGTGTTACTGTAATCCAGCTGACTGAAAACAAAAGTGTGAAGTAATTTCTCAGCATCTTGCAATGTTATAAGAGGTCTAAGTTTTGTATATTTCTTAAGTAAAAAATGCTGTCCTAGTAATCTGATTAATATGTGATTTCAAATTCAGGTCAGAGTCAATAGTTACCCCTAAATTCTTTACATGAAGTGTAACAATTACTTAATGTGAAATGCATTTAGATGTTTAGCAATTAATTTGCCTATTTGTTTATAAAGATTTTTAAAAGCAGAAAGAATATACTGCCCTAATGTCCCAAATAAAGTCAATATAGTCTGAAATGGCTTGTACAGAATATCCAATTACAAGCTGTCATTAGCTAACTACAAAGCTGAAGTTAGCTGCTTATTTGCAATTTTAACAGCACATCGTTTAATTAGAATGTTCCCTGGCCCTCTGTCACTTAAAACCACTGCACTATTATAGTCCTTTGAAAACTAGTTTGGTTTCTCCTTCCCCAAAGACTAAAATGTATTTTGTGGAGTTCAGCAAAGTTTCTATGATTTTGACAAACTCACAGCAAAGCATGCTCTATAGTGTTCCCTCATCACTAGTCATAATATCCATCTTTCCTATTGTGAGAGCACACTTCATATTGTATGTGGCTCTCCACCAAGTAGGCTGGAAAATTTGGACAGCACTGGTCTACAATGTATCAGCTTTAGTCGTAAGCACCATAACAAAATTCTGGCAGCACATTTTGCTAATATTTTTCAGCCTAACCAACAGTCAATGTTTATTATAATATAGTCAACAGCATTTCCTGATAAGGGAAATATAATCTATCAGCATCTGCTGCTTTATACTACTGTTTCACAGTAGCTCCCTAAACATTGGTGGGTAACCCATCTCCTATCCAACTTGGGCTTCACAAGATATTGGCACACTCAACGATTTATTTGATGGAACTGGGCTTGCCTCTTTCCAGTTCCTTAAAGACAAATATACAATCCCTTCTTCCTCTTTCTTTTTGTATTTACAGATTAAATCTGTTTTCTGGACATGTTGTCTTGTTTCCAATCATTCGTTATTTGACTATTTTGTCTCATCTTCGTTTTCCACTAGACACATTTTCTATTTGTATTCCTGTTTTTGTGTGTAAAGTTATTCATAGACTTTATCATTATCCTAGGAAGCATTTCCTGATAGGTTTAGCGCCAGACCCACTCTGTCACCAGTGTTCCACTAATATACTAGGAACTTTTCTCCACATGTTCTGGGAATATCACAGTATTGCAGTTCTCCTCAGTTTTATCTGTTTCTATTCCTTGCTCTTCTATCACTCTTCTCCTTTTACAGTTTTCTACTCTTTCTCTCTCTTTTTATTAACAGTGTATTATTTCAATATCTAGAATAGCAGCCAAAGTTCTTATAGCTTCCCAATGAAAGAACCCTGACCTTGTTACTTTTTCTTTCTCGGGGTCCTATTTTTACAACCTTATTCTGTTAGAATTGTCAGCCGCACAGATCAGTGGTGTTACATCTCAAACCATCAGCAAGTGGAAAGACACGGTCTCCATAATTAAGTCAAGGATGACAACAAGCCCTTAATCCAACTTAATTTCTAAATTTTAGTTTTCTTATGCTCAGCCAGATGTGTGGGTTTCTGGGCTTTTTCAGTGACCTGCATGTTTTATTAATTAACATTTTACTCTGTTCTCTTTTGTATAGCTCCAGCGTGGAGTGGTTTGGGGTGGGTGCCAGGTTGCTGGGTTTTCAAATGTATATGTGAAAATGTTTTTAATTTGTTATCCTCTGCTTTTTTGAAATCAAATAAAAAATTAATCCAAAAAATATATCTGCTTCTTGAATGTTTTAGAGTTTCAATAAAAATAAAAATGCACAGTTAAAACCATTTTCCTTTAAAATACAAAAGCTCATCTTCTTTTTTTTAAATATTAAAGAGGCAAAAATTACTTGTGGTTGGATTTTTGATGGGTCATTACAAATTGACTGACATGACTATCAATTTGCAATACAGTAGGAAAATTTGACAAGAAAATGGGAAGCACAAGTGCTGCAGAACAGGAAGACAGGTTATATGAGGTTTATAATCCTCATTGCAGTTTCAGATGTTTATCTTCTCTGTATGTAAAATTCTAGTTGGCACTATCCTGTGTTTGGCTTGATCGGCAAAAGTAAGCACTGTAAGCTTATTGACCACAATTTTTTGTATTTAGTTAAGAGAGCTTTTATTTTTCTTTTGCAGTTGAGGGTGCTGCAGCTGCCATAAAAGACATTTTTCTGAAATGAAAAAGTACTCTATACCAATACTATTGACATATTAAGATACAGAACATTAACATAACATTATCATATCTTTATAATCCAATTGTGTCAGAATAATCAAGTAGATGCTCCTGAACATGCCTGCCTTCAAGTAAAGAGGCAGTGATTTAAAGATATGTGAAATTCATTAAAATGAAGCCCTTCATAAAGTTTGGGACACAAAGAAATTTTTCCTTGATTTACCCCTTCAGACATGAATATAGTGCACATTGCAGACTTTAATTTAAGGGTATTTGCATACTTTTAAGTCACACCATGTAGAAATGACAACACTTTTTAGACATGGTCCCTCCATTTCAGGGCCCCATAATGTTTGGGACAATTTGCGTCACAGGTATTTGGAATTACTCACCTGTGTTTCATTGCTTCATTTGTGCAAGCATAAGATACTTCGGCTTGCTTCTACTCTTTGGAGCCTGTAGTTGCCATTGCTCAACACGAGGACAAGAGCTGTGCCAATGAAAGTCAAAGGAGACATTATGAAGGTGAAAAAAACAAGAATTAAACCATTAGAGACATCGGTAAAACCTTAGGATTACCTAAATCAACACTCTGGAATATCATTAAGAAGAAACAACGCACTGGTAAGCTCATTAGTTGCAAACAGACTTGTAGGCCAAAGAAGACATCCACTACTGGTGACAGAAGAATTCTCACTATGGTAAAGAGACAGCCCCAAACGCCTGTCTGACAGATCAGAAACAGTCTTCAGGAGTCAGATATGGATGTGTCACAGACTACAATCCACAGAAGACTTCAAGAACAGAAATACAGAGGCCACACTGAAAGATGCAAACCACTAGTTAGCCACAAAAACAGGATGGCAAGAAAGCACTTGAAAGAGCCAGCAGAATTCTGGAAGAAGATTTTGTGAACAGACTAGACAAAGATCAGCCTGTATCAGAGTGATGGCAAGAGCAAAGTGTGGAGAAAAAAGGAAGTGTTCAAGATCCAGAGCATACCACCTCATCTGATAAATAAACATGGTGATAAGGGTGTTAGGGCTTGGGTATTATTTGCTGCTACAGGTACTGGCACACTTATCTTCATTGATGATGGAACTGCTGCTCAGTTTCCAGTAAATGCCATCAAACTCTTTGGACAGCACTTCATCCCACAGCTAGGTAATGATCCTAAACATCCAGATAAGGCAACAATGAAATTTTTCAAAGCTGAAAAATGGAAAATTCTTAAATGGCCAAGCCAGTCATCCTATTTAAATCTAGCTGAGCATGCCTTCCTTATGTAGCAGAGAGATCTTAAGGGGGCAAGCCCCTGCAATAAGCAGAAGATGAAGATGGCTGCATTACAGTCTTGGCAGAGCATCACCAGAGAAGATACTCAGCAGCTGGTGATGTCTCTGAATCTCAAACTTCAAGCATTCATCACATGCAGGGGATATGCAACAAAGTACTGAATATGACTGACTGCTTTAATACCTAACATTGCTAGGCCCCTAACATTATGGCACCCTGAAATGGGGGCACCATGTAGAAAAAGTGCTGTATTTACTATGAGGTAGGCCAAAAATGTACATGAATACCTTTAAACTAAAGTCTGCAATGTACACTTTAATCACATCTGAATTGTTTGATCTGTAATTTTAAACTGTGGAGCAGAGGGATACATCCAGGAAAAATGTTTCTTTGTTCCAAATACTATAGAGGGCATAGTATATCTGTAAATAATGTAAAGATATCTTTTAAACAAGCAGGTGCTGAAATGGTCAATTAAGTAAATTATTTATAGATATGTTATCTAATTCAAGATATATTCATATCATTTAAAAATATGTGTAAATTAATTATACAAGATTTTAAATCAACACTTATCCAAATGTTTTAAGATATCTGTAAAAGATTTAGAGATATCTTTAATAATTTTAAGGGATTATAAATTTTTTAAAAGATAATCTGTAAAAGGTAATTTGGCTTGCCATACGTTTGTGTGTGTGTGGGTGTATGTGTCTCTGTCTGTGTGTATGGGTGGGTGTGCATGTGTTCTGCTGTCACCAAATGGGAAGCAAAAAACTAATAAATGGATGTCAGCAGTCTTTATCTCTATCTCTAGTATTAAAACAATTGTTAAAATAATGTGAACAAGTAACTAACCAGGCCTAACATTAACACTGCTGCTTCTGTAATTTTCAAGTTGTAGCCTAAGGAAGGGAGCTTGAGCTGTCTAGAAAGCTTGCATATCATAATTTGTTCAGTTAGTCAATAAAAGGTGTCATTTTACTTCACTTCTTATTGCATCCATAAGTACGATTACTATTAATGCTAACACTCTACTACTAAGGAGTAAATTAAACCTAAATGTGTAATCACGGTTGGTATGATGGTATAATGGACGCCGTGTTCATAGTTTAAATACTGCTCCTGTTTGTTTTTTTGTATGAAGTTTATGTGTTCTCTCACTGTCTGTGTGGGTTTTTCTCCGGGCATTCTGGGTTTTCTTCCACATACCCACATATTTGCAGGTCCGAGTCCTTGGCAATTCCAAAATGGCCCTGTATGAGTAGGCCCAGCAGTGAACTGATGCTCTGTGAGACATCAGGATAGGCACCATGACTCTGAATCAGAAAAAGCAGGATTGAGAGTGTTGCATGTAATCATAAACTTGTGATGTCCTTGCCTCCATTAGGAACAACAATATCCGCACATGTGGAGCCGGCATGTCTTTTTTACCCTTAAATTATTTTAGTGATTTTATAGTTTCATTACATTAAATGCATTACTAGTATGAAAGGAATAGTGACAGGGAAATCAGGTTTTGTTATTCAAGCCTATAGATTTATTTCTAGCAGATATATCTACTGGAAAAATCTATATAATTTAATGTTTTCTAATGGATATGAGAACAGCAGTTAAACTATTTGACACTAGCAAACAGAAACTAGGCCAGCAGACAAGAGTGATAAATTATGTTTGCCTGCAAAGCTATTTATTTATAGAAAGTGTTAGTACAACAGACCATATTAAAAGGACTGAAACTATTTATTTTAAATTCTGTGCAACCGGCATTAAGATACATTTATCCTCCATCACTCCATCCAGTATGTGAAATCTACTTTGTCCAGTATAGTGTTGCAGGACTCAAGCTTATCTGGCATTCAACAGGCAAAGGAAAAGGGCCAACTTTTCAAGGGCAGAAACCCACAGCAGAGTAGTCTCTAACACCAGTTAAATGAGAGTTACCACATAACTTACAGTTAGGTCCATAAATATTTGGACAGAGACAACTTTTTTTAAATTTTGGTTCTGTACATTACCACAATGAATTTTAAATGAAACAACTCAGATGCAGTTGAAGTGCAGACTTTCAGCTTTTATTCAGTGGGGTGAACAAAACGATTGCATAAAAATGTGAGGCAACTAAAGCATTTTTTTAACACAATCCCTTCATTTCAGGGGCTTAAAAGTAATTGGACAAATTAAATAACTGGAAATAAAATGTTAATTTCTAATACTTGGTTGAAAACCCTTTGCTGGCAATGACAGCCTGAAGTGTTGAACTCATGGACATCACCAGATGCTGGGTTTCCTCCTTTTTAATGCTCTGCCAGGCCTTTACTACAGCGGCTTTCAGTTGCTGTTTGTTTGTGGGCCTTTCTGTCTGAAGTTTAGTCTTCAACAAGTGAAATGCATGCTCAATTGGGTTAAGATCAGGTGACTGACTTGGCCATTCACGAATTTTCTACTTCTTTGCTTTAATAAACTCCTGGGTTGCTTTGGCTGTATGTTTTGGGTCATTGTCCATCTGTATCATGAAACGCCGCCCAATCAATTTGACTGCATTTAGCTGGATTTGAGCAGACAGTATGTCTCTGAACACCTCAGAATTCATTCGGCTGCTTCTGTCCTGTGTCACATCATCAATAAACACTACTGTCCCAGTGCCACTGGCAGCCATGCACGCCCAAGCCATCACACTGCCTCCACCGTGTTTTACAGATGATGTGGTATGCTTTGGATAATGAGCTGTTCCACGCCTTCTCCATACTTTTTTCTTGTCATCATTCTGGTAGAGGTTGATCTTGGTTTCATCTGTCCAAAGAATGCTTTTCCAGAACTGTGCTGGCTTTTTTAGATGTTCTTTAGCAAAGTCCAATCTAGCCTTTCTAATCTTGAGGCTTATGAGTGGCTTGCACCTTGCAGTGCACACTCTGTATTTACATTCATGCAGTCTTCTCTTTATGGTAGACTTGGATATCGATACACCTACCCCCTGGAAAGTGTTGTTCACTTGGTTGGCTGTTGTGAAGGGGTTTCTCTTCACCATGGAAATGATTCTGCGATCATCCACTACTGTTGTCTTCCGTGGATGTCCAGGTCTTTTTGCGTTGCTGAGTTCACCAGTGTTTGCTTTCTTTCTCAGGATGTACCAAACTGTAGATTTTGCCACTCGTAATATTGTAGCAATTTCTTGGATGGGTTTTTTTCTGTTTTCGCAGGTTAAGGATGGCTTCTTTCACCTGCATGGAGAGCTCCTTTGACCGCATGTTGTCTGTTCACAGTAAAATCTTCCACATGCAAGCACCACACCTCAAATCAACTCCAGGCCTTTTATCTGCTTAATTGATAATGACATAACGACGGACTTGCGCACACCTGCCCATGAAATAGCCTTTGAGTCAATTGTCCAATTACTTTTGAGCCCCTAAAATAAGGGATTGTGTTAAAAAAATGCTTTAGTTGCCTCACATTTTTATGCAATCGTTTTGTTCACCCCACTGATTTAAAGCTGAAAGTTTGCACTTCAGCTGCATCTGAGTTGTTTCATTTAAAATTCATTGTGGTAATGTACAGAACCAAAATTAAAAAAAGTTGTCTCTGTCCAAATATTTATGGACCTAACTGTAATATTTACGTGTTTGGAATATGGGAAAAAATGGGGTACCAGAGAAAACTCACACATACATGAGGAGACCATGCTGTTAGTTAGATGAATAGGTCAGCATTTGGGCCCAGGACATTTTTTTAAGTAGATGTGCAAAACATTTAACATTTTCAATTATGTTTTCTAATATTACAGATGTTTACATGGAAATTTAATTATTTTAATGTAATAAATCAGCCTTTATTTTGCAAAGCTTCATAAACAGCATCCACTAGATCAGTGGTTCCTAAACTTGGTCTTGAGGATCCCCTGTGGCTGCAAGTATTTGTTTCAACCAGATTCACAATCTGTGATATTAATCAATAACAATTGATCTCATTTAATTAGCTGTTTTTATTCTCTTCTCTTATTCTGCATTCAGAAAAGCACAACTTTATGTTTTTTTTTACATTCATAAGAAATTTAGAAATATATATTTTTTCTAAAACTATAAATACTTAACTATCTTTTGTTGTTTTCCTATTGTTTTCCCCCTTTTTGTGTAGTTTGCTCAATTCATTTAACCCTAACCGTGAAAATTAACAACAAGCAGAGCAGACACCCAGGATGATGAAAGTCAGACCCACTAATTAGTAACTAATCAATTAAATAACCAGAAAACCTGGAAAGGCAGAATGAAAATTAGGATAAAAATAGTGTTTAACAACTTAAAAAAAAAGAAACCTAACTACATTTTCCCCATATAACTGCTTAGTACATTTTAATAAAAATGTACCAAACAGTTTTGTAATTTCTACATTGATTCCAAAACACAGAATGGAAGGTAAACATGTCATTTTACAGAGGAATCACCCATCGAGATCTTTTCAGTTTACTTTGGTGGAGAGACGCAGCATATCTGTGAGCCTGCCCCGTACAGACGCGGAGATCGCACTTCGGGACGCTCTTCGGCTTGCTGTCTAGTTGTGGGAGTTCCCAAGAGAGTTTACAAACCTCACATTTTATTGAATGAGTGCCACATTAATAGGAATGTTTCTTGAACGAGCATCACTGAACCACATAAAAAAAGCTTTTTCAACGTCTTCAAATGCAGCCGTACATATACGTTTGCAAACCGAGATTTTTTTTCTTTTTTTGCTCTGTCTTTCAAGAAAGTTGACAGTGTCGATGGCAAAATTCCGAATTCACTGGCAACGACTTTTTTCTTTTTGCTGTTATCGAGAGCTGCAAAAAATGAAGTTTTTTTTCTAATATGAACTGTTATCGTTTTTTCGTGTCTGCCATTTCTATAGGAGGGTGACAATGAGTTAAATTCCAATGTATGTTTTTCAAATGTTGCCGAGCAATAAGCAAACGGTATCACTGAAAACCGCAGGAAACAAAAAAGGCCAAAAAAAAAAACCAAAAAACAGTATGAGGAAAGTTCGAAGAAAGAAAAAAAATTACAGTGTTTCTGTTTGGGGATCGTTGTGCACAACTGAGCTGTGGCCACAGAACTAACTGCTCTGTGGATGATTCATTCAGGCATTTCAAGGTCTTTTGTGCACTTCGTTGTAATGAAAGTATCTGCTGAATGTACTTCATAGTAACAAGATTTCTATAGACTCATGTCATATGTGGAAGCTTTCGGGACCATAAAAATACTTTGTTGCAATGAAAATTTTGTTGTAAAGATATTTGTTGTAATTGAATTTTACCTGTATTTTTTACCATTTTAAAAATAGAAAGATTTTTGAGGAAAGAATTTCCAACCTCACAGACAAATGACGATGAACCCATCATGAGCAATATTGTAAAAAAATTGAAGACTGTGAAAAGGCAGTATAATGGAGAATACATTTGATATGGATATTCGTGGTGTGGTGAAGAAACAGCTCCGAAACCAGAATGCATAATTTGCAGAGAACAACTCTCAAACAAAGCAATGGTGCCAGTCTAAAATCCATACATTCCAGTTGCACTAATGAGAACAAACAATATTTTCAGTGGATTTTAAATCAAAATCTAAAGCAGTGGCATATCATGAGATCACCTGTACAGTTTCTGAAAAAGCGTTAGAAGCTACAATGGTTACCATGTTGCAAAATGAATTGCATGTTAGATAAAAATGCATACTATTGGTGAAATGCTTATTAAACCACCATGCAAGGCAAGCATTTGATTAATGCTTGGGCCTAATGAAGTTAAGGAAGTGAGCAAAGTTTCATCGTTGGCTGATAGTGTTAAAAGACATATTGACGATATGTCGAGTGATATTATGGAAAAACTGATTAAAATTTAGGTAATGTCTGAGAAATTTTCACTTCCAATCAACAAATCAATAGATATTAAAAAGCAAGCACAAATAATAAGTATTGTACATTTCATTGATGAGGACCCCATAAAAGAACATTATTTATTTTGCAAAGATCTTCCAGAGCAGACTACCAGCAAGGAATTTTTTTGAGCAACAGGTGATTTCTTTGAAACTTACACCATTTAAAGGTGTAATTGTGTTAGTACTTGCACGGATGGCACTGCTGCAATGATGAGTAACAAAAAGAGCTTTGTCTCATATGTAAAATGACAAGATCTGACAGTACAAGTTACAGATTGCTGCATACTATTGGGAAGTATCAATGGTCAAAAACTTGCTAGAGGAACTATTACAAACAATGAACAAATGCATCTACATCATAAAAATCATTAAAACAAGAGTCTTAAATTCACAACTGTTTGAAATACTAAAAAGTATCAATCCTTATGTTTTACACTGATATACTTTGGCTGTCCTGATGCAAAGTTCTGGCAAGATTATTTCAGCTACACCACAAGGTTAGTCAATTTCTATTGAATCAAAACATGCCGGAATACACCAACTCCTCAAAGATCATCACTGGATAGCCAAAATTGACATATTCCTAAATGAACTCAATAAAAAAATGCAAGGTCAGAATGTAAATTTATTGACATGCTCAAACACATTAAACAGGATCAAACAGAAACTTGAAATTTGGTAAACTGAGTTATGATGAGGATCATTAGAAATGTACCAAAGGACCCACAAGACTATGATTGAAAACAAGTAGATCATATTGGATTTGGCTCCACAACATTTAACATTGTTACAACAGAAATTTGAGCAATACTTTTACATAATTAATATACAGCAATACGTCTGGATCCAAAATCCTTTTCCAACTAATGTCAAAAATTCTACAGAAGCACTTTCCCTCCAAATTTGAGAGGAATTTCTTGAATTGAGGAACAATAGGACAGTAAAACTGAACTTCACCGACGTTCCATTGGATGTTAACTGGATTGCTATTAAGGAAAAATATCCCCGAATTTCCAACAAGGCCATTGCAGTTCTGCTCCCATTTTCTATAATATTTCTATTCAAACAAAGTTTTTCATCTCTAGTTTTATTAAAAAATGATAAGCGGTCATATATGAAGGACCTTGACCAAGAACTTTGAGTTGGTCTGTCAAAAATTCAAGTCAAATATAAAGCTATTGTATTCACTAAAACAAGCATAGGTATCAGATTAACTATAGTTAAAAGTTAATATAAGTTATAAGTTAAAAATGTTGTTAGCTGTGATGTTAAATTTATCAAATAAAAAAAAACAATAAATAAATGTGATTTCTTTGTATGCACTTTTTAACTCCTATATTTTTGTATATTTTTGCTTGTTATGTGCCGTGGAATTCTGGGAAGGGCTTAGGTTTGCCAATGGTGAGAAAAGGTTGCAGAGCATTAATATAGACTAATTGGTATAAAAAAAAAATCAAAAAGAAAATGTCAGCACAAACAGATGCCAGAAGAAGTTAATAATAATACCTGACATGTTAAAAATAGTAATGTGTTTTTTATTAAACATTTTAAATATTATATATTATTTAGGTGTAATTATAAAAAAATATTAAGTGGAGGAAAAAGAAAATCTCACTTTATCCGCATACAATAATAATCACATATTAATTTGACTGGCACACTGAGGGTTTAAATATTACACGTGTAGCATTTTTTTCGCTCTTTAAAACATGGGTTGTGCCCTGTGTTCAAGTAAGAAATGTGCAAGTGTTTTTTGGTTTTCATTGTTTCTTTCTATTTACCATTATATTTAAATTATCATCTATTCGCTTCTCAAATGCATGAGTATCTCTTTCCTACTTCAGTTACAGAGCAATAAAGCAATTCAATAAACATGTACACATAAATTCTTCAAGTAAGTAGTTAAACTCACTTAATAATTTAATCTTCTATTCTAGTCCATAGCTATACAATGTCTTTATATATTTACCTCACATTTCCAATTTTAATATCTCAAGATAAAATTATTTACAATCTATTAGACTTCAATACTGTTCATTTTAACTCTATGGGCCATGCTCAACTACTTTACTCTACACACGCACACACACAGACACACGCACATATTAACATCAAACAATCCTAAAAATACACTACTTTGGCCACAGAAGGTTATTTTAAGGAATGAAGACATTTATAATTATATTTTCACAAAGCACTTGAATACCAAGGAGAAAATGGTTACCCTTATCAACAAAATAAAGAATTATTCGTGAGGTACAAAATCAAAAACGTATATACTTGACCTTTCCCAGAGGGCCAGCATCAAGAAAGACCATACTCTTGCTGTTTGTAACATACTGACATGACACAAGGACCATCATAGAAGACTCAAAACTCAAACCTGCCTTAATGATAAATGGCTTGCTGTGCCACCTGTTTTTTCAATCCATGCTAATATAATAATGTTTCATGATGCTTTTAGTATTTGCACTAAAGCAGGTAGAGATAAACGCAATATAAATTTTCACTGGATCAAAGGATGGAAAGACTAACTCAGGAACTATTAAACAGGAAAGGTCAGGAGGCAGGAAATCAAATGAACCAGAATATAAAAGCCCTAGATGTTAACCAAACTCAAAAGTCAAAATTCTAAGCAAAAGAATATTGATATCCTAATGCCCTTTTGACAAACTAACACAAGGAAAGATTTGTTGTTTGATCGAAAGTCTTGGATGCCAGTGGTAGATGCCAAGAGTAGTGTGTTACCATCTTGAATTGTCCCTGACTAATGATGTCAAGGTGCATTACTTCTCGAGGTCACACGGTATCTATCAAAAAAGATGACTGCCAGACCCAAATAACTATTAAATGATGGTGAAATGTCAAATAAACATAACAATAAAAAATAATCATGCTATAAAAGTATTATGAAAATATTACAAAGAATAATAAGAAAGTACAAAAATAATAACCAGAGTCCAAATAACCAACATATCATAACAGTATTACTCCTAGTTCATGGTTCAATTGCCAATACATGCAGTATTATTATTAAGTAGTGAAATTCAGTCCTTCTGAAAACAAATAATTAAAATGAACTATTAATAGTAACATATCATTTTTCACTCTTTATAATATTTTTTATTCTAATTGCATTATCTCTGCTGACAACAGTTCTGTATTTACTCCATTTCAGAAATGAATTGCAATTAGCTTTAAATAACTAAATGGACTACATAGACCGAGTAGCATTTTATAATTTGTTAATTCTCAAATGCTTTTATGTTTGCAAAACAGCATAATCCTTGTTATGTCAAATCTTTTTATTATAAATGACTGTGGACCCCCCAGAGAGATCTTTAATATTAATGGACTTATACTGTCAGGTTCTGTTCATTTGAAATTGCTCTCTTTAGTGTATGTTTAAACTAATCTGTATTTTTATGTGTGTATATCATGTAATTTGCAAGCTTGTTACAGTGCATTGAGCCTGTACTCAGGGAAGTGCTATGCAAAAATAAATTGGCTTGTCTAATGCGTTTCTTTGAGTGATTAAAAAAACACTGACTATTTGAAATCAGAACCAAAATCTAATTGCTTCAGATTTGACAGCAAACACTTTCAGTTTCATAAACAATAATTGTGTATGATTAATTTAAAAACAACAATGAAAGGAATCTAAATGAAACAAGGCCACCTAACTCACCTAGTACCACTGTAAGCTTGGACCACTTGGCGCAGCCCAACAACTTGTCATCTTTTTACCAGAAAATACAAAGAATATATGTCTAAGGAAGGCCAAGTTCCTTCCTAAGGAAGGCTTTAAAACCCATGCTGGGATTACGTTCAGCTTATCACTTCCTGTATCAAAGGATACCCTGCTTTTATAACAACGACACTAAGCTATGATTCCCTTTAGAAATTCCTGGTGGCCATGAATACCTGAGTCTTCATTTGCTCTCACAAGGTCCTCTCCTGCTGGCAGTGTGGCTCTCTCTTTGGCCTGGAGATCTTGTTCAATTTTTTTGACTGTTGTGTTCACATGATTCCTTTGCTTCTGGCAACCTCTTTCTACCTAAACATCCCATTTTATTAGCTTGATTATTTTTGGACATGCTAGTCTATTCATTCTTATGCTTTGCCTCAGGTTTAAATTAAAGCTGGGGAGTATTTTTGCAAAGTTTGCACTTTTCCCTTTGTGCTTTGTCCACCTTTGTTCACCTCTGAAACTTAACTCTCAGTATATGCCAAAGACATAAAAATTGTTGCAGGTTATTTGATGGTATGGAAATGTCCAGGTGTGATTGTAGAAATGTGCATTATGAACCAACAATGAATTGGTATCTCACTCAAGATGGATTTCACTGCATGCTTTTGAATTTGGTTACAAAATGTACTGTATACCATCATGTAGAATTTTATGTTTATTTTGTTTCAGTGTAACATCATCTTGCTTACAGAGCAAAAACATTTATTTTTATTCAGATTGTCATTTGGAAAACATTTTTATATTCTTTGACTTTGCAAGATTAATTTTCCTATGGTCCTTTTCATTCCTTGTACGTGAATATGGCAGAATAACTAATTATGAACAGGAAAACTAATACTATGCTATGTAGGCATGATCGTAAATGCACTGTGAGACATCACCAGTACTTCCTTGTTGTCCAGGATTCTGGACATTTCAATTTTTGACTATAATTTAGGATGTTGTTTTGGTTTTGTCATTTTGTTCATTCACTAAGCCTGTTTTCTGACCACTTTCCTTCTTCTGGTCATGCCTCAGGCAGTATAATTATAATGGTTTTACCTATTCATATATTGTGAATACTTCTCTGAAGCTCATGTTATAATAAACCTCTAAAATTTAACAATGTTCTAGTTTTGCTGCTTTGTAATGTCCTGAGACAAAACTCAATGCAGTGCAAAAAGATATCTTTGAGTGTGTTAGGTTTAGAAGTTACATACCCTCAGCAGCAACTAAAAGTCATTCATAAACAAGCTCTTCCACATTTTGTGATCATTATTGTAATAATGTAGCTATCTACTGTACAGTAGCTCTTATAACACTCTCCTGTACAATGTGAACTATTACTTTGTTCTATTGGATTCATAGCTTGGATTTTCATGGTTTTAACAACTGGGTATTGTTTCATACATGTAATTAGCTTGTTTATATTTTCTTATTCTGCAATATACTTATCATAAAACGAGTATTAGAATGCACACCCTTACAATTCATCCACGCCAATGTTGCTAACCTTTAGGATAATACCACACAAGTAGTATAATGGCTTACAAATGTACTCAGGCCTTATAGGCTGGGTTACTAGTGCAATGTTGTTTGTTACTACAATTACAATGTAGTATGTTACTAGTGCAATGTAGACAACCACCAACAATGACAGCATGAAAAGGGAAAAGAACCAGCAACTGTAAAATTTATATTTACAGTAAATCATCCAGCAGTGTTACTATGAGTAATATAAACTGCTGCACTGTAATTTTCAAAATCAGAATTAAAAAACTGTATTTTCTTATCTAGAGGTGCCAGACTGCATATCCTCTCTCAGAGGGCTAAGCTGTTGACCCTTTCCAGGGCTCATAAAGTATTTCGTTTTTGTAAGGTATCTGGCCATCACTTTTACTGACATAAGAGTGAGTGTTGTAATCAGCTGACATTTGATTGGTCATACTGTCTGTTTTAAATTGAATTGATAGGATTGGTGATTAAATATAATGCACCAATATATGGTAATAATACATGTACTGTTAAAAAAAAAAGCATAAAGAGTGCAATGTGTGCATATGTTTCTGCATTCAGGTACTACTGAATCAGCCTTACCCATATGCAAAGGGCAGACTTCTAGCCTACTCTGACCCAGAAATGGGGATAATGCTTTTAAAGTTAAAAAAATGTTCTTAAGATGAGAGGGAAACTGTAAACCTCTCCTCTAAATTCACCACAGAAAAGAGAGTTAATTAAATTTATTAAGGAATGAAAGAAAAAGCAGATAGAACAAACAAGAAGAGCATGAAAAAATAAAAAAACATACAAGACAAAAATGTTTTAGATTAAATGGATTAGCTATATAGTACCACAGTTGATTTGGGTTGCCTTTTAGGCAACCCATTTTAGCCTTATTTTTCACTTTTTTTTATTACTTTGTCATTTTCAGCTTGTATTTGATTATTACTTAAATTCTTTAAAATAGATAGATACTTTATAAAAGAGCCTCTGATTTATTTTTGTCTAAAAAACAAGAGGTTCTCGGTTATTTTCTCCCTTTAAGAGCATTTTTGATTATTTTGAAACTTTTGATAATCAAAAGCCTGAACTTCATTTTGGGCATGAGCATATTGGAAAGCCTACCTATAGAGTTTCTAAATCAAGTGGACTGAATGGTAATCTGGTGCAATAAAAACTCTGTCACTCTGAATGTAAAAAAGACCAAAGAAATGATATTTGATTTTAAGAGACAGAAATCTGTATGTTCACCTATTGTAGTTCTGGGAGAGGAGGTAGAAATAGTGAATGAATATAAATACTTAGGAACTTACCTAGATAACAATCTTAACTGGAATACAAATACAAAAAAATTATTTTCTAAATGCAACCAGCGCTTATTTCTCCTCCATAAACTCAAACTATTTAAAGTAGACAAGGACCTCATGTTGTCCTTCTATCGTAGTATGATCCAGTCCATGATCACTTTCAGTTTCATTGCCTGGTTTAATAGTCTGACAAACCAAAACTCAAAAAAGCTCCAGCAGATGACGAAGTATGCAGCTAAAGTTATTGGGGCTGATGTAGATGATTTGACTAGTGTGTGTCAGAGGGCAATGCTAAAGAAACTGGAAATCATCTCAACTGATGACAGACATCCATTACATGTAGAACTAAACTTCAGTAAATCAGGAAGGATAGTTGCTTTGAAAACCCACCCAGAAACTCCTTTCTTCCTAGTGCCATACGACTTTTCAATAAGAAATATCGGAGATAATGTTTAAGGTTTTGATATATATCCTGTTACCTTTTTTTTTTGGTATAAATATGTTTTATCTAACTGCCTTACCTTAACCTTTCTTATTTCTATTTGTCTGTTTTATTTCATTCTGTCTGTTACCTGCTATTAGATGCAACTGAGAAGGCAAATCTCATGTTTTCCTGTGTAAACATGACTAAATAAAGAAACCTAACCTAAACCTAAACTAACCTAAGTTGCCTAGGGTGAGGCCTGTTTCTGAAGCTTAGACCAAGTGGAGCTCTGGGGCAGCAACTGGAGGGCAGGCAACAGAGATTGACAGAAAACATAAAAGATACACAAGCACAATCAATGATGAAATCAAGCGTAGTTGTTACGTATTTTGGCACACAGCCCATCTGGTAGTTGTCCATATCTGACAAGAATTCTATGAATATGAAAATATGTGAGTGTTTATAATGATAAGGATCCAGCACAAAGTCAGAAGTGTCTTTTCATGCCGCTGACGTTTCCACTGGATGACATATCTGGTTGTCAGCATTCCCTCACTTGGCTGTGATGTCCCTTGGCTTCTCTCTGGCCTGAAAATGTACATATACCTGATTATACATCGAATTATTGGGAATGAATGTTATCTATTAAAGCAAGTAAAATACATATATCTTTTTGTACCATATTTCTCTCTTGTAATTATTTCCACCATGGTTACAAAAGGAATGGTATTGGCTCTAGTCTGTTCTGCATCAAGAATCACATCCCAGAGGAGAAAGAGCGCCCCCTGCTGAATACAAAGACATAGATGCATTAGACCCTAGCAACAGAGAAACAGAAGAATGATGAAATAGTGAAGTTTTTGTTAATGCATATTCAACTAAGCCTTTAATAAGAAGGATGGTGAGACATTTCACAGTTTGTGACAGTTTTGAAAAAGCAGGCTGAATTATTTAGAATTTAAAGACTCATTAATCAATATGCACAATGATAAATAGGTTTGTGGCATATGAAGTACAGAAGTGCCTGTGGATGGAAGTAAAATTGAACTGAAATTTCACTTTCTTTGAATTTCTTTGATAAAGAAGCTCAACAGTTGTGTACTTATGTCACAATATAGAAGTTATGCTTTACATATCACCTCAATATGGAGGGTAAATGAGAATGTTATTGTTGTTGGAAATGCATGCATTCTGCTTCTGAATGCTGGCACATTGTAATTCACTGATGTCAAGAAAGGTAAATAATACCAGCAGGGTGGAGTGGGGCTGTTTTTCAGCCTTGGAGTGATATGATACAGACTAACCCACCCCCAAATCTGGAAGGGTGGAGGGGATCATTATAACTAGGTTACCATGGTACCTGCCAATAAAAATTAGAGACATGCAACTCCTAAATCAGCTGCCTCTTGCTCTTTCCAATGTATGCAATTAGATGATACAGGAAAGAAATTGCCATTGTCAAGAGTGTTGTCTTGTAGAATACAGGTAGCTAATGCTGCGCTTTCCAATCACACACTCTGTCTTGAGGATTATTGGAGCTGATGGGAGAAAAACAGATCAAGATCTTTGGACTGGTGGTGGGCAAAGTAACCAAAGCTTGTAGTAGCCTTCTCCACATCCTTTCCATCTCTGTCTTTATCCTTTCTTTAGCTGTTGTTACCTCTGCCATGTACCCAGAAGTACAACCCTCTCTTGTCTCTGGCATGGATTCTGCAGTTGAACTAACTTCCTTCTCACAGGGCCAGTTTTGTGTTAAATAACAAAGAAATGAAGTGGTTAATAGGACTTCTACTATGTAGTGTGTAGTACTATGTACCATAGCTAATTATAACTTTTCAATATATAATACATGATGCCTGTATAGCTGTAATATAAGATTGGATATACATCCATAGATAACTTCTTCATATCCTGCAGTCATAGCAAAATATCACACTGGTCATATACCCACAAACCTCCATCCTATCATCACACCACAGCACCACCATGTTGCACATACCAGTTGCTGTTCTTTCTTTACTATCTAATGCCCCTTCATAATTGGACTACATTTTGTTCTCTGTGGGCATAAATAGCAGGTTTCATTTTGATTGCTTAATACTTGCTGTCACTGCCCTGCTCCACTGACAGACTGAGAAGATCGTTCCTCCCCCAAACTATGCGACTCTTCAATTCCACCCGGGGGGGTAAACGTTAACATTATATAAAGTTATTGTCTGTTTTTACCTGCATTATTACCAATCTTTAATTTAATATTGTTTTTTTTGTATCAGAAAGGTGCTGCTGGAGTATGTGAATTTCCCCTTGGGATTAATAAAGTATCTATCTATCTATCTATCTATCTATCTATCTATCTATCTATCTATCTATCTATCTATCTATCTATCTATCTATCTACTTGCATTGTTCATTCACTTAACATTTTTGCTTCCTTAATAGGCTAAACATAGCCTAAATTGTAAACCCTAAAATTAGCTACAAAATTTAAGTAGTGGGGTTAAGTTACAACTACTCTTGTTGGCTATAAAGTTATTTAATGAGCTGATGTCATGTTGTCAGTGTTGTCATGCGAAGCATCATTGTCAGCTATACTTGGCATGTTAATAATGCTAGAAACTCAGAGTGTTTTAGGCAATATCAGTGCCAGATGAAGTCCATCTGGAGCTCTAAGTGTCCCTTTAGTTACCTAATAGTGCCCCTCGGTGTTCATAGCATGAACAGACTGGTGAGAGGCAGAAAGATCCGGTGCACATGTGTGCTGCTTGACTTACCGAAACAGAACCCCTCACTGTCCATACAGCAAATATAATAGAATGGTACAGAATGCGTGTCACTTGAGTTACATAAACAGAGCCCCTCATTGTCCAAAATGTGTGTCTATTAACTTTCAGAGATGGCGGGTCGTCTAATGGATTGACCAAGTTTGGGCAATATGACAGGCTGTAAAGTCAATCACTTTTGATACTATAGCTAGCTAGATACTTTGTTGTCACCTAATATTACTGTAGTCATGAACCTCTAAATAAAGCTGTCATTTTTGTACATTACACTGCATCGTCTTCCAGCGATGTTTTTTTCTCCCTCGACTTAATCCTTGTTTGCTCAAAACCACTTTTCTTTTTTTTACCTGTGGTGTCCACTGTAAAATTGCTGTGAGTGAATTAAGAAAATTGATGGATGGATGGATAGTTACAATTTTGTGTGTATGGAGTTATACTATTTGGGGAATGGCCACCTCCTTTTCCCCTTGGATACTTGCTCATAAACTAGGGTTATACTACCTGAGGAGTGGCTATCTGTTTACAGATTTACTAAATACATCTGCATTTATTTATGAGAATTTGAAAAGATTTGTGTGACCAGCCCACTGGAAAATCTCTATGTTTTCCCAATGACCACTTTACCTTAAGGGTCTGTTTTGTGACTGCCACTTTTCGCTATTCTAAACAAGTCTAATGTCCCTTATCACTGTTATGTCGACAATACCCAAATCTATCAAACCAGATGATTAGGTTACTCTTGCTACTATTTTAAATGCTTTAAGGATATTACATGCTGAATGGTATCAATTTTTTTCTAAGAAAATTAATAAAAACATTATTCTTTTTTAGCTCCCCAAAAACCAACCTTGGTCCACTAACCCCACATATCCTTGTGTGTCTTTTAACGATTTGCACAAACGCTGGTTCATGCTTTTGTTTTGTCCTACTTAGGCTACAGTAATTCCTTCTGTGTTGGTATTTGCCACTCATCTCTGCCTCATCTACAATTACAATTACTAAAATGCTGCCAAGGTGTTTGACAATAAAGAAAAAATCACATTTCACCTGTATTGGCTTCTCACTACTGATTCCCATTGAGGTACAGGGTGAATTTTAAGATTTTATTGTTTATTTGTAAAGCTTTACATGGTTCAGCACCATTTTATCCTGATGATCTCCTTTGCCCCTACTCATCTCATAGGTTGCTTGTGTCTTCTGAACAATTATTTATGGCTGTGCCATAGGCAGTTAGAAGCCAAGGTGTGACTATGGATTTCCTGGACTGAATCCTAGGCTCTGGAACAACCTGCCTTTGTAATAACGTTAGCCCCCATGATTAATAATTTACAATCTTAATTAAAAGCTTATTCTGATTTGTTTGTTTCTGGGACATATTGATGAGCTGTTTTTCAGTATGTTCTGTATGATCAGTTGTGTACACAGGGGAGAGGGGAAAGAGGAAGTCAGTTTACATCCAAACAGAATGCATAAATGACCTCTGCCTTGTGCAGAATGTCAGTTATACATGTGATGGACACTTGACCAAAGAAGTTCTATAAAAGACCAGTTTAAATACTGATTTCTCTGAGAGGAGAAGACTTTGGAGTCAAGTTTAATTTTTAGAAGTATCAGGTGTGATGTTATAATAAAGAAAGTACCTTTTTAAACATGAATTACGCCTTTCACAACCCTAGCAATTCACATTATACCACAAAACTGTCACTGGTGGCTGCAATTGCTTAATGTGCGGGTGTGATTTTTAGTTTACAATTTAAATAAGCACTGTCTGTTTAAAGAACAAATGAATGAATGAATGAATGAAAAAACAATTCTGCCATAAGCAACGATGACCCTTCAGTTCTATCCTCCTTCTTTTCCCTGTTTCCATGACTACCCTATTAAACCATGACGCCTCAGACTACAATGAAATGTGTTTCTCTGCCACTTCCTTGGACACTGTGAATTGCCAGTCTTACCATATTGTAGGATTGTTTTATGGGAAATCATGAAAAAATACTTTGTTTCCAAGGTAACATATAATCTACCAGTTTGGCAATTTTCCTCTAACAGTTCAAAATGAGAAAGTTGGACCAATCTGTGCACTTGTTTATTATTAAACATAAGGCTTCAAGATTTAGCATCCATTCATACTGCAAGAACATGAACAAAAAATCTATTCAGATAATAAAACAAATCAGTTAGATATACAACCCTTTATTATTAAGCAAAATAGAAGTCACATTAAAAAGACAATCAACAGAACAATGTTGATGTGCAGTATTATATAACAAGAAAAGAATATAAAACCATATGCTGTGTTAGTTGAAATAAATGAGCACATATGAATAAATCAATGTAATTTGAATTCACCTGAGAGTTTTCAAGCAGATTGTGAAAACAGATACCAGGATCCTTTTGTGTAATACTTGTGTGTAACAAATATGGAATGTGTTGATTTATAGCATGACATGGTAACCTGTGCACGCTTCATAGTTAACAAAGATATATAACTGCTATCAATTGCAGGTGGAAGATTCACAACTAAATAAACAATAATAAAGAAAATACAACATAAAACAGAAATTTTAAAAATCACCTGTCAATTAAGAGTTTGTGTGTGGGGTCTTTTTCTCTACTCATGCTCATTGAAACTATAGATTCAGTTAATTTACAGCTTTACGCTTTTATGGCTCCCTGTGAAGTTATCTTACTGTAGAAAGACCTCCCAAGGTGCCATCGCTCTCATTACAATCTTGGTCTCAAACATATGGACGGAAAAGCCTGAGCAAACATATGTAGCATCACATCCCAGAGTGAATGCAAATCATTATAATTTGCCATGAGTAGCTTTACATATTACTTGTAGATACCAGTGTGCCTAAAAAACTTCTTTATTTATTGCAATGTTTTTCCTTTGTTTATTCATTTCCTGAGCCCACATATTCCATTACATTATAACTGAAGAATAAAGAAAATAATTTCCCAGTAGTTTTAGGTGCAAAACCTGAATGGAACACACATACATCTCTGTGTGGTGTCAAATCTCATTCCAGACTCATTTCATCGTGGAACAAGCTACCCACCTCCATTTGAATTGTTGACTCCCTCAGTGTGTTTAAGAAGCATTTGAAGACTGTCTTGTTTGGTGAATTTCTATGTAATTGATAATGTATTTGTTTGGATCTTATAACTAAGGATGTTAAACTAGCTTACATTTCTGAGCCCTTCATTTGTGATGGTGAATTCTGTAACTTTGTCCTGCAACACTTTTTCCTAAACAGTCCCCCTGAAATTTACTCAATTATTATGGCGTCTTGTGTAAGTTGCTTTGGGTTAAAGTGTCTGCTAAATGAATACATGCAAAATGTGAGAAATACATGCATGTGGAAAAATTGCAATATGTCAGTTAAGTATGTAAACCAAGAAAAAGCAAATGAACAGGGGGAAGAATTGCCAAACTCACACAGTTAGTGAATTAGTGATAGAGCCAGATTTCAACTCTTAGGTTCCTGAAGCTACAGAGCAGCAGCCGAAACCACTGCACAACCATACCACAGTCATTTCTATAATTCTAGACGCAGATCAGGTTGGTCAGTAGCTGTTTAATTGCGGTTTTTGTTGTTGCTCTATTTAAGCCTTTACTCAAGTCCCGTTGTTGACTGGTTATTCACCTATGGCTGAAGAACTATGTCAGTTACTAGTTTAAAAGACAAAAAATGTAAGAAATGATAAAGCTTGCAAAAAATTACTGAATGCATCCATCTTGACTAGAAAGGTCTTGCAATGCAGTACATAATTGATTGTGAATTTATCATCCATATTTTTCTTAAATGTAAGGAATCTATAATGACAACATGAGCAGCCAGTTCATCCGAGCTTTTACATAGTGTACAATAAAACAGACAATAAAGAAAAGCTTAAGACTATGGTACACATTTATTTATTACGTGAATTTACAGTATATCACCAAATGTAATTATCATTGGGTAATAAATCATGTGTTATTGTAAACAATGGCAGTGAAAGAGTTTTGGTGGAATTAAGAAAAGGCTGTGTTCCAAAACGAATAAATACCACAGACATTGACATTAAAGGTCTATGCTGTTAAGAATGCTTCACCATAAGACAACAGAGGGCAAAAGAACAAAGTAACAAGGAAAAATTACAGCCAGGAAGAGAATTAAACATTAATGAACAAAGTATAACCCAAGAAGTACCTTTATTAAGAAGAATGCGAGAGTCTGCAGAGTGGAAATTAAAGGTCCACACATACCTATTGAAATCTCACCTTTTATTTCTGTAAAGGTTAAAATCAAGACAAATCATATAAGAGTTTTTTTATTTTTGTTTTAATAAGATCCTGTAACTGTCAATATAAAAGTAAACAGCAAATGGATATTTTTTTGGGAAAATAAAAGATATATATATATTTATATATATATATATATATATATATATATATATATATATATATATATATATATATATATATATATGGTTGAAATAGTTTACTGTCAAATAAATGCAAAGAGTACGCGACGCGTGTTTCGCCCTCATTCTGGGCTCATCAGGCGTACACACTCCACTGCACTCCCTCTCGGGAATCGAACCTCGGACGTCAGCGCCAGAGGCGATGCCCCTAACGTTGCGCCACGGCGTGTGGTTCATTTATTTGACAGCATGTAGATCGGGGTAATTACACTCACGGCATTCGTAGTCTGTGTCACAATCTGATTGTATGGGTGGTTACCTACCAGGTAACGCTTGTGGTTGGTCAGCAATCTGCTAACATCCGCCACGGTGCCCTCAGTTTGTGAGGAGCAGATCATAGAATGGTTGAAATAGTTTACTGTCAAATAAATGCAAAGAGTACGCGACACGCGTATATATATATATATATATATATATATATATATATATATATATATATATATATATATATATATATAAAACATTTTATTCAATTTATTAAAAGCAAGTAACATTCCATACAAGCAAGTCAAATTTGACAAAACTAAGTTCATATCAAATCTAATAACAGAGATATTAACTCATTGCTTGTGTAGGTGTACTTTGTGGAAACACAACTTAGCATACTTGGATTTTGCAATTCTACATAAGGCCTAAAATATTCTACAATTTTGCATTCTGTTGATGAGCCTGGCATTGATCAGCATTTTTAAGTCAACCTTTTGGCTGATTTGACTGATGTGCTTTGGATACTTGCTGTGTTGAAAGAGGAATTTCTTCTTTAACTTCAGCATTTTAATACAAGATAGCGGGTTTTTGGCAAATTAGCATGATCTCTGGAGCTATTCTTTTTCTGCTTTGTACTGACCAGAGGTCCAGTCCATGCAGTAGAGAAGCAGATGCTGCCCACACTGTGTCTCATAATTGAAATTGTGCTCTTCAAGTGAGTAATGGAGTTTGCCTTGCATGAAACATATCTTTTAGAATTACAGACATTTTCTTTTTCTCCCCACCCCCCATGGTTTGTGTAGATGAATGGGTTTCCATCATATTTATCCAGGATTGCATGTTTCTTGTATAAAATAGATTCCTCTCGTCACCCTACCCACACCTGGGAATTGTGGAGAATTTTTAACATGGTTGTAAAATGCAGGGAGTGACCATTTACTTCTTCCTCTTAAAGGTCATCTTTGACCATTGGCAGCCACCCTGATGACCTTTCTGTAGGACAAGTCATTAATTTTGCAGGGACTTCCTGAACTTTGCAAAGTTCTGGGGCCTCATGTATAAATGGTGGATACGCACAAAAATGTTGCATACTCTCGTTTCCATGCTCAAATCGCAATGTATAAAACCTAAACTTGGCATAAAGCCATGTACATTTTCACGCTAGCTCAAACCCTGGCGTACGCAAGTTCTCTGCTTGGTTTTGCAAACTGGCGGCACCCAGCATCAAAGCAGTGCTTTTGTTCCAGTGTGGTTTCCCTTTCTATTTTAGATCCACATCCCTGACGCAGCTTTATCATATACACTGAAATTAATTGCATATTGTTTATTAGTTTAAGGCATTTGATTGTAATTAACCTGTAACAATGTAATGGTCCAAGGAATGGCCAAACTATTCCAAATACAATAGCTGCTTTAGCGATGTTACTCTCACTGCACCTTCTTCTTTCAGCTGCTCGCATTAGGGGTTGCCATAGCCGATCATCTTTTTCCATGTTACTCTCACTGCACCACTCGGAGTATTTATATCACTGTATCTGAGTGGGGAATCACAGCTCTACAGCAGCTGATCGGAAAGAGAATTATCGGTATACAGCATCAAGCACACGCTGCCTCAGCCATGCTGTCTATTTGAACTGCTCTCATACGACAAACGCTTCAGAGCCTTTCCTGTAGGGACATTGCGGTTCAAAAACAGTTTCATCCCAAGAACTATAAACGCACTCAATCAGTCCATCAAGTGCTCCTTGGAGAACTGTTTGTACTTATAAGTACAATTACCTCACTGTAAACTTGCAATACAGTTATAATATTGCACTACCTGAGCCACTTTATAAAGCGCATATTTACATATGATGATGATATCATTTTTAAGATGAAATGCAGCAAAATATGTTTATTACATTATACAGATAAAATGTTAACATTTAAATAATCTACTGTATATTGTTAATAAAAACATGTGAGGACATGGTGTCTCAGAGCTAGTGACGAGCTGGCGCCCATTCAGGGATTGTTCCTGCCTCGCGCTGTATTCTTGCTGGGACTGGCGCGAAACTGGATGGATAGAATAATTAAACATGTACTACGAAGATATTTCAGTGTTCCTTAAAAATTTAGAAGAATCAGCATTCTAAGCCTATGGATGGCTTGATATCTTTTACAGAGCTGATCATGTGGTGATTGGTTACTTGGAGAAAGAAAATGAAGGACAGGAATTGGAGGTTAGTATATTTGAAAGAGACAGTACTGCTGCAATAAATTATTTCATCAAAGGTCACGCACGGCGCAGCAAGCATCTTGCGGGAGGCAGAAGCAATCTCTGGACGAGGCGCCAGCTCGTCACTATCACTGCGCCACTATGTTCCCATATTTAATAACATGCTTTAATTCCTATCATCATGAAAATGATAACAGGTATACATCTCAGTATTTAAATTATTCAGAGAGCTCTAATTAAACGAATGTAATGGATTCTGTGTCCTGTCGCAGGAAGAGAAAGCCCGTTTAAGAAGCACATAGTGACTTACACACACAGAGCACACAGAAGAACAAATAAAATACAAAGCATTTAACATGCTACTTTAGTTATGATGGCATTTGAGAAACTAGTAAATTAAAGATTTTAAGATGAAGTTTATGATGTTCTACTTTAATGACAAAATAAACTACGAGAATAAAGTTCCGTGCTTTTTTTCCCACTGTGTGCCTATTTTTTTTTCTTTTCTCTGTACTCTAATAAGCTTCCATATGACACTTGGACAGTGGGCTACGACTCACCTTTTCACTGCGACTTTCATATCTGACAACTTTTTTTTTTATTTCGGGCACTGTACAATTTTGTGAACTTGAACTTTTGAGTTTCTCCGACACTGTATGTCACTCGATCAACTTCCTTTTGTTGTTTATACCATTGTTTAAAGCAACAAATAGTACATTTTTCCTTGCCTCCACTTGGTATTCGCTGAAATTCTTCTGTTTTCCCCCGTGCTTTTGCCATTGCCTTTTCACAGAACGCTGAGCTTAAGGGCTATTTATATTGATTTGCATATTCAAAGAGGCGTAATTATGGAAGGAGTTGGGGAGGCGCATGCATGTACGTTACTTTTCACGCTGACAGGGATTTATGTAGTGGAAGAACGTGGAAGTTGGCGTATGCACAGATTTATGCATCTGGATTTTTTTGTGCGAAAGAACATTTCCGCTTTTGCCCGTATGCCATGTTTTAGTGTGAATTCTACGCACGGTGTTATGCATGAGGCCCCTTGTGGTTTCATATATGTTCTCTGTTTTGCAATGGTATAGGTAATTCCTTTGGAATTCCTTTATATCCCACAACATATTCGTAAAAATAAAAATAAAGTTCATCTATTAAAAAGTAACATGGCAATCAATATGCCCAAAAAGGCATTTTGCTTACCTGCCATTCTAAATTATTGATTATTTTCTTTTTCTATTACTAATATTTAGCAATGGCCATGACACTACCCCTGGATAGATGATTCTGTATTTTTTCAGATTTCAGTATCAGATAATTTAGTACTATGTCTATGACTACTGAATTGTAATAAATATGAATCTTGTGGTAAATCTGAGTTACAATTAGAATTAACCTCTAGAGCATATCACACACAATAGAGGGATAAATGAGTGGAAAAAAAGTAAAGAAAAAGTAAACAAACCATTGTTGTCTCCTTGGATCTTACTACATGGATTTTAAACATTTTTTACCAGGTGGGGTGATTCACTCAATTGTGCCCCCTTCAGTTCAACTTCACCCCTTTTCTCTACCCTTATCACACTCTTTTTAGCCTGGTCTCACTTCCATTTAGCAATAAGGTCTTCCTCAATTGCTGTAAGCTTAAAGGTTCACTGGCCTGATGCAGCTTTAAATTACTTTCAAGAATCACCAAATTACAGCACCCACTAGTGGCCACTGAGACAAGTACATCACAGAGCCTCAACAACCCTTACAACCAGGCCATTTGGAAACCATTAGTGTTGCCTTGCTTGAAAGAACAATATAGTCCACTTTTGGGTCCATGTGCTTACAACTAATGGGCTGGAGGATAATGGCTGGTTTTTAGAATCCTCCTATAATAGGACTCTGTGGTTTCGCTTCTAAGTTCTAACCAATTGCTTCCTTCTGTTGTCAAGGAGATACTGTGACAAAAACTTGACTCTCTTCTTCCACTTATTAGATTACCTGCCTTATATCTTGACACTATGTATTATATTAAGACTCAATTTTTCACAATTTTGAACGTGGCACATTTGTATGTTATCGTAGAATTAATTTTATTGTTTTCATGATTTCATCATGGCTCCATCTTGTTTATTGGTTTCCAGCAGGTGTCACCATTTTCTGTTTCACGCATTTGTTGTATATAACATCACAGTACTAACCTAAGTAGGATCGTAGCAGCATGGGGAAAAGAGTTTTAGATAGGAATACGTTAAAAAAAAGAAAGTCTTATAGCACAGCTAATGCTAAGAAATCTGGTTATTTTTAGTAACTCTGCTTTTTTTCTTTAGACTTTGTTTTCAGCTCTATAAATTGAGCTTTGACTAATATTATTTTAATTTTTCACTGTTTTCTGACTGCAGTTTGTGTTTAGACAATAACTTAGTATTTTTTGTAAGTTATCATTTATTAGATGATATTTGACTACTGACTGAGGCAGGACACAACTTAAAGCAACCAGGACCGGGAGATGAAGCCATCTCAGAATGAAAAAGTGCAAAGATTAAAAATCAGGAAGTCTGAAAGTTACTGAGAAACCTAAGCCAAAACTCTAAACAGAAAGTCATTGTCAAGACACTTTGCCAAGGATTAAATTACCCAAAAGACTATTTGGACACAGCTAAATACTGCAAAAGATTTGAACTGCAATATCCACAAACTTGGAGAATAAGTCCCTCCCAATGATGTGACTTCTCATTGCCATGATTTGGTTTTATGTTCATTATATAGTATTAATATGTACTTATATTGGGTGTTTTTGAGGTGGGGGATTCTGTTCATTTTGTTAATTGCTTGGAATGTGTAATGATTTAGATTTTGTGTTTTGTTTTGCAACGTCTTGGATACCATTTTTGGCCCTCAGTCGCCCTCATCTTTAATTCCTCTCATTAGACGAGCTTCCCGCATTTCTGTGGACATAACTTCTGAAGTCATGACCTGTGCTTAATTGACGCAACAGAACAAAAGGACAGGTAGGAATTCAGTTCCTTATTCGATCTGCAGATACCAAAACACTCAAAAAAGCTTTGTGCAAACACTATTTGCATGTTACATTCGGAAGGTATACACAGCCAACAGAAGGTATACACTGTCAATGAAAATATTTCATATATTAAGGGCTTCATTACAGAAGTCAGCTTCACCACTGCAAATGTGATGGAGCCTCAGAAACTGTGTAACAGAAAAAGCACTTTTAGTATTTCAGGGATGGACGGAGCTTTGGACAGGGTAACTGTGTAGGTGGATGTGTCTGTAATGAACAGATTGTTCAGTACTGGAGAAAGTGATGTTGACAAGTGGTTGGTGGACACATTGAAAGTAAACCTGGTAGATTGATAGAAACTGGTAAGTGGTTAATGGACTTTTGGTGGTTTTGTTGATGTACCATTTCCACAGGTCTGTATGAAGCCGAGGTTGGAGCAAAACTTATCCTTATACCTAGCCAACAAAAGTTTAGGCTGATTTAAATTACACCGTAGTGTTAATGGTGACTCTGCACAGATTGGTAACCCGATTGCAACTGCAGTTAAGACCTGGTTCTGCACATCTGATGAGGGTGTGTGGTATAGGGATCTGAACTGATTATTTGTTGAAAGAACATCTGATGACAATAAGGACTTCATCATGGGAAACTGACAATATAAAGAGAAGTGAAAATAAACCAGTCAGAACCCTGAAACAGAAAGATGTTAAAGACAAGTAAAGGTACCAACTGCATAAAATGAAAACATCGAAATCTAAATAACATTGAATTGTTTACAAAAAAAAATGTAATTGATTTAAACCACTTTAATTTCCTAGTGTGAAACTTAGGAGAAATATGAAATTGAAATAATCAATTATAACTGAAAAAGGACTGGATCAGCAAGTCTAATATGATTAATTTAAAAATACAAAAATTATCACTTCTGAGTAAATATCTCTCCAAGTCAACATTGGAACATTAGAAAAATTTAGACAAGAACCGGTCAATACTAGTCCAATCCACAAGTTTCTTGATGAACTCATTTTAAAATAATGATCTCAATCCCCTGGATTAATTCAATTCATAGTTTTAAACACTTCAATTATGTCTCCTCCTAATCTTCTTTTGCTTAAACTGAAAAGACTCAGCTTTTTTAATCTTACCTCATAATTCATCCTCTGTTGACCTGGAATCAGCCTATTCATTCTGCTTTGTCCTTTTCCAGTGCTGCTATGTCCTTTTTGTAGCCTGAAGACCAAAACTCCACACAGTACTCTAGAGCAGGCATGTCAAACACACAGCCCCTGGGCCGCATGCGGCCCGCAACAGAAATCTGTGCGGCCCGCATAACAGATCCTTGTTAGCATTGAACTTGTACAAAATGATTACTATCATTTGTGATTGAATCATTCTGCATCTTCAGTATTACTTATAGACTTTTCTTACTTCTGCCTTCTGACAAAAGCGCGTTTTCCCATGGCATTACAGTACCGGAAACGTCATCTGCTAGTATAGCCACGAGCCTTGACCAAAGTTAACTGAAGTGCTAGGCTGCAGCAGGGGTGGCCTGCACAGTGCTGCCAAATCCCAGGGGCCGCCATGCCAATATATATTGAATATAAAGCAGAAATAGAAAATAATGACACAGCTGACGGCAATGTGGCCAAAAAAATTCTTTTTCTTGTTAATTAGTACGCTGTATTTACAAATGTCACTAGAGTCGGAGCAGTAAGCTATATGTAGTATTATAATGTTTTGCCGTAATGAGAATATCATGGGCCACCACTTGGTTTTCAATTTACGAACACGCGTATATAGAAGCGTGTCATGAGCACGAGGCGGCTATGCAGTGTCCGCAACGGATGTGGCCATCCGGCGTGCATAAGATATTGACATTGGCGGGCGAAGGGGCCTCCGATTCTTTCTCCGCCCAGGGCCGCCACGAGCCTAGAGCCGCCCCTGCTTAGGCTACACTACTGACTGGGCTGCTGAGACTGGCCACTGGGCAGAACTAACCATCACGAGTAGTAATAGCCCGCATATTTTCACGTTTTTTTGCTCTAGTTTCATGTAATTTTGTGCTAGTATTGTAATGAACATTTAGTGTACGCGAGAAGTTGGTGAGTTGTTTATTAACATATTTTTGTGATTTTGAGTTTGTAAAATTATTGTAGGTCAGGTGGCTTTTTGCATATCGGCTTATTTTACAATATAAACTTTGAAGTAAACTTAGTAAAGTAAAATTTGATTTCTGGAGGATTTGTTTTCCAACTTGAATTACTGAGCAATGAATTCAGTGAGCATTTTCGTGATTTCAGTTCACACAAACAGGGCATTGCGCTGTTCTCTTACAACGTTGAGAATGCGCCTGAGAATATCCAAATGGAATTGACTGAAGTGCAGTCCGATTCTATTCTGAAGTCAAAATACAACGAAGTTGGTGTGCCAGGCTTGTATGCTTACCTGCCACCCTCGTATGTGCAGATCCGTAAGTTGGCATCGAGAGTACTGTCAATGTTCAGAAGCACTTACCTTTATGAGCAATTGTTTTTGTTAATGAAAGCTACCAAAACCCCACATCGCTCAAGACTTACTGTCGAGTACCTTTCATCCCTCATAAAAGTTGCAGCTGCACAAGATTTCAAGCCTGATATTGACGAACTGGTTACTAACAAGAGATGCCAAGTGTCGGGACAAAAGAAATGAATCTCACACTGTAAGGCTCCTATATAAGCAATGAATATAATATAATGAATATCAATCATCAAGACACTATATAAAAGCGGTCGGGATTGTCCTTCCGTCCCGTGAGTGCAAAGCGTAGCGGTATTCCGCTTATCACAGACTTACTACTTGCGGCTTGTGGTACAAAGCGACGCGATGTGAGCAGAGTTCTGGTGCTCCCATCGTTCCCTTGCTTTTGTGCACGATGCGCTGGAAAAATAGACAAAATTATGTCTCTGGAAATAATTAATGTTGATGGAGTACAAATGCCTCACCGCGTAGTAAATATCAGGGGAGATGGTGCTTGCTTATTCTCATCTATAGCTTATTTAAGTGCATGAAACTCCGTCTTTTAGCGATACAGATTTGGGCTGACAATGTACGACATGTTTTAAGTAATTGGTCAAGGTTTCAGCCATTTACAATGATGCCGTCAGGAATCTCTTAAACAAATGAGCTTCAGTATCTCACTGAAATGTCAAAGTCTCAAACTTATGGTACCATTTCTGAGCTAATGGCAGCGGGAGAGTTGTTCCCCTATGAGTTTAAGTATATTATTATGGAGTCCTACACTCCAAGTTTGGACAGGCACTTGAGGGGATAAAAAAACTTAGGTTTTCGGGAGATGTTATGAATGGGCACTTTGATGTTCTCATTCCTACCCTTACATGCCTGATGTACACATGGAGTGCACACAAATTGAGGATAAAAGTCGGTCGCCTTAAAAGGAGGGTGAGCCTAGTAATATAATAAGGACCTAGCTAAGAGGTTAAGACTCTAATTCTACACTGTTACAATACAATACAATACAATACAGTTTATATTTGTATAGCCCAAAATCACACAGGAAGTGCCGCAATGGGCTTTAACAGGCCCTGCCTCTTGACAGACCCCCAGCCTTGACTCTCTAAGAAGACAAGGAAAAACTCCCAAAAAAACCTAGTAGGGAAAAATGGAAGAAACCTTGGGAAAGGCAGTTCAAAGAGAGACCCCTTTCCAGGTAGGTTGGGCGTGCAGTGGGTGTCAAAAGAAGGGGGTCAATACAATACAATGCAGTACACAGAACAGAACAATTTCTCAATATAGTAAGAAATAAAAAATATAAATTTTAGAAGTACAGAGCAGAATTTAACAGTAGATGATATATCCCATAATAAGATTTGGATTTGTATAGAGTCCTGGAGACCTCATCCTTCAAGCTGCCTCCCCCATTTGGCCATTCCACGGCTGAACAGTGCTGGGCCAGCCAATCCGATGAAAGGACCCCTCATTCCCACGATTCCCGCGATCCTCCATCTGGGATGACTTTTCCTTAGGTAGGCAAAACAACTTGGCAGGTGGGCCATGTTGAGAAGAAAAACAGAATAAGTGAGGGTTAGTATACAATTATAACTGTCATGTTACTTATGTTTAAGTGCTAATGACTAACAACAGAGACGCAGTCTGTACAGTTAATCAGCAGCTCTAGTCAGGATATGCTAAACTGAAGTAGTGAGTCTTCAGCCGGGATTTAAAAGCTGAGGCCGAAGGGGCATCTCTTATAGTAGCAGGCAGACCATTCCACAGTTTAGGGGCCCTGTAACTAAAAGCTCGACCTCCCACTGTTATTTTATTAATCCTTGGAATCATAAGCAGACCGGCATCTTGAGATCTTAATGTGCGCTCTGGTTTGTAAGTCATGATAAGTTCAGACAAGTAAGCCGGACCTCAACCATTTAATGCTTTATATGTTAAAAGAAGGATTTTGAAATCTGCCCTAAACTTAACCGAGAGCCAGTGTAAGGATTTAAGAACTGGAGTTATGTGTTCGTATTTTCTTGTTCTTGTAATAATTCTCGCAGCCGCATTTTGGATTAACTGGAGGCTGTATAAAGAACAGTTTGAACATCCAGTGAACACCGCATTGCAGTAGTCAATCCTACTAGAGATAAATGCATGAATTAGTTTCTCAGAATCCTGTTTATTTAAAAAGCGCCTTAATTTCCTAACATTTTTAAGATGGAAGAAACATGTGGAGTTGTTGTATGGAGACTGCATGGAAATTGCTTTTCTTTAAACTTTAAACTTTAAGTGTTACATTTTTTAAAGTTTTCATTATTGGAAAGAAAGCTACAGTAATTTTGTATAATAGTATAATAGTATTTGTTACAGTACGGCCCGCTGACGCAAGTATGGCAGTCGAAGCGGCTCACCAATGGTAGTGAGTTTGACATGCCTGTTCTAGAGGCCTCATCGGTGTGTTATAAAGCTTGAAAATAACCTCCTTGGACTTGTACTCCATATATCATGTGATATCACGTTACATTCTAATAGCCTTCTTAATGGCTTCTGAACAATGTCTTGCAGTTAAAAGTGTCAAGTCCACTATGATGCCTAAATCCTTCTCATAAGGTGTATTTTTGATTTTGAGACCATTGTTTGTGTATTCAAACCTAACATTTTTACTTCCCACATGTAATACTTTACATATTTACATGGCTGTCTAAAACTGCAGAATCAAGTATCATCACTGAATTTCTACTGCTAGAAAGTAATACACCTTTGTAAATACATTTTTACCTAGTCAACTTTTGCCAGGATCAGTCACCCTATTATGCCACAATCAATGTATGGATTTCAGAATTCCATCATGGCAGCACGTCTCTTGAAGATGATACATGGATTGGTCAGCTGATAACAGAAGGCAATGTTGCCATTAAGCAGTGAATCATAATAGAGAATCATGGTGACAATGCAGGAGATAGTAAACGCTATAAGCTTTACTTATGGATCAGTTGAATCCATTCTCTATTAACAATTAAGCATAAGTATGGTTTTTTGTATGTAGTGTGCCAGGAATGTTGACTCCACATCCAGCAGTCAGTGTTCTGAAATGACTCAAGCTAATTTGGACTATGGAAATTTTTGTATGAAATGTTTGATATTTCATTGTCATTATCAATCCAAAGAACAACAGAAGCATAACAGTCCTCAACAGAAAAGAAATTAAAAGTTCAGAGTCTTTGTCAGTGTCAGCCTGATCATGTGTACACTTTTTATAATTCTGAGGGTATAGTTCAGATTAATAGCATTCTTTCTAAAGGTTCACATAACAAGTCAATATTAGACAGATTTCCAATACCGAATGCAGCAGTCATTCAGGAAAAAGCAATAAAGAAGCTGTCACCCATTTTGCTTCACTCAGACTGTGTGGTTGCAAAGACTGATCTGTAAAACTGTGGATTCAAAGTGATGTCACACTCGTGCTGTTCCCCAAGACCAGGCTCTGTGTGAAATGCGGTTGCATGGGGAAGACATTTTTAGTTATATAAAAGAGCTTCTTGAACATTATATATTACAGCAAATATTTTGACATTCATAGCAATCAAGATGAAAAATAAAGCTTGTTGGGTTTTAGTAAGATGTCTCTTAGTTGGTAAGACCTAAAACTTTTCTATCACTCCTCATATGTAAAAAAATCTAACATTATTGTGAAAAAGATAGAAAAGAGCCAAAACCTTAAGAAGGGTTACGGGTCCAAAATGTAGTTTCCCAGTTTTGCTGGGATGGCAACAGAGATGGAACAAATTAACAAACAAAAAATGTAAGCTGTTGCTTTTATAAATGGAGTTTCTTTTTAATTTTTTCAGGACTTCTCTTGTGCGATAAAAATAATGTAGATGCCTTTTTGTACCCAGGAAATTTAATTCTGTAGTCACTGAATTTATGTAGAAGTGGACGTTTATTTAACATATTTTCAGACAACATTTTCTTTTGACAGTGGGCACTGCCATGTTTTGAATTTTGTGAATCATGATGACTTTGGGGGTATGATACAGCGGGTCTGTAGCATGTGCATTTAGATAAGTAAATAATATGTTAGCATTTTCGGGTGGGGTGTAAGTAGTGTGGCATAGCTGCTCTGGAGGCAGATGTGGGGGACAGTTCATTCCAGCTTCACATGCAAGATTGACTGTGCCCTTATTAGCACTGGAGCCATGAGTAGAAGCAGTGTATCCCGCAGGAGCTGACGGACTGGCAGCAGGGGAAGTGCAAGTAGCAGTAGCAGAAGGGGATCCAAGTCTAAGATCAAAAGTTTGACTGCTCCTGTCCTTGGATATCTCCTGTAGCTGAGGGCAGTAATAACAGTGAGCTAAGGAGACATCAGAGTTTGGAAAGTGTACAGAGCTTGTGGTTATTTTAAGATAAGGATGACCTCATTGATTTTAACCTTGTTTTATTGGATCTATTCGTTGAACTTTGTAACCTCCACATGCACCTTGATTTTATTGGATTATTTATTGAAGAATTAGGCTGTATTAAAGTTTTCGACACTATTTCTTTTGCTTTTAAATAAAAGCAGGAAGCACTTGCACCAACTGTTATTAATTGTGTGTGTCTTCTGTTGTCGCTGCTCATTCTCCAGTACGTTGTTGGTGGTTTTGGGTTCAACTGGTTCCCGGAAGCAGCCAGGAAGAGTGGAGCTGACCTAGACCATTGCAGGGTGTCAATTGGTGAAGAGTTAAAGGGTCATCTCAACGCCCCATTTGTATTTGAGACTGGACATCTCTTCTCCCAGTCTTGTCCTTTTCTTTGCTTCTTTGACTTCATTTTTTCTCCTGATCTTCACTCTGAATTTCTTGGACTGTCTGACTCTTTTGTGTTCAGCACATACTGGGGACCAGAAGGAGTTTCAAGCAGGCTGGAAGAGAGTGTGGAAGTCAAAACCGTCTCTGTTATAGAGGAAGACAACAAACAGTCTGATTACATTGTATCCTCAATATCTTTCCTTGGTATCCTGGTATTTTGTGACACACTGATGCTTGTGGCAATAATATAACATTATAATGATATGAAACAGACAAATTATGAGGAGGAATGACTATGTCTCTGTCTACCCCTGTGCATTTCTACGAAAAAATTACAGCTCCTATTAATTTCCAAATACAGCCTAATCTACCTCTGGTTTGACAATGATGTTGATTGTGAAATAGTACCAATAAGCACTAACATGTTTCTAACTTCAGAGCAGCCTTAACTGTAATGTTTATGCTATTTCATAACACTAACAGCATGTACATTTTCATGGGTTTACACTGTGGGACAACTTGACTTTAATGGTGCTCTATGGATAAGACCATTCTGTTCAAAGTGTGTTTTCTTATAGATTATTGACTCTCATTATAAAACTGGCTACTTTTCAAAAATATTGCAGGTTAAACATGAGTTTTATTCTGGGAAAACCAAATATCCTCCCACTTTCCTAAAGATGTACATCTTAGGCTAATTACTAGTTTCAGATTTGCTAAGCATGGATTTGGTTACTGCTTTGTGTCTACTGCTTCCGAGATAAGCCCCAAAACCCCACGACCAAGAACTGAATGAAGTAGGTTTAAAAATTTTTTGTTACTCCTTTAAAGAATTGATACAGTTAGTTGTTGTCTCTACACCAACATTGCCAGTCTTTCTTAAAAAAATAAAAATATTAAAGCTAACTTTCTTAATTAGTTTACTAATTGAAAAAGTATCTGTGTTCATGAGCTTGTTAGATTAGATTAGATTATTTATTTATAAAAGCACATTTAAAATAACAAAGGTTGCGCCAACGTGCTGTACAAAACAGCATTAAAATAAACACAATACAAACAATCCATGCAAAAGCAGATTAATAAAACAACAAATTGTAACATCCACCACAATCCCATCATACACAATGAAAGACAGAAGAAAACAAGTAGGTCTCAATCCGACTTTTAAAAATCTTGATCAAGGATGAAGACCTGATGCGCAGAGGTAAGTCATTCCAAAGTCTAGGTGCAGCAACTCAAAAAAGTCTCCCCTAGACTTCAGCCAAGATCTTGGCACTACACGAAGCAGTCGTCCAGATGACCTCAGTGCTCTTGGTGGCACATAGGGGTTAAGGAGGTCACAGATATATTTTGGAGCGAGACCATGCAAGGCTTTAAAAACAAACAACAAGATTTTAAAATCAATGTGACACCTCACCGGTAGCCAGTGGAGAGAGACTAAAATGGGGAAGATGTGATCCTGTTTTCTCCATCCAATCAAAAATCTAGCTGCCACGTTCTGAACCAGCTGAAGGCGCAACAGAGCAGATTTTGGCAGACCCACATATAAGGAATTACAGTAATCTAGGCAAGATGTAATAAAGGCATGACTGACCGTTTCCAAGTCCTTCTGTGATAGAAAGGATTTTAGTTTAGATATTTGCCTCTGTTGGTAAAAACTGGACTTTACTACCATGGAGATTTGTTTTTCAAAACTTAGTGATGATTCAAAGATGATACCTAAGTTTCTGACATCATTATGAATCATTGCTGCCAAAGGTCCTAAATGCATGCCGATTCCAACTGCAGCATTAATTCAGCTTGTAAGTTTTTAAATGTATAAATCATAGTATTTTAATTTTTACTCATCATTATGCATAGGGCAAAATCAGAGGTTGTGTTTTTATATTGTGAGGTTTCTGAACTCAACAGCAGGACAACACTCCGAAGCTCAACTGATGCATCTGTGGAGGACTGCTTGTTCATTACTGAGGCAACCACAGGTTCACAGCATAGCAGCATAGTACCGCGGAAACAACTATGAGCCAATCGAGATTGCACTATACGCGCCTGTCGCCGATGGGTGAGGCAAGGAACCTTATAAATGCAGGGAACAGTATAAATTGGCCCCTGACCTGGCCCCAACTATGCCTGCTTGCTGTGTCAGTGTATAGGAGAGTGGTAGCTCCCGCTGCAATAAATAACCCTGTTGTTCCTGTTTCAAGTTGAATAAAGCTGGTTTTGTTAAAGTACTGAGACCCAGCCTCGTGTTTTGGGGTGCAAGACAATGAATCACGTGTCACAATATATACATTGTTACAGTGGCTATTTGAATTTTTAATAATTTTATATCTTCACATTGCAGCTTCACCAAGTATATCATACATTTTCATACTTGTTAAAAGTGCATTCACTTTGGATAATAACTTGTAATATGGCATGCTCATTGAGAAACATATTTAATTTGATTGAAGAAAGTGCATCAATCGATTAAACTGTGTTGATGTCATACAAAGTCATCAATTCTTTAAGTTGTCTTTTCAGAAGCACAGTCTCTTCTGGCAGGTACTTCTTTTGTGGATATAAATTAGGATTTACCCAAAACTGTAAAACTACTTTCAGTATTGTGTATAGTTTGTTAATTACTTTGTCAATCATTCAGTAAATTGTGTTCCCCTGTAATCAACTGGGCCAGTGACACTATTTTGTGAGTAACAGTAGTGGCAGCCCAAGTGTCACTAGATGAAAAAATCTAATTTTATGTTTCATGCTGCAGACAGTGTAGACTAATATTAAGGATTAATAGTTTGATGTTCTTTCTATAGTCCTAGCTTTTTTGTAATCTACCCCAAAAAGAAACATTTGCTCTGTGATAAATACACACAATCTCGCACTTTTCCTTTTTCTAAAGTTGAGGCTGTGGTCATTCATCACAAGAGTAAACATTGGAGCTGAATATGTTTTGTTGTCTACAAGGTTAATGAGAAGCAAAAGAATCAGGACTGACAATCCTGAAAAGATAATGAGAATATTCTTGCAGCTCAGTGAAATTTATTTTAGCTGCTTTGCACATTTCCAAGCACAATCAATGGGAGTTGTTGTTTTAATAATGTTCACTGTGTTTTATTCCCATGACTTCTATTCATACCCTGTACCTTTCTTGAGCTTACATTGGCTTTCTGGCCTTTTCATAATATGATGGAGGACTTAAAGTGATGGTTTTGAAAGAAACTTTCGGTAGAAATTATCATAAAATATTTAAATAAATAAAGAGAACAGTACCAGACCTCTGCATTGCTTTCATGTTGCACATGGTATTTTAAAATCTTAATATGCTAAAATAGGAAACGACAAATAAATTAGTGATGTGGCAGCAGCTCACTAAAGGCAGAAGAGGTGCTTTAAGAGAGAGAATTTCTCTGTCACACAAACTAGTGACTACTTTTATTTGTTTTTAATTTCACTAGAAATTTGAGTGTAATGTCAGTAGCATTATAATATTTACAACATAAATGTTTGATCATGATCACTGAAAGGGCACAACATCTCCTTTATTGCCACATACCTTAATTTCCTAATATAATAATGGAATACGTATCTAGTTACATGAAATACTAAATGGACCTTAACAGAAAGGGTCACTATAATGGAAATGCTACGCATAAATATCTTTTAACTTAAAGGTCAAATGAACATGATGTTATGAACACCATTTTCTATTGCCATATTTACTCTGTACTTCAAAGAACTTCAGAACTGCATTGTTTCAAAACATTGTTCAATTATACCAAGATGATTCTTTTGTTACCTTGTACTTTAGCCAAGTCAAATCAAGTCACTTTATTGTCACATTATTTAACACAAAATGTACAGGGAAACTTGTTTGCAAAGTGAACAGCAGTAGAACAATATTTATCTGAATGCAAATCTACACAATACAACAGTAGTTTTTTTTTCTTGCATCCCAATCTTGCCTTTCTTAGTGTCTATGAGACCCAGTCCATTATGAACTTCGGACTGAAGGAATGTCAATTGCTTAAACTGCCTGTGGTGACCCATCGCAAGACACTTCACAAACCATATGTGACCCTTTCCTATTGAATACAGCATCTTAAGAACTTTATAGAAAAAGATGTTTTGGATCCTGCTGGTCTGGGGCCTGATACTATGAAATTGTCTGTCTGAAGGTTATAATGTAAACAGTTCATGACTTAATGGCATTGATGATTTTCCTGGCTTTGCTTAGATACAGCCTGCCATATATGGGTTGTAGATTAGGGAACATCACTTCCAATGATTTGTTAGGCAGAATACACTACCCTCTGCAAGGTTTTGAAAATGAGGGCAATGCATTTCCCATACCAGGCTTTTGACAAAACTAGTTAGGATGCTTTCGCTGGTGCAAGAATAAAATGATTTGAGAGTGAGAAGTCACATGCCAAACCTCATCGGTCACCTGAGGTAAAAAAATCATTGTTGTGCCTTCTTCACCACTTTTTTGGTGTGAAGAGTCCATATAATAATAATAATAATAATAATAATACATTTTATTTATTTGTAGGTGCCTTTCTAAACACTGAAGGACACCAAACAATAGACAAAACACAGATTATAAACAAAAGTAAAATGCAAAAGTTAAAATCAGACAGAGCAATTGTAATCAAAGAGAAAAAGCAGTCTTAAACAAATGAGTTTTAAGTTTAGATTTGAAAAGTGAAAATGATTCAATATTTCTAAGCTCAGGTGGTAGTGAGTTCCAAGGCTGGGGAGCAGAGCATTCATATACCATAGTGGTAAGACGGACGAAGGGGACAGTCAAGTGGATGGAGGAAGAGGATCTAAGGGTACGGTAGGGAATGGCAACATGGAGGAGGTCAGACAGATATGGAGGGGCAAGGTTGTGGATAGCCTTAAAAGTTAGTGAGAGAATTTTGAATTGAATTCGGAACTGAACTGGAAGCCAATGAAGCTGCTGCAAAACGGGAGTGATATGGTGAATAGAGGGAGTTCTAGTAATGATGCGGGCAGCTGAATTCTGGACCAGTTGAAGCTTATAAAGAGATTTGCAAGAAAGACCAAAGAAAAGGGAATTGCAGTAATCTAGGCGACAAGTGACAAGTCTATGAACAAGGATAGCAGTGGTGTGGGGAGTGAGGGAGGGGCGAATACGATTAATGCTATGCAAGTGGAAATATGCAGACTGGGAGATGTTATTGATTGGGACTAAAAGGATAAAGTACTGTCAAGGATGACACCCAGACTCTTAATCTGTGGGGAAGGGGAGATGGAGGAATTATCAATAACAAATGAAAAGTGATCAGTTTTGGATAATGTTGATTTTGTACCAATGAGGAGAACCTTAGTTTTGTCATTATTTAATTTAAGAAAATTTTAAGAAAACCAGAATTTGATTTCTGCTATGCAATCAGTAAGTGATGAGGGTGGAAAGGAAGCAGTAGGTTTGCTAGTGAGATAGAGCTGGGTGTCATCAGCATAACAGTGGAAGCTAATGTTATATTTACGAAAGATATTGCCAAGAGGAAGGAGGTAAATAATGAAAAGGAGGGTCCCCAGGATAGAGCCCTGGGGCACACCTGAAGTAACAGCGATGGGTTGGGATGTGAAAGTTTTAAGCTGAACAAACTGAGTGCGGCCTGAGAGGTAGGATCTGAACCAATCTAGTGGAGTGTGGGTAATGCCAATTGAAGATAATCTATTGAGAAGAGTAGTGTGATAAATAGTGTCAAAGGCTGCACTCAGATCAAGGAGGCTGAGAATAGTAGTTAAACCAGAATCAGCTGCCACAAGGAGGTCATTAGTAAGTGCCGTTTCTGTACTATGGAGGGGATGAAAACCAGCCTGGAACTGTTCATACAGATTATTTTGGGATAAATGAGAATGAAGTTGAATAGCCACTATTTTTTCAAGAATTTTGGAAATTGTGATTAGAAATAGGACAAAAATTGCTGAAATTAGTCGGATCTGCACCAGGTTTTTTCAGTATTGGGGTTATTGCAGCAGTTTTAAAAGAGGAACAGTACCAGTAGTGAGAGAAGAGTGGATTATAGCAGAGATAAGGGGGACCAGAGAGGGGAGGCAGGCTTTGACTAAAACTGTAGGGAGGGGGTTCAGTTGACAGGTGGATGGCTTAGATTTACAGACAAGATCTGAGATTTCTGAGAAAGTAGGAAGCTGAAAAGATGAAAATGAGTGAGTTGGTGGGTGAAATTCAAACGAAGTACTGGAGGAATCCATACAGAGAGACTGATGAATCTTCTGGATTTTTTCATTAAAAAAGCACATAAGGGAATTGCAAAATTCAGTTGAGTAAAGGTGAGAAGGTATAGAATCCAGGGGTTGTGTGATATTGTTAAGTAGTGAAAACAATGACTTGGTGTTTTCTTCATTGGAAGAAATAATGAGAGTATAATAGTTAGATTTAGTTTGGGCAATACAGTCCTTGTAATAAACTATATGGTTTTTGTACATCTCTTTGTGAACAAAGAGTCCAGTTATTTTATATAACCATTCAAGTTGCCGGCCTTTGGCTTTTTTGACTTGACACAACATGTTGATTTTCCCACCCACTCTGGTGGTCATATACTGGATCTGATCTGCACTTCTGGACTATCTGTTGCCAACATTTACAGCACTGATTTGGGACCATAAAGCAGTATTTTTCACTGTTTCACTGCCTTCCCCTCCTCTTACCTGTAAACGACAAATCTCTTACAGAAACCTTAAAAATATCTGTCCCTCTATCCTTTCTGGATCCATTTCTGATCTTTTACTGTCTTCACCTATTCCACCAACACTAGATAGTCTTGTTTACCACTATAACTCAGCCCTTCATTCAGCATTAGGTAAAACAGCTCCTTTAAAACATAAGGAGGTTTCCTTTAAATGTTCAGCTCCTTGGTATAACTTAGAATTGTGATCTATGAAAGCAGCTGGCTGACACCTTGAGAGAATGTCACGTAAGACTGGTCTCACCATGCACATCCAGGCTTTTTCTGACCACCAAAGAGCTTACAGAGAAGCACTAACTTCTGCCAAGAACACCCATTACGGCAGAATAATAGAAAGTGGCCATGATAACCCAAGGGTTTTGTTCTCTGTAGTTAATAAACTACTCGAACCCGCATCTGGCCCAACTACCTCTTCTACTGAAGTCTGTGAGGAATTCCTCCACTTTTTCCGTAACAAAATTAACGATCTAAATAATTCAACTAACATAAATACATCATCTGTTTATACCTCTCCCTGTTTTCCACTCCATCCAGCTCCTTCTCTAAGTTCTCACCAGTCACATCTGCGTTTGTTAATAACCTGCTTTGTAAGATGAGGCCGACTACTTGTGTACTGGACCCCATCCCCACCACACTAATTAAATCCTGCCTTCATGCCATAATCCCGACTATTACAACAATAATAAACTCATCCCTTGACACTGGCTCTGTGCCGCTCACTTTTAAAATTGCTTCTGTAACCCCAATGTTAAAAAAGTCTGGTCTTGATGCTGACAATCTTAACAATTTCCCACTTACCTTTCCTGTCAAAAGTTCTTGAGCGTGTTGTAGCTTCCCAACTCACCAATTACCTAACCTCTAATAATTTGATGGAACCCTTTCAGTCTGGTTTCAGGGTGCGGCACAGCTGTGAAACTGCTCTGCTACGGGTAACCAATGATTTGCTTATGGCAGCAGACTCTGGCCAAACCAGCATATTAATTCTGTTAGACCTCAGTGCAGCATTTGACATGGTCAGACATGACATCCTACTGTCCAGAATGGAGAACATGCTGGGTATCTCTGGCACTGCCCTCCAGCGGTTCAAGTCGTATCTGACTGATAGGCAAGAGTTTGTTAGTCTTGGCAACAGCAGATCCAGCTCAGCGCCGGTCACACAAGGAGTTCCTCAGGGCTCTGTCCTCGGTCCTCTGCTTTTCTGTATTTACATGCTTCCCCTTGGCCATATTATCCGTAGCTATGGACTGGGTTATCATTTTTATGCAGATGATACTCAACTCTACTTCAATGTTAAAAGTGGAACTTTCTCAGCTCACAACCTGCTTTAGTGAAATTAAAACCTGGATGGAGCAGAACTCTTTAAAATTAAATTGCAATAAAACTGAACTCCTGCAAATTGGGACTATAATGCAACTTAATAAAATGAGCTCCTTGCCAGTCTATCTTGGCGTTGATCTCATCAGACCTGCCTCTACTGTAAAAAATCTTGGTGCCATTTTTGATTCCTCCCTCTCTTATTCCGCCCACATAAATCACATTAAGAAACTTTCTTACTTTCACCTCCGTAACATATCCCGTGTTCGCTCCTTCCTCTCCTTCTCTAATGCTGAGAAACTTGTCCATGCTTTTATCACATCCCGCATTGATTATTGTAATTCCCTACAGGCAGGTGCCCCTTCTAATCTTATATCACAGCTCCAGCTTATTCGAAACTCAGCTGCAAGAGTCCTTACTCGAACCAGCAATAGCGAGCACATCACACCCATCCTGCTCCGTCTTCACTGGCTCCCTGTGTCTTACAGAATCGAATATAAAATCCTACTAATAACCTACAAAGCCTTAAATAACCTCGCGCCAAACTACATCAGTGACCTTCTCCATCATTATGTGCCTGCCTGCCCACTAAGGTCCTCTGATTCTGCCAATCTTGTTGTACCCCACACTAATCTACAGTCCATGGGTGGCAGGGCCTTCAGCTGTATAGCGCCCAGACTCTGGAATGACCTACCAAAATTAATCAGGTCAGCTGACTCCACAAATTCTTTCAAAAAACAACTCCAAACTCATCTGTTCAGGAAGGCTTTTAGCTCTACCTGACTTTATTACCCTTCTCTCAGTTTACTTCTCTGTCAAGATGCTCATGTAACCTGTGTGTGTGTGCTAGACCATCAATTATGTTGTCTGTTTTTTTTTCCGGAATTCACTGTCTTAATCTTCTTTATTTATTTATCTTGTTTGTACAATGCTATATACTGTATACACTGCCAATCTTTATTATATTCTGTAAGTGCCTTGAGCATGGGAAAGGCGCTATATAAATAAAATGTATTATTTTTTATTATGAAAAGCCGAAGCTCAGGTGTGAACCGGGGAGCAGAAAAGGAGAAAGATATGCACATTAAGGAACTCAAAGCTGCTCACCCTCTCAACGGTAGTCGCATTAATGGTGATAGGTCAGTCTACATCTCTTTGGTTCCTGAAGTGAATTGAAGGGAAAGACGTTTTCCTGGTACCAGTGTGTCAGGACTCATATATGTATTTAGTTTTGTCATCATAGGACTCACCATCATTGTGTAATTAGCAAATTTCACAATGATGTCAGACCTGTTCCTAGTCGTACAGTCATTGATGTAGAGCGAACATAGGAGTATACATCCCTGGGGGGCTCCTGTATTGAAAATCAGAATCAGAATTCACCTTATTGGCCAGGAACACTAATGTATACTAGGAATAATTTTGATAGTATTGGTACAACATGCAAGGATAACAAAAGGACAAAAGTTAAATATAAGAAGATAAAGTATAAAATGATAAAATATGATGCAGCATACATGGGCAATACAAAAAATAAAGAGACAGCAGAATTAAAATGTCCAGCCAATCTAATGTATATATAGATGCAGGTATATATAGATACTGAGTAGAATCTCAGACCTGATTAGTCAGAATAACCTCAAATGGAAAAAAACTGTTTAGGTGACATGTTTTAGCTTTCACTGCATGAAGACGTCTGCCGGAGGAATGTTTTTGGGATAGAATGAAGTGATGTCACTCAGTCTAACCACCATAACATCATTCTCACATATGTGTCTTTTTTGTCCTGGTGGGACAGGATGGTATTTAATGTTGGAACAATTTAGCACATGTGTGTACTACTTTGTCCATAGCCAAGCCTTGTGTATGTGGCTGTCATAAATAGAAGAAAAAACAATTATTTATTGTTTGTTAATGAAAACTATGAGAAGATCTGCAAGACTTTATGGCTGAACAGGAACTCCTGCCAGTAAAGTTAACTTTTATGCTTGAATAAATATTTTTCTTTGAGTCAAGGCGGTTTTGTCTGGACAGTCCAGCTTTCTCCCACCATTCAGAGAAACAGAAGAACATAAAGGTACCAGATTTGGTACACTTATTTATTTAATGATGCAAAGTAATAATGAAAAATGGGTAACAAACCTGCAAAAAATACAGAAACATTTTTCATGGCCTAACATTTCCAAGAGTATTTCTTGTCATCATTGGTGGAAGGGTAGTTTGTACAGTTCTATAGTTTTCAAAAATCAATACATAACCTCCAATGTAGTTTCCAAGATCTCCAATCTTTCTTTCTCTAAAATGTTGGGCACTGTTCATTTATGCCAATAAGCCTTTGTGTTATTCATCTCACAAATCTAACTTCTTTGTGTCTCTGGGTTTTTAAATTCCTGGCTATAGATAATATTGTCAGGGTCTCCTATTTTGAATATTTTTTGCATCTCTCCTAGGGGTTATCTTTGTAAACCTTTGTCTCTATTGGGTTTTTTTTACCTCGAGGAATACTTTGGCTTATTGCATTCTTGAATAACAGTTTTGGTTATGGTTTTGATTATTTATTTGAGCTGTTAAACCGACTCAGTTTTTACAGCGCTAGTGTTGTTTCCTGTTGCCAGGACCATCCTGGAGTAAGCATGTCCTTTGCAGTCATGGCGTGGTCAATCACAACGCAATGGGATAAAAGGTCATCAAAGGGTAGGCAAACTTATTCATCTACATGGATTCCAAAATCCTTCAGACCTTTTGAAAACTATTTGTTGTTTTGTTTCTCTGGATTTGAATTCTCTTTTTTGACTTTGATTTTGTCTTGCAATTCTTAGCTTTGGTTACTGATAGCTGTTTTCCTAGTTTTGACTTTTGCTTCAGTTTTTTGAATGCGTCCTTTTCTTCCAGTCACCATCTGAAATCTTGTGCCCGCTGTACTTAACAGAAGTCACTTTGAGGTCAAAGTTTGGCCTAGTGTCATGCTTAGTAGGTATGTAGTAATTAACACTGAAAATATTGTTGGTGGAAAAAATGTGTGGATGAGTCAGAGTTAAATTTTTGACAGGGAGAAGCTGAGCCAGAACATGGCAAACATGTGACTGTCCATGCTTCTAATCCTTCCAGAAAAAAAGCCAGTAGGCATACAATGATTTGGAAAGACTCCATTCAGCCTACTCTATACAGTCAGTGAGCACCTGTCAGTTTAAATTAAAACTCAAATGGATGAACATAAACAAAACTAGGTAACAAACAGAACATAAAAGTAGGTTATTTCTATTTTTTTCTTTGTATTCATTTTGAAGCAAATAGTTGTATCAGTTTTATTATTTTTTGTTTCATTGAGTATCATGCTTTTGTAATATTCTGCTTTATAAAAAAAGGTGACAATACTCCTTAAACCATGTGATCACATCTCTGTGACTACTGTATATAAATAGACCATATGATAGCAACCATTTAGTGTAGCAAACACAAAAAAAAAGAAACGTCTTTAATCAGAAACTAGCACGCAATGTATTCTGACAAGTGATATACCACTTTTACATAAATTATACAGAAGCTTTTCCTACACAATCAAACTGGCAGCAGAATGCCACCAGCCACTGTAGAAGGCTACTATTTTTGCTAAACAAATGTTATGTTTCAGTCATTTCTGGGTAACGCATTAGACTTGTTTGACTTGACTAGCCTTTTTGAGTGTACCTTTTTGCCTATCTTTGGCTTGCTAATTTTTTTTTCTATTTTTGTTTACATAAATAAATCCTTTATTTATAAAAATTCTTTTTGTCATTTCAAGCCAGAGGTTATCCTTTACCACTACCTCACTATGCAAACCTATTTATGGCAAAATTGGAGGAAGATTTCATGTCAATGTGCATCGTAAAACCAATGTTTTATCTCCATTACATAGATGACATCTTCATAATCTGGACTGCCAGTGAGAAGGACCTCCTCCATTTTCATAATGAATATAATTATTTTCACCCCAACATAAAGCTGAAGCTGAATTACTCAAAAACAGAAGTCAGCTTCCTTGACACCACCGTTCAACTGAAAGACAACACCCTTGTAAATTCTGTTTTTCACAAACCGACAGACAGACGGACTTACCTGAAAAGTGATAGCTTCCACCCCAAGCATATAAGGTGCTCCATTATTTTCAGCCAAGCAATACGGTACAATCATATTTGCTCAGACCCGACAGACCGGGATAAACAACTGCAGGAGCTCAGACAAGATTTCATCAGACAAGGTTACACCCCCAAAACAACAGACACTCAAATAAGAAGAGCTACTGCCATACCCAGAGACAACCTTCTGAAATATAAAAACAAAGACAACAAGAACTGCATCCCTCTTGTTGTCACCTACAACCTACATCTTGAAACACTTCGAAAAATTATAAAAGAACTTCAGCCAATACTAAACAATGACCAAACACTGAAAAATGTATTTCCTGAACCTCCCCTCTTGGCATACAGACAACCACCAAACCTTCAGCAACTAATTGTCTGAAGCTCCCTAAGTGAACCAACAGAAAATGGCACATCTCCATGCCTACAGAAAAGATGCAAAACATGTGCCCACATCTATGATACAGACCGTATAGTTATACCACACTGCTGACTTGAACATCACATAAAGGGATCATTTTCCTGCAGATCATCTAATGTGGTCTACCTAATTCTCTGCATGAAATGTCCTGACACTGCACTCTATGTGGGAGAAACTGGACAAACACTCCGCCAGAGAATGAATTTACAAAGGTTCCACATTAAACATGGCAACACAGATGTTCCTGTAGTGGCCCACTTCAACAGCCACGGACACTGTGAGAAGGACTTTAAAGTCACAGTGCTTATGGGCAACTTCAAAACACAGCAAGAGAGAAAAGAATGGGAAGTTAAACTCATGCTAAAATTTAATACATTACAACATGGATTGAATAGAGACAAGAGTTTTATGGCCAGATATGAGGATTGTTTACATCTCTCAGACTGACAGACAACCTGTCTACAGACCCACATTGTTTTGAAAAGCTCATTACAAACTTCAAAAGACTTTGTTGGACAGTTATCTTATCCAAAGTTCTTGACCATACATTGTTCTTTTCTATCTTGTTAAATTAACCCTAGCCTGAATGAATCTATTAATTTTTTACATTTAAAATTTCTCATTTAAAGATTTACCAATGTTGTTTCTTGTCCTAGAGTGTGTATATAAACACAGGGAACTCCAGTTTCTGTATTACATCTTGCTTGAAGAAGGGGCCTGAGTTGCCTCGAAAGCTTGCATATTGTAATCTGTTTAGTTAGCCAGTAAAAGGTGTCATTTTGCTTGGCTTTTCTCTACATTCATAATGGCTAACACGGTACAATACCCTAGTATGGGAACAACTGCAAAGCACAAGGAAGCTGGTATTTAATTCACAAAGTGGACAGTCTACAATTTCTACTGCATATACCTGCTTCATTTAACAGATTTTTTTGTTTAATGTGTAGTAATGTGTAATGTAAGAATAAAAGCCATGATTTAAAGCTATTACACCATTCATTTGGCTGGAATGATACAAGATTCTGCCTTTATACCATTCCAAATCTAATTTATTTCTGTTTAGTTTTACCACTCATAATGCTTCATTTTAATGTAAGCCTTCACAATAACTGAATGGTCCTTCACTTCAAAGAACTCATATTGAGTGGGAAGAGGATTCTTTTCTTAGTAGAGTAAATGACAAATGTGTTTAATTTGCAGCATTCACTTGGCATTGGCTAAAAATGGAAATGTTAAAAGTCATTTTAAAATGGTTTATAAAAACAATGATGAAGACTTTTCCATTTCAGGTCTCATAAAAGGTTCATTAGTTAAACATCAATCTCTCCCCAAGGTGTCATAGGCCGTGTTTGCTAAACAAACAAAACAAAGAGGATACACTAAAAAGATTAACTTTAAAAGAATCATTTATCAAACAATTAATTTTGGAATAATATACTGTATGTGTTTAAATACACCAACATATAAAAGTATTCAATCCCCTTGAAAATCATTTCACATTTCTGCATGACAATAGATATTGTAGCAGTAGAGGCATGTGTCCACCTCTTGAACCCTCAGGTACCACTCCAAACACCAGGTAAAAAGTACAAGTATTATTTATTGTACTATAATTACGTGCACAAAGCACCCTCCACTCCACACTATTCATATAACCGTAATTCTCCAATACAAATACCAATCCTCCACTCCCAGACACTTAGCCACCCTACCTCCCAGCTCAGCTCAGTGTACTGGGCTTTCCCAGAGTTCTTTATACTCCCTGACCCGGAGGTGTTCCTGTTCCATTACCCACAAGTCCTTATTCCTTCCGGGTCAGGGTAGAAGTCCTTTTCTTCAACCTGGAGGTACGTCATCTCTCCTGTTCACATGATCAGGACGTACTTCCAGGTTATAGGGCACATATGAGTCCACGGGCCTCCCGACAGCGACTCCCAGTGGTCCCCAAGGTATCCAGCAGGGCTGTGTATAAAAACTACATAGTCCATGAGGCTCTGCTGGAACTTGGGGCACGTCCATGCTGTTGTGAGAGCTCCTCCTGGTGGCCTGGGGGTGAGGGCCGGAATATGAAGCTGGCAATCCATCACAATATGTACATATATTTATCCATTCTGCGTTTTAATGTGAACTCTTATGCTGTAATAATACATTTCCAAAGTCAAAATAAACAATTTTCTGTAGATATTTAACTGAAGAAGAAAAACTCAGAAGTTAGAGTTAGTGTTTGCATAAGCATTCATGCCCTACACACTAATACTTTGTTGAGAACCCTTTTGCTGCAGTAATAGTCCTAATTCTTTTGGGGTTAATATGTCCCAGTTTTGCAAAGGAATGATTCTTCCCTATTCTTCTAGGCAGAATTTATAGAGATCTTCTAGGTTGGTGGGATGGCACTTCTGCACAGCAGTTTTCAAATAGTGCCACAGATTCTCAATAAGGTTAAGATCAGTGCTTTTACTTGGCCATTCCAAAACATTCACCTTTCTGTTTCTGAGCCATCCATGTGCCGTATGCTTAGGGTCATTGTCATGTTGTAAGATTAATCTTCTCCAGGGCCATAGGTTCATAGTAGAATGGAACAAGTTTTATTGCAATATTGTGTGTTATTTGCACCCATCCATTATCCCTTCAACTCTGACAAGATTCCCAGTCCCAGCACATGAAAAGCATCCCCACAGCATGATGCTGCCACTGTCATATTTCACCGTAGGTATGGTGTTTCTTGATGCATGAACAGTGTAGTTTCATGCCACACATACTGTACCTCTTTAAAGTCTGGCCAAAAAGTTCTATTTTGGTCTCATCGTACCATGAAAACTTTTCCCACATCTTAACTTGGTCTTTCTCATGCTTTGTAGCAAATGCCATAGGTGCTGTTATGTGGATCTTCTTAAGGAATGGCTGCTTTCTTGCTACCCTCCCATAGAGGCCTGTTTTAAGGAGAGCTCTTGAAATTGTGGACCCATGAACCTTCACTTCAGTTTCAGTCAAAAAGCATTGTAGACTTCTGAGTTTAATGGTTGGATTTTTAGTAGCCAGTCAATGTCTTGCTCTGATGTTTAGTTTTGAGAGAATGGCCTTTTCTAGTAAGAGTCTAGGTGCTGTGATGATCCTTCCACTTTCAGATGATGGACCCAACAGTGCTTAACATGTTGTTTAAACTCTTCAATATTTACAAAATACCTGGATGAGCTATTAGGATAGTTTAGCTATTGTACAACCAAATGAGCCTGATGGATTGAATTGATTCTTGTTTTTCAAACCTCTCATGCTCTTAATCTCTCTTTGTTCATACTGGATTTTGCATTGTAGAAAATATCTGTGGAAGACAAGTAATATGATGTCAAGAACAAATAGAGTCCTTTGGTAACCTGATGATGAAAGATGAAAAAACAGCATGTGCAAGGAAACCACTGGTATCTACTATTACATGATCCATTTCTCTGGCCTAAGCTGTTCAATCTGTCTTTCTCTGTCTCTATCATTTTAGTCTGTTCCTTCTACCGACCAGGTCATCTTTGTTACATTGTGGGGTGTTGGCATCCTGGATTATGGATTTAGGTGTCACATCACCAGTTGAGAGGTAAAAACAGAATTACTTTCTCGTGTTTCTCTTAGTTTGCTGCCTATAAAGGCAACACAATGGTCATAGTCGTGACAGCTTCTGCAACATGCTTTTCGAATAGCTCTTGTAATTATATATAACTTTTCTAGAGTAATGAATATATTTAGTCTGACAATGATTTCTTAAATCAAGAGAGTAATCTTACTGCAGAAGGCAAAACAAAAAGACAGCATTATTTTCTTCACAAAGAAACACCCCAAAAGAAAGAGCAACATCTCAAAAAATATGAATACCTTTAAATTTAGAAAAGCACTCTCTTAGTTTTAATGTTGCATAATATTGCTTTATGTACTGATAGAAATGTGAAATGAATTAGCAATTGATCAACCATGAAAATAGTATTTTAATAACAATCAATTAAACCTCTTGTTATACTCTGCAGTATATGCACTTATATCTGTTAATAATTCTATAATGCTTAGAATATACAGTAATATGGTCTAGCTTTTAAATTTTATTCACATAGGCATTACTTATAAAAAGTGTAACCTATTATTTGTTTACTAATATATATAAAGTATCAGATGTGTGCATGATTTTAGTTGCAGAAAATTGGAAACATTCTTTTTACATGTATTCTAATTACAGAAGCTTACTCCATTACCAAAAAAATTACATTATTTCTCAATTGTGAATGCATTTGTTCACACAAGTATTGTGTTATTTCATAAATGTCATGAAATAACGTTGAAAAAAATTGCATAATTCTTACAAAACCCAAAACTTGATTGTCTGCATATTGCCAGCAAGCTGTGTCACATATAGGTAAAACTGTTTTCTGGGCACAACTAGAGAGACTCAGAAACCAAACAGTAGTGAGGCCTATATAATCCAAAATTAGAATTAAAACGTGGCGCAACATTTGAGGCTTTGCTTTGGGCACTGACGTCTAAGGGTCAGTCCCTGCAAGGGGAAACAAAAGTGTGCACACCTGGGGCCTCATGTATAAACAGTGCATATGCAAAAAAAATATTGCCTACTCCCATTTCCACGCTCACTTTAAGATGTATAAAAACTAAACTTGGAATAAAGCCACACACATATTCACAACAGCCTCACACCATGCACACGCAAGTTTCTGTTCAGTTTTGTAAATGGGCGGCACCCAGCATCAAAGTAGTGCTACTGTTTCTGTGTGGTGTCCCTTTCTTTTCTATATTCACATCCATGACACGGGATTTATCAAATACACCGAAATTAATTGGATATGGTTTACAAACTGAGTTCACTTGATTGTAATCATTCTGTAACCATATAATGGTGAATGGAATGGCCAAACTATTCCAACTACCATAGCTGCTTTAGAGTTGTTAGAAGACATTGCAAATGGAAGAAATAAAAGATAGCGCCTATTTACAAATGAGGATGACCGGCTTCTAAGTAAATTTCGATTTCCAAGAACTATGTTCTTGGAGCAGCGTGTTGAACTGGCACCGGCTTTACAAAAGCAGACTTAGAGGAATTATGTTCTACCTCTTCCTTTGCAAGTTCTGCCCATTCTCTGTCTTACAGCCACAGGAGCTTTTCAATGTGAACTTGCTGATGATTGGCTATTTCACAAACATCACTGAGTCGCACCATGACAGCTGTATGGGATGGTATTATCTGCTTGTCCACTATAAAGGCTCCTTCAAAGAATGAATTTGCTTATGTAAATAGAAAGATTTTCCACTCTATTAATGTGCTGCTTTATAATCCACGGAAAGTGTGTTGCATTGTGCAAGCATGTATCATGCTGCGTAATGTGGCACACAATCGTGGCTTGCCCGTATCTGAAGAGATGCAGTATGATGCACCTGACCCTTATCTACCAAATGATCAGCCAAATTGAACAGCGTTGCAACTTCATTTGAATGTAATTAGCAGAATGCAAAAACAGATAATCAGATGCAGCATTTATTTTTTAACCAATTCATTTAACTTGTGATCAATATTACAAAGTACAGCCCTTATATTCATTAGTTCATTGGCCACATCTCTTATAGCATCCAGTATTGCATTTTGTAACTACAGAACAGCATCTGTCAGCACATGGCCAGATGGTCATCTGGTTGTTTTCGAGGCTTAGGTGTGTGAGCAGCCAGGACCCGAAGATGTGCTGGGCACACCAGTGCCATTACTGCCTGGAGTTGCATCCTCGGCACAGGGGTCAGCTTTTGTAATATTGTCTGAAACAGAATAAACAGACAGTGGGCTATGACTCACCTTTTCACATCGACTTTGATACAGTATCTGACCACTTCTTGTTTATGTCGGGCACGGTGTGACTTTCTGAGCTTGTCACTACCACGTTGTATCACTCAGTTTCCTTTTGTCGCTTATACCTTTGCTTAAGCCAAACAAGGAAGTTTTTCTTTGCCTCCACTTTGTATTCGCTGAAATTCTTCATTTTTCCTTGTGCTTTTGCCATTGTCTTTTAACAAAACACTGAATGGAAGGGGCTATTCTTATCGATTTGAATAAGTCAGGGTGGCTGTAGGTGCGTGCACAATTGGTAAATTTCATGTTCATTGAGATTTATAAAGAGGAAACGTGGAGCTTTATGCATCTGCATTTTCTGTGTATGCATATTTCCAGTTTTGTCTGTATACCATGTGAATTCTACACAGGGAATTATACATGAGGCCCCAGATGAGCCCCAGTTAGGGCAAAACACATGTTGTGTACTCTTTGCATTATTTGGCAGGTGATATATATTACGTCTATGATCTGCTTCTCACAGCTGAGAGGTTGTGGCAAATGTCTGCTGACTGGCTGACCAACCACAACAGTTACCTGGTAGGTAACCACCCAAATATCAGAATGTGATCAGACGTATGCATATATGTATATATTAGTAGCATATATGTATAATATACTGTATGTGGCCATAAGTTCATTGTCAGTTATGATACTGTAGCTCAGTAAAAATACTGACCCTAAAGAAACACTATTATTTCTTATTATTTTATAAAAGATAATGATTTAAATGGTGTTGCAATGTGCTCAGGTTTAACTCCCACCCAGTCACAGTTTGTGTGGAATTTGAACATTCAGAGTTGATGCCTGCCTTAAAGCATAAAGCTGCCTAATACATAATACTTTTGAATCTTGTCTACCTGCCTAGCACTGTATTGCAGGAATGCACTATTAAAAAATGCAAAACAGTTGAAAAACAGTTGGATGAATACTTTTCATACTTTAAAAAGAAATATTCAGCACTTAAACATGTATAGATGGGAACACAAGAGACAGATCCTCTAGAGTTCAGTATAGCTGTTCTATGTGAAATCGATAAATCAAGAAGACTTCATGGATAAAAAAGGAAACATAAAATACATAGCTTAGAGGTTTGAAACGGATTATAAAAATCAAAGCATTCTACTAATGATAATTAGAAGGAACCGAAAAACATACACAAAACTGGTTAAGATGTGTTAGTTTGTTGTTATTGAGGCTAACAATATGGCACCTAGACTGCAATAACAAACTGAAATTATATGATATTTTCATTTATGGTTACATTCATCTATTTTCATGGTTTTATTTTGGTGGGCTTTCTAATAACAGAAAATGTTAAGTTTTGGAATTCTTTAAACCAATCCATTTAATGGAGACTTTGTATTCAAGGAGTTGATACGATTCTACTTTTGGAAATTCATAGATATATTTATTTTTATCATTATTTGGTTATGATATACCTGTGGCAAACTCTTCTCTTAATCTGCACCTGTTGAAAAAAAGACCTCCAATATTTATCCATTACTTTACAAAATCCATTACATTATAATGTTTTTTTCTGCATAGTAGTTAATTAAGTATTTCAATACATTTTGCTCTATTGGTATAATACATATATACTGTATGTATATATATCTTTTCATTAGTTTATTTAGACATATTAAACAGTTTACCACTACTTGCTGAAAATATATTTTTTAGGCCAAGTGCATCAATTTAATATTATGTTGGGATAGTTTACATATCTTAATGTGTAGTTAATAAGAACTAAGAACAGTGTTCTGCTCATGAATATCACAGGATTGTTGAATACACATTAAGTTGGGGTCATTAATAATTTATAATGCATATTAAAGGCTGAGTAGGATTATGTTGTTGCCATTAGGAACAGGCATTGTATGAGTTCCAATTCATCAGTCAGCCTTCCCAGTGGGAAACCTTTACTGTTGTGCATGTAACAGGATTTTATTTAATGTGGTTAATTTCACTAAAAATCCCTCTTTATGTTACCTGTAATTATTTTAACTTTTGAAAAACTATTTTAAATATTTTATTTTGTTTTTTATCTTTCTTTCATTAACCTTTGCCTTAGCTGTTACATTAGTCATAAGATTTGGACACCTTCGCCTCATTCTGCGCCAAGTTTAGATGAGGAGAGGTATGTAAAAAGGGACCTCTTTTTTATTGTTTTTTATTCAGGACATAGTGTTGTTAAAATATATTTAATATTTTTTAGATAAAAAATGTAATGATTGTTTTTGGATTGATCAATTGTGTTGATTTGTATGTGCGTAATGTACTGTAAAGTTCTGATAAAGCAATGTATCAGTCAGTCGTTCCCTGTTCAGCTAAAGAGAATGAGCACAAGTGACGAGAGACAGACTCTTTATAATTGCTCTTTTGTTGTTGTTGTTTTATTCAGTACTTATGTTGGCTGCTTCAGTGAATAAAGGCAGTTGAATAGCAGTATGACTCCCATGTGAGCTCCCTTTTGTTACACAATGCAGAGTAGTGGACATGTCTCAAGCTCAGGAGGAGAGGACCGGCTGCATAAACAGTTCTTGAAATTTAGTGGCATGAAGATGAACTTGTCCCTGTAAATTCACTACAAATTGAAACCTGTAATAAGAAGAGCATTCCAAAAAGTGAATATTATTGCAACCAACATATACACGAGTTCTTCTGTAAGTTGGAAGAGAATGATTTGTCTGGCCATTGTCGTGCTGTTATACTCTACTGTTCACTTAGAACAATAAGAAATTTTCATTAGAAAGGGAATTTTTTTTTTTTGCAGTATATCATTATACTAGCTTGCTGCATTTTGCTATTGTTTATAATATTTTCTTCAAGCCACTAGTCTGGGATTTCAATATATTACACAGGTAACAGTTAAACTGAAAAGTTTTTTTCATTTGAAAAATATTTCTAATGATTTTGAATTAACTTTATTTATTATATGATTTAAAAGTTGAAATGCAATCAGTAATATATATATTTAATATATACTTTCTTAAAAATTCAGAAGTGCAGGTCTCAATGTCTAATGCCTGCCTGTGACAATGTGATATGTTTACCATTCATATTTTATATAAAAAAAATTTTAGTTTGTAAAGGCAAAATACCAGTGGTTTAAATGTATTTGTAAAATTTTCTATTTTAAAAGCCTCTTAATTGTTAAGTTTTGTGTTGGAGTGTTAGTAATTTACATTTAAATAAAAGTATAAATATATTTCCAAAAAACAAATCCATACACAAAAAGTCACCAATGGATCAATATCTTGTGCGTCTGTATACTCACTATGGCCATGATATGTGATGCGATGCACAGTTAAATTTCAAACTTTATAACTAAACCATCACAATCTGTTTTGTTTCCAGTGACAGAATAAACATTATCAGTTCATAAACTGTCTGTTGAATTACAGTATATCTCTTATACAGGTGCTGGTCATAAAATTAGCATATCATGACAAAGTTGATTTATTTCAGTAATTCCATTCAAAAAGTGAAACTTGTATATTAGATTCATTCATTACACACAGACTGATGTATTTCAAATGTTTATTTCTTTTAATTTTGATGATTATAACTGACAACTAATGAAAGTCCCAAATTCAGTATCTCGGAAAATTAGAATATCAATTAAGACCAATGCAAAAAAAGGATTTTTAGAAATGTTGGCCAACTGAAAGGTATGAACATGAAAAGTATGAGCATGTACAGCACTCAATATTTAGTTGGGGCTCCTTTGGCCTGGATTACTGCAGCAATGCGGCGTGGCATGGAGTCGATCAGTCTGTGGCACTGCTCAAGTGTTATGAGAGCCCATGTTGCTCTGATAGTGGCCTTCAGCTCTTCTGAATTGTTGGGTCTGGCGTATTACATCTTCCTCTTCACAATACCCCATAGATTCTCTATGGGGTTAAGGTCAGGCGAGTTTGCTGGCCAATCAAGAACAGGGATACCATGGTCCTTAAACCAGGTACTGGTAGCTTTGGCACTGTGTGCAGGTGCCAGGTCCTGTTGGAAAATGAAATCTGCATCTCCATAATGTTCGTCAGCAGCAGGAAGCATGAAGTGCTCTAAAACTTCCTGGTAGACGGCTGCGTTGACCTTGGACCTCAGAAAACACAATGGACCAACACCAGCAGATGACATGGCACCCCAAACCATCACTGACTGTGGAAACTTTACACTAGACCTCAAGCAACATGGATTCTGTGACTCTCCTCTCTTCCTCCAGACTCTGGGTCCTTGATTTCCAAAGGAAATGCAAAATTTACTTTCATCAGAGAACATAACTTTGGACCACTCTGCAGCAGTCCAAAGGCGAGACGCCTCTGACGCTGTCTCTTGTTCAAGAGTGGCTTGACACAAGGAATGCGACAGCTGAAACCCATGTCTTGCATACGTCTGTGTGTGGTGGTTCTTGAAGCACTGACTCCAGCTGCAGTCCACTCTTTGTGAATCTCCCCCACATTTTTGAATGGGTTTTGTTTCACAATCCTCTCCAGGGTGCGGTTATCCCTATTGCTGGTACACTTTTTTCTACCACATCTTGTCCTTCCCTTCGCCTCTCTATTAATGTGCTTGGACACAGAGCTCTGTGAACAGCCAGCCTCTTTAGCAATGACCTTTTGTGTCTTGCCCTCCTTGTGCAAGGTGTCAATGGTCGTCTTTTGGACAACTGTCAAGTCAGCAGTCTTCCCCATGATTGTGTAGCCTACAGAACTAGACTGAGAGACCATTTAAAGGCTTTTGCAGGTGTTTTGAGTTAATTAGCTGATTAGAGTGTGGCACCAGGTGTCTTCAATATTGAACCTTTTCACAATATTCTAATTTTCCGAGATGCTGAATTTGGGACTTTCATTAGTTGTCAGTTATAATCATCAAAATTAAAAAAAATAAACATTTGAAATACATCAGTCTGTGTGTAATGAATGAATCTAATATACAAGTTTCACTTTTTGAATGGAATTACTGAAATAAATCAACTTTGTCATGATATTCTAATTTTATGACCAGCACCTGTATATGTAGTCCTGTTTCTAGCATTATGGCACTGTATCCTTATTGGCCCTGGTTTGGTGGAGAGCAGGCTTTTTGGTTATTTGTGGAGGAATACGCATGAGTGAGAATAAAACTTTGTTGCTAATGTCAATTTTGTTTTATCGTTATTGAATTGTAATATTGGTAGCAGAGGATGACTGATAATTAAAGAATCCTGCCTGCATTCGATAAGAGCAAGCCATATGAGAGCTGGAAAAATGAAGTCTTAATCTGGGCATGGGTTACTGAATTTGAAAAAATACGCACTTGCGGTAGGACCATTGATGGCAGTTTCAGCAGAATACCTAACAAATATGAAAGTATCATCACTCTGCTAGAAAGGCTTGATACTGTATTTTTCAAGAGGAAAAGGATTATATCTGTGAGGCATACTGTATTCAGATTTTTTCAGAGTTTATAGGATGATCCACGTTTTTATAGTGGATTTTAAAATTGATTTTGAGTAGAGATACTCCTGTATGTATAATTGTAACTTGGCTCTCCCAAATGCCATGCTAGCTTTGATATTGTTGGATATGCACAAAAATCAACTGGCATTTATCAGCATGTAAAGAGCTTACCTTTGGCGTAATGAAGTCAGAAAGTGATCTCTGGTAACAATAGGCATTACTATCATTCTATAAATTGCATTTTTGACCAGTTAAAAAGGAACAGGTGGCATTTGCAAAACAGCCAGAAGAGGTCACCATTGCCAGGCACTAATCCATTAGACAAATATGAGAGGAATTCAAAATGCATCATTTGTCAGAACACTTATCACTGGACTAAAGACTGCCCATGTAAAAATTAGCAAGTTAAAAGAACACAGGAAACGATAAAACAGATTACTTTGAAGAATGTATCATTACATTGTTTGCAAAGGAATCAAACTCAGACACACAGATTGTTTTGGTAGAATCTTTAGGATCGAATGTAATTGATACTACTTGCATATACACAGTCTGTGGAAAGAAATGGTTAGACAGCTACATTAGTCAGCTGAAATGGGAATAACATTAAGGAGCTGCCAAACTCGAACATTTCAAGCAGTAGATCTTTGAAATATGTACTTGTCAAAATTGTGCATTTCACCAAAAAAGTGAAAATTCCTGCAAAGTTTGGAAAGACATGAATGAGTATTGAAACAGTAGTGGTTCCAGTTGGCATCCCATTGATGGTAAGTAAAGCATCCTTAGAAATGGCAAGAACACTTTTGTACATGGTAAATGATAAAGCAGTGATGTCTAATGAGCCAGCAACTCTTGAATTAACCAGCTCTGGTTACATCTGTGTGACCGTTGTGAAAATGAGGTTCAAACAGTCTCAGAAAACATGAGTAAAAGACAGAAGCAAAAGGCTTTGCTGAAACTTCACCTGCAATTTGGACATGCTTCAGTGGAAAGATTACAGAAATAGGTTTGTAGTTCAGGAAACAAGGAGAGAGTGTGTGCTTCCTTACTTAAGCAAATTAAGAATTATGAGCCATGGACTACTTAAGATACTTGAGAGACATAATCAGACACTCATGGAAATTATAGTGAAAGTAAAAAAGAATACTGACTCTAAATGTAGGAAACAGCATTGAGCTGGGCACTAAGGGCAAAGAACACAATGCGCAATATTTTTGAGTACGGTGAATATCAGCTAGTGTTTGGCCAAAATCCAAATCCTTCTTCTGTTCTCATGGATAGGCCACCCAACCTAGAAGACACCACTAGAAGTGTGACAGTGTGGGAACATATTTCAACACTGCTTGCTTCAAGATGACCATTTGCTGAAGCCAACTGTCCAGATAAGGTTAAGGGCACACTATTCCCAATTATGTAAAAACATCACTAACGATGACAATCAACATACCGCCAACATTGACTGAGATAAAACAGGAGATTTATCAAACACTTTATCAGATAATGAAGACACTGAAGATGAAAATATGACTCTAAACTGTTCAGTCCCTAAAGAAGATACTGGCAGTGAAGTTGTACAGACTCTTTGGTTCAGGAAGAGTCAAACTGTGAGATATTTGGACAGCATCAGTGGCATTCGGCTTACAACTACAGCCATAGGATGGGCTTGGAAAGCATCAGGAAAAAACAGAAATTGGTATAATTTAGAGTTTATGGATTTTAGAGGTATTGATAATACAAAAGGTGTCTGTTAAAACGTGAAGTGTGGATAGTCTGTACATTGAACCAGTAACTAATCAGTTGTAACATTGTGACTTGTGCATGGAGAAAAATGTTTCAAATCAAAGATATATTATTTGAGTCAGCAAAGCAAGAAGACATAAATAACTGGAAAAGTAATGATATTTTTGACGAGGTTGAAAACACTGGTGAGATGTATTTCCAGAAAATGGATATGTACTTTTAAAAGAGACATCAGCAAGAGTAGTATCCAAAGCAGACCTAGTTGCAAGAGGGTTTGAAGAACAAGGTAGGAATGGAAATGATTCACATGTTCATTAAAATTTCTTCTTCTTCTTTACCTGTCATTTGTCAGAAACAATGGAAAATTCATTCCTTGGGCATCAAATGTGATTTTTCTACAGGGTACGAAATTGTCTCAGGATATTAATATTCTTCCAACTACTGAAGCTAAAAGTGAAAGAAAACTATAGAGGCTCAGAAAAGGTCTGTATAATTTCAGAAATGTATCAACTTTACTAGTATAATAAAGTAAAGGATATCATGCTGAAAACGGGTGAAAACGTTTCACAAGAGGATCCTGCAGTTTTCCAATGATTAATATTTCATTTACATATTTAATTAGTCCATAGTGACTGTGATTCATTTGTAATATTACCTCAAGCTCATTTTATTTTTTGTATGTTTGTATTGTTTCAAAAGTATTTGTGATTAATGTCAGAGGAAGATATTCAAGTAAATGTTGTTAATTTTGCTTCAGCTGTTAACTTATTTGTCAATTTGCTTTATTATTCTACTCAGAGGTAGAATATATGCATTAAATAAGAAGCCAGTTGGAATCTTGATAAGGTTTATCATTTAATAAGTTTACCATTTGTGATTTACTGAATCATAAAAATAATCACGCACTAAGGGAGGGTAAAAGTTTTGATAACTGATCTTAGAATGAAAATTAGAAATTGTTATCTTTATTATTGGTACAGGGTGTGAGTTTCCTAACATTTTACATGGTAGGTAAATGACTCATATAGTGCAGTTGGGCATAGTCCAAGGAAACTACGGCTTATTCAACTTGCAAAGAGTTGGGATTAAGTAAAATGCTATTGGGCTTCAGAGCATTAAGACATCTATTCAGACGGTAATGCAACATAACCTAACTACTACAGCCTAGTCTTGTGTAGAAGGTTAAAAATGAATGAATCACATGAACACTACTTACAGCTGGGTAAACTATTTAATCTTCTTAGACAGTTTGAGCACATTACTAATGTGACCACCTACTGAGGCTATAATCAATCTGAGAGTATTTTGTAATCATGGGGTGAAAGTAGGAGACAAATGGAGTTGGCATCTGTTCCAATAGCATTATATTGAAGGTAGGAAATGACCATGGATGAGATGTCAATCAATCACAGTGCACACTTGTGTCCATGCCCAGATTCACTCATATGGGACCAGTTGACAATAGTGGACTACCCTATAACATGCCTTTGATATGTCATATAAAACACACACACAAAAAAATTGAAAATATGCAAACATCACAGAGACATTACCCAGAGTGGGGTATAAACCTAGGACTCTGGAGCTCTGTTATAAAAACAGAAAGAAATTAGTTAGATTTTAATTATTTTTAAAAAATGTAATTTTATTGTTAACTAATTCAAGAGCAAGAAACACTGTAACACTAAATAAAATTCTTTAATCTTTATGTTTAATTTCATTTATCATAAAATGTCAAAATTAACACAGAAGAAAAGTGAATTTTTTTCTTTGCTCATAAAAAAACGTTTAAAACATGCAAACAGCCCAGACTCTTCACACATACAATCAAAAATTGTAAAAAAAAAAAGTTGTAATCATACTGTAGGTCAAAAAGCATGAGCATTGGGTGTGTTGCACATTTTGGGTCTGACTGAAATAATTATGGGAAGGATTTTGGTGTGGCACATCCATTAACACGATTTCCATTTACCCTAGAATGGAGGAGAACTGCCCCGGAAACTGCAGACATCTCTTGACTCATCAGCCCTGCCTCCTCCTCTTCCTCCAGTACAAATTTCACTGCCAAGGGAAGTCCAGTTTCACTCTGGTGTAGACAACTGACCGGAAAGGATATCCTTGTTCTAGTGATATTTATGACTATTGTTACTACATTTTCTTAATTTTGTCATCACTAGACATTAAACAAGTAACCTGTGGTGCCTCAACCCATTATGTTTCTTTGCTTTATTTCACAGATATTCCATAACAGAACAAAGGTGACAAGATGCAAACAATTTTATATTTGTCATCTTATTTCTAATATCTAACAGAATAATACGTCAGTGTCCACATATCAATATTAAGCCATTATTCCTAAGAATACATATGAAAGCATGTTTCCAAAACATCTAACTCGACACAACAGAAATAACAGATGGGTTTTTTTGGCATGTGTTAAAATAATGTAAAAAATTTTTTGGACTTCACCTCTTTCTTTCCATCCATCCATCCATCCATTATCTAACCCGCTATATCCTAACACAGGGTCACGGGGGTCTGCTGGAGCCAATCCCAGCCAACACAGGGCACAAGGCAGGAACAAACCCCGAGCAGGCTGCCAGCACACCGCAACCTCTTTCTTTCCATTTATATATATATATATATATACTAGCTGTGTAAGCCCATGCTGTGAAAAGCCCTGGCTGCTAGAAACTTTCGAAATTGTCAGAAAAAAATGAAATGCAGAGTCAGAAGTTTCGTTTTGCAGATGTGTTCGCCCCCCTTGTCTATCAGCGGTTAAGCGAGTTTCACTTTGGCGACGGAGTCAGTTTCTTTCAGCTTCATGCTGTAGTCTCGTACTTCGTTCTTCTTCTGACTCGTTAACTTGGGGCCGCCTTGTCGGCTTTTTGAGCTTCATGCTGTAGCCTTGCACTTCTGGGTCGGACAGGCAGACACACACACTTCCATGCATAGACATTTATATATAAGATTTTCCATGTTGGGTTAATTTATTCCTGGGAAAATGGGGTTCATTTATTCTTGGGAATATATCAGAAATTATAGCCTTGCCTGTTTAATTAATTCAACATGTTTTATTAATTTCCTGCTAAACCAAAAACAAAAGCTCACACTGGGACTTAGGATATACAGTAATAAGCAGATCAAAATAGGACAACACTGTTTGTTGTCCTACTGACAACACATTTGCTAAAGAGAACAGAAATTTAAAGAAAAGATACAGTACGTGATCTTTATGGCCATGTCTTATCATTCCTTCACACAAAATCCATTACCCATATGATTTTAGAAAAGCTAAAAATTCACTTTGAAATTCAGTATAACTTTCAAAATAATTCAGAATCAAAAATGACATCTGTCTTTTCTGTGGAAATAATACCTAAACCTGTACTGAATGGAAGAAATATGTCCAACTTAGTATCATGGCGTTGTTTGATATGCAATACTAATCAGTCTGAAAAAATCTTTTTTGTTTTTGAGTAATTAATTTTAGAAAACAGATCGTCTTCATAAATTATATTTAATGATGTCACTGTGAAAGCTTCCGTCCAGATATCCAAGACAAACATTTGTTCTTGAACCAGCTCTTCATTAACTGCTAAATCTTACCACTGACTGGGCAGCCTTTTTAATTTCAACATTATTTTCACATCCAGTATCTTTAAAGTCCTTGAAATGTGGTAGACTCAAGAGTTATAGTGTCTTGACAGATTATCACAGTCAAAAGTATGTCCAAAGGTAATTAAATTGCTGTCACCAGTAAAGGATGTGCAGTAGTGGATTGCCATCAATTTCATTTTCAGCACATTGTTAACTTCTATTTGACATTCTTCAGAAGACTTGGGAATTTCATAAAATGTAATGTTTGGACTGTGTTGAAAAACATTTTAATGCATTTTTTTCTGTCAAATATAAAACAATTTGTAAAATAAAAAAAAATCTGAAGGAGACACCTACTGGGGATGTGAGAAACCAGCTGTACAAGACACAGATGTGAAGGAATTCACAATTGCAGAGACTGATTAATGCAGTAAGTTTGGAAATTGTTCTTCATCGTGATGTCCATATTTTGCAAGTGTGGTTGCTTAGGGTTTACTCAGGGATTTCTGCCTAGATATTTTTCTGCTTTTCTAAAAGATGGTTAGAGCAGCAAAATGCTTGGTAGGTTGTGATTTATTTTTTTTTCATGGTAAACATATGAAATGCAGCTTTCGGAATTACAGCATGTTTGGTCATGTTATTTTTAAACTACCTTCATCCATCACAGTTTTATATTCAACACCTATCGACAGTTTCCTAAAACTTACACATTTTTACTGCCATATCAAGCAAAGCTATTCAGAGAAAAGTGTAAAACATAAGTTTGTATACTTGATCAATAGTTAATATACTTATGTATATATTAAACCTTTTCAAAATAACCAAGGCAAGTCACTGAGTAGCTGTAAAATTCCACATTTAGCAGATTTAAACATGCACAATAGTGAAATAAATAATTACATCACCAACAACTGATGTATTGCAAGCACCATCTTTCACTCTTTTGGCTACCCAGTCTTATAACATAGTAGCTTGCATGTGAAATACTGAAGTATTAAGTTTTGTGTGGCTACAACTCTTCACAATAAATAAAACCATGGTAAAATAACCTGCATTTTAAAGGCACAAAAACATGCAAGTAAGTCGATTAACATTAAGCAGCAATAAAAATGAACAATTGTAGTGTTTATATGTTTCTAACAGGTACTGAAGCCCACTAGAAAAAAGGAGTTAAGGACATATTTTTGAGTATCTGCTTAAGGTAACTAGCTCTTGACAGATACCAGACACCAGAATGCTGAAACCAAAGTAAAGCATAACAATAATAACAACATTTATTTCTATAGCATATTTTCATACTAAGATTGCAGCTTATCAGGGATTATTTTTACTGTTATATATGATTTTTACTGTTTAATTAATACAGTATATTATTGGAACCCTTTCATTATGAGCTTTTACTCCTAGCATTCTTAGAAAGCATTTCATCAAAGCCTTTTGATCTATGACCTGATCTCACTCTTACAGCTGTGCTGAGCTGCTGCTGGAATGTACAAGGCCAAATATTGATAAGAGCTGTTACAAGCAGGAATAGGAGAGGAGACATTCTGACTCCAAGAGTCTTTTTATCTGGAAGTTGCCAGCACACCAACCTGTCAATTCTTTTTTTGCACAATATCCATTACTGGACAACTTTTTGCACTAACTTCTTTACTTCCTAATTTTTGCTGCTACACTAAGGAATGTTTACTGTTTCTCCACTACCTCAACTCATCACCACAACACCTTATTATTATGTTACGTTTGTGTTTTTGTCACACTGTCACTTTGTTGCTTTTGTTTGCACATTTCTTAGTTAGCTAGTTTAGTTTTTCTGTTAATTTATGTTGTAATTTATGTTGCATGTAGCACCTTGGTCCTGGAGGAACGTTGTTTCGTTTCACTGTGTACTAACTGTATATGGTTGAAGTGACAATAAAGCCTACTTGAACTTGAACTTGAACTTGAACATGAGAAATGCTAACTAATCACATACTCCTGCAACTAACGGTGTATTTAAGAAGTGTAATCAACAGCTGCAATTCAGTCATCATCTTAATTGTACTGCTTGACTTCATACGCGTGAAATAAAGGCTTCTCCGGAAATGACTCTGTGATTTTATCTTTGACAAGCTCAATGTGCTTTACAAGTTGCCAAAAAAAAACTACAAAAGTGAACTAAACAAATTAGAAATAGATAAAAATAAGAATGAGTTAATGGCACGTCAAAAATAGTAGATAAGAATTAAATAGTATGCACTTATATAACACAGACAAGTAATACAAAAAGTAGAGTCCTTATATATAGATTTATTTTTAAGTCTCTAATAATAAGTATGATGCTGTGGTCAGATGGCCAGAAAGGCAGAAAATTAATAAAACTCCTGGGGAAGGAGGTTGGAGAAAAAAAGCTAAACCTGAAGAGGTCCAAAAGACCTCCCACACCCCACTGGGCATCATACCTAATTTCGGGCATACACTGTGCGATTCTGGCACGATTTCTCTCTTTTTTTTTAAGTATATTTAAATTTTATTGAATTTTTAAAAATCAAATAACACTCCATACACATAACTTTTACAAAAAAAAAAAAAGAAAAAGGTTCGAAACAAATCAACCCTCACCCTTGAGAAAGAGAGCTAGGCCAGCAGTGTAAAACTTTATGCTAGTAAAGACAAATGACAAATAAATAGATAAAATAATAAATAAATAAAAATAAATGGAGTAAAAGAGGGGAGAGAACCTGCTTTCTCAATTTAAATGCTTATTCTAAAAATTCTGGCACGATTTTAAGGCTGATTTGCAGGCGCCTACTGGTGTCACTTCACAGTATAAGAAAGGTTTAATATCCCCATTGTGTCTTAAAATTGGGTTGTCATTGATTGGAAGAATTTCTGTCATGTCAGAAATTTCAGTTGACTGACTGTTGCTATCACATTTCATTGTGCAGCGATCACATTGGGTAATGCCGTTGTCATGCTCATTTCACCTTTTTACTTTCTTGTATACAAAGTATAGGGAAAATATTTGGATTCCTCCAAAAATTCCTCTTTGAGATTTTGATGAATCTCGTTTTAGACCTCGTTTAGAGTCTGAAAATAACATTTTTGGAATTATGTCTGTGTGTGTATGTAAACATGATAATTTGAGTACGCTTTCACTTAGGTCAACCAAATTTTTCGCCCAAGTATTAGGTACAAAATGCAGATTTCTGTCAAGTTTTGGGCTATTTACGCTAACCGGAAGATGGTACTTTACCTGAACACATACTCGATTTTTTTTTTATTCGTGCAGTTGCAGAATCTGATTTATTCAACTTTACTTTTATAATAATTGTTCAATATATTATTAATTTGATTTGTTGTTGATGGTTCTTTAATTTATATAATACTAGCAAAATACCCGCGCTTCGCAGCGGAGAAGTAGTGTGTTAAAGAGGTTATGAAAAAAAAAAAAAGGAAACATTTTAAAAATAACGTAACATGATTGTCAATGTAATTGTGTTATTGTTATGAGTGTTGCTGTCTTTTATATATATAATATACACACACACACACACACACACATAAACATATATATACATATAGATATATATCTACATATCTACATATACACATATCTACATATACATACGTATATACACATCCACATAAACATATATATACATATACAAATTTACATATCTACATATATATATACATAGACATACATATATACATACATACATTCACATATATATATATATATATATACTGTATATATATATATATATATATATATATATATATACTGTATATATACATATGTACTTATTGGCTCCTGTATTTAGGATATGGCAGGTTGGATAATGGATGGATGGACATCTGTATGCATAGCCCCATTTGCCCGTTTTCGTTTTTTTTTCTTTCTTCAGTAATATTTCAGCAAACCCGGAGCTTGTCAGTTCAAATCCTGGTACTGACACCACTGTGTGACCCTGAGGAAGTCACTTCACCTGCCTGTGCTGCAAAAAACAAAAGTAATGTAACAAATTGTACCTCAGATGTTGTAAGTTGGTGGAATAAAGGCATAAGTAAAATAGATAAATATGTATTATACACATAGGAACTATTCATTTATTTTCAGTTAAGTCATCTGCAGCAAAGTTTTATAAATGAGGGTTTCTCCTTTTTAGATAGTGCAAACTGTTTCTTCTTCATTGACGTTTTGTCTTGGAGAGCTGTTTTCATTTCATTGAAAATGAAAGCAGCAGCTGCCAAAATATGTAGCTTTCTTATTAATTTTTCAACATTGTGTAAAATAAATGTATAAAGTAACATAAAAGGTTTAAATACTGGTTATCCTTTTACATTAAAATATTACTAATGAGATACAAAAAAAGTAAAATGGATATGTTCTTTTTATTTAAGGAGATTATATATCACTGAAGAAAGAAAAAAAAAATTAAACAGCCAAATGGGGCTATGCATACGAACTTAAAAGGTTTAAATAAAACAGAAATATATATTTTATTTTTACTTGCTTAACTTGTGGAGGGTGTATCCTGTAGCAAAGCCCTAACTTTTTTCGTGAAAGCCCGTTTCAGTCAATAAGTCTTAAAAAAAGTGTAAAGATATTGACAATAAGCTAAGTCATCTGCAGCAAACTTTTATAAATGAGGGTTTCTGATTTTTAGATAGTGCAAACTGTTTCTTCTTCATTGACGTTTTGTCTTGGAGAGCTTTTTTCATTTCATTGAAAATGAAAGCAGCAGCTGCCAAAATATGTAGCTTTCTTATTAATTTTTCAACATTGTGTAAAATAAATGTATAAAGAAACATAAAAGGTTTAAATACTGGTTATCCTTTTACACTAAAATATTACTAAAGAGATACAAAAAAAGTAAAATGGATATGTTCTTTTTCTTTAAGGAGATTAAATATCACTGAAGAAAGAAAAAAAAAATTAAACAGCCAAATGGGGCTATGCATACGAACTTAAAAGGTTTAAATGAAACAGAAATATATATTTTATTTTTACTTGCTTAACTTGTGGAGGGTGTATCCTGTAGCAAAGCCCTAACTTTTTTCGTGAAAGCCCGTTTCAGTAAATAAGTGTTAAAAACAGGTGTAAAGATATTGACAATAAGCTACGCAAACCCAGGAAGACATGGAATCGTTTAAATCAAGTATCATTACATCTTCCTTTCTTAAAGAGAAGTAAGGCAGTACTTATAAGCTTACATATTTATATATAGACATACATACATATATATATATATATATATATATATATATATATATATATATATATATATATATATATATATATATATATCCGAAGCCGTGCAAGCACACTCTTGAGAATGCAACGTATAGTTGTACAGAAGAAAAGCAATCTTGCCTCAAATGAATGGCAACCTTTTGTAGGTCTATGAACTTAATTTAAACTTTAGGTTTACACGGTGCTTTCTTTCCGAAGTACCTGCACTCATGAATATGTCTGTATGTGTCAGTCGGTCAAATCCACGCGCTTCGCACCGGTGAAGTACCGCTTTTAAATTTTTATTAAGAAGAAAATAAAACGTTTTTAAATTGAGGGAAAATATACTAATAACAGTTTGTTAAGGATCTGTTTTTTTGTGAAGCTGCCTTTACTCGAGTGATCACTTCGACTTGACTTGGTGGCCAAGTATAAGCGTTACCTGGTAGGTAACCACCCATACAATCAGATTGTGAATCAGACTACGAATGCCGTGAATGTAATTACACACTCACTGCACTTGCTTACGGTAATCGAACCTGGGACGTCAGCGCTAGAGGGGCTTAGCAGCGGTGAAGTATTGCTTTTAAATTTTAATTAAGAACAAAAGAAAACCTCAGAGGTTCGATTCCCGAAAGGGAGTGAAGAGAGTGTCCGGTTACCTACCAGGTAACGCTTATGGTTGGACAGCAAGTGACGTAACATCAGCCACGTTGCCTTCAGTTGTGAGAAGCAGATCATAGAATGATTGAAAATAGTTTTGCATTTACCTTTTTAGTAAAAGGCGAGCTTTTAAGCCTGAGAAATCACCCCGTAAATGCACACTTTTAATTGCACATGTGTTAATATGTATGGTTACACAGTATTAAAAGACAGAGAAGAACGTGATTTACCTTTGTTCCCGCGTTTGATAAAATGGCGAGCTTTTAAGCCTGAGAAATCACCCCGTAAATGCACACGTTTAATTGCACGTGTTAATATGTATGCTTACACAGTATAAAAAGACACTCAAAAATTAACATCATTTACCATCAGCCACGGTGCCTTCAGTTGTGAGAAGTAGATCATAGAATGATTGAAAATAGTTTTGCATCTACCTTTTTAGTAAAAGGCGAGCTTTTAAGCCTGAGAAATCACCCCGTAAATGCACACGTTTAATTGCACATGTGTTAATATGTATGGTTACACAGTATTAAAAGACAGTGAACAACGTCAGTTACCTTTGTTCCCGCGTTTGATAAAAGGCGAGCTTTTAAGCCTGAGAAATCACCCCGTAAATGCACACGTTTAATTGCACATGTGTTAATATGTATGCTTACACAGTATTAAAAGACAGTCAAAAATTAACGTCATTTACCTTCGTTCCCGCGTTTGATTCGTGCTGTAAATCTCTTCCTTGTTTTTAGTTCACGTGATTACATAGGAGGCGTGATGACGCGGTACGTGACTCCGCCTCCTCCATTAGAGTATATGGACAAAAAATATGTTCCAGTTATGACCATTACGCATAGAATTTCAAAATGAAACCTGCCTAACTTTTGTAAGTAAGCTGTAAGGAATGAGCCTGCCAAATTTCAGCCTTCCACCTACACGGGAAGTTCGAGAATTAGTGATGAGTGAGTCAGTCAGTCAGTCAGTGAGTCAGTGAGGGCTTTGCCTTTTATTAATATGTATAGATAAAAATATAATCATTGTCTTGCAGTTTACTCCTCAAATAACCATTCCCGTATCTGAGTATACAAGAAAGTCTAGAGGAGGCGACTCCTATTTTTTTTTTTATTTATAAAATCTAATTATCATATAGCAATGCACATACAATTAAATACCTAATGATAAAAACATCTTAGGAAATGTTTACTGGAATGCAACATAAACACACACAATGGTAAATTATATAGATTATGTGCCTCCACTTCTCTGTTTAAAATAGACAGACCATATTGTTCAAACCCCAACCAATCACATGTCCAGATACACTTTTTTCTTTTTACTTTTAGAGAATCTTACCGAATGCCAGCAATGCAGTTGTTTTCTTTGTTGACATTTTGAGGAGCCTGCACTCATATTTTTTTTGAATGGGTAAAGATTTATTACAAAATGTCAATGGGTATAACTGTCTGTCAGGGCCATGTACATGTACGTAAATCAGACCGAATGTGCTCAGACAGTTTGAGCACATATACAACTAGCACTGCGAGTAGTCACTTCACCACGATTTCTAAAAATCACAGTGAATGCCTGGCACAGCCTATCTACAGGAATCACACTAAAAAATTAATATGTAAAAATGAAGACAGATGACTTTTCTTTAAAAAAAAAAAAAAAGTCCATTGTGTTATCACAACATTGTGGCCATTTTTGGTCTTAAAAGCCATACAAACACGAGAAAGCACAGTTCCAGGTAATGGACATGAATATCTCAGTACCAGAAAAACAAAATTATTTTTCTGTGCAGCAAATGGAACAGGTACACTGGTTTCACAGACTAACCTGTCTTAGCATTGCCAAGTTGTATGTTGTACAATTTAAATATACTTTCATTTTATAATCACTGTTAGCAGCATGTCATAGCTTGGTACTGGTATTACGCTGACATTTTTGTAATCTGGAGTGGTGATTCTTTGCCAATTTCCTGAATTCTTAATAACCGTGACTCCAATTTCACAATCTTTAGTTTTCGATAGGGAAGTGGGAGATCATCATTTACTCATTACAGTATCTTGCCCTCTATTTTATGTACTCCAGTAAACACTTTGTCAATATTTTTTGCCTGATTTTTTTAAAATATACGATTTGTAAAGTTGGTAAAACTACATCCTAATTGCAGTGATTATAATAATCTTCTGTTATTTTTTTACAAAGTAAAAATAGCAAAGATAAAGTAGAAAGGGAGTTAATGTAAAAAGCAACCTAAAGCTAACAAGTCCAATTTCTAATCAGTGTGTAGAAGAAACCTTGGACTGGCATAATTGTTGACTACAGTTTGCAACATTAAAGTTTCATTAAAAGCAGACTGAGCTTACTTTGGAATGTTCGGGATAGAAGCGACAGAAAGCCAGAGACATACAGCATCTATTCGAATGCTCTACTTTGTCAGTTAAGTTTTAAAAAAATGATACACAACAGAGAAGGATGGTTTTGCCATGTCAATATAACCTTGAATTAGATTCAGCAAGTTTGAGAATCTTATTTTATGTTTTGAAATTTAGAGTTGATAAGCAAGAGTAAATTTTGCTTTTTCTGTATAAGGAATGACATGAAATTGACAAATTGATATAAGAGCTGCATGCCTATAGAAAAACAAGATGGATACAAATATTTGTTGACTACAAGTTAATATCTAAACATGGAAAAATACAATGGGAAAAATTATCTAAACTATATGTAAAAAATAATATGAATATGTTACTAGGTGATTGGTTGTATCATTTAAATTAGTTTACTCAGATACTGTATCTACTGTAAAGTATATCACTTATTCTTGTTTCAATGGTTAAAAAGCTGCTTGCAGCTTTGTAGTACTTGTCTTTTGAAATTAGCAGTAACTGTTCTAGGTTTTCTTCATTTTCATACTAAGAATATAATTCCTCCTTAATGTACATTGGTCTTGTCCACTGTCGACGGTGAATTCTTCAGAAGATGACCTGTTGGCTGCAGTGCGGTTTTTAAGACATGACCAATTTAAAGAAGCTAATCAAAATCCTCATTGATGAACTTTCAAGGAAGTTCCTTCTTGAAATAAACAGGAATCTGAAAACAAGCAAACTATGACAGGACTTAAAAAAAGGAAGATATCAGGAGTTTGTTATTTTGTCTTGATCCATTTGAATCAATTTTTGGACTTATAACCACTATTATTGTTAGTAACTACTATTGTTGTTTATTATTAAAACTATTTTGTAACATTTTCTCACCATTTTGTTGAGTGTTTTCTTGGTATGTGCTGCCATTTTGTGCACTGTTTTCACAAGTTCCTCCATATTATTGACAGTAACAATGGTGTGTTATAATTTACTGTCTGTTTAAAAGGGGGCAGTGAAAGAACTACTAAACCCACTCAAATAAACAATTTCAAATCAAATGTATTACTTTACATTTATTAATAATTAATTTGGAATAGAGACAATTATTTAAAACTAAAACTAAACAAGGCATAAGGTAGAAACTCTCCAACAAAACATCAGTTATGAATATATCCTTACAAAATATTAACAGTGAATAAAAAACTGAGTCCAGAAATAAACAAAACCTCTTCTGAAATACCCAATAAATGACTGATCACAGAAAAGAATATCCAAATAATCTTATGTGAAATGCACCACAAGGACAGGCAGCTGACAACCAGAGGCTGCAAAACTCATTCAATGTTTCGATAGTTTGACTAAAGCCGGGTAAGCCCGTAAATGGAGAATTTAAAGGCACTTGACCTGATTGATCACATACATGCGTAATTGATGGCCTCATTCCCCTTGTTGAGTTAGCAGGGCACCGCATAATATAATAAAATAGTGTTGCAGTTGAGGCCCCTCTCGACCCTCAGGTACCACTCCAAACACTGGGTAAAAATCCAATTATTATTAATTTTATAATAATGTGCACAAAGCACCCTCCACTCCACACTACTCATACAATCAATAATCAATACACTATAATAACCAATCCTCCACTCCCAGACGCGTTGCCACCCTTCCACCCAGCTCAGCTCAACGTCTGGGATTTCCCATAGTCCTTTTATAGTCCTTGACCTGGAAGCGTTTTGCCCTCTCTGTCCACGTGACTAGGAACACTTCCAGGTCATATAAAAACTCCACTTCTTCACCCCGGAAGCACGTCGTTCCTTCCGGTCATGTGTTTATGACGCACTTCCGGGTTATAGGGCACGTAGCACTCTGTGAGCCTCCCTGCAGCGACTCCTGGCGGCCCCGACGTTATCCAGCAGGGCTGTGTATTAAAACTCCATAGTCCATGATGCCCTGCTGGAACTCGGGACATCCCTGTGTTGCAGGTAGGGCTTCATTCGGTGGCTTGGAGGTGTTGGTCGGAATATATGGCCGGCAATCCCTCACAATAAACAAATTACAAAAAACAATGGAGAAAACAAGGAATAATTAATAAAACTGAAACCCAGAAAGGAGAATAAATGAAATCCTATCACATAAGATACTGTAATTATGACAGCATTGTAAAGACAATTAAAGAGTATCTCCACTTCTGATTTACAAATCTTTAATACTTTTGGGTAACATTGCTGCAAGCATGAATAACTACTCTACATTTTTCACGCAGTGATTAATTTTGTGATTAACACCAAAGTAGCAACCACAATCTAGACAGGTAAGATACGAAAAGAACACTTTTTTGTATTATTCTGTTTACAGGTCTAAAGTCACAAATTTGAAGTTATTGTAAAAAAAAAAAAGACAGAGTAAGAGAACGGGAGAAACATTTTATGAGAAAGTGTAGAAAGGGAAAACAAAATAAACTCAATATTTTATAGCATTCAGAGTAAAGAATTACCATATGCTGTATAGTTGAATGATATATTAAGATTTCAACAGCAGAGAATGCAGACATTCACATGCTATGAAAAAATACAATGCACCAATTACAAGTGGTAACTTACTGATTTTTACAATATTGAAAAACCCAGACGATGCACAAACTGAAAAGGAATCTACTGTATATATATAAAAGTCAATGTGTGTGTGTATGTATGTTCCAGCATCACTTCCTAATGGCTAGAGTGATTTTCATGAAACTTGGTACACATGTTTCTCATTGGTCGACTAAAAATACTGTAGGGTGAAATCCACCCTAACCCACCCCCTTCTGTGTAGGGTGGGGGGTAAACTTGCAGTCTTGTATGCATGTTATCATCCAGTTGACACTCGGAATGACCACCAGAGGGTGAACTGCAGGTGACTGCCAGCATTCTTTATGTTTGAGCACACCACGCCCCTGTTGCTTTTGAAATTAAATAGAGTTGGCCGGTTCTGAGTGTCATCTGCATGATAACATACATACAAGGCTAAAAGACAAGCACATTAGTCTTCATTGTTTGTTAAATTTATTTTTATTTTTAAATTCGTGGGGTTTTTTTTAAATTATATTTTTCTCAAACAATTAAAAAAAAAACTTTTATTTTCCTCCTGGGCAATGCTGGGTATTTCAACTAGTAGGTTAATAAAGGCTTGCTTATCACACAACAGGTTTACTAGCACCAAACTTGTGGTTCATTTTATTGTTGTGTAATTGTCCTCTTCTTGTTTATCGTTGCTCATTAATCCATTGTTATAAATAGTGAAGTCTCCACAGTTTAAGCTCAGTATGCATTTGCCTGCTGTTCAAAACATCTCATTAGGTGGGTCATTATAAACTGAAATGCAGTACCACTTTTTGGTTGTTGGTTTTTTCTTAGTTGATGATAAAGATGCTAGATATGCCTGTAAGAAGGCTAAGAGCATCATTGTTTTTAAAGTGTCTGCTTTAAAGTGCCAACTGTTCAGTGTTGTATTTCAGCATTACTGGATAAATATATCTCACCATTTTCAAAGCTGTTTCAAGAAGCAAGAAAAATAATTTATGTAATCACAATGTACTGAATGACAATAAGACAATATAACAAAAGATTAATTAATATGTTCATATTGAATCATGCATTTATTTCAATGTAATATTGCATTGAGCCTATCAAAGCCTATCAGGGCAGCACAGTACATCACAGACCAGACTAATGCACATATTTACAGTTACTTGTAAATGTGTCCAAAATAAAACTAATCACTCATTTGTCCTTTTTGGAAACTTTTTATCATGTGAAGGGAAAGGAGAGATGTGTCACTATGTGATTTGTAAGATGGGGGCTGAACTGCATTGTCATTTTAGAATTTTGTGGTTGTCTTTTGAATGATGAACTGGTGTTTCGGACTCTCAGATTTTAATCTTACAGAGACTTAATTAAATGATGTAAATTCAGAACTTAAAAACAAATACAACACAAATTGCCAGTTATAATCAACAGCTAATATTGTGTTGACTGATCAAAGTATGGAATCAACTGCTGATGAGAAGAGAGTGCACATGACCCTTCACTCTTCTAAGCTGGCAAAAATGACAACTTCAAAGGCATTACTTGCACTGGACGTCCACTCTTTGGAATGCTGGCTGTTCTCAGTAAACACTCATTGGGTCAGTATAGTTTGGGATTGTACCTATTTCAAGTGAGTGAGCTGAGTTGGGATTCCAGGAGAAGGTACATCTGGCAAAGAGATGAGTGGGAGCAGCCCCCACACAATACACCATGCCACCAATTTAAGCATATATAGAACCTAAAATTGTTCATAATGGGAGAAGCCCTGGTGCTGGAAGTATGCGATATGGCATTGCTTTTCAGGTAAAGTGAGGGTTGTAGTTTATAGTTTCCAGAGCATTATTGTATTAATATTTAATTACCCTGCTTTTAAGTAATTGATGGAATCAGGATATTTTAATCACTTTCCCCTTGTTATGCTCTGCAGGGCTTCTAAGTACAATAATAGTGCTTAAAGTAAAGGGGTGTGTGTTTTCATTGTTGTCATTTACTAAAAAAAACCTCTCATATCCACAATATGTTTAGCTTCTAAAATAACCTGTAGGTTATTTATAATTCATTTGGTAGATCTCCTAAACTTGTCTGTAAAGAAGAGCCAAAATGTTATTTTATAATTTAAGAGGACTTAAATGAGCAGAAGCTTCCATAATCTTACATAGCCAAATGCAGTGGAAATGTATATGTAAATAATTAGGCAGGTTTTGTGCTTTTCTCACAAGGCATTGGATTGTTGAGAGTGAAGTTTTATAAGCTTTATTTAATTTTATTTTTCAGCTAAAATCCATTATAATTTCATTTTTTTTTTTGTTTTGTTTTTGTAGTTTATGTTTGTAGTGTACTCATGCTTAAACTAAGGACACTGGACATCAGTTTATCAATGAGCACTTTGTCATGCACATGAGCATCATGTGTGTCTCACGGGTTTGGTTCAAACCAAAAATAAAGGGAGGTTATTTGGATGTGACTCTGTCATAAATTGTTATATGAATGTTGTTACAATATTGAGATTAATTGTCACTTTATCTGTTTAAACTGTATAAATTCATTTCTTTTCTGTAAGTATGCAGAGCTGAGACAGATTTAGCATAGAGTGTCTGTATTCAGAATTGCTGGGCCAAGCATTAGGATAAGACAAACAGGGACAGCTGGAGGACTGTCGTCAGCCTGAAGGAGAACTGTGTGTTATAAAAACTTACTGTCTGATGTCAGCTAAAAGTTTGTACCCTTGTTTGGAAATGGGCTGTGTGCCATCTGGGGGCTTGCACGTGGAGAAATACTATAAAGCATCTTGGAGGATTGCCAGCCATTGGGAGACTTGACGCCCGGACTACAGGAGACTATGTCGACTTGGTCCGAGAAATCCTTCCAAACGCTGTGACGATGACTGCAAACTCCATACGCAAGGTCCCCACCCTTGGACTGAGTACTGCGGTGTGTCTTCCCCGTTAATTATGCAGCCTAAGCCGTTATTAAAGAACTAGAATTATCCTAACTTGTCGTGTAAGCTTGTAACCGCCATTGCATGCTGAGTGGGGTAATACCATTTTAATTTATAATAATTTATAATTCAGATTAATTAAAACGCCGCAATATAAAAGAACACATTTCCAGAGAGCTAATACCTCTCTTCAGGAAACATAAATGCAGTGTCAGTTTGCTTTAGAATGGAGGGAAACTCACTGAAAGACTATTGATGTTATTTGCTGCCAAAACAATGTTGACTCAGCTTTATAAACTCTCATGATAGGAAGTCCAACATCATTCTTGACCTGGCTTCTTATTAGAAAGAATTCCAGTTTGGGAGGAATTCATTTGAAAGCCACAAGAAGCTCTCAACTTGTCACTAGTGACACATTCTCTTTATTTTTCATTTCCTTTGCAGTTTCACCACAAAACTTAAACAGGTTAACCTGTGATGCCCCAAATCTTTCTGTTTATATCTCTTTCTTTGACAATGTTCACCAACAATTTTGAAGTCTGCAATGTTTCTAATATCATTTATTTCTTATGTGGGGGCAAAAGAGTATCCCTGTAGGAATAAGACTATGAATACAACATATAGTGCATACTTGACATAGCAGATATCAGAGCTGTCAATCAAACCATGGCTCCAGTATTATGAAGTAAGAAAACTACATGAAAAAAAAAAAAATTTTCTGATGTTTTTTTTTTTTTTTTTTAAGTTTTCATCTAATCAGTTATTCTGTTTATTTTTAAATCAAATAAAAATCCTACCAAATAATTCAAAAGCTATTTAAATATTTTCTATTACAAACAACTGTTGATTGATGATATTATAATGCAGCACAAAGTAGATTGTACTGTAAGGTGATGAAATGTTAAAAAATTTATGAATAACGGTAATGATTCATAATTGTCACTCCTCTGAATAATGTGACTACTGCTTTGTCCACATTTAACTTTATGTACCATATCCTTGTTGTTGATGTTATTTTTGCTATTAATCACAAGAACAATTCTTGCTTCCTCTTACAATATTAAATAAAAGGAAATGGAAGAAGAAGTGCAGCATGGAGATCCAGTACATACAATAATAATATAATATAGCATGCAGTATGTGTTTCAGGAAGAAAAAAACCAATACAACCAACAAAACATCCAGTAACAAATAAAATGTATGTTACTCAGCAGTCCTTCAGTACTTACTAGAATATAAATGTAAGGATTTTGAAGAAGGTAAGAAGAGTGCAGCACCAGAGCATAAGACTACTGATCAGTGAGGATGATGAGACGGCCTACAGGGAGGAAGTCAGACTCCTGGCAGAATGGTGTCAGGACAACAACCTCACCCTCAACGTTAGCAAAACTAAGGAGATGATTGTGGATTTTCGCAAACAGGCAACAGAGCACAGCCCCATCTACATCGGAGGTGAAGCTGTGGAGCAGGTCAGCAGCTTTAGGTTCTTCTGAGTCACCCTCACTGATGACCTCAAATGGGCAAGTCACACTGTAGCAGTAGTCAGGAAAGCCCAACAACACCTCTACTTCCTCAGGAGACTGAGTAAGGCCCGGATGTCCCCCACAACCCTGTGCAGATTCTATAGGAGTACTGTGGAATCCATCCTGACAGGATGCATCACATCCTGGTACAGCAACTGCTCAGTTCATGACTGCAGCTCTGCAGCATGTGGTGAATACAGCACAGCAGATCACGGGCACACAGCTCTCTGCGATCCATGACATCCACACTACACGCTGTCTCAGGAAAGTGAACCGTATCAGGTGGGACCCCAGCCACCCTGCACTGTCACTTTTCACCCTCCCCCCATCTGGGAAGCGACTAAAGTCCATTCAGACATGCACCTCCAGGTTCAGGAACAGTTTCTACCCAACTGCAATCAGACTCATGAACAATCGGTAACCTTGTGTCACCTCCACTGCTACCTGCACATATACTTCTGCCACTGTCTCTATTTATTCCTAGGATTCCAGTTTTATTTATTTACTTATTTATATTCATTTATTTATTGTGTGTTTTTTGCTATGTTCACTGTCTGCGGGGACACATGCAAGCAAGCATTTCATTGTACATGGTACTTGTACACATAACAATAAAGAATTGAATTGAATTGAATACTTGAGAACATAAGAATAATTCTGACAGGAACTGGACATTCACTCTAATGTAGCCCACCCATTACTATTCACATAATTTCTGCAAAACATCCAATCAAGATATGAGGACCACTGTCTTCCACAATTCTTGGGTACATATTCAACTTGTCTATAGTTCTCTGTATAAGAAGTACTTTCTAGCATTTGATCAAAATTGAACTTTACTGTGTTTTATCCTTGCTCCGTGTTCAAGCTAAAGACCTCTATTTAAAATATCAGCTGGTGGCTACTATACTAATTCCATTCATAATTCTGATCAATCCATCATGTCACCTCTTAACCGTGGCTTATTTAAACTGAAAAGTTTCGTGTTCTTCAGTCTTTCCTCATTATTCACACCCTGCGCTGTTGTCTCTCCTGTTCACCTTCTTTCCAGTGCTGTTATATTTTTTATTTTAAGACTAAAATCAAAACTGCACAAAATCGTACAGTTGATATCTCACAAATATAGCTTAAAAACACATTATGTTATGTAACTGTAAACTGTTGGGATGAGGACAGTGATGAGATTCCTGTGACTCCTAAGCCCTTCTCACAAGGAATACTTTATAGTTTTATAGTTTTAGACCCTGCTTTGTGTAATCATATCTAATATTTATTTTCCAAAGCCTGAATTTGGTTCAAGTCTATCTGTAATGATTTTACTGACTATCTGCACATATCTTACATATGTGTAAATTAAAAACTTGATCCCTGAGGGACACCAGTTTTAAACATCAATTGTTCAGGATAACTGTTGAAATAATATTTCATGCTATGAGTCCTTTGTTTCTGTGTTCCAGCCAGTTTCTGCCCAGCTACACACTGCACTTTGAACTTACACTATTTTTAGTTTAATCATTAGTCTCTTATGTGGTACCCTATGAGAAGTGTTTATAAAATTCAACATTATTAAAACATATGTCTCCATCTGATGGAATGCTTTTGTTGCTTATCCAGAGAGTTCAAGCATATTAATACAGTCTTTCCTGTTTAAACCTATGTTTCATGAATACATCTATGCCAAATAATTGTTGCTGTTATGAATATCATGTTGGTTGTTGGTGTTCAAGATAATTTTTAAGAGCAAAATAAAACAACAGAGGTAGACAATGCCAGAAGCATGTAACAAAATCGTAGGTAAATTTCTTGCCAGGGTAAGAATCAATAGAATCGTTAAAGTTGTGCACCAAAACCAATTCACCAAACCAAAGTGCTAAACAAGGAAATTATAGAAAAATACATAACACTAGTTTTTTTTTTTTTTTGCTCTTAACTCACAATTGTAATTGATATATCTTCTTCTGCTTTTGATCAATACTTGGATGAATGCTACTGGGTGTTGCGATTTCTGCCACAACATACCAAAATGGGAGGCCTTGCCTCTAAAATCTAGCACCAGGCCGACTTCAGTATGGCTTCTCTCCAAACTAGAAATAGACTTTGACCTACACGATACAAAAGGGGAAAGCCCGTCACTATAGAAATCTTGAAATCTTTAGTAAACTCAAAATTAATAGAAAAGAAACTATACAACTAGAGCTCTTTAAAAATGTGGAAAATGTATGCAGGAAAAGAAGCAAAAACAGGAAAAGGTTTTGGGCACGTCCATGACACCGCATTATGGAAATAAATGAAAGCAAAATGATCCTTTCTACAAGGAAAAATTACATCTTTTCAGATGGGACTCCAGTGCAGAAGTGATTTACAATGGCTGCATTTCCAGTCATATGGGTTCCAGACCTGCAGCTGGCACCAAATATCACAGTTCTAGCCTATACCTCCTCCAGTGCATTTAATTGTATACACTGAGAATCTAACATTAAAAATCGACAATTAGCTGGACTTTATATGTATCATCCACGTGTATAGTAGCTTTGGGGGATTGAGAGAGAGATGATAAATGTGTAATAAAATGGTACTCAATGGTGTCAAAGGCTGAGCTAAAATCTAAAAGGTATAATAACTGTTGTGTTAACTTCATCAGAAACAGTATGTGATTGACAAAAATATCTAGGGGAGCTTGTCTTCAGTGTAACAGTACAGATACACAGCAATGCTGTGAGCTGACACAATATCCTTGAATTAAAATGTAAGACTGTCTTTTATAAGCTATCCAAACAACACTAATTCACTGAATATACGGTGACAAGAAGCATGAGTGACCAATTGCTCTAAGAAGCCCTGTGAATGCCAAGTGACAGCAGCAGGAGAAGGGAGCAGGGCATGTGGGATGTATGCAAAACACCAAAGGATGGCAGTGAGGACTCAAGCCAGTTATGGGATTTTGAGCATACAGTATGGGAAAGTATGGTTGAGCAGCATTGATATGGATTAGAAGGAAGCACAGATGCTTGTAATGGTTTTTAAAGGGATTGATCCTAACAGTGTTTCAACCTTCATTTTAATTTTCTTTTGGATTATTTATTCATAAATTATTTATTTCTTTGTTTGGAAACCTCACTGTAGTTTGTTTTGAGACACTGCTGTTGTGAATAACAGAACTTAGCTCATTTGCCCCAACTATTGCTGTGTTGTGTCCTCATTGCCCAGTCCATCCTCAGTTTACAGATATCAATTTCCCTGTTTCAGTGTGGTAATGCCAGCTTTGGGTAACCTGGGCATCACACCCATATTCTTGTGTTTATGCAGCAAATAATTAAATGCGGAGATATTTTATAAAACTCATTGTTTTAGTCCTGCTTTTCTCAATGTGATATTCACACATTATATTCAATGTTCTGAAAGAGCAATTAACTGAGTCATTTATAAAGCAGTTATTAAGTGGGAGGCAGATGAAACTACATTCCTGCCAAATGTGACCCAACTAAAGCTCCAACCAGAACAAACACAACATAAAGCAATGTCCTTACCTTAACAAACTCATTTGAAAAGTACATAAAGTTTTATTTCTATTTTCATCTATTGGTCTGAAATAATATTGAGAATATTCTAGGAAAAAGACCTCCAGTAATGCAGGGAGTTGCCATCTTAATAATCTTTCCTACAGTTACTACTCAAATAAACATATTATTATTTGATCATATATGTGATCTTCAGCAAAAATTTGACTTAAGCAAATATAACTTTATCCTATATATTGCATATCTTATTCTTCGATTAAACAAATATATTTTTAAGAGTGCAGGAAGCATATACAAGAAATGATAACCACTGCTTTTTTATTATACAAGATAATTTCACATGCAAATGTTTCAATGTCTTATTGGCATAAGAAAAACATTAAAGGGAATATAATTTAATATAATAAAGGAATTATGATGGAAACAGGTACTGTATTTATAATGTTTTATTAAAATTCTAAATTATGCATTGATTTCTGCTAAACTCCAATGGAGATATGTAATTGTAATGATAATTATTAACAACTGCAAAGTAACTTCAGTTGACAGATGGCATCTCCTTCTCAGCAATATTCATTATTAATGAGAGCTGTGCTATAATCTTCATTTCCTCCGATTTGTTTTATTTTGAATCATCCATGAAAAGAATAACAAACCGTTCAAACATTGATCAAATTATAACGTAAAGTTTAAAAAGGATTAAAAATAAGTACATCATTTATTTTGCTGCCCAGTTTCATTATCCACCTGCAGATCTAACTTCATTTTTTTATATGGACATATACTTCACAGATACAAGTATAATTCACTGTGTAAGAAAGGCTCTATATGGCGCCTGACCCGACACAGACTTGACACGGGAGGCACGTATAAAATAAAAAGACTTATTTTTCTTCAGCTGGAGGGCATGTCTTCCCCGTAATCCCTCCAGCCACAACACAATCCCAAAGCACAGTACAGTCACCAAGCACCTTCTTCTCTTGCCACCACTCCTCCTCAGCAAACTTTGTCCTCCACCTCCCGACTGGCCGATGAGTGGTGGTCGCTGGCACCATTTTATTGGGTACCCGGAAGTGCTCCAGGTGGTTGATTGCCGATATTCGGCCGCACTTGCGGGTAAGGCGTAACCAGTGTCCAAAAGAGGCCAGCAGCTCCTGTTGCAGCACCCCCTGGCAGCGCCTGCAGAACCCCACAGAGCTGCACAGAACTCCAACCCCCATGAAGCCCTGGGGGAGTCCGAAGCACCACTGCAACTCAGGGAGGCTGCCATCTAGCGTCCAGGAGGAGATACTTGGCTTCCCACCCTTGTCCCCCTGGCAGATGTAGTGAAGGGGTGTCCCGGCCAGGCATGGGCCCCGGCCATCCGTCACAACTGTGACAGACAGATAATCCATAGCTGTACCAGTTATATTTCAATAATATATCTTTGCTTAAACTTGTGTTGAAAACTGTCGCAAGTCAGTCGTAATTCAAAAGTTGTTGTAAAGTAAGAGAAAGATGTGTAGCCCCTTGGAGTGGCTGAAAGATCCGTCATATATGAGTCATTGGGAGAGGAGCAGTTATGATTTAGTGAGATTTATCACCTTTATGTGGGTTTTGTTGAAGTCTTAGGACAATATACAAAATCCTGAGTAAAGAATTCTCAGTAATATGTGTGTTAAGATTTGACACACAGTACATGCACTATTACATACAGCCTACAGTTGATTTGGCCTGGGTTTTGTGTGCTAAAGTAACACCACCTAGTTTTTGAGCTTTTGTAAAGCTGTCGTCAGCCAGTGTTGAAGCAACACATAGCTGAGAGGCAGGTGATAGCCACTGTAAATTTAGTGTCACCTGTGGTAGTGTGGACAGATACATTTCTTGTGGGAGTAAGAAGCCAGCTGTGTGCTAGTAAGTAACTGCAAGTAGTTAGTTAACGAATGTCATTTCCTTTACACAGTAATGCTGTGCTTAGTGCTGCTGCTTCGCAAATCCAGCAATCTGGGGTAGAATTTATAGCCTACTTTTATAAACTGGTCAATATACATTTCTGTGGAGTGTAACTGTGTACATAACATCAAACTTTTAAGCAATATGTCCTGTTCACAGAAAATGATGCATAGTTGCACATGATATTTGTTGCTCATCTAGTTGTATGTGGCACACATGCAATAATAGCTGGTGTGACCTTAAAGTACCTTGTGCACAGGCTATAGGAAATGGTGAGCATAAGATACTAAGTGGTGAGCATGAGATTGTAAGTGGTTAGCATGAGATACTAAATGGTGAGCACGACATACTAAGAGGTGAGCACAAGATTTTAAGTGGAGCACACTATATACTAAGTTCTGAGCATGAATTACTTAGTTGTGTGCATGAGTTACTAAGTGGTGACCACAAGATATTTTCCCCCCAAAAAATTTTCTCTATGTCCCCTGAGGGGCTCCGTAGGCACAGAATGCATACACAAGTTAAAAACACTCTTGATGGATTATAGTTGCATCAAAAAGTAATTGTCCAGCTTACTAATAGAAAAACAAATGAGATTGTTCTAAATCCAGAACAAAGGATCTGCAGTAGGACTGTATGTGAAGTTATGCATTGTGGCATTATACTGAATGATACTGAGCACAAGTACTGAGCGGTAGCACATGCCTGTTTCTCAAACTGTGTCAAACAAACTTGAGAATATAATTCTGTATGCAAGCTCAGGACTCTGAGTCTTCCATATACTTCAATCACCCTGAACTGCATAAAACAACAACGCTGTAAGAGCCAAAACATAAAAAATTGACCAAGTAAATGCGAGGAATAAATGAAAAAACAGGAAACACCAAAACATTATGTGTGCATAGGCCTTGTGTTTTCTTTACCTAATTGGGTAAAACACATAAGGTTTTTAAGGGTACACATTCATTATAGAATAAGTTTGGTACTATATATATCAGATCCACAAAATACTGTGCCTGCAGTCCTAACGGCACTAGCAGAATTTCAAAAGATTTGTGGACTCAGAATTAAGCTGAATAAAAGTGTGCTCTTTCCAGTGACTCTACGTAATATTAGACTGGACACTTTCCCTTTTATCATCAAAGACAGTTTAAATACCTTTGAGTAAACAACACAAGTAAACATAAAGCTCTTATTCAACAAACATTAGCTGTTTGTATGGAAAAACTTAAGCACGACTTGCATAGATGGTCTACCCTCCATCTCACTTTAGCAGGGAGAATTAACACTGTCAAGATGAATATCCTTCCTAAGCTTCTTTTTCTATTTCAAAGTATCTCAATATACAGTACATTAACAAATCTTTTTTAAGAGATTAGATTCAATCATAACCTCATTTATTTGGAATTCAAAACATCCAAAGGGCAACACTACAAAGATCTAAGGCAGAAGGTGGCATGGCTGTACCTAACTTTCAGTTTTATTACTGGGCGGCAAATATACAAACTTTAAAAACCTGGACATTGACACAAATAGATGAACATACACAGGATTGGTCCACAATAGAAATAAAATCTTGCAGTACTTCTTTATATTCTTGTTTTGTGCCCCAGTAAATACAAGTTATCGTCAATATACTAACAACCCAATTTTGCTTCATTCACTCAGAATCTGGAACCAATAGAAGAAGTACTTCAAGATGGAGAAGCTTTTATCTGAGACATCTCTGCATGATAACCACTTTTTCAATTTTCCCACCCCCTCAAACTTACACAGTTTTTATTGATTGGAAAACATATGGGATTAAATCACTTACAGATTTGTACATAGATAACGTCTTTGCATCCTACAAACAATTTCACTCCAAATTTAACTTTCCATCAACACAATTTTTCCACTATTTCCAAATTAGAAAATTTGTTAAATAAAATCTGCCCAATTTTCCTCACCTCCCACCTCCTTCTCTTCTGGAAGAAATATTGATCAGTCTTGAGGACTCAGACATCATTTCTATAATATATAAAAACATTTTAAAGTCCCTTCTTTTCAAAGATCCCAGAGTACAGTGGGGAAATAGTTTCTTATGCAACATTTCAGAAAAGGAGTGGAAGGCAGCCATGCTCAGAATTCACTCTAGCTCCATATCTGCAAAGCATACAATTATTCAACTTAAAATCTTTAATTGACCACATCTGTCTCATTTAAAATTGTCCTAAATGTTCCCAGGGAAGGATCCAACCTGTGAATGTTGCAATCAAGCTCCAGCCTCACTGGGCCACATGTTTTGGGCATGCAGCAAATTAACATTATTCTGGACCAAAATCTTTAAATGCCTTTCAGACAGCCTTGGAGTCACAATTCCTCCTAATCAACTAACAGCTGTGTTTGGTATACTCGCAGATGAGCTTAAAGTGGAGAAAAACAAACTAATTGCCTTTACTACACTATTGGCACGTAGACGTATCTTGCTCAACAGGAAGAATCCTAGCCAACCTCTTTTAAGTCAGTGGGTAACTGATGCCATATACTCTTTGAAATAAAGAATAAAAACAAATTCTCACTTACAGGATCTGTTCAAAACTATTTTAAAAAATGGCAGTATCTAATTAGTAACATTTTAGAATGAGCATTAATATTGTGGAAAAGGATTCTCTCCCTCCTTTTTCTACTCTTAAAGTTTTACTCTGGCTGTTTGCCTTCCTCTCTTTCTCATGGGTGGGGGTTGAATTAAATTTAGTTTTGCCAAGTTTGACTTTCTTGTATGGAGTGTTGCTTGCATTTAATAAATTCAATAAAATGAGAAAAAAAAATTAAATTAAATAAAGGATAAGTTTGGTATTTTTCAAGTTGAAATTATTTCTTCATAAACATGTTATGTACTAATTTGTCACATGAAATTGTGTTCTAAAGTGAAGCATATTTTATTAATCTTTAGAAATAACTGAGCTGTTCTTTTTCATTTTATAATGCAGCTAATGGACACTGGTGTGCCAATATACACAAAAATCTCTTAAAACTTTCTGAATACGTCCACTTTTAAGTAGTTTGTTCTTGCACCACCAGTTACTGTATATTCTAGTTGTTTGGTGACTCTTGTGGTTGTGCACAAAGTTAATGCTGCTCCTGCTGTAATGTGGCAGTTTAACCAATGAAAATGTATTCATATTATTGGGATGGATGGACGCTAAGCAAAGGAAGTTAGTATGTACCATTGTTTATGTTTGTTTACGTTGATCTAGGCAGAGACTGAAGCAGTTACAGTATATACTTCTGGGCAGTAGGTCCACCAAGAACTCTCTAAAACTGTCCTTCTTAATTAGACCTTGTGAAGGCCTTTTCACACAATTTCATGTGATTAAACATTCCCAACATCACTCCATAGTTCTAAGAGTTATTGCATGAAGGTGGTTAGATTTCTGAATAATTAAGTAGGAGATTAAGTAAGGCCAATAAAGTAGTAAAGTTTTGATTTAAGAAAAGTGCCTTTTGTGTTTCTGAGGAGTGCTTGTCATGACCAAAGTAAACTTTCAGTTAGTCATTTTCTAATACACTTAGTCCTGAACAGGATCATGGGGGTCTGCTGGAGCCTATCCCAGGTAACATAAAGCACAAGGCAAGAACAAACTCTGGACAGGGCACCAGTCCATCTCAGGCCGATAAAACACACACAGAGTCACCCCAACCACACACTAGGGCCAAGTTTGGAATGCCAATTCACCTAACCTTCATGTCATCGGACCCTGGAAGGAAACTGGAGCTCATGCATGATGTGATGTGGACCCTAGTCTCTTTACTGCGAGGCAGCAGCACTACCACTACATCATAGTGCTGCCCACTAGACTAAACTGGAAAAATTAAAGTTTAACACAGATTTTTGGTACTCTTTTCTTAAGATAAGAATGCATTTCTTGCTCAATTGTATGTAAAAAAATAAAATAAAAACATTTTTGGTTTGAAAAATGAATGAATTCTGTATGTTTTGATGTTTTTTTCATGTTGGGATCCTGGTAGGGATGCACCGATACCACTTTTTTGGAAAACGAGTACGAGTATGAGTACTTGCATTTCAGTACTCGCCGATACCGAGTACTTAATAAAAACATGATTTAAATTTACAGGTAACAGCTTTAGTCATATAATTTAACAAAAAAAAACAAGGGACTAGTTTGGAATTAAGAACATTTATTTAAAATGAAAAGCATGTTGTATGCAACATATTACAGAATAAATAATTATAAAAAAAAATTTAAACAGTCACAGTGCAACTCAAGTATTTTGTTCAGTTTGTTGTAAACTCTGCCGCTTTGGACAACACAAGGGGCATTAATAAACATCTTTGCTATTTAGTGCACAATATTTGAATAAACTAACAACATCCACCAACATAGAACTGTGGCAGTCAGTGCAACTGAGGTAGGTATTAACATCAAGTCTAAGATGACTCACTTAATGGAGCCTATTTAGAAAAAGTGAGTGGCAGGTTTTTTTTTAAGAAAAGTAGCTTTTCTGCATTATCAGCAGTCAGCCTGTTTCTGTTTTCAAAAATAATGTGTGACACTGAGCTAAAAAGCCTTTCACTTTCCACACTGCTACATGGGGCTGAGAGGTATTTCTGGGCCATTTTAGCCAAAGTGGGGAACCTGATTTTGTTGACACCCCAGTACTTCAGAGGACTGTCTTCACGAGGGCTTGGTGCCTCTCCGAGGTATGTGTCGAGCTCCTTAGCGATTTCTTCAAATACAGTGTCCAGACTGCTGCTAGTGCTGGCCTGGGCCTTGAGGAACAGTTTAGCAGGAGGTTCTGCAGCTTCTGCCCGACTCCCCTCTGCCTCAGCTCTGGACATCATCTGCAGCTCCTGCTTCAGGTGCAGCTTGGCCTCCGGAGCAGTGTTGTTGGAGAAGAAGCGATCTTTATACCTGAACAAAATTCATGAATGTATTAATATGTGGAAAAATAGGACTGATTTTAGTTTCCCCTAAACCACTGTCACAAATGCCAGCCATTTGGCTTTCTGGTAGTAATAAGGGAAATATATTTCATATTATATATATTGCATACATTTGTAGTTGTGTATTTTAGTTACAAAAATATAATATAATATTTCAGATGGAAATTAATCTTACATTTAGTACTGTAGTTTATCATTGAATACCTATAGCACACAGACTTTACCTTGGGTCAAGTATGGTGGAGATGAAGTACAGTGGGTTGGTCTCGACGTCACTGAAGCGCTTCTTGACAGCTGCCAGTAAGGTTGCTTTCATTGTCTTGACGCCGTGGTCCTCGTCTGTTTCTCTGTTTAGAAGTCTCACTAGCACAGTCACAGCTGGGATGACATCAGAGGCTAGTGCGTCGTAGCTGCTCACTTTTTTAGTTAGTTCCTCAAAGGGGGCGAGGATGGCAACAGTCTTCTCCATAATAGCCCATTGGTGAGCGGTGAGATAGTCAGGGAGTTCATGCTCGGACACATGCACCCCCAGCACTCGCTTTTGCTCAATGAGGGACTGGAGCATGTAATACGTGCTGTTCCAGCGCGTCTGTACGTCCTGCTGCAGTCTCTTTATTGGCTGGTTGAGCTGTCCCTGAATGTCCTCGAGGCGGGAGTAGGCTAAGGCGGAATGTTTAAAATGCCCAACTATTTTCCGCCCCACTGCTATAGCATCAGCTATGCTCCTCTGTGCTAATAAGCCCTCATGAACAGCCAGTTGGAGCGTGTGCACGACACACGGCAGACTTGGGAGCCCTGCGTCATTCATGGCTTTAATCATGTTTTTGGCATTGTCACGAAGCACAACATGTACTGATGTTTTAGGTATACCCCATGTCTGGAGCATTTCCTCAAACACATGCGCTATAGCCTTGCTGGTGTGCGAGCTGCGGAATTGTTTCGCATGTAATATGGCTCGTTGCGGCGTGAAACTCTCGTCTATCCACTGGGAGGTTAGGCTAATTAGCGACACAGGGCTAACACTGCTTGTCCAAATATCCGTGGTGAAACTAAACGCAGAGGAGGCTTGCAGTAGGCTGTGGATATGTTTTTTCACGGAGTCGTGTAGTTTAGGCAGCTCTGTGTCAGTCATGTAGCGGCGGCTTGGGACATCATATCTGGGCTCCAGAACATGGAGGAGACGCAGGAATCCCACATTTTCTACCTCCGAGAGTGGCTGGTCACTCAATGCAATGTACTCGATAATTGCCTGTGTTATTTTCACAGCACGTGGATTGTCTCTGGACATTTTCTCTCGTCTTGCAAGAGTTTGCAGCAGAGTGGGTTGTGTTGGTTTAGAAGCGTGGGTAAACTCTTTGTACTCGTTGTCGTGTTGGGATTTTAGGTGCTTGATTAAATTACTTGTGTTAAATGCGCTACCTTTTGAGCCTCCTCTGGACAATTTCGCTGAGCACAATTTGCAGTCCGCCTTTGTTTTGTCGTCTTCATTCACTTTGAAATTGTTCCACACGGCTGACATGTCTCGCCTCACCTTCTCCCCGCTCTGAGCTGCAGCCGGGGCCTGGGGGCGGGCACTCGGCGCCTGTGATTAACCCCTTACATGCCGCTCAAACATAGACATTTCTCAGACTGTGGTATCGGTCCCCGGTATCGGGGGACTTTTAACGAGTACGAGTACTTTAGAAAATGTGGTATCGAGGCCAATACCAGATACCCGTTTCGGTATCGGTGCATCCCTAGATCCTGGTACCTATTAGCTCCTAGTATTAGAAAATGCAAGAGCAGGCTTTTAAATTTATAAAATATGCTTCAATTTAGAATGCAGTTTCACATATATATACTAATATATACCATGATTGTGAAGAAAGATCTTCAGTTTGAAAAATACCAAACTTATCCTTTAAGCTGTATTCCTTTTTACACCTTCAGAGATGAGAACTACCATCCAGAAGTGGATACCTGACCTTAATACCTGTTCTGGACATTTCAGCTTAAAAAGCCACCAGTGCCCAAACATGGCAGTCAACTACCTGACCAGAAGATGCCCTATAAAAGTCTGAATGTAGAAGGACTACAGCTAGACACAGGGCCTACGCTTTTGATTAATCTGCCTGAGAGAAAAGCTTTTAAAAGGGGATATCCAGCTTGGGTTGCTAAATCTCTTTCACATGTTCTGTATGCTCTCTTTTTATAATTAGCCTAATTCTGAAATCTAGCGAAAAACCATCTTCAATAAGTTGCATTCAAGAAAAGTGTACAAATAAAGGGAATATATTTCAGGGTTCTAAAAGTTATACTTTTCAAAATTATGTGATAAACTACAGGGTATTTATGGATCTACCCAAAAAAATATTTTCAATAAAATTGGTTAACCACTTTAAAGCAAAACGTTGCTGCAGTTGGAGAAATCGGCTTGTTTCTAAATGAGTCCCTCAGGGCAGACACATGAGGCTACTTATGTAAAGTTTCATTACGTATTACCGAAGATAATCATGATTTACACCAGCATTTATTGGAAAAGCATTCTGATTAATGTCACACTGAAGACACAATTATAGATGAAGCTCGACTCTACAACTAATACAATGTTTGTAATATTTAAACATCTTGGATTAAACCTTTTTTCATTATGAGTAACAGAATAAGGACATAAACTGTCAGTTTTCGTATCTATTAATATTCCCAATACTACTTAAAGAATCAACAACTTTCCCCAATATTAAGCTTTCCTTCAAAATATTCTGGAAATATATTTAAGCTTTATGTCAAAAGATAACTTTTCCACTGTCTGAGAAATACATTACATATGCAATAATACCTGAAATGTCATGCCAGCAAATGAAATATTAAAGAATTGAATAAAAATGGTTTAGCAAAGCTCGAATGCTTCAAGTTCTTATTGTATTTTCCATGCCCTTCTTTCCAGTATAATATAATGCAATACAATTACTTTGTTCCCCTTGATCTATTAGCTTGGTTCAATGAAACCAGTTTTAATAAGAACAAGAACATGACTACACTGCTTGGAGAATTTTGATAACAGTTTTAGTACACACTGCTTGGTGCCGTGTTTTTTTTTTTTGTGTCAGTTCTCTGTCAAAAGGATATGATATCTGATAAGCAAGATAAAAATCCTAATAAAATTCCACAGAGCTTTTAAACAGTAATAATACTTTGTTTCTTTCTAGAAAATAAACCAAAGCTGTTTTTGTCAGTTATCTTTCCATAAAACCTGTTATGAAGTACTTTGTCATACTTCTATTTTTAAACATAAGAAAATAGCTTAATAAAATGAGATTTAAGGGTCCCTAAGGATCTTTACTATATTAAACTACTGCATGTACACTGCCTCTACTGTGAAGAAAAGTTGTTTAACATATACCAAAATTACTTGCAATCAGTGTCATTCTGTGTCCTCCTTTGCTTATAGAAATACTTTTTTAAAGTGACCTTTGGTGTTCATTTTAATTATTCAGTCTATCCAGTGATCCATTTTCTGAACTTATTTTTTACACTGATTTCCCAATAAACATCAGGTATTAAACACAACGGAGTGAGGCATCAGCCCCTCACAAGATTTCCTGCATCATAAATGCACACTTACCTCAGGCAAATTTATAGTTGCCAATCAACATTGATATGCTTTTCTCTAGAGTGGAAGTTGTAGCAAGTATACCCTGAGAAAAACAACATGAACATGAGTAGGGTAGAATATGCATTCAAGAAAAGTATACAAATAACATGCTGTCGACCAAAGGAGTATGTCATGGAAGAACTGTTGGGGCATCAACCAGATCGCCCCTTTTAACATTTACACAGTCCTTAACCAAAACAAACCTCGGATGGCACGTTCAATAAAGCAAAAATGAAAAGCAGGTTAACCAAAATTAATTAATACGCCTCTTTGATCTTTTTCTCTGGTACTTCAATTTCAAGTAGGAGCTCCAGTCATCAGTCTGCTCTCTCCTGAGTGAGACATGTCTCTCTTTTATAATGAAGGGACCACAGATGGTGGAGTTAATTCTCCTCTGTGGGCGGTTTCTCAGGGCTGTGGGAAAAAATGGAAATGTCACCATCAACAACCACTTCCCCCTCACGTCCTGGAGTGGTAGCATTTACCTCAGATGAGCCTGGAAGGCAAGCCTCAGATGCGCATGAATGACAATGAAGAGATTCTGGGTTCTAAAAGTTTTACTTTTTAAATAACATAATACACTAAGTCACATGGACTGGCAAATCTAGTAACTGAAACTATAAGAAAGCAGCTTTAACTGTGGTGCCACCTGTCACCTCACCTACAGTACCTTACCTATTTCCTTCAAAATCTGAAATACATCGTGTCTCCTCTTTGCCAATATATTTCTCCTTCACTGTGTTCTTAAGGCTAATACTATGCAGTCCTATAATCAGTCAAGTAGCTCTTGTCTGGATTTTCATTAGCACTGTTGTGTCCTTCTTGTAACATGGAGACCAGAACTGTACACAGCATTGTAAATATGGCCACATGAATGAATTAAATATCCTAAACATAACCATTCTTGATATTTGCTCTGTAGAGCACACATTTTATTTTGCATCTGTTACATTTTAAATGCTTATCAGTTTACAGTATTATTTGTGTTTTCTCAAATACAGTGGTTTCCACCAATAGATATGCATATTGGGTTGTTCTTCAACCATACCCTTGTCCTACATGATTGCATATGGATGTGTCTAGTAGTATGAATTTGAGATGAAATGGTATATCATTCAGTGTAGACGTTTGCCTTTATCCTAATGCTGGCAGAATAGGCACTGGCACTCTGCCATCATCTAATTGATCAAGCATATTCAGAAAGTGGAGGGATAGATCTTCTAGTGAAAAAGAATGCCTCACAGGAGAAGCAAATAAATTATCAAGTAAAATTGTAGCATGCATTTTACAAGTCTCGTCAGGAAAATGTAGAAATCTTGGATGAAGTGTCTCAGTACTAGGGGAGAAATGTGTTTGTTGATACATCGTTTTCAGTTGAAAGCATTAATTGATCTCTGATTAGAAAACTGGCCTGGCAACACAAAGATCCCCAAGGGCTAAAGTTGTGATCCATTGACTTGGCACATCTGGAGAGCTGCTGTTCCATCATGTCTTCTTTTATTTTGTCTGGAAGACATGATAAGCTCTCTAGTTTAAAATTTTTTGGGTTAGGAAATAATCAGCTTTTTATATATTGTTCTGTACTTTTTAATATTGATCCAATGCTGGTCTTCTACCATTCTTTATCTAGGAAGTTCTTCCTTTTTATTGATCTGCAAAACTGAAATATTAGGGGTTGGTATATGATAATCACTTGGGAATAATTTTAACAAGTTTTTGATAAATGTTTCCCAGATTTGGACAATAATTTGTTTCCAAACTTCTTGTACTTTAAAATCTGACACCTAAGTGGTTCCCAAGTTCACTCTTGGGGGATCCCTGTGATTGTGGGTTTTGATCTCAGAGTTTCACAATTAGGGCATCATTTTACCTCTAACTGATCTCATTGTTTATTTAGCTATTCTTTTATCTTCTTTTTCTCACTCTACATTCAGAACTAAACTGTAGTATAAGATTTACATTTATAATTAATTTGGAAATCTTTGTACTTTTGCTTTAAACTATTTTTGTCACCTTTTCTGTTGTTTAATTGTATCCTGGTAGAGAAACTTAACAACAAACACAGCAAACACAAGAACAAACAATAGTGAAAGCTGAATTGCTGTAGCTACAGTACTGCAGGGTTATTTCTACTAGTGTGCTCATTAGTAGTTGATGACTTAAATAACAAAATATTTAGAAACGTGTAAGGAAAAACATGATTGATGATGATGATAAGCATCATATAAATGATGATAATTCTTTCTTTTCTTCCTTTTTATATTTTGACAATGACGTTTTTAGTTGCATAAGTTTGACTTGATTGTATGCAAAAGTATTTTCTTCAAATAAATAAAAAAAAACAGTTAAAAAAGAAGACAGTTTTGTTTAATCTCCATGTAACATACTGAAATAGTTTTTACCTCCCTCCCTCCTACCGCCTGTATTGTAATTTCCATATTGTCACCAAAACATAGAAATTAGTAAACAGCAGCTTTCTTAATTTAAGGAAGGACTTTGGAACTGCTATAACACCCAATTTTGCTTTGTCCTGTCATCAGATTAGCACCTTTATACCTGGTGTTTGATTTAAGTCTGAATAATGCAATTGGATTGAGATTAGTTTAATGAATGTTGTGCGCTTAAGGCCATAACTTTGTGGAGGGCAGTGGCAGAGTGGTTAGGGGGTTATTTATACTGTACATCACTATATCAAATAGTATAAATTAAGAAGTTTGGATATGAGGCAAAGAAGTTTACAGAATTGATAAAAGAGACTACAAATGCAACAAATAGCTTAAAAGTCTCTGTTTGTTTAATAATGATATATTTTAGGGAAATCAGATGTAAACATTGTGACTATGAACAAATGATCTATGCCTACACATTTAGATCTTATGTTAGTACTCTATGCATTTAAATTAATAAGTTAATAAGCATAGAAGTCACTTTATGGGATTTTTTCTTTGTATTTTTCTTTTGCTTTCTCTATAAGTAAATTGTTGCATATGTTACATTATTGTTGTTTGTTTGATTGAGTATTATGTTATTGTGATGTTCTGTTTTTTGAAAATAACCACTATTGAATAAAAAACAGCACAAAAATCCCTGTCCCGCAGATGTAATGTAACATAATATGAATGCAAGTCACATCTAGTAAGGTGTTGAAATATTAGTATTTGGAAAAGCAACCTGTTTTCTTCTGCAGCAAAAGAAAATGAGAATTTGAACGCATTGTGATCATTTAAAGACATAAAAATTGAGCTGCTGTGTCTGAAATGAAAACAAAGGGTCAAATCGAACTCAAGTTACATAATAAAGCAAAATCACTTTGGATGATGAGAAAACAGTTTACATACTTATTTTCAGATAAACAATTTGCAAGTAATATTGCAGTGCCATATACTGTTTAGGTTAAAGCAAATGAGCCAGTTTAACTATTCTATACTAGCTGTTCTGAGACAGAGCTTTGCTTCTGTTCAAAACCAAACTGTGATAGTATCATAATCACCTCATCTGAACAGATATGTTTACATTTTTAAAGTTAAAATTTACATTTAAAATGTGACAGGAGTTAAATAAAATATCAAAATATCTGAGAATTGTACAATAAAGTACTTTTTAAAAAATGGACTGAACTAAAGCAGCAGTCCTCACTGAATTTTCTCTAGATATAATGTAACCACTGTCCAAGTCTGATGTGCACACATTACTTTAATAGTTGAGTCCCCATCAAAATGTTATAGTCATAAGGAGCAGTCAGTAGTAGTATTTTCTACATTGAAAGCAAAAACACAATTGCAGCAGCAGACCATAGCTTCCAAATTAGGCATGGTGGAAACCATGTGTTAAGATAAATTTATAAACATTTTGTACAAAGCAGGGCATCAGCAAGCCCCCAACACGAACACATTAAGAGTCCCGGATTCAAATAACAGTGTGTTTATTACACTCACTCCTCAAGAAAATCAACATAAATGTAATACAAGCACAAGTTTCTCTCTCTCTCCCCACAATAATCTCTCTTCCTTCCAACTCCTCGCACCACCACACTGCCCTCCTCCAGTTGAGTTTTGCCTTCCTTCCTCCCAGCTCCGACTCGCCTGGACAAGGGAGTGCAGTCCCTTTTATTGAGGATCGGGGAGTACTTCCGGTGCCGGGGCAACTGCCCGATGAAAGTACTTCCGGATCATACAGAAGTCCTATTGTAGGGAGTGCATCTTCCTGCAATGCCCCCATGTGGCACCCAGAAGTGCACTTCACAAGTCTTTTACCTTGTTGCATTGATTTCCTTTAGAGATTCCAGTTTCCTTTGCTTTCGAGATGGCTGCTGACTAAACTAATTTGTATATATTCATGAGTATACTGTAATATTGGAATCAGCATGACCGTTAATTGCAAAAAGTGGATTTGGAAAATAATACTCCTCAAAAAGCCATTTTAGCATTTTTGCAAACACAAAAGTCTGGAAATGTAAATCCAAGCGTTGACCACAGAACTACCATCAATTTTATCAGTTGTCAGAATAACGACCATAAGACATCGAGAAGGTTTGGGGCAGCCACCCGTATAATTGTCCCCGACTGCAAAACTGATTAAATAATAGAGACATGTTCATTCAACTGAGTCCAAAACAGAACTGACTCTCAGGAGACAAGATGGCAGCTTTAAAGGCCAGTAACGGAAGTGATGTCATCAATACCGGAACCGGAAGTGACGTCATTGGCTGCCCCAGAGCCGGGCGGGATTTCCCTAGAATGGTCTGCAAAAGATCGAGAGGGAAAATTAGTGCACTTCGCCACCCCCTGGTCTGGCATGGAATCACATGTATTTAAGACCTTTAGCTGTCTCCTAAACACATGTGTGTGACACAGTATATTTAAAGAAGATTGTTTTGTAGGCTGAAGTTTTTTAAAACTAAAACCATAATGACTTGTCAGTTTTGGAAATGTGATTGAAAAGTTTTGTGTAATTCCAATTTTTACTATTGCACTGAATAGTAACCAGTAGGGCAGTACACATATATGAAATCCCTTGCAACAGCTCATTTTATAACAAATGCAGAAAAAAATGTCATTGGAAAGTGTGCAGCATTCATGAAAGCCACAAGATGAATTAGATAGACTTCTTGTTTTAAAAAAATCACTGTCCTCAATTGTAATTGTAATTTTCAAGGATATAAGTGTTGCATGTATATCTCACTATTGCATTCTTGAGTTGCATAAATCATTTTTGGACAAAATCAAATATGGCATTACTGTCTCCAACATACTAAACCTGTTCAGAATATATCTAATGAACTAATGTTTCATCCAGGTAAAGGACAATCATTGATGTTGCTGAGGTAGAATCTTCATATAATGCTGATTCAGATAAATGGTTCTGAAAACTCATACTGTGGTAATTACAGATTAAATGACCTAATCATTGACATATACTAAAGCTATATTGGTTTCATCTCCTTTTCTCTTTCATTGTCAGTGATTGATTTATTCCAAAGATCTCTCTTACAAAGATATATTTCATTCTGATTTCTTCTTGTTTCCCTTTCAAGCAGTTTAAATGCATTTTTTTCTTGGTCATTCCTCTCTTTGTCCCAATTTCTTCACCATCAGCATTTATTCTGTTAGTATTAATTTAAAATGTCATCTAATCTTTTTTCTTTTTTTACATACATTAAATTTATATTGAGTTTGGTTCTATTTCTTCTTCACTATGACTACTGGAGTTTTTTAAATGCATGAATTTATTGCTTAATTGACAAAAATGTACCTTTTCAGTGGAACTCAAGAAGTCATCCTAGATCCTTACTGGAAACTAAAACATGTATCATAATTTTTTTTTACTTTTCTGCAATCATCAAACTCCTTTTTTGCCTTTTCTAAGTGATTCATTTTTTGATTTCTGACAAATTTCCACTACATCATCTTTATGGTTTTAATGATATCCCCCATTATTTTTGGGTGTTTGTACTCTAGCAATTACTTATTTTCTTTGATTTGTTTGTTTTAGTTTAGACTATGCACACATCATACAGTCTGTTATGGACATAAAAAGTGTGTCTATGCAAATACATCAACTGGAACCCTTGCAAAAAATGTAAATTATGAAACATAACATCTGTCTTGATTTGATCCAAACTATAGCTCTGTAATGAAACAATCATACTTAAGCTACTGTTCATAGAAAATGATACATGATTTGTGTAAAAAATATTGATCAGTTCAAATTGTGCTGCATAGTGAAAAATAAGAATTGTCCTATACATTTAATCATTATTTATTCTTCAATATTAAGAATACTGTGAGTAAAGTGTTCAGCGAGAGGAGATGTGAGTTTCTTCCATACTGTATTGCTTGTGCTTTAAGTATTTTATGTCTTCTTGTGCTCTCTGATATTAAATTTTCCACATTGTGGATTTTATAAATCTTGTGCTGTAGTGTTTTGTTTACACTGTAATTTGCTTTTGTCTAATATCTGACCAATGAGCAAACCTAGGAAATGTTGGATAGATTATGTCTATCTTTCATCTGGCTCTGGTAGCATCTGGGAATTCCAGATCATTTTGTTTCCTTAACAAGCCTAACATGACAGATTAAAAGTAAATAATAAGAAGAGATAAGGATTGAGCAAGTACACCTTTTGAGAAAGATGAGAAAAGCCTAGTGGAATCATAATTGTCCACTACAAGACAGTTTAAAGAGGAAATTTGTACAAGTGAAGAGAAAATATGCTGAGGTTAAGCAGAATATCACATTTCTTAGGGCATATGTGGAGCAGGTTGTGCAGTTTTGCTATATTTCAACAAGGGTATAACAACATTATGGGAATTGCGGAGAAATCTACAAAACTATTCCACTGCTATAACTACTAAAGAATGAGCTATGAGAAACTGAAGAAAATTAGTCTTTTCAATTTAAACAAATTAAGCCATGATTGAAGTGCTAAAAATTACCCCCTCTAATACATAGTTTTAATGTTCACAATATATATAGCCTCTGAATTATGATAAAATACTGTTTAGATGTCCACTGCATTGCTGCTATGCTTTGGCAAACAATTGTAAACTGGAATATGGACTTGGTTATGGGTGTCTATGAACCTCAATAGGAAAATTTAATTAGGCTTAGGAGCAAATATAAATGGACAAAAAAAAGTAATTGCTGATGAACAAATTTGCATTTATTTGTGTGAACTACACTATGGATATAAAAAAATAGGTGTTGGTCATGTAAAGGATTGAAATCAGACTAATAATGTGAGACATCTTCACATTTAATAACATTTCATAATCAAAAATATTTAAGTAAAAACAAATGCATTCCAGACATATGAAGAATGCAAAATGAATTCAATAAGTAGATAGTAGCAAGTTATTGCTATAAATTTCTGTAGGTCTTTTAAGGGTACCTAGTTGGCCTCTTGATACAGTTCCCCTCATGAGTTTTCTTCTTGCAATTCATCAGTTTTGGAGGGATGTCAGGATTTTATCTACTGTCCGTGGGTGTCATATTTCCTATTGATTGTCTCCACCGTGATCTATTTTACAGGAACAATGATTATCTCTGTTGACTGTGTGGAAGCTGGCCCAGACACAGACAGGTAGACATGTTTAAAGCACCACCACACGTTTATTATACAACTAATACAGTATATACAATTAAAGTGCCACACAACCCCAAAATTCCCCCAAAGTCCAGGCCTCACAATGCCTTTTTCTTCTTTTCAGGACGCCTCCACTCCTATCCTCCAAGACTTTGTCTACTCTGCTCCTGACTCCAGCCACTGAACGAAGGGAGGCGGCCCCTTTTATAATCACCCGGATGTGCTCCAGGTGCCTCCCGATAATTTTCCACCAGAACTCCCCAGTGTGACAGAAGTACCGGCTGCGCACCCGGAAGCACTGGTCGTCTTCCCCCCAGTACTTCCGAGTGTGGCGGAAGTGCTAAGGAACAGGGCTTTCCAGGCATCGGGGCACCCCCTGGCAGTGACCACGGGCCCCTATAGGGTTGAGCTTCCAAGCTTAGTTCCCGTGATCCCCAAAGCCACCAGGGCGGTCACCCCCTCGCAGTCTGGAGGAGGCATAATCCCTCCTCTGGTCTTTCTGGGCATCCCAGCTGGGTGCCACCCCCAGCCACTTGCCACAACTGCAACCAAGAAACCTTCAGGGAAATCCTATAGAAACATCTGATTTTATTTGTGGCTGATCAGAATAACTAAACATGATGTCAAGTAAAGGATAATTATAACTGTACATGATTTGGAATGTGGTTGGTTAAATATGAAAGCAGTCAAAAAATTATAAAGGGTAGGACAACTGTACTGATTGAGGTGCTCTGATTTATTTAACAAAGGACATTCTTAAAGTATGAAGATCTGTCATAGTCAAAAAAAATCTACTCATAATGTTAAAGATGGGTGCTATCATAATGGAAATTGATCTTTCCACAAAATATGTAGGATTTGGATTTTTATCTGACCCAGAAGTGATAGGAGATCACATGGACTGAGGGATTGGAAACACTTCCGGGTCAGGGAATATAAAAAGACTATGGGAAATCCCAGATGATGAGCTGAGTTGAGAGGCAGGGTGGCTAAGCGTCTGGGAGTGGAGGATCGAGTATTGTTTAGTGATTATTGATTTATTGGAGTATTGTGGAGTGGAGGGTGCTTTGTGCACATTTATTTTTATAATAAATTCATTTTGGACTTTTATCTGATGTCTGACGTCTGGTCTGAGGGTTCAAGGGGTCACGGGGACCCTTAAAACTTTCACACTCTGTATTACTACGTTACCTGAATAATTGATGGAAGAAATGGGACTGTAGAACATGGCAACCACAAAACCTCTACCATCACAGTTCCATACTTCAGCAAATGCTCAACACAAAATCTATGTGAATGCATTGAGTCAATGAATATTTTCTCTTCAAGTAGGCTATATTCAGATATTTAATTAGTTCCACTGAAATTTTACATTAGAAAAATAAAGAAATAACATTGTGTCAGCCCAGTAAAAAATTCATGAAGAGCACCACCACAACACATTTTATAGTTTGGTATAATTGAGTGCCCCTCCTTTAACCGTCACCTTATCGTGGTGGAGGGGTTTGCGTGTCCCAATGATCCTAGGAGCTCTGTTGTCCGGGGCTTTATGCCCCTGGTAGGGCCACCCAAGGCAAACTGGTCCTAGGTGAGGGATGAGACAAAGAGCGGTTAAACAAACCTCCTATGAAGAAAAACCATTTTGGACGGCGTTTTCCCTTGCCCGGACGCGGGTCACCGGGGCCCCGCTCTGGAGCCAGGCCTGGAGGTGGGGCTCGATGGCGAGCGCCTGGTGGCCGGGCCTGCACCCATGGGGCTCGGCCGGGCACAGCCCAAAGAGGCAACGTGGGTCCCCCTTCCCATGGCCTCACCACCTATGGGAGGGGCCAAGGAGGTCGGGTGCAGTGTGAGTTGGGTGGTGGCCGAAGGCGGGGACCTTGGCGGTCCGATCCTCGGCTACAGAAACTGGCTCTTGGGACGTGGAATGTCACCTCTCTGAAGGGGAAGGAGCCTGAGCTAGTGCGCGAAGTTGAGAGGTTCCGGCTAGATATAGTCGGGCTCACCTCGACGCACAGCTTGGACTCTGGAACCAATCTCCTTGAGAGGGGCTGGACTCTCTACCACTCTGGAGTTGCCCCCGGTGAGAGGCGCCGAGCAGGTGTGGGTATACTTATTGCCCCCCAACTTGGAGCCTGTACATTGGGGTTTACCCCGGTGGACGAGAGGGTAGCCTCCCTTCGCCTTCGGGTGGGGGGACGGGTCCTAACTGTTGTTTGTGCGTATGCACCGAACAGCAGTTCGGAGTACCCACCCTTTTTGGAGTCCCTGGAGGGGGTGCTAGAGGGCATACCTTCTGGGGACTCCCTCGTTCTGCTGGGAGACTTCAATGCTCACGTGGGCAATGACAGTGAGACCTGGAAGGGCGTGATTGGGAGGAATGGCCCCCCTGATCTGAACCCGAGCGGTGTTTTGTTATTGGACTTCTGTGCTCGTCACGGATTGTCCATAACGAACACCATGTTCAAGCATAGGGGTGTTCATATGTGCACTTGGCACCAGGACACACTAGGCCTCAGTTCGATGATCGACTTTGTGGTCGTGTCGTCGGACTTGCGGCCACATGTCTTGGACACTCGGGTGAAGAGAGGGGCGGAGCTGTCAACTGATCACCACCTGGTGGTGAGTTGGCTTCGATGGTGGGGGAGGATGCCGGTCAGGCGTGGTAGGCCCAAACGTGTTGTGAGGGTCTGCTGGGAACGTCTGGCAGAGCCCCCTGTCAGAAGTAGCTTCAACTCCCACCTCCGGCAGAACTTCGACCACATCCCGAGGGAGGTGGGGGACATTGAGTCCGAATGGGCCATGTTCCGTGCCTCTATTGTTGAGGCAGCTGACCGGAGCTGTGGCCGTAAGGTGGTCGGTGCCTGTCGTGGCGGCAATCCCCGAACCCACTGGTGGACACCGGCGGTGAAGGATGCCGTCAAGCTGAAGAAGGAGTCCTACAGGACCCTTTTGTCCTGTGGGACCCCGGAGGCAGCTGATAGGTACCGGCAGGCCAAGCGGAATGCGGCTTTGGTGGTTGCTGAGGCAAAAACTCGGGCGTGGAAGGAGTTTGGGGAGGCCATGGAGAATGACTTTCGGACGGCTTCGAGGAGATTCTGGTCCACCATCCGGCGTCTCAGGAAGGGGAAGCAGTGCAGTGTCAACACTGTATATGGTGGGGATGGTGCGCTGCTGACCTCGACTCGGGACGTTGTGGGTCGGTGGGGGGAATACTTCGAAGACCTCCTCAATCCCATTAACATGCCTTCCAATGAGGAAGCAGAGCCTGGGGACTCAGAGGTGGGCTCCCCCATCTCTGGGACTGAGGTCACCGAGGTGGTCAAAAAACTCCTTGGTGGCAGGGCCCCGGGGGTGGATGAGATACGCCCGGAGTTCCTCAAGGCTCTGGATGTTGTAGGACTGTCTTGGCTGACACGCCTCTGCAACATCGCATGGACATCAGGGACAGTGCCTCTGGATTGGCAGACCGGGGTGGTGGTCCCCCTCTTTAAGAAGGGGGATCGGAGGGTGTGTTCCAACTACAGAGGGATCACACTCCTCAGCCTCCCTGGAAAAGTCTATTCAGGGGTCCTGGAGAGGAGGGTCCGTCGGATAGTCGAGCCTCGGATTCAGGAGGAACAGTGTGGTTTTCGTCCTGGTCGCGGAACAGTGGACCAGCTCTATACCCTTAGCAGGGTCCTGGAGGGTGCATGGGAGTTTGCCCAACCAGTCTACATGTGTTTTGTGGACTTAGAAAAGGCATTCGACCGTGTCCCTCGGGGAATCCTGTGGGGGGTACTCCGAGAGTATGGGGTACCGGCCCCCCTGATAAGGGCTGTTCAGTCCCTGTACGATCAGTGCCAGAGCTTGGTCCGCATTGCCGGCAGTAAGTCGAACCCGTTTCCAGTGAGAGTTGGACTCCGCCAGGGCTGCCCTTTGTCACCGATTCTGTTCATAACTTTTATGGACAGAATTTCTAGGCGCAGCCAGGGTGTTGAGGGGGTCCGGTTTGGTGGGCTCAGGATTGGGTTACTGCTTTTTGCAGATGATGTTGTCCTGTTTGCTTCATCAGGCCGTGATCTTCAGCTCTCTCTGGATCGGTTCGCAGCCGAGTGTGAAGCGGCTGGGATGAGAATCAGCACCTCCAAATCCGAGACCATGGTCCTCAACCGGAAAAGGGTGGAGTGCCCTCTCAGGGTTGGTAGCGAGATCCTGCCCCAAGTGGAGGAGTTCAAGTATCTCGGGGTCTTGTTCACGAGTGAGGGAAGAATGGAGCGTGAGATCGACAGGCGGATCGGTGCGGCATCCGCAGTAATGCGGGCGTTGCATCGGTCTGTCGTGGTGAAAAAGGAGCTGAGCCGCAAGGCGAAGCTCTCAATTTACCAGTCGATCTATGTTCCTACCCTCACCTATGGTCATGAGATATGGGTAGTGACCGAAAGAACGAGATCGCGAATACAAGCGGCTGAAATGAGTTTCCTCCGCAGGGTGTCTGGGCTTTCCCTTAAAGATAGGGTGAGAAGCTCAGTCATCCGGGAGGGGCTCAAAGTAGAGCCGCTGCTCCTCTGCATCGAGAGGAGTCAGATGAGGTGGCTCGGGCATCTGATGAGGATGCCTCCTGCACGCCTCCCTGGTGAGGTGTTCCAAGCACGTCCAACCGGGAGGAGGCCCCGGGGAAGACCCAGGACACGCTGGAGGGGACTATGTCTCTCGACTGGCCTGGGAACGCCTTGGGATTCTCCCGGAAGAGCTAGAAGAAGTGGCCGGGGAGAGGGAAGTCTGGGCATCTCTGCTCAAGCTGCTGCCCCCCGCGACCCGACCTCGGATAAGCGGGAGACAATGGATGGATGGATGGATATAATTGAGTGACCAGAACACCATATTGGTATCTATAACATTTTATTTTATTTTATGCAGCTGATAAAATAACAATTTGTTCTACGTGACAGTTTGATTTTTCTATTCCCCACATGCTTACAGTGTTGTTAAAACACATTGGCCAATGTGATTGTCCCGACATGGGTATAGAACATTATAAACTCCTTCTCAGGTACCTTTCCTTGTACTCTTTGCCAGCTACAGACACATTTGGAAATATTTTCATTAATCCTAGTTAACCATATTTCAGTTTGAACCAGCCACTAACTTGGCAAAACCTAATATTAGACTTACTGAAATATGGTTTATTAATTGACTTTTGTACAATTTTATGAAAGTCACTTTGGACCTCTCTATCCATTTTGAGAAATAATAATACACTTTAATTAAATATTACATAATCCACATGTAAAATGACAGTACACTTTAAGATGTAAGTGTTCTTACATCTAAATGTTTTTTCTTTGGTATGTTTTGTATAGTATTTTTAATAAACATTTTCAATATATTTTAGGCTTTAATAGTCAATTGCTGTTTTACTTTTACAGAAGCCAAATTCTCATTTACAGATCTTGTTTGTATTCCTCCCTAGACAATTGCTTTCCCAGCTCATTCAGAACACAGTCAGGTATCATCACCACTGGGGAAATAGATTCACCACTACCACCCAGTCATTTTTTGGCTGATTAACTCAGCAGATGTGCTCTCCAGGTTCTTATTAGAACAACATGCATGGCATATCTTTAGATGTGAGTTGTTTACAAATAAAGCAAAAAAGAAAAAGTCTTTCTTTCTGCCTGAATTTCAAGTGCTTTTGTAAATGTACTTAGGTACTGATCACTCGAAAAATTGTCTGAGTGTAACAATACAGTTTGTGATTTATTATTTTGTTATTGACTGCAGACTGAACCATGCACTGGTGCCACACAGCATAAAGGACCTTGGTTCAGTTCTACACTAAAATATGCACTTTGGGTTCACTGAAACGGGCGGCACAGTGGCGCAGTGGGTAGCGCTGCTGCCTCGCAGTTGGGAGACCTGGGGACCCGGGTTCACTTCCCGGGTCCTCCCTGCGTGGAGTTTGCATGTTCTCCCCGTGTCTGCTTGGGTTTCCTCCGGGCACTCTGGTTTCCTCCCACAGTCTAAAGACATGCTGGTTAGGTGGATTGGAGATTCTAAATTGGCCGTGGTGTATGCTTGGTGTGTTTGTGTGTGTCCTGCGGTGGGTTGACACCCTGCCCAGGATTGGTTCCTGCCTTGTGTCCTGTGTTGGCTGGGATTGGCTCCAGCAGACCCCCATGACCCTGTGTTCGGATTCAGCGGGTTGGAAAATGGATGGATGGATGGTTCACCAAAACTATAAGTCGTCCTCATATAAATGAATAAATGTTGGAGTGTGCTTGTCTGAACATAATGATGAACTGCTCCCCCATATCAGTGGACTGGGCTGTGAACCCACATACCCTGAAGTGAAACTCCACATGAAACTGGGTTCTGAAAATAGATGGATGGATGATTGGCTCTTTATAATGAGAACAACAAACATAATCGGTATTATATTCTCTGACTAGTAAGTCCTGTACCAGAGATCCAATGTTGTTTGTACTGTCTGAATTATTTGTATAGGGTGGTCCAGATCTAATTATGCAATTTTCATTACGCTATAACTTATTAAGTTTATTACACAGAGAATTCACAGCACCTGCCCTACACATAGAGATTTCACTTAAAATTCTTTTTGTTGCTGATAGATGGCAGCACCTGCCCTGCATTCTAAAATGGTGGGGAGACGGTTGTCAGTCAAACAATTGCATAATTACTACATTTCTGGGATGTTTACCAAGTGTGAAGTGATAGCCACACTGGGAATCCTCTTAATCACATTGTCTACCTCTTGTGTGAATTTTTTCGGGACACCATAAGATCCCTCCTCATATGTGTCTGCATAGCAAATGGAGTGCTGCTTGTTGTAAACAATAATGCTATCTCTTACACCCATTTTCATATAGCATATATAGTACCTATACTATACTGTATATTGTAATTATATCAAGAAACAATTATGCATTTGTCAGTGGCTGCTGGATGATTTGCTGAAATTTACTTTTACATGTAAATTGTGAATTTTCTATTGACTTGCTATGTCAATAACTTTGCCTTGTACTTTTGAATTAATTTTTATTACTTATATCAATCTTGAGGTATGAGTAGAGAAAATATAAATATTTACTAGGATAAATACAACCATTTTAAGGCATATGAGCTAAAGGAGTTCAGCATGCTTCCTGGTAGGCTAGCCTCATTCTGCTCTGCACCTAAAAATTCTCTCTTTTTTTTCCTGCAATGGAAGATACATGCAAATGAGCTGCAATTCTCTTTGAGTTCCTTGGTTTTACTTTTTATCACAATATCATAGGGGCAACACAGAGTACAGAAGCAGACATAAAAGTTGTTATCATTCAGCTATTACTACCATACTGCCAAACTTTTATTGTGCCATCCTACATTTTTGTTTCACCAACTCAGAGCTGCCAGGAACTGACTTTGAAGGTTGTTTGGAATTATAAATACAAATGTCTCTGTAAGTCTTACAAAGGCTACCGAATCAAGCAAGAACAGTATCTTTTGGGCAGCCGTAGGTGTATTTTATTTGGATACTTAATGAGTATCACCTGTTCAAATCTTTGCTATCCACAATATGACAGACTTTGGAGAAACAAAACCTACTGAATCTTGGAAAGAATCCATAAAAATTCTTTGAAAATATATTCTCTAGATTTCATGTGCTTCCTAATACCAACCCAAAGATCAAATTAATGTGAATCAGCAATCAGACATTTAGAGGCAGAAGATCGAAGTCTTTTAAGATAGCTTGTACATAGCTCTGAGGCAATGTTTAAACATTCTTTGTTGGGGTATTCATGATCAAAAAATCACCAAGGTCTGACAAGTAGCAAATGTATGCAATGTAAAAAATAAACATAATTATGTTATTTAAACAGATGATATACCACTATATATGATACTAATTCAGTAGTTCCAGGCAGCATTGGTTTGGAAACACTTTACTGAGGGTTTCATTCTTTGATGGAATAAAACAGTACCATATTATGTTAGAAGTACAAAAGTGGAAAATGTAAAAGGTTGTAGACCTGTGTAAAAACTGCAAGCAAGTGCAGCTTCTTTGTAAATGACTGTTATACAACAAGACTTTTAACTGGCTCAGAACCTGTAGATTATTTCTGAATCAATGGTTCTGTGTATAGGATTGTGAGACTTACATATAAAGATATCTACTGTACAGCTATCCAACAGTGACTTGAATAATTTCATGTTTTCTCAGAAAAAAAATTTTAAGCTTCATTTTGAAAGGAATAAGAAGAAAACAGGTTCTGACAGGTAATTTAAAAGAGGGTCCCGGTCATATCAGTGCACAATTCCACTATATAAATGCTCTGATGCCAAGCAGAAGAGCAATCAGTGATAGCAATACATTTTTGTGAATAAGCTTCGACATGTGCAAAAAAGCATTATCCATTTAAGCTGAAAATATTATTTCAGCCTGTTCAGACTGTTAAATGCAGGGTATATGAATTTTGTTTTATGCAACTGCATCATTTCAAGATCTAAAAAATATTTGTAAGAGGTTACAGAATATATTGTCTAAAACAAAAGTAAGGCTACAGGTGATGATTCAATAATGTATTTGTTTCTAAATATGCTTCCAAACAAAATATAAAGGTAAATGTTTGCGCATTTTAGCCAAATTATCAACAATCATCAACTGTAACACATGATTTTCATTTTTCAGATTTTTACTTTGTAAATTGTAATTTTTCTGTCCTTAAATCACTGAAGACAATAAATTAGATCTTGGAAACTCTTAAATCCTCTGACTAACCTCTAATTCTAACTCTAGAATAATGATGACTTACTCTAGAATAATGCTGAGTACTTAATGAATAAGAAGATAGTATTGTATATTTCAGTATTACACTTCATCAGTGAGTTTGGCAGTGAGTTAAATGATATAAATATGTAACACGCAATAAACGTGAGAGTCATTATGTTAAGATAAGTTAAAAAGCTGAGCATGAAACTGCCAATAAAAGTATAAACATATTAAAATGGAAAATGAATTTCTTGATTGTTTGGATGCAATCAGTGCTGTGACCTGTGCCACCTGTATTTGCATGTCCCATATACTTACAGATATGTTTTTTTTTTACAATCTAGAATTATGGAGTGACAGGTCTTTGTCATTAAACATAAATAAAAAATTACAGGTCATCTTACTACAACAAATTGCAAATGACGTTGTCTAATCATAGTCGTAGCTAGAGACTAAGAAAATATAAACAGCACGTGACTACTCTCAATTAATCATGGGTTAAGGATTAACACAGTGCTTGGATCACAGTTGGATATCATCGGACTACCAGTTTATAGGTGACCAAATTTTTCTCGCAGTTTGGTTCTCAGTATTTGATATTGTCTAACACAATGCCGGATTAAAAGCTCCACTGGCCCCTGGATGATTTAATGAGTAGAGCCGACAGGCACAGTCATTTCATGCTGTGAAGTAGTCCCTACTCTTGGTTTCGTACGCAGACAGCCAATTGCTTCATTAAAGTGGGGGCGGATCCCCTAGGTGAATTTGGAGAAAGGACATTCTGAGTGTTGACCGGGGGTTGGATAGGTTATAGATGAACAACAACAACAACATTTATTTATATAGCACATTTTCATACAAAAAAATGTAGCTCAAAGTACTTTACATAATGAAGAAAAGAAAAATAAAAGACAAAGTAAGAAATTAAAATAAGACAACATTAATTAACATAGAATAAGAGTAAGGTCTGATGGCCAGGGAGGACAGAAAAAACAAAAAAAAAAACGGCTGGAGAAAAAAATAAAATCTGCAGGGGTTCCAGGCCATGAGAACCCCCAGTCCCCTCTGGGCATGCTACCTAACATAAATGAAACAGTCCTCTTTGTATTTAGGGTTCTCATGGAAGGACTTGATGATGATGGTCATGCAGACTTCTGGCTTTTAATCCATCACTGTTGGAACATCACGGTGCTTTGAGTAGATGGTGGTGGCGCAGGAGTTTCTAAATCTGTTTGTCGAGTGCCTGGAGTTCTTCTACGACGACGGCAACGCGAAGCATCTCACTGTCAGCCATTGTTTGCTTCTGCTTCTGCTTCATGCCCTAGAAAAGAATGAGAGAGAGATTGGTTAGATCTTATTTTCCAGAACCCAGAATGAAAAGGACTGTTGCCTTTTTTCCCCTTTTGTGAGTTTTTTAAGGATTAGTTTTGACCTTGAAGTCCATTTTTCGAGTTTAGTGAGCCCAGTGATCATAACAAAATGTGCTATAGAAAATCACAGCGAGTTTATCAATCTAACCCCATCCAATACTACTCCAAACACTGCATGAACAGGATTTGGGATTATTGTAAATCCAACACCGTCTGATGAGAGAGAGGTGTAATAGGTGACCACCTATTAACATCTTACTTAATGCTTTCCATCAAGCTGCAAAGATTGAGTTAAAAAGATTTTCCTTGTAACCTGTTTCCCCAAAATACCTGAACTGGGAAACTCAGCCGAACATACTTCATTATAGTATGGCATGCAAGTCAATTAATTGGAAAAAGCATGCTTTTAATCCAGATTAAATTTTCAGACAAGAAATCCTATCAAATTCTTCTGTTAAATTTAATAAAATCACAATGATAGATTTAAAACTGTAATATAGACATCTATGTTGTTCACATACAGGCATTTCTGGTTCTATTACCTTTTCTTTCTGTTCTATGAAATGTCTTTTCTACATATAAAAATAACACATTTGCGGGTTCAGTTGCTGAGGGAATGTATTTTTTGAACACTTTAAATCCCATTTGATCTTCTGATATTATTATATGAAGCACCTTCCCAATTCCATTTGCTAGAGATTCAACCAATATTTTGACATTGGTATTCAGTAATGAGATTTGTCTATAAGATTTTTAATCGTCGTTTATAAAATTACACTGATAGGTATCTGGACCCACAGCTTTTCAACTTTGTAAGGAATTTGTAGCATCTTGAATTGTGATGAGCTTTAGTGGCTTGTCCAGTTCTTATATAAGCAGAATTTTAAGCTGTGGCAGTTCTAACTTACTGAAAAGGTGTTAGAATGGTATAATGGAAATAGACTTAATCTTTCATTTATATATATATATATATATATATATATATATATATATATATATATATATATGTATGTAAATATACTGTATATATTTTTTTTTCAAAAGAAGGCCATAGCCAAACTAAAAAAGGATTTCTCTAACAAATCTTGTAATTGTAAACAGTATAGGGGATCACTAGTTTTAAAAGTGACTTCGTTACATTACTCATTACTTACAAAACAAAGTAGCTAAATATGTTATATAGTTATTGTAAAATGTAATGTGTTACAAACAGTGTGTTACTTTTTTTTTTACATGAGAAACTGCACCTAATAAAGTTTACCTAACCTAGCATACAGTATCACTTGCTAGCATTTGCAATTAAATCCTAAAACCCATGATCCTTCATGAAACTGACCAGAGAAAACACCCATTTTGATTATTTTCTTGTTTTATAAATACTGAAGTTACCCTATGTATGGACCTGAGAAGGTCACACTCGTGAGGTGGCAGAGACCTATCTGATGGTGTAAGTTACCTGAGGATGCCGAGTACAGAAAGCAGCCATGAGAGGGGCTACTAAAACACTTAGAGTGCACTTTCATCATGTCTCTTAGTTGCTAAAGCCCATCAGAAATGATGTGTGGCTGTTAGCAAGCCTCAGACATTGGCCCTTTACTTGGGTCAGCCAACAAAGCCAGAGGATTATGTGTATATGGGTTGTCTGTGAACCCTGCATGAATAGAATGAGGCTGAGCTGGGTGGAACGTATGAGCAGCTGAGAGTGCATGTTGCTACTGAAGATCTGACCAGTGTGGTGGAAGTGGCTGCTGAAGAAGCCAAAAGGTTCTTTTTTTAGGGCCACTCATTCGAAACCACTGTGAAGAGGCCGATTCCATTCTTATGACCCCCTGGACCATTATAATATGTTTAGTTCTTTGTGTGCTATGAAGTAAATAACATCCATCCACTTTTTCCATTCCAAACATGAGCCCCCAAAAATTTGCAATATTACCACTGGCTACTACGGCACACAATCATACTGCTTCAACATATTTATAGTAAATAGTTGGGTTAAAACTAAACTGATATTTTATTAATACTGTATGTTCATGTTACTGGATTGAATGAGGTGGAATCTTTTCTGTGTGACTGAGTCCTGTTAAAGGATTGGCATGCCATCCACTGCTTTTGCTTCTTGCCTTACACGCAGTGGTACTGAAAAAAATACTGGCTCCTAGTGATCCTAAACTGGGTGAATTAAATTTACCCTTTAGCACATGCAGGATTAAATGTATAGCTATAATGTCTGTTCAGTTATTGTCACTTGAATTTATGCTATTCACATGCTTAACTTGTTCCTCACTAACTGCCACTAGACTACAGGAGCACGCATGTGCACAATGTTGCACAAACTGCAGCAGACAATATCTTATCTGGCAGCGGGAATAAGCTTCCGTAATTAACATAAAGACACTATCATATATTGCTATATTTACATGCTTATCGACATTTGTGTGCAATCCTGAAAATTTTCAAGATGTTTAGCTCTTCAAAGAGAGTCCAGAATTGTCCTCTAGACTCCCTTTGTTGTAGAAGAGGTTGAACTTAATATCTGCCCTCATGCCAAAATGAAAAGAGCTCAAGTCATAAAACATTCTGGAGAAACAAAAAAACATGTCAAATACTAGAACACCTCACAACTCATAAAATGATGATGAGAGATTATGTCAAACATATTTTATTTGTAAAACACTTTCATTATAACTGTTAATAAAAGCTTGTAAAGTTCTATAAAACTGCCAGAAAAACTCCCAAAAAATGGTTAAAAAAACCTGTAAAACAGCATTACAGAGCTTGAAAAATGGCAAACAAACACCGGTAATTTACAATGCTCATGTGTGAATGGGCCTTAAAGATTAGCAGAGGCTCAGCATGCTTAATTGATTAAGACCAGCATAATAAATGTCTGCCAGATTTGGTCTCTAATATATGCAAGTTGTAACACTGTCTAGGGTTCTTTCCTACCTTATATACAATGGTGCTGAGGTATGCACTGGCCTGCTGCAACTCAGAACTGGATTAAATAAACACAGTAAATGAATGAATGAATATAATAAGTAGGCATTAGCTTTATAAAGTTTGTGAATAAATAAGCATTAAATAAACATTATTACCATTCTACTTTAAGTAAGCTTGTTTGAGTTAGTTTTAACTTTTAAGTCCAAGGGCCATGAATCCTGAAATTCAAAGAGATTGTAAGTTTTTATTAGTTACTGCTGTAATCCTAACAAATATTGATTATAAATCTCCTTATATATTTAGGCTCAGAATATTGAATCTTTCATTAGAACCTTTGGAGTAAATGATTCTAATCTTAGTTTTTGTCATGAACTAAGTGTTTCAAAGCATGCAAACTTCAGAAGCACTTCCACAAAAGCCCACTAGACTGCGGTATACCAAACCCCAGCTAGAATAAGGGTAAACCCAGGATCGTTATAAAATAAAACGTTTATGTTCACAAAATGCTTGGATAATCTGTACAGTTCCAAAAAGCACAAAATGGTATAAAGAAGTTGCCGGCAAAGGAAATCCAAGGTGAACAAAGTTCCAAATTCATATAGACTGGTCAAAAAACAGAGCAAGAGGGACAAAATTCCAAAATATTAAAAAGGTAGAAGCACAGCAAAACACAAGTAAACTTATCAACTCCAGAGCGCATTCACAATGACCTGCCAGGAATTGTGGGAGACCGTCTGGATATATAGGGCAGAGGGCAGTTCCTGGCAATGATTGACAGATGGCTCTATTTCTTGGGCAACTAACCATAAAACACAAGGCACATAACAAAGGTAGTTTATACACAAAGAAACCAAACTAATAAAATACATACTTAATATCACCTCTCTAGCATAATTAACAATATTAACATATTATCCAAATAATATAACATGAATGCGGAAGACAAAACAAATATTTGAACTCCATGGCTGAAATATAACAGTTTTGAGCAGCATACAAAAAATTATTTAATCATGTTAAGATGTTCAAAGTAGGGTATTTTAAACTTTAGAAGATACTAAGAAAATTGCATGCATTTTAATGGACTGATGGATGACTTTTATAAAATCAACAAGTAAAATCCTTGATGAAGTTCCAGCAAAGTATCATGTGGTATCTGTTGTGCAAGACATGATACATTGGGCAATAAAAATAACTGGTGCTTAGAGTAGCAACAAAAAAATGTTACCATTGTACCATTGGGCTTGGAATTCTATGCAGTTACAGTTAACCACAAGTCAGACTTGGGGTGAAGTGTAATGATCCGCTTTACATTTTTAAGCCTGAATAATACTTGGGACAGCATTCTGCTGCTATCTAGTAGATGAAATAACTAATTTGCTGCTACAAATCACAAATATTTATATGCATTTTGCCACTCTAAGGTAACTCATCAATGTTTATCAGTGGGGCGAAGCCTCCAACTAAAAACACAATGACAAACGAAAAGCTGTAAAGGCAGTTTTAGAATGAACTGCAACTGAACCATTGCTTCAATCAAGTGACAGTGATGATGATGTGAATTGGTCATCCGTCATTGACATATAAAGTGAAACGGACGCATACATCGCTGTACAACCAAACAGCCATGGTATGCCCTGTGAATATGTCATGTGAAGCTTCAATATGTTGCAACAGTAGTTGTATGACAAAAAGACAAAATGATTGTGATCCAGTGAACGGACAAGCAAAAAAATTAGCCCCCAAAGCACTGTTCACAATGCAGCAACTGTAAATGTTTGTGTCAGGGGAAATGTAAAAGTCACTAATCCTTGCACAGTGGTAGCCTAAAATAACACAAGGGGTGCATCGATTGTGCAGATCAGGCACTGACATTCTACCCTCTCATGTGCAAACAACAGAAAATATAAGAAAAGTGCTCAAAGAAATGCACTTTTGCTGTCCCGATTACAACTTCAGACTGTGCGTTGCATCACACAAAGGTTGTGTACTAAATCTGCATCAATACAGCAGTAAACACTAGACATACCTTTTTTACTGTATTTAAGTTGACATTTTGGTATTTAGATGTTTCTGTTACATGTAATAACATTTTTTCCTGTTGAAAAATGTCTTTGGCCTGTTTTTCCTTAGCTAAATGAGATTAAAACATTGGAATTCAGTAACAGTTACATAGCTTTGATAAAACTTTTTCAGTCAACAGAAAGGTAAAAGTTTCAATTCATGTGCTATAAATGGAAGTAACAGAAGTATTAAAATTCATAAACTGTACCTTAAAGTAGATTAAAATATCATTCCTTCCAACAATTACAAACCCAGTTAGTCAAATAAGAAATCCAAAGAACAAGGTCAAAAAAGACAAAAAATGGTCGTAACCAGTAATCAATTATAATGCAAAGAAACTAACACTACAATTTTATCCACAAACTTGGGCAAAACAGGAAGTGCACAGAACTGACCCTTTAAAATTTGCGGTAATGACTCCATCCTGCTTAACAACAGTATAGCAACAGTGAAAACAACTGTCTCGTAATGACAATGCCCATGAGAAAAACAAAATGGTGTCACAGGAAAATGCACCAAATCAGAAAGCAAATGTAACCTTTAAAATTATCTAGTCTCAGAAGCGCCCAAAACCATGTCTCAACTATTTTTTGAGACCAAGAAATAACTGAAAAAATTTAAAAACAAACTCCAGATCATACTAGGTGTACAGTATTTAGCACTGATTCCTGCATGCATGGTAGGCAATAGTTATGTATCAGTAAAAGACTGCAATTTCTTCTAGAAGAATATGAATCTGAAACCAGGAAGTGAAACAAAAATGAAAGGCTTGATTTATGTATTATTGAAAGAATTATTCAGCCACTTGTTCCAAGTCTTACTGATTGATAACCTAATTAGCTTTCAATAGAATAAGAGGACTAACCATGACTTCAGAATAATATCATCTATTAAAATATGTCTAAAAGCAAGATTAATTATGGAGGTCTACAACTGTGTATCTGTCAGATTATGTATTTTGAAAAGATTTTGCTATGCTTTGAAAGTGTTCTTTCCAGATTTAATATTTTAATTGTACTGTTTTGACATGAGCAGATATTCTGATTGAAAGTAAAATAAGGAAGTGCTCACATTTTTAAACTCTCTGCCCTTTTCTACAAGAAAGATGAAACCCCTGAATGCTGCTCTGCAGCTATACCATTGGGCAACAATTAATTCACACACCATCTGCTTTACCTTCCTGTACCTGCCCATGAGGAATAAACATGAGTGTAAGATGAACAAAGCCTACTTTAATTATCAAATTAAATCTTATTTCAGTTGTCTGTAAATAATTTCACATAGCTAAGTATCCAAACCTGCAATGTCTTTATTTATGATGGCACTGTTTCAATTTTTATTTTTTATATGCCACATCTGTGGCATTTTAAACAAACTCCATTATTATGTACCTATCCATCCATCATTCTTGTAACTTTCCTTTCCATTAAATATTTTCTTCATCATCTTTCCCTTTTTCCCTGACCTTATAATTGAGCAGCCAAGTACTCCAGTCCAGCAAATGAACAGGTATAATCAAAATTATTAAGGTAATGTAGTTATTTAAGTGTGACAAAGTGCATTGCTGTATTTTCATTTAATTCATATACAGACAATTTAAAAATAATTTGAAAACAATTAAACCCAGCCACTAAAAAGCTGGAGTGATTTATATTGAATTATGATAAACTCAGCAGTTAAGTCTGTATGCCCATGAGATTGAACTGCAGGCATGTCAATTTCTAGAACCTGAAGAATAAGCTTTAAAGAAGAGTCATATTTATATGAAGCCAAAAACACCCAATGCATTTTATATGCTGCAATGATATAACAGAGATAAACTGTTTATTTATATAAGTATCCACCATCCATTACATTCATCTTCTAGCTTATTTATCCAGTTTAGCGTCATGGGTAACTGGTACTCCCTGCAAAATTGTGAGTAATATGAGAAAAAACCTTACTTGGAGTAGGTTGTGCTCACATACGCTCACCCACAATTAGTCAGTTGCAGTGTACTGTCTGCAGGAGATGATCTCGTTTTGGTCTGGTCTTAGTACATACTGTATTTATGTTACACACAGAAAAAGATGAGCAATGTATGGAAATTTTTATATTACCTAATATAGGAAATAAAAAAGTATGGATCAGTATACATATAACCATTAATCTTCAGTAAAAAGACACAGAGTCTGTGTCTCAAATTAAGAAGTCACTAGGCTATGGGTTTGAACAGTGAGCCGCTAGTTTCCTCCATACTGTATTCCTTCAGAGTGTTGTGGAGGTATCTTTGTAAGTGTCGTCCAGACCTAATATGAGATCCTTCAGATTATGAATGATATAACACTTCTGCTCTACTGTAAAATCTGTGCTATTCTTTATGAATATTGTGCAGCCTCTGACTAGGTATATAAACGCATTAAAAACTGTTGGATTAATTCAGTTATTAGGAAAAGCTGAGAGAATAATGAATGACGAGTATTAGCTCTTCTGTATTATCTATATAATTACGAAAATGAGTTATAGCATTATAAATGAAGACCCCCCACATGTTCCAGGGTGCCACACATGTCTTTACACTCTATGAATATCACATATAAAAATAAAACAAGCCAAGGGGTGGTCTCAATCATAGATTTAAATCAGCAGTCAATTGTACATTAGATTGAGGGACGTTGTTATAATGTACGAGTAACTGCTTACGTATATTGTGTGGAAGAGCACAAAGTTCCACTGAAATAGAAAAATGCTGGTGTTATTGAGAGGGGGCAAGACGTTAGAAATTTTGTAATTATGGCTGCAACACAGCAACTTTTAGGTAGGAGTGAAGTTTCTAGGGCATAATCTAATGGTCAGTCAGTGACAGTAGATGAAAAATAAAGTAACTCTGATCTGGTGTTAAATGGGTGTGAGTGACATTTACAATAACGACAGAGACACTCATTTCAATATAATACAGTTTAATGATTGAAATTATTTTTCTTAAAATTACACAAGGATGTACATTTTCCCTGTGCTCTGTCTCATTAAATCAAGAGGAAATCACAGATGCAAGTTGTTAACTGAAAGAGGGCAAGACGTTAATTGCTGATGCATAGCCAGTAATAGGCAATCAGAAGCCCAGAAGAAGTAAACCAAGGAGAAATGTTAAGCAAAAACAAGACTAGCTGTGGATTAGTTAAACTTGGTATTGATCTTCCACTATTCACTGCAACAACATTTATGTTGCATTCAACTAAAATGTGGAATATATTATCTCTGACCTCCGATCTGAAAAAGGAAAGAACACATGCCCTGAACTCATCTCGTCTCTCGAGTCCAAGTTTGTCCGATTTCAGATTATGACATCAATCCAAAATGGTGATATACTCCATGAACATGAAATAAAATAACACTTTATTAGTTTAATCCGAAAAACTTCCAGTGAAACTTGTAAGGCTTTTGCTATATTATTTAATCACAAAATTAATGACAATAGAAATAATATAGTACATCCCCTCCAATACTGATCCTCTTAAACCCCGGTATTCCATTTTAAGCAAATTAAATTCTTTCACCAGGATAGATTTACCTGATTTATATAAAATAATTTCTCAACTGAGACCCACCACCTGCATCATTGATCCAATACCAACAAGTTTTTTCAAAGAAGTACCTGATGTGCTGAGAGTGTTCTTGACATAGTAAATTCATCATTAGATACAGGGGTTTTCCCAGACTGTCTTAAAACTGCTGTTGTTAAACCCCTGCTCAAGAAAAATAATCTCAACTCCTTTGTTTTTGAAAATTTTAGACCTATTTCTAATCTGCCTTTCTTAAGTAAAATCCTAGAAAAGGCAGTCATTATGCAGCTAAATGATCACTTGAATAAACGTGCTGTTCTTGACAAGTTTCAGTCAGGTTTTAGAACAAATCACAGTACAGAAACTGCACTTGTAAAAGTAGTAAATGACTTGTGGGTAAATTCAGACAGGGGCAGTTTATCTGTTCTCATCCTCTTAGATCTGAGTGTCACATTTGATGCCATTGATCACAATATTCTTAAAAATCGCCTTAGTCAGTGGGTAGGCCTCTCTGGCAGTGTCTTAAATTGGTTTGAGTCTTACTTGACAAATAAAAAAGTATTTGTTTGTTGTGGAAATAATACTTCAAAGACACATGATATTCTATATGGTGTTCCACAAGGATCTATCCTGGGTCCGCTGCTCTTCTTGATCTATATGCTTCCATTAGGTCAGATTATCTCAAGGCATAAAGTGAGCTACCACAGCTATGCTGAAGATCCATTGCTATATTTATCAATAGCGCCAGATGATCCCGAGTCTCTTGTTTCACTGACATAATGTCTTACTTGTGTTTCTGAATGGATGAGTAGTAATTTTCTCAAACTAAACAAGGAGAAATTGGAAATCTCAGTGATTGGTAAAAATGGATTTAGTGAGGGTATTAGAAATAAACTTGATCCATTAGGCTTGAAAGTTAAGACAAAGGTATAGAATTTAAGGGTAGTAAATGTAAATTTTAAAGCACAAATTAATAAGATTACTAGGACAGCATTTTTTCACTTAAGAAATATAGCAAAAATTAGACCCCTTATAACTTTGCAAGATGTTTTAGTCGACTAGATTACTACAATGCAATCCTCTCGGGACTACCCAAAAAAGACATCAATCGGTTAGAACTAGTGCAGAATGCAGCTGCCAGAATCTTAACTAGGAAAAGAAAATAAGAGCACATTTCTCCAGTTCTGATGTCATTACATTGGTTACCCATGCCATTTAGAACTGACTTTAAAATACTGCTTATGGTTTACAAAGCCTTAAATAATCTCACTTCATCTTATATCTCGGAATGCCTTTCACCGTACACTCCAAATCGCAACCTTAGATCTTCCAATGAGTGTCTGTTTATAATTCCAAGATCTAAACTAGCCTTCTGCTGTTATACACCTAAATCTGGAACAGTTTACCAATAATAAATTCACCAAGCTAAGACAGTGGAGCACTTTAAAAAATGCTAAAAACCCATTACTTTAACATGGTTTTCTCATAGCTTCATTTTAGTGTAACCCTGATATTCTGTATATGCAAAATTATCTTTTTTTTTTCATGACTCCAAAATCCGTATCAACCCCTACTTTCTCTGCTGTTCTCTTTCTGGTTATCTATGGTGGCAATCTGCACCACCACCACCTGATCAAAACACCATACCGTCACTACCTTGATGGATTGAAGGCCAGAGGTCCACATGACCATCATTGTCCAATTCTTCCACGTGAAGCCTGAAAACCATAAGGACTGATTGAGAGCATTTATGTTAGTTAGAATCCCTAGTTGGAGGCTGGGCGGTCTCATGGCCTTGGAACCCTTGCAGATTTTGTTTTATTCTCCAGCTCTCTGGATATTTTTTTTCTGTTTTTTTTGTCCTTCCTGGCAATCCGACCTTACTTTATTCTTTGTCAATTGGTATTGCCTAATTTAATTTTTTTTTTCTTTTTTCTTTCTTCATCTTGTAAAGCACTTTGAGCTACATCATTTGTATGAAAACATGCTACAGAAATAAATGTTGTTGTTGCTGCTGGATAAATATTATGTGACTTAATGCATCCAAAACCTTATGTTGTGCAAGAAATTATGTCAAGAACAAGTTTGCCACTGTGATTACTGTCTGGTGTGCCAACAGATGAAAGTTATACAGTAAAGCTGGTAGATGATGATAAAATTTGGTATCAGTAGATACTGTGTCCTGGAAGTATTCCATGGGAAAAACAAAATCATTAGGAAAGCTTTAGGGATCTGTGGAGACTTGGGCCTAGAGGAAAATCCAGAAGTTAGACCACAGGAATTTTTAGGGTTATTTCTATTCTTGAAAGTGGCTCCAGAGACTGTCCAAGAAACAAGACTTGGATGGAATGAGTTGAGCAAAGGTTCCTTCAAAAATTGTCCACAATAGGTGTCATTGGAGGTGTTTGTTATGTGGATGTTTGTGCACTGCACTTCAGACGCTGGGTCCATAGACCAGACACACCACCAAATATACATGGTCCAAAGCCCAGTAGTCAGACTTAGTGGTACAGCCAGGGTATTTTTTTGTCTGTCTTAATTACTATTTTATGTTCTCCTACTGTTTTGTCCCTCCCTAGTACATATATTTTGTAAATAAATGTGTTTATTTTTTATAAACCTTTTATTTTTTCTGGGCAATGGTAGTCCATAGTGTACTTACTGCTACATTATATAATCAGAAATAAAGATGTAATCAGGACATAGAGAAAGCAATTATAAACTAGATAAATTTAAAAACCATGAGACAAACACCAACACAGGAACCAAAACTGTAGCCAATGGGCAAAGGAGTAGAGTGGAAAATCAAGAAGTATACATAAACTGAGCCAAAACATAAGCTGATGGACACTGTCAAAAAGACAGAGCATTGGTCATCACCAGGGATCAAATTAATGTACTTAATTTTGAGATGTATCCACAAACTTGGACGAACAGGCACCATGTTTTGCAAACCTCTGATTATCCAGCCTAGCAAACCCTGTATCTAAGAGAACACAAGACATGCAATAGCGGTGCCCACACTGAAATCAAAATGGCATTGAAGGTGAAAGTTTTTTATTTTAAACCTAATTACAAATGCATTTAACCTGAAAACAGATATAACTGCAGGATTCACTGTCCTCTAAAACTGCCAGAATAATGCTTAAAACATTTTTTTGTGGATAAGCAAAACCTGTAAACAAAAAAACTCAGATTGAGACACATTGGCGTCCCTTGGTTATCATCAACTGAAAAGATGCAGGTATTCATAGGAAATCTGAGTGATAGAGAAAAAGACCAGGATTTGAAAAGAATGAATTGGAACAAAGACATTAATAAAGGAACAAAACTGAGTCAAAAAGCCAATAGAACTGTCACGTTTGATAGTCAAACCCAGAACATAAACCCACGGTTCCCAACACTAAACTAGATAACCAGGTTGAAAATGGGTGTATAGAGAAGACAATATTTTACTAAAGATTAGAAATAGTGTTCAATTATTAGCATATTTACAGTATTTCAAAGGGTACATGTTTTAATGCTGGAGTAAGTTTGAATAAAGCCAATGTTATGAAACTCTCTCCCCAGTAAATGTATCATACATTTCTAAATGCAATGGTAGCAAAGTTAATTCAACATAAGAAAAAAAATAAAATAAAATGAAAGTGGAATCAAAGAAAGTCAATTATAATGATTCCAAGAAATAAATTATTACAAAGATAAATTGTAAATAGAAAAAGAGCGCAAACCAACCTCATTCTTTGACTTCATTCACACATTTCTCAAATATCTAATGACCAACTTTTTAAATCCATTCCTATATCTTTTCTAATGGGTAGTGTTATGTATTACTTTAAAATCAACATTCTGAAGTCATTTTGGCAAAAGGTTTGGTGTATAAATATTTATTTATTTATTCATTTATTCAATAGATCTATTGAAGAGCAGCAGATAAACTCTCCATTTTACTTTCACCACTACAACTAGACAAAGACTCTGCTTATATAGACCAAGATAAGAAAGACAGTTAACAAGTAGGAAGTCATCCTACAGATTGTGAAAGTTACTTGGAAAGTTAGAAACTTAAAATAAACAACTTATCACATGATTCAAGCTGTGGCAAGTTTTAGGTGAGGCTAAAGGAAATCCTTTGTTCAATAATAATAATAATATATATGAATAAACATATGTATAAAACTTTTTATATATTGTAAAAAGGAGACACACTAAAGTGAAAGAGTTGGGGCACCACCTTGGACCCCATATAATCTGAAAGAATGCACAAAAATGAAACATGTAATTATTTGCAGAGAAGTTTTTCCAGACACAAGTTTAGAACAGAACTGAGAACAAGACACACAACTCCCGGATCATAAAGTCAGTCGGCAGGAAGGAGCGGGTCTAGGAGGACATAGAATGGAAGCGACATAAGTGGTGGAGTGGCTGACACGTTACACTTCTCTTGATCACAAAGATTTGTTTATCTGTGTTGAATTCACAAGTTTATATTAAAAAGGTAGAAACATTAATTTTGATTTTTGAATTTTGGCTTATACATTCCTTCAGTCCTAAATGACTGAATAATCTTTTGACATCAACCTTCAACATCTCTAATGACTACCTTTTGCAGTTTTTATCTTTTTAACATGAACCAACACTCCACCTTTTTCCTTTATGATATGTATGCTCATAAAGCCATTAGCTAATTTTTTAATTTCATACATCACCTCTCCAAAATGATCAGAATACAATGAAAAGACACCTTTTCAGACCTTTCTATAATTGTCTGTCAAATAATAGGCATTTTCATTTAACTTTGTTTACTTTGGCAGTAATCATCTGAGGGTTCCAACACCCTTCTGAAGCGGTTGCAAAACAGCATTATGGTCTTTATTTTGGATCCAAGGAGAAAAAACATTGATAACATTGTTATTAATGTTTTAAGATCCTATAAAAATTTATGTTTTGCTGTCATGCAGTTTCAGAAACTTAAGGGAGTATAGAACGTTGTCTAGGATTTAAAGAGTTAACTGTTTACCCCATAACTCAATTACTTTTATTTTACATAGATTCAGTCTTATATGGAAAATGAGTTGTTCACTATTTGTATTATGTACTAAACTGTACAGAAATCAGAATTTTCTAATACATATGTTTGGAGACAGCCATTCATTAAAATCAATGTAATTAATGCAGACAGCATGGTATTCTCCAATGATTTCAACATTGTATTTCAATTAGGTTTGTCTGTAAATTTGTTACATATCAAGTTACTCATTGTTTCAACCATACTTCACAGATTAGTATCTTTTTAGTGTGCATTTAGCAACATCATGAATATAATCAGATCATTGAAAGCTACAACAGAAAGGCTGTGGCATTAAATCTCATAATAGAACTCATCAATTTTTGATTAAACCCAAAGATAGCTGTGCCATTTTAAGGCACACATTTTATGACAAAAACCGCTAACATTAATTTTATTTCAACTTTATCTTCTTATTCATCTAATCAATCTTGCGAGCCAGTTTTGCGCCACACTTTCTCTTTTCACTTGAGAAGCAATCTACACTTAAATTGCTAATACTAAAGCATTTTAATACTGTATGTGCTTGACATTCTTAATACAGTTTAAATATTACACTTTCTGTGACCGGCATATTTTAAAGCAGCAGAAAAGCTGACTGTATAACACACAATGATTCGGGGTCACCTAAGGTTTGAGTCCATCCTGATAAGATCAGTGAGTATCCAGCCCTAAATGGGACACCAGTCCATTGCAGGGCACATTCATATACACCTGGGCACTGTAGGCCACTACTGGTCTTAAGCCTCTAATCAGAACTGGTGAAGACATCCAATCCAATATCTGTGGTGCTTACATTACAAGAATTAACTGTGGCCCAGAGGGTTTACATGCACATGTAGCTTATGTGGAATTTTTGTATTGCACATAGTGACATAGGTAAGATGTAAACATGGATGTCTGTGTGTTTTTTTTTCTGCTGATGCTCTTCAGTTTTCTGTGTTTTAGAAGAAGAACTCATTTTCGAAATATGGTTAATCAGCACAGCATAGAAATAATTTAAAAATGTTGTTTTCTCTCTGAACCTTTCGCCATTTGCTTCATCCACCATGGTTGTTTTAATATGTCATATGATGCAGAAAAATCTGGTCAGTTCACATCTGAATGGTAGTGTTAATGAGACCAGAGTGAGCATGTATCAACATCTTTGTAGGCTCCAAAGATTCATTCTTTGACCAAAGAAATTAAATGGTAGTCTGTTGTTTAAAATGTACATCACTACACAATGCCATTTTGGGGGCAACCCCTTTTTCATGTCTTCTATCCTTCTTTTTTACTATAAAAGTATATATATATATATATATATATATATATATATATATATATATATATGGTTGAAATAGTTTACTGTCAAATAATGCAAAGAGTACGCGACACGTGTTTCACCCTAATTCTGCGCTCATCAGGCGTACACACTCTACTGCACTCCCTCTCGGGAATCGAACCTCGGACGTCAGTGCCAGAGGCGATGCCCCTAACGTTGCGCCACGGCGTGTGGTTCATTTATTTGACAGCATTTAGATCGGGGTAATTACATTCACGGCATTCGTAGTCTGTGTCACAATCTGATTGTATGGGTGGTTACCTACCAGGTAACGCTTGTGATTGGCCAGCAAGTCTGCTAACATCCGCCACGGTGCCCTCAGTTGTGAGAAGCAGATCATAGAATGGTTGAAATAGTTTACTGTCAAATAATGCAAAGAGAACGCAACACGTGTTTCGCCCTAATTCTGGGCTCATCAGGCGTACACACTCTACTGCACTCCCTCTCGGGAATTGAACCTCGGACGTCAGCGCCAGAGGCGATGCCCCTAACGTTGCACCACGGCGTGTCATTCTATGATCTGCTTCTCACAACTGAGGGCACCGTGGCGGATGTTAGCAGACTTGCTGGCCAACCACAAGCGTTACCTGGTAGGTAACCACCCATACAATCAGATTGTGACACAGACTACGAATGCCGTGAATATATATATATATATATATATAGATAGCTAGATAGATATATATAGACATAGCTATAGATTCATATATTGTAAGTACCATGGAGAAAGGACAGGCATCCTGGCTGGGATGAAGCTTGATTTCTTGCCTCTCTTGAAGACCATAATGGATGGACTGGGTGAATATTATTCCCACACGACAGGTGGCTGTGATTTTCAGGGCTGAACCCAATTAGGACACTCCCAGGGTGGCATGGAAATTGGAGTCCAGAAACGTTGGGGTCCTTGGGTGCTGCCAGAGGGCTCTGCCGGGGAGGACTGTCCTGTTTCCATAAGACCCATAATTGCTTCATATGACCTGTGCATAAAACCGGACGCCCTACCCAGGTCTAGTCCAAAAGAAGCCTGCAGACTCACCTTGGGGAGTCAGAGTTGGGAGGCAGCAGGCAACACTCTACTGGAGGTGGGAGGAGAAAATCTGTAATTATAATTGTGTATTTTACAGAGGTGTGACCAGAACATCATGTGTGTGGGTTGGCATTTGGCTTGTCTAGGGGGGCAAAAAATATCCATCTATCCATCCATCCCCATTTTTGTAGGGGGGTCAAATAATAATAACAACATAGTTTTATATAACATATAAAAGCAAAAATTGTGGCATAAATCATAACCTATTGTTCAATAAAATTAACAAGAGGCAATAGAACTTGTATTATTATTTTTTGTGAACAAATATAGAACTACATCAACAAGGTAAATATCAATAAAGTCAAATGTATACAACATATGAGGGCAAGAACAGAAACGTGGCTTTTTGTAGTCATGGGAGGCTATAGGACATCAGTTTCCAGTGTTTAACCTGGATATTATCTACAGGACCAGTCTGCGGTTACTCTTGGCAAATTCTGAAATAAATTCATTCACGTCTAGATTTTCTGTGATGTTTTTCTCATGTGCCAGAATGACTAAATTTCTTTTCCTTGAATGCAGCATTGTTCGGCGGAGTAGAGTGAGAATGCGGTTCAAAGTAGAGAAAGAGCTTTTGCATGCAGCTGAAGACACACCAATGATGAGTGCTATGATGCAAACATGGCTCTGATGTGCAGGATAATAGATGCGTATTTATGGAAGCCGCCACCGTCTTTTTCTAGAGCTTTTTTCCAATTAGCGTAGCCGTGTTTGGTGAATATGTCCTCATGGTCCGAATTGGAAACACTAAATTTGCGGCAGGCAAAGCAAAAGCTGCCATCACGGACAACAGAATATTCAAGCCATGGTCGAGACTGATACCAGCTTGCACTAAAACATCTGAGTGTCTTTCTGAATGCGTGCTTGGGATAATTAATTAAAATGGGCTGGGATGGGCTATCCATATTTAAGTCAGGTAGACCGGACTGTATATTTTGTTGAAGGCAGAGGTTTGGAGTACCCGACACGGGCGCAGAGCTGGAGTTTCAGTTCCCGACGTGGGTGCGCTGTGCTCCGTGTTGGTAGCAGCGGTGCTGGGCTCAACAGTGGAGCCAGCAGCTTGCGGAGGGACAAAGGTTGAAGATGTCTGCTTTTTAATAAGCCACCTATGCATAGCCTTTGCTGTTACCAACCAGAAAATAAAAGAATGGAACGTACACGTTGTTTTAATTAAAGAATGCGGTCAACAGGTTCAAAACGTGCTGCAAAATGTGCGGCGAAGTGAACTGTGAGCAGCACTGTGCCTGTCTAGTGGAGGAGACACTGACAGATACGCCCCAAATTCAAACGGGCCGATTGGAAAGCAACTCAGTTTTGAAAATCAAATGTTATTTTTCTCCAGAGTTTTCATTGGACAGACAGAGCATTTCGCAGGGGGGGCACGGCTTGTCTCTGGGGGGGCAGTGCCCACCCCAGCTCCCCTGTGGTCACGCCTCTGGTATTTTAGCTGATGCTCAACTACAACAATGTTGGTTGGAAATAAAAAGCTTTTAGTTTGAACCCAGAATTGTGTTGGGTGACATTATGTCTATGGTTTAGAGCTCAAAGGAACCTTCTTGTGGTTACAATATATATATATATATATATATATATATATATATACACACACATATATATATATATATACTGTAATATGTCATCCCGGCCAATACCCCCAGGCCACCAGGTGGAGCCCCTTCTGTAGCATGGAGGTGCCCCGAATGCCAGCAGGGAATTCTGGACAATGCAGTTTTTATCCCCAACCCTGCTGGATGCCGTGGAGGCTGCTAGGGGACACTGCAGGGAGGAACAAGGATTATTTGCCCTACGCCCCGCAAGTACATTCAAGTCACATGGACAGGAGGAATAACGTGCTTCTGGGGTGCAGAAGAAAGAATTTTTTATCTGACCCGGAAGTGTTCCAGGTCACATGGACAGAGAGGGCGAAACACCTCCAGGTCAAGGACTATAAAAAGGACTATGAAACACCAGAGCGTGGAGTTGAGTTGGCTGGAAAGGTGGCAACGCGTCTGGGAGTGTGGAGGATTGTATTGATTGTTTATTATTGATTAATGACTTATTATATGAGTATTGTGGAGTGTAGGTGCTTTGTGCACATTATTATTGTCCGAATAAATAATTATTGGACTTTTATCTGGTGTCTGAAGAATGGTCAGAGGGTTCAAGGGGTCGAGAGGACCTTCAAACTGTCACTATATATATATATATATATATATATATATATATATATATATTATGAGGGGCTGTTCAGGAAAAAAAGATTGGTTAGTAAATATATACATTGGTTCAGATGTATATATCGGTTCGGATACATTGGTTTGAATATATACATTGGTTTTAATATATCCGTTCAGATATATATATCGGTTCACATATATACATTGGTTGGGATACATTGGTTCAGATATATACATCGGTTTGAATACATCCGTTCAAATATATACATTGGTTGAGATATATATATTGGTTGATATACATTGGTTTCGATATATATATATTGGTTTAAATAGATAGGTTTAAATATATACATCGGTTCAGATACATCCGTTCATATATATACATTGGTTCAGATAGATCCGTTCAAATATATACATTGGTTGGGATTTATGGGCAGGCACAACGTGGCCACCCATGTTTAGCATCTCCCTTTCACTTCATCATTGCTTCAACACTGTTGTAATTATTGTGCATATTTTATGCAACTAGCATATGCCTGTCTGTCGCGTTTTGTTTCGTAAGCCCTCTTGGTTGGGGGTCCTCGATTTCAAAGCACTTTTTTTCCTTTCATTATTTAAAACACTTGCACAGATACCCGCCTCTTCGCCCAGCTCCGTCCCGCCCCGGCTCATTGTACCCGCCTCACTCGCTCCCTCTTGTCCCTCCCATGACAGATTCTTCTCAAAAGCCGAGTTACCGGAAAGCATTGATCGCAACCGCAGTATGTCCCATTTTTTCACCTCATGAGACGCTGGTTTATCAGTGACCGAAAGCCGCACGGTGATATCTGTTATTCCGCATTGGCAGCATTTCATTAAAGGGCAATATGCTTCAGCAAAGAACTTAGTCCCATTTGCTGAAAGGATGTTATGGAGGAAAACAATGGAGTTGCTTTGTTTCTTTAAAATGCTGATTACGGATCAAAATGACCAGAATATTCCTGCTTCACAAATAACTGACGTTTAACTGTTTTTATAGTAAAACTGACAAAACGACACACGTGCACACACATGCACGTACACGCACGCGCACACACTTAAACTCACAAATCGTGGGTCCCACATACTACTGATTAAGTGTATGTCTCAGGGGCGATCATCAAGAGACGCTGGTTTATCATTAACCGAAAGCCGCCCGGTGATTTCTGTTATTCCGTATCGGCAGCATTTCATTAAAGGGCGATCTGTTTCAACAGGGACATTAGTCCTGTTTGCTGAAAGGATGTTATGGAGGAAAACACTGCAATAGCGCTGTTTCTTCTGAATGTTTATCAGTGATTAGGGATCAGAATGATCAGAATATTCCTGCTTCACAAATAACTGATGTCTGTTTTTATTGTAAAACTGACAAAACCACACACGCACGTACACACACACAACACACGCACACTCAAAGTCACAAATCGTAGGTCGCACACACTACTGATTAAGTGTATCTGTCACGGGCGATCATTTTTTTCACCCCATAAAACGTTAGTTCGTCAAAGATAGAAAGCAGCGCGGTGATTTCTATTATTCCTTATTGGCAGCATTTCATTTAATATAATGATATAAAAAATCATATAAAATGGTATAGAATCTGCGTCGTAGACTTATTTTTTGTCATATTTCTTCAAAGAAGTCTTTAATTAGTTTGCTTAAAAAATCTTACGCCACACCTGTGAACCGTTGAAAACCGCTGATCTTAATCAATCAATATATATTTGAACCAGTGCTCTAAAATATCTGTGCCTCGTAGAATTCAGTGTCCCTTCTCTTTGGTGCACTGAGATGTGATTGCTGCGAAACTCCTCTTGTTCGCGTGCCTTTGCGCGCCGCTTGTCTTTTGTTTTAACGCATGCTCTGTGCAAAATGCTGTCATATCTTGTTATTAAACATGCACGCGCAGCGATGTCCTGATGTCTGCGTTCTAGGGCTGCAAGTATATTAAACGCTATTGACGTTTTACCAAGGTGCTCTGTGATTGAGGGCAGACAGTAAACTTTGTTAAAATGATATCGAAAAATACCAGTCGTCAGTTGTATTTTCAGTCGTTTTGGCGTGTTTACTGTTCTGTTACCAAAACATTCTTCAACGGGGCTCATCAACAAAGAAACATGCATAGTAAGATTTAGTAAAATATCAGTAATAATACATTGCTCGACACCCAGTAACACTTTACAGACATTTAAAAGACTGCTCCTTAAAATAAATGTAGCAATCCATTGTCATGCTATAAGTGATAGCTTGCTCTTAAACATTTGCACAGGTGGTTTTTCCTGGGGATAAAAAAGGAAAAAAAAATCCATGGGAAAGGCTTTGTTGTTGAACTCAAATTTCACCTCCGCCATGTGAGTCATTAAAACTATTGGAATGAAAACGCATGTCTCATCCACATGGTCGGGACGCTCATTTCCATGGCTGCTGCAGAGCCGTAAAAAATGTGTGTCCTCTGACTGCTGATTAAAAAATGAACACTAGAGAGGTAAAATTATGCAAAATTGATTTTAAAAGGTCGTAGGTATAGTTTTATATATAATCTTCTCCACTATGTGTCTGTATCCTATCCCCTACAGGGAACACTCATTTCCATGGCTGGAGCAGATCCGCTTGTGTGCACCCTATCTGCTGCTTTCAAAATGAACCCTGGATAAGTAATATTATCTGAAATCCATGGTAAAAGATTAATGAAAGTCTTCTACATCACTTTCAAGTCTACTATGTCCCATTGTCCTCTCCACTCAAAGGGACACTCACTTCTACAGCTGAGCTTTTGCCTCAGAGTTGTGAGCCCCGTTGCTTGCAGAATGAACATTAGACAGCTCAAATTGTTATTGGATTGGCTATTTTTTTCATTATATATTAATTTATTTATTCATTCAGCCTCTGTTAAAAAAAGCACATTTTCCCTTAGAGGACAAATAGATAGATAGATAGATAGATAGATAGATAGATAGAATTCTATCTATCTATCTATCTATCTATCTATGAGATTTTGAAACATTCCTATTATTTGTCAAATGAGGTACCAAATATCCACTGATACACATTTGTATGACAAGTCAATTAAAGAGTCCGACAAACAGCAACTGAGATATTGAAACATTTTATTGAATCTGTTCTGACAGTTATAGTCTTTTAATTAAAATAATGATTATTATTATCAGAAAACGTAGCCATTTTAATGTCAGCATAAAACCAGGCCAGTAACATCTTTGTGAAATAATATCAGCAGTTTTATAAATTCCAGAATGTACACCGATAGCACTGGCATGAACTTCCTTACAAGTATCCTTTGTCTCCTAAACTCAACAAATAACTTTCATATTCCTCCTGTTGCCCTGCTAGTCTTTTTGACAATAGTAAAGGTCATCCCCTTGAAAAAATTATATTCACGCACCAATTAATAATATGGTTATAATGTAAAACACTTCAAAGAAACCTGCAAAATGTACATTTTCTTTGTTTAAGTTGACTTCTTCAATGGATCTAACACTTACAACATGGGGCACCACAACACACATACACAAATATCTTTCAGTATTTTTAAAAATAGCCTTGAAAATTGTTAGTATCTGTTCTCTATCCAATCCACCCATTTACAAAAGAGATTTACAGGCTTGGGCCAAAAGATAAAAAATTAGACGGAAAGAAATGCCAGTCTAGTGCTTGCCACTGACACACGCTCATACTACTACAGTTTAAAAGTGCAACCCAACCTGATGCCAACTCTTTCAGATGGGTAGTGAAACCTGGAAAATGTATTAATTGGCACAGGAAAAAAGTTTAAAGACTTATTCTGACAGTGACCAAGTTGGGGATTGTTGATCTGTGAAGTGGCAGTAAAAATAAAAAAATATTTTAAAAATCTGATTACAAAATATATCAAGAAACATCAAAAGGTATATAATGATTAATTTATGAAAACTCCATAGAATAGTTTCTAATACATGTTTTTCTTTCAACAGTCATGCTAATGTCAGAATTTGTGTGTTTTATTACCTATACTTTGTGCACATATTGAAGCTGTTTTATGGAAAACGCAAGCACATGAGTAAATAATTGTCAGCGGTTACAATTTAAATGTATATTTGCAGTATATACTGTATCATGAAATGCCAAATTAGAAATGAGAAGATGATGAAAAGTTATTTTTTGCTCAATATACTTTAAACAAACTGATCACAAAATTTCCTAATTAGTTTGACTTTGTTGGTACCCTAGAGTGGCACATATCTTGGAAGAAGTCCTATCAGGTTTATTTGAATTTTAAAAAACCTAAATAATAATAATAATAATAATAATAATATCTTACATTTATATAGCATTTCTCTGGCTACTCACAGTGATTTTCATAGACATACTTAAAAATGACAGTGTAAGCGCTTGATTTTTTTTTTTTAATTAGTGGATGAGTAAGGAACATAGTAGACAAAAAAGTGATATAGAAGACTTCCTTCAATCTTTTGAAATAAATTGTGGACAATTTTGTAATTCCAGTATTAATTTTGCAAGCAGAAGACAGGGGGCACACATTTCTATACCATAGACCAAGCTGTGGAAATGAGTGTCTCTTCTGCTAGAAGGGATTAAGAGACACACTCGATATGAAAGTGCTATAAAAGACTGTCTGATAGGCTTATTAAAGAAACCGTGCACAATTTTAACTGCCTGGTGTTCATTTTGTAATGGACCATGGCAGATGAGGAATGCCACAGACTGCTACAAGTTTTTAAAATACATTTGATGAGTTTTAATCTCCCATGAAAAATGGTGCACAGAACTCCTATGTGTTTTATAGGATAATTGCACCTGTTGTGAAAACAAGATTCCTCTCCAATGTACAGGGGTTAAAGGGTGGTTGTGATAGGAAATTTATTTATTTATTTATATAGAACTATATTTCATTCCAATAGTTTTAATGACTCACATGGCAGAAGTGAAATTTGAGTTGAACAACAAAGCCTTTCCCTTGGATTTTTTTTCCTTTTTTATCCCCAGGAAAAACCACCTGTGCAAATGTTTAAGAGCAAGCTATCACTTATAGCATAATGGATTGCTACATTTATTTTAACAAGCTGTCTTTTAAATGTCTTTGTAAAGTGTTGCTGGGTGTCGAGTAATGTATTATTATTACTGATATTTTACTAAATCTTACTATCCACATTTCTTTGTTGATGAGCCCCGTTGAAGAATTGTTTGGTAACAGAACAGTAAACACGCCAAAACGACTGAAAATACAACTGACGACTGGTATTTTTTGATATCAGTTCGGATTCAGCGGGTTGGAAAATGGATGGATGGATGGATTTTAACAAGGTTTACTGTCCGCCCTCAATCACAGAGCATCCCAGTAAAACGTGAATACCGTTTAATATACCTGCAGCCTTAGAATGCAGACATCAGGACATCGCTGCGCGTGCATGTTTAATAACAAGATATGACAGCATTTTGCACAGAGCATGCGTTAAAACAAATTGATTAAGATCAGCGATTTTCAACGGTTCACATGTGTGCCGTAAGATTTTTTAAAGCAAACTAATTAAAAACACAAATAAGTCTACAACGCAGATTCTATACCATTTTATATGATTTTTATATCATTATTTTAATAATATACATACACTATATGTGGACTATAAAGCAATACATGTATAATTTCGTGCATTTTAACCAGTTTACATCTCTCAACTTGTTAAAAATTTGTATGTAATCAATTTATATGAACCTTTACTTCAGTAATATACACATTATGTTTGTATCGCGTGCGCACCTTACTGTGTAATTATTTCAATGAACTTGTGGTATTGTTGAGCGAATAGTGTCCCTATTTATACTCCACTACGCAGCGGCTGAATTTGATCACGCATTCACACGTATAATAATAATAATAATTCCTTACGTTTTATAGCGCCTTTCTTACTACTCAAAGCAATTTGTAAAAATAAATAAATAAATAAAATAACAGAAAGGAAGCCCCCCGGACACAAACCAGTGATCATTTAGCTGTGAGTTAGCATTTTACTCCTATACCACCACCTTTTCATGTTAGATACGCCGCATTATAATTTTGAGCACTATTTTTTTATTTTAAACTGTCATAAATAAATTATATCAAAAAGGTTTTTTAAAAAGCCAATTCAAAGCAAAGAGGGTAAGTAATAACTTTTTTCTTTTGTAAGTCAATCAAAAATGCTTAAGCCTAAAAGAACATCGTCCTGTCAAAATAAGAGACTCTTTCGCCTGGTTGACGTGAATCATCTTTAAATGAAATGCTGCCAATAAGGAATAATAGAAATCACCTTGCTGCTTTCTAACTTTGACGAACTAAAGTTTTATTAGGTGAAAAAAATGATCGCCCGTGACAGATACACTTAATCAGTTGTGTGTGCGACCTACGATTTGTGACTTTGAGTGTGTGTGTGTTGTGTGTGTGTACGTGTGTGTGTGTGGTTTTGCCAGTTTTACAATAAAAACAGACATCAGTTATTTGTGAAGCAGGAATATTCTGATCATTCTGATCCTTGATCACTGATAAACATTCAGAAGAAACAGCGCTATTGCAATGTTTTCCTCCATAACATCCTTTCAGCAAACAGGACTAATGTCCCTGCTGAAACAGATCGCCCTTTAATGAAATGCTGCCAATACGGAATAACAGAAATCACCGGGCGGCTTTCGGTTAATGATAAACCAGCGTCTCTTGATGATCGCCCCTGACACATACACTTAATCAGTAGTATGTGGGACCCACGATTTGTGAGTTTAAGTGTGTGCGCGTGCGTGTACGTGCGTGTGTGTGCACGTGTGTCGTTTTGTCAGTTTTACTATAAAAACAGTTAAACGTCAGTTATTTGTGAAGCAGGAATATTCTGGTCATTTTGATCCGTGATCAACATTTTAAAGAAACAAAGCAACTCCATTGTTTTCCTCCATAACATCCTTTCAGCAAATGGGACTAAGTTCCTTGCTGAAGCATATTGCCCTTTAATGAAATGCTGCCAATGCGGAATAACAGATATCACCGTGCGGCTTTCGGTCACTGATAAACCAGCGTCTCATGAGGTGAAAAAATGGGACATACTGTGGTTGCGATCAATGCTTTCCGGTAACTCGGCTTTTGAGAAGAATCTGTCATGGGAGGGACAAGAGGGAGCGAGTGAGGCGGGTACAATGAGCCGGGGCGGGACGGAGCTGGGCGAAGAGGCGGGTATCTGTGCAAGTGTTTTAAATAATGAAAGGAAAAAAAGTGCTTTGAAATCGAGGACCCCCAACCAAGAGGGCTTACGAAACAAAACGCGACAGACAGGCATATGCTAGTTGCATAAAATATGCACAATAATTACAACAGTGTTGAAGCAATGATGAAGTGAAAGGGAGATGCTAAACATGGGTGGCCACGTTGTGCCTGCCCGTAAATCCCAACCAATGTATATATTTGAACGGATCTATCTGAACCAATGTATATATATGAACGGATGTATCTGAACCGATGTATATATTTAAACCAATCTATTTAAACCAATATATATATCGAAACCAATGTATATCAACCAATATATATATCTCAACCAATGTATATATTTGAACGGATGTATTCAAACCGATGTATATATCTGAACGGATGTATCTCAACCAATGTATATATATCAGAATGGATCTATGCAAACCAATTTATATATATCTCAACCAATGTATTTAAACCGATGTATATATCTGACCGGATGTATTCAAACCAATGTATATATCTGAACCAATGTATCCCAACCAATGAATATATGTGAGCCGATATATATATCTGAACGGATGTATTAAAACCAATGTATATATTCAAACCAATGTATCCGAACCGATATATACATCTGAACCAATGTATATATTTACTAACCAATCTTTTTTTCCTGAACGGCCCCTCATAATATATATATATATATATATATATATATATATATATATATACAGTAATCCCTCACCTATCGCGGGGGTTACGAAATCCGCGAAGTAGCGACCTATATTTATTTTATTATTTATACATATTTTAAGGCTTTATAAACCCTTCCCACACTCTTATAAACCTTTCTCACTCTCTTGTTAACCTTTCCCATGCTCTTATAAACACTTCCTATGCTCTTAAACACTTTCTACATTCTTAAACACCTCAGACCAACACTGCACACTGCACGCAGCGATCAGACGTCAATGTGTCTGCACTCGCTTTGTGAAGGGGGGCAGCTGAACTCACGCTGAGCAGAAATGGACTTTGTGCTGCTTCTGCCAAAATGCCTGCTTGTCGCTCTGCGCGTTCGGAAGGAGGAGGAGGAGTGTGTGTGTGTGGGTGTGTGAGAGCTGAACGCACCTTCGCTCAAACCCCCCCTCCCCGGAAGCGCAGTACGCTCCTGCCACTTCGCATTGTCAAGGGGGTGGGGGAGCTGAATGAAAGCTAAGAAGAAGTGGACTTTGTGCTGGCTTTATGCTGCTTGTACATTACCAATTTTCCTGTCTCACTGTCTTGTCTTGCGTGAAGTTAAAATGTTTTATAATAGTGAGATGTTACTCATATCCTTAGCCCGACATCCACATATCATATGTGTTAACAAAGTGTGTTTTATAAGTTTACATGTGTTTAAAGCATGTGGGATGGGTATTTTAAGGCTTAAACTATAAAAATGTTTATTTATATGGTCTTTCTATATCGCGGATTTTCTCCTGTTGCTGATGGGTCTGGAACATAACTTCCGCGATAGGCGGGCAATCACTTGTATTTAAAAACCCGCGAAGTCGTGAATCCGCGAAAAGTGAACCGCGAAGTAGCGAGGGATTACTGTATATATATATATATATATATATATATATATAGAGAGAGAGAGAGAGAGAGAGAGAGAGAGAGAGAGAGAGAGAGAGAGAGAGATATGTATCATTCCTGTAATTCTGTTGATGAGTTCTTTTAATCTTTTGTCCCTGCTGTAAACATGCTGTTTATGGCACATAGGATAGATACAGTTTGTTCACGTAGGCTCAAATGAGGTTGTGCAGCTCCGTTTTGAAGTCTGTGCAGTGACAGCAAAACTTGAATCTAGTTTTGAGAGTTTTCTGGAACACATCATTTTCATCTCAAGCTAAAACATGGTAAGGAAAGTTAAATGTGTTTTTGTCATAATTCATGTATCTTTAGGACTTTCAATGCCTTACTGCTATAACTTTTCATTTTTGACTGTAGTTTGTTTCAACTAAACTGGTTTTAGCTCTTCTTTTAGACCCTGTTTGTAATGTACGCTCCTTAAATGTTTCTTTTTATAGGTGTTTATGCATTTACTATTTCTGCCTTCCCTTTTGTGTATAGCAGGCTTGCATCCGTGCAGCTTCAGCTTAAGAAAATCTGAACTACAGCATTTATTGAAAGTGTGACTGAACGTGTGCAGCCTAGTATTGGGACTTGAAATAGGAACAAGAAATTGAGCAGTAAACATCTAATTTGTCAAATGAGGTATTTCTATTCAAAGTTGCATAGGTGGCAGAGTATGCCACCAGAATTAGTTACAAAGCAAGATCCACACCTGAATTAGGTGCCAGTCCACTACAGGGCTCATTTATGCACAAACCCATGTTCACTCTTCTGGCTAGTAAAGAAATACTGTTGATTCCAATGCTTATTATTAAAACAAAAATGGAGCCATATTACTCAGCTCTGTACATCTGCATGAGCAAAACAGAAGCCTCATTCTTTGATTAGAGCAAACCCTGTACATGGTGACAGCCCATTGCAGGGGACACTTAATGCACATAAGGCTTTACAGGTAATTGATTTTTACATTATTTGTGCATTTTTAATTATTTATGTTTTGTTTCATTTGCTAGTAATCTTGAATTATTTCCTTGAATGCAAGATGGTCGCAACATCATGATGTAATGTGGCATGGTGGCTTGTTGTGTTTGGTGTATTTACAAGGTGGACATGCGGTATCATGGTACAACAACACATGTTCTTGGTGCCATTTTAGAACACTATAAAAAACTATATGGATTTTTTAAATTGAAACTGTGGAACTTATTTTTTTAGTGGACTTCTAGAGATTTTGAAGCACCTGATGTATTTGTGCCTTTGCTTTTGCATATTAGCTCTCTATGTATTTTTAAGGATATCTGGTTGTTTTGTGCTCCTGTTTTCCTTCTTTCTGTAAAGATTTTGTTTTTTCAATTTCTTTAGTATTGGGCTGTGTTATTGCTCTGCTTATGCTGGCTGTGTTAGAGTCAGGACGGAAATCTAAATAGTATAACCATTCAAGTTCTTGTACTATATTTTTCAGACTTGTAAGGGGGCCCATTAGAAATTTTGCACACGGAACTGTTTACTCCACTTTGTCTCTTTGCCACTGCCACAATTCAAGCAATTTAGCACTATGCTTCATACTTAGAAACAGTCCCACTTCTTATTTTTATGTACTTGCTGGTTGTGACAATGCACACACATACACTCACTTCTTCCTGGTTAATTCAGAGACACTAAGTAACTTAGCATTTTTTTTTTAATTACAACGCTCAGTGCATCTGTAAAAGTAAAGCATAAGTCTCATCATTTGTAGTCAGTGCTTTTTTGAGAGCATGCTTTATTCCAGTGGATTTTTGTTACTGCTCCCTTTTGTTGTGCCACCAAAAGTGTATATATTCATACATGTGTGTGATATGAAAAGAATAAGAATGCAAAAATACTTGTAAGGATGCATTTAAAAGTGCAGTTTCTACATTTTAATTTCAGTGCACTGAGATCTGTGCTTCATGCTTACTTGTAACCAGAAATACCAAGAAAGAAAGAGCCTGATGCTGAATTAAAGTATGTTGTTTGATTCATTAAAACACACCGCAAAAGTGTAAACACATCACCAGGAAGTGCTCTGTTCACAGTGTCCAAGGCATAGGAGTTTCCTTTAGCTCAGGCCGATACAGACATATATAATCCAGACATTGTGGGTTAATGGCTGGCCAGTAGAAGTTACTGTACTGCAGTAAAAATCTGACAGTTGGGATGGCTTGTGGTGAGATTCCACAGCAAATTAAACTTATCAAGTAAGAATGATACCTGGTAACTGTAGACAGGAGTCTTGATAGAGGTTAAACAAGCTAAATGCGCTCCTTATTTTATTTCTCCCCAACTAAGTGGCCTTTTGCTGCTTGATGTCAGAAGAGGACATCTTTATATACTGTATATAAAATCCTACGTCTGTCTGTCTGTATGTCCGCTTTTCACGATAGAACTACTTAACAGGTTTAAATTGTGTTTTTTCTATAATTTGCTTGAACATTCCAGTTGATTTTGCGACTTCTCTCATTGCTCTATGTATCATAGTTCGCTTGTGGTACCGATTTATTTGCACAAATTCAAGAGACAAGCAGCGAGCTGAGGGGAGGGGGGTGGGGCCCTCCTCGATCACGCACCAGCCTCAGGGCGTTCCTTACCTCTGCTTAGCTAGTGAATGAGCGAACTACTTAACAGATTTAGATTGTGTTTTTTTCTATAATTTGCTTGAACATTCCAGTTGATTTTGCAACTTCTCTCATCAAGCTAAGAGTCATAGTTCACTTATAGATGCAATATATTCGCACTAATCAGAGACAGAGGCTGCGGGCAGAGGGGAGGGGGAAGCATGACATCAGGAAAAGGGAGCGAGGCATGTCCCTCCTCACTGTGCTGTTTCAATACTGCGCGGGTGGTGCCGCCGGGGATGGCTAGTCATTTATGTAAATGGAGACACTGTGATTCAATTGAATAAAATGAAGACTGCAGTTGTGTCTCACAAATAAAGTAACTAAATATACTAAATGTTACATTGCAATGATTTTCAAATGTTAAGTAATACTTATAATGAGGACTAAACAGACATTTTCAGAACAACCAAAATTCTATAAAATGAGTTTGAGTGTTTACTAGGAAAACAAGTTAAAAAAAAGAAGCCAATTAAAGTTCTGTCTATCTATCTGTCTACTATATATACGGAGAAAAATTCAGAAGATAATCATAAGAAGTGTTCTTCCATTACAGTGGCATGGAAAAGTATACAATCCCCATGAAAGTCATCATAATTTTCTTGATGACTAAAATCTGTACACATATTTATCCATTCAGTATTTTTTAATGTGAACTCATTCTGTAACAGTATATTTCCAAAGTAAAAACAAAGCAACACATTTAACCCTAACCTTAGCCTTAAATAATCCTTTGCCTTTGAATCCTTTTCAAAAATAATTGTGAATTGTATTTAAATACCCATTCAAGTTGACAGCCCTAATACTTACTATACAAAATAAATGATGAAATGTTTAGATGAAGTGGCATATGTGCTGCCACCAAGGCAGAACTGATATAACAAGGTCCATGAACAACATTAGCTCAAAGACACTCTTATTAAAAACCTGTTACCATTAAATAACTAGCAACAGAAACATGCAATGTTCTATATGCTACAGTACAGCCACATCCGTGTGTATGTCTTAATACGACTCATATGCCTTCATAACTTATTCCAAATGACTTCTAATTAGATTTTTTTTTAATCTTTCCATTGTTAGGTTAAATTGAACAATCCTGCAAACCAGTTAATTTCCACCATGAACAGAAAATGGAATTAATGTTAATAAACTGAGCTTTCTTTGAGAAACAAGTTGGATGACCAACTGTAAACCTTTCTTCTCTCCTTCAAAGCTTTACTTGCCATTCTTTCCTTTTTGAAACCCAGAATTTGACTCAACATTTCAACCAAGCAAAATGAAGATGCATCTAACATTGGCTTGCAAGTATGGGAAATTGCCATCCTACAATTTAAGTTCATAAGAAATGGCTTAAACCATTCTATGGGGGTTCCAATGTAGAATATGTGTGGATTGCTGATTTTGTCAAAAAGTATATTCTAAATCATACTCTAAGTACATTATTCTTTTAAATATATTTTCAGATTTTTAAGGGTCCCTGTCAATCACTGCCATCATTGCTTTAGTCCACTAAGGCAGCTTAGAGATAGAAGGGATAGTCTTACTACCTATGAAACTGGGCTATCTTTCTATGAATCCTCTGGATCCTCCCCTCTTAATGAAAGGTTTAGGGGCCTATAGCATTGTCTGGTTGGCCTTCCAGTTGGTGTAATGAAATGATCTGCCTGCAGCTATAAGAGATGCCCCTTCACTTCAGTCATAGATTTAACATCCAGGCTTACTGTAAGATTTGTTAATTTAGTCTAGCATACCCTGACTGGGACTTCTGATTAGCGGTGCATCTGTGTGTGTTAGTCATCTGTGCAAAAAATATAGTAATAAAACATTTATAAACCATTACTAGCCCTCCTCTATTCTGTTTCTCTTCTTGGTATTCTGATGTGCCACTTGTTGCCACTGTTCTACTGTCAAGCTGTTCTCCTGCCTATGGAAAAATCATCTCAGATAAAGGAGCACTGGAATCATCGGACAGAATCATCCTTTCATCAGATTGGATGGCTTAGCACTGACAATGCTGTAAAATGCTCAGGAGGGATTAACTTAAGTACTTAAGTATTAGTTGGCAGAGGTCTCTAGGACTCTGACTATGTCTCACTTTGTCTTTGACTCTTTTTGACAGTTTCATCTTCTCCAATGTCAAATGGCCATAGTTCCCCATAATTAATTAATGAACAGATACTCTTAGTTCTGTATTTAGTGATTAGTATAACCTATTCTTACATTTTGCCTTGGGAGTTGTCGTGGTGCTCTGCACCTGCACTTGGTGATGAGCTCTTTGTAAGAACAAATGATATTGTTTTATTGTTTTGTATTTCTGAGGTGCCAATGATAGATTGGCTGTCTAACTCTGAAAAGAGGACTACTTGTATTCTATTTTGTGTGTTAAATTTACTATATTGTTTGACACCCATTGTTATGTTAGTTTCTTAGAGATACTTACTGTAGCTTTGGTTAGAAAGGTAATCATGTGTGTCCACATAAGGGTTATGTGAGTGAAGAAAATCCTTATGGTTGAATCCGCATGGTGTTAAAGCCTGTCAGCGTTAGTAGCATCACAGGATGTTTCCTTTGTTTTTGAAAATATAGCATATCAACTTTTTGTTTCTTTTTTAGATTAACTTCTCTGATACATTTATGATGAGTATAATACTAAATTATTTGTGACATATGTGTATTCATAATGTGCATCTTTATTGTTGTTGCTACTTTTGTTAAATGTCAAAGCAGAATTATACTTGAAAATCATCAATATGCAGCTTGACCAACGAAACCCCTGGAGAATATTTCTTTGTCTTTGAGTTCAGCTGACGTATATCAGCATCGAACAGACATTGACGTAAGCAGAACCTTTAAATGCTTCACTTACCAGCATAAATTATCCTGTTTGTACTTTCTGCACTACAGAATGTGAAATCTGATAGCGTTTATGTTCTGTAGTTTATATGTTTATTTCTGTATTAAAGTGTTGAAGCATGACAGACAGATTGTGCTTTCCAGCCTGCTACGTATTTACTTTCACAATTTGAATTTTACAGAAACTCAAAAATATAGAACATCTTTCATGACTGACCTCTCACTTTCACCTTAACAGTATTTTTTTAATAATTGCTCTACTGAGCACAGTGCTGAAAAGAACATATTTATAGATCTCTCTGCCAACAACAATGAGATTTGACTACACATTCAAAATATATTTTTAGATGGAGTATGAAATGCAAAAACCATGACATCAAGGGCAAAAACTAAATGCCACAGATTCAGTTTCAGAATACTTGCCGAAAAATATTTGAAATATAGCAACAAAAGATGTAATTGTTTTTACCCTGGTTTAGAATAATAAAAAAAAAAACTATAAAAATAAATAACATTTCTTCTAAAGGAAAGATAGAATTATATACTGGTTCATGTCATGTCATGTCTTTCCAAAATGTACGTGAGTGTGTTATGGGTTGTCTTGTCTGATTCCACTGTTTAATCTTCATTCTAACTCAAAACTCCATAGTTCTTCTGTCCTATTTGTTGAATGCATGCATAGTTCATAACTTTATTAATAATAACATGAGTGAATTTTTGGTAGAGGTGTGACCTGCTTCTTTTTGAAAAATTATTGCAGCTAATTTGATGTGCACTGTTGCTCTGTACTATTTCAGCAGAATTAATGAGTCTGCATCTATGTGTAGAGCTTTTTTCTTTTCTTTTTGTTTCATCTCACATCAGACATGATACTGTAAATGTCAGAATGGGGAAGGACAGAAAGTAGGGAACAAAAAGTGCTGCATATTTTATTAATTGCTTACTGTTTTTCATTGATTGAAATGAAGATTTCACTTTGCTGCTCTTATGTCTGGCTAATTTATTAGTTTTGTCCTATTGGCTCTCCCCACTTAGTCAGTTACTTTGGTGAAGTGCTACTGTCTCTGTAATACGTTAGAACTTACCCAACTGAGTTCATTCTTGTACTTGGACTCAAGTCTATATCTTTGTTCTACAAATGAATATAAAAATTTGAAAGATGTTAAAGAGCATTCCTATAGCACAGACGACAACATTTTGTTGTCACAGTTCCATATCAAACCAGTTCATCATTCTTTTAGCAGGGTCTCTGATTAAATCAATTACAAAACATTGATGTCACACTCTTGTTCCGATATAGTGGCTTGACAGTCACTCCACTTTTTGAGGTAAAGCTACCTTCCAGTATACAAGAAGGTATCTCTGAGGTCAAAGATATGCAGAGCATAACTGGTTGCATCAGCCACAGAACAAGTGTGAGTTACAGTGAACCTACCAGGAAAACTATAGTGATAGCAGAGAAAAAGGGCCAGAAGTCAGACATAATATTAAATACTGATAGGACAGTAAATAATCTAAAACAGCAGAAATCCAGAAATAAGAAAAGGTGTCCAAAGGACAGATAAACATTCATAATGCAGACTCCATGAACATGTCAGATTTAGTAAAAGTAATGTCTTTGCCATGATTTCACAAAAGTGAACTTGACTATGCTCTACACATTGTCTTTTACTTTCACTTTTGTTGTATGATTTTAAAGAAATTCTGCTGTTACGTTTAAATGAATATTCCATGCTTCCATTTTGTGTATTGTTTTGGATCACAATAATATCTATTTTGCTGATTTTTGTATGGACATGGGCAGACTTTTTACAGTCTTTATGCACACTGCCATGTAGTGAAAATGGTGGTCAAGGAATATATTATATAAGCACTGTGTGTTCAGATATAAGATGGTGGTGTGCCATCTTGTATTGTCAACTGTGTTTTTGATCTTTACTTTGGTTTCTGGGCTTACTCACTCTTACATCTACCAGTCTTTGTGAACCTTTTGTATCACCCACCTTAGAGTGTCAGAATAATCTTTTCACAATGGTAAATGCACTCTAGTCAAACACAACTTGTGATGTGGGTGACACTTTTTTTGCTCACTTCTATTGTCACATAACTGCCTAATGGTTAATCAGCAGGGTTAAAGTCAAGCAGTGTGTGGGAAGAGTATGAGGAGGAGCGCTCAGGACAACATCTGATAATTAGTGAATAACATTACATGTATCTGACAGTAAAGAAGTAAATTCAGTAATTAGTTTTAATGAATAGCAAAATTCATTAATTATTTACTTATTCCATCCGCCATTTCAACATCACAAAAAGATATTTTCAAAGGCTAAAAAAATTTAGATGAAGAAGAGCTGTATATGCAGCTGGTACGAAAAAATAAACCATTCAACAAAGAAAAGGTTTCTCCGTTTTTACTATTAAATTCACACATTTTTACAAGCCTGATGAGCTAAGAATTACCAAAAATATAAGCAAAATATGATATTACAATCCCCAGAAGAATATCTACAAGTGGTGTAGAATTTTAAATAAATTATTAGAAATCATCATGCTCCCTTTTCAACCAAATGAAGATCCTGAAATTTTCATAAGATCTTGCAAACATGAAGAAATATGCTGCTCCATTTTTTATTAAAATACTTAACTTATCTTGATATCATAATGACAAGGAAGTACATTTTTTGTAATTTAATTCAATCCCATTTCTCTTTTAACTGAGTACCTGGTCAGAGAGATTTAACAGGCTTACTCCAACAATACAAATACAAACAGATGTACATACATAAAAATACAAAGAGGAATGTACAGAAATTTCAAATATATTAACATAAACAAATTGTGATAATATAAGTCCATGGTCATTAGAATTTAGACATTGTCCGCTGACAATGAATTAAAGGAAAACAAACTCCAGTCAGAAGCATTCCTTGAGAAATAAAACCTCTGCGGAGGCCATGGTTAGCTGTAGCAGACAGCCATTCACCTCTTTCTGGGCATCCCACACTATTATAAAAGTCTGTTTTTGGCAGTTTAATAACACTCGTCTCATCTCTTCTCTTCTACCTTCGGAACCATAGAAGATAAAAAATGTATTCAATGCTTGTGACTATATTATATTTATGGCAAATTTCAGGGTGCCCTCCTTTTCCACTAGTTCTGTTTCCATTAATCAGAATAACCACTTATCTGGGAGCAATTGCCTTGTTTTTCATCCCTCTTTTGGGTTAAGTATTATTCAAAAATGTTCATTTGATATTTTTTATTGAAGCGTTGTTAAGCTTCAGTTAGCACATTACTTGTGACAGTTTATGGTCTCCGTGACCCCTTGAACCCTCAGACCAGACGTCAGACACCAGATAAAAGTCCAAATAATGGTTTATTATAATAATAAATGTGCACAAAGCACCACTACTCCACACTACTCTAATAAACAATAATCAATACAATAAACAATACTCAATCCTCCACTACCAGATGTTTAGCCACCCTGCCTCCCAACTCAGCTCAACGTCTGGGCTTTCCCATGGTCCTTTTATATTCCCCGACCCGGAAGTGGTTCCAATCCTACAGTCCATGATTCCTTATCACTTCCGGGTCAGATCAAAAGTCCTTTTCTTCAACCCGGAAGCACGTCGTTCCTTCCAGTCATGTGATCATGACGCACTTCCGGGTTATAGGGCACATAGCACTCTGTAAGCCTCCCTACAGCGGCTCCTGGTGGTCCCCATGGTATCCAGCAGGGTTGTTTATAAAAACTACATTGTCCATAATGCCCTGCTGGAATTTGGGGACCTTCCATGCTGCCGGGAGGACTCCATCTAGCGGCCTGGGGGTGTGGATCGGAATATTTGGCCGGCCATCCCTCAACACTGTCTTATCAAACATCTCTCCGATTGCATCACGGGCATCACATTAGTTTAGACTCACTTATCATGCAGAACTTTCAAGCATCACTCAGCCTGGATTTAATGCATCAAGTTAGTTTTAACAGAAATCGTTTTTCCAATATAAACCATGTTTTGCCATGGAAAATGTTCCATGCATTATTTTTAATGTGAAATGTAACATGTTTTGATGTTCAGTCTCTGATGTGTATTTTATGTTTTTCCAAAGTTTATGTAATAGTGAAAATGTTTTTGTTTTTTTAAACTACTTGCTGGTAAAAATATGAACAGGGTATAAAATAATGTTGTAGTCACAAATATTACACATTTGGTTGACATTTTTATCAAAAGTGACATCTGTAAAGCATTGGAATATATTACACCTGCTTATTTTTTGACAGCTGGAGTATAGACATTTTTACACGTACAGTGGTGTGGAGAATGGAACTGAATGAGCAACCTTGTGGTTTAAACTTCTTAGCCATAACACTGTACTGCCTGGTAAATTGTAATAGTCTCATTAAGTATAAAATTGTTCTGGTAAACTTTTAAGTAGGATCTTAGATTTTAAGCCATATTTCGAACATAATGACGTATAATTTGCAGGAAGGGGCAGCACGGTGGTACAGTGGTAGCAGTGCTGCCTCACAGTAAGGAGACCAGGGTTTGCATCCTGGCTTGTCCCTGTATGTAGTTTACATGTTTTTCCTGTGACTGCATTGGTTTCCTCCCACAGTCCAGTGACATACAGGTTAGGTGGACTGACGATACTAAATTGGCCCTACTGTCTGGTTGGGGTGTATGTGTGTGTTTACCTTATGATAGACTAGCACCCTGTCCAGGGTTTATTCATGCCTTGTGTTCTCTTCTGGCCTGGGATAGGCTTGAGCACTCACTCAAAACTGTTGAAGACTAAGTGGGTTAGAAAATGACTGAATGAATTTGCAAGAAAACATAACTGTTTGTTCTGCCATATTATTATATATGTACATTCAGATATACAGTATGGAAACTAAAAGTAATCCAACATCCTTTAGATAATATCTTTTTTCTTTTCAAACTTAAGGCTCCAAAAGAGATAAATCCATACTACAGACCACTTTTCTATTCAGTGACGCTGGTATAGCCAGAGATCCTTCTACTTCCTCCCACCCAGATGAGGAACAAAACTCTATTTTCACTTCACTTACTAAGATATCTATTACTGGGGATGAAGCATGGGAGTTCTGTAGTCATGCTATTTCATCATATTGACTAGCTCCTTAAAAAGACTTTGAGATATATGAGAAATAGTGAACCAATTCTTTTTTCTGTTATACAGTTCAGTGCCTTCTAGAAGACCAGCTGATATAATATACACAATGGCTTTCAAAATCCCCCCAAAACACCAAGTACTCACGTTTTATATTTCTTTTTAGTGTGAAATTGTATTGAACTGATTGATATGAACATTCTGAAAGATCAAAGTGAAAAAGAAAATTCGGCATTAATTATGGATTCGAGTTTAAAGTCCTTGAGCATATTTTCAAATACCTAAAAGTAACAGAAATGTGCAAAATCATATAAGATTCATGTAAGTACTTATCTGTTTAGGAGTTCAGTAAATGAATGCCAATAAATATGGCTACAGTGTAAAAATCATGGATATAGTACATCTCATCCAGTTAGCAACAGATGACAGGAAAACAAAGCATGTGTAGAAAATAACTCTTCTTTCATCGTCTTTGGAAAAGCAGCCCTTTAGTACTGTATGTCACATGTTGGAGTTCTTCTTGGAGTCAGTTCTTACTGATCTTACTGATGCAAAATATTTCCAACAACTCTGCTGTTTATTTACTCCAGGCAGCAGTGACAGGAACAGAGAATTGGAAGGGTTGTCCAGACTGAATGTTTTAGCCTAAAATAGTGGTACAAACATAACACATAAAGTTATACTGTGAACTCGATTAATACAGTGAGGTATGTAGAATCAAACAAAATGGATGGTGAATACCTTTAATCTCAGTCATATAAGGTTTTAATTTGTTTGCTTCACAATTTTAATTTCAGTCAAAAAGGAAATTAAAGGTAACCAATCTAAACTGTAATTGTCATACAAATAGCTGGATGTCAGAACTTTTTAGTTATAGCTTTTTGTTTTGTTTTAAGGTGTTAATTCTCTTTATTAAGCAGAAGTAAGAAAGAAAGATTTTTTTTGTGAATAGTAGTTGCTGTGAACTTTTCTGTTTCTTTTGTTGAAACTGTCAGCATCTTGTGGAAACATAGCTTATTAGATCCTACGAAGCTAGGCGCATCTAACTGATCAAGTTAAATCACTCATCCAGTATGATGGCAGCTGTTTTGTCTATACTGCTGGCAAAATATGAAGCAGCTACTTTGTTTTTGACTAGTTGTTTGTCTAGCTGCTATCTCATGTTTTCTAAGCTGGCAAGGCCCTGACAGGTGGATCTCACTATTGTACAATTATTGACATTTATGTATGCAGCAACTGCTCCATCTGTCTGTCTGTCTTGAGTCTTCATGATTTTTTCTCCCACCTGTATGAAAGCTGCCTGACTCCTGTCTTGTTTTTATCTGCAGCTAGTCTGTTTACCACCTGTGTTAAAACAAGACAGCTGCTGCTATGTGTAAGTTGTTTTTGTGCAGACTTCCCAATCATCTAGCTGGCGACTGTTTCCATCAAAATATACTTAGTGCATAAAGTGACAAATGTCTAGCTTATTCAACTAGCTATTAATGTTTGGTTTTCTGTAGTTACCCGAGAATGTTCACCACTTGACATTTGTTATGTTTATATTAGGGTTTATTACCTGGCTTAAGTATATTTCCTTTTTTCTGTTATTTTTATTGTTATTGAATTACTACATTCCAATGTAACCAATCTCTCTCTCTCTCTCTCTCTCATTCTTCCTAGGGCACGAAGCAGAAGCGGAAGGAGACAATGGCTGACAGTGAGAATCGCATTGCAGTCGTAGTAGAGGAACTCCAGGCACTCGACGAACAGATTCAGAAACTCCTGTCCAGACGAAGATATCTTAGAGATCTGAAGGCTCGGCTGCTGGATAAACCGTCCTCGCCATCTGTAATCGGCGTAACATCAACCCCGCGTTGTGCCGCTCAAGTGAACTTCACCCCCGCGCCTCGTAGGAGCAACACTGATGATGACCTCGGCGTATTTCAGCTATGCAGGCGGGGGTTCAAGGCCAGAACACCTCCATCGGCACAGGCAAGCATCTTAACTCAGAACCGGTTTGACCCTCTCTGTCTCCAGTTCGCCTTCAGCCCCTGGTGATGTAATAATGGTAGGTGATTCTATTGTTAGAAACCTCAATATCGCATGCCCTAATAGAAAATCATTTGTTTCTTGTTTTCCCGGTGCTCATGATGAGATGTGCGCCGGCAATCTACAAGAAGGACAAGAACAGGGCAGTTGGAGCAATTGCTTTGCATGCCGGCATAAACGATATAAGGCACCGACAATCGGAAATCCTCAAGGCTGACTTCACAGCATTAATTAAAGACACAAAGGAGAGGACCCCATCGGCAATGATCTTCATTTCGGGTCCACTGCCTCTCGTCAGACGATCAAACGAGTACTACAGTCGTCTGCTAGGATTAAACAACTGGCTGCAGGGCTTCTGCAAGAATCAAGACATCGGGTTCATCAACAACTGGGACCTCTTTTGGGAAAGACCGCGTTTTTTCAAGCGAGATGGCCTGCATCCGAACAGTTTCGGCACCCGGGTCCTCTCCGAAAACATATCTAAGGTAATTTGTTTGTCTTGACTATCTATCTCTGCTTTTAACCCCTTCCGAAATGCTACTGCTGTGCTCGGACATGATAATTGTTTAATAAAATCTTCCATAAAAGTGCACAACATAAATACTATAATAACCAATCTCAATGCACGTAGAAAATCTAGGCAATACAGCATAACCACCAATAATTTAATTAAAGTTACTACTTTAGATGAACAATGTATTAAAACTATAAAAACAGATTATAGATTAAACAAAAAATACACACAGAGCGGCGCTAATAAAAATAACTTAGTTCCTGTTCCAAATATCAATAACATACATAGTATTCATCTCTGCCCCTCCGAAACATTAAATATGGCACTATTAAATGTTAGAGCTTTAACTAACAAGACGTTTTTTATCAATGATCTTATTAGTGATAAAAAAATAGACTTTATTGCACTAAGTAAAACATGGTTTAGCTCAGATGGTGCAGCTGTTTTAATCGAATCTGCGCCTCCGGATTACAGTTTTATTCATGCAGATCGCCAAGGAGAGAGGTGGCGGACTAGCAAACATTTACTCAAGCCGGTTAAAATGTAAAGATGTCAGTTTTGGTAAATTCAAGTCCTTTGAGTATCTTGGCCATTGTTATTCATGGAGATTCTCACGTTCTAGTATTATCCGTGTACAGACCTCCTAAATTCAACACGTCTTTCTTTGAGGAATTCTCTGACTTAATGTCAATTTTAATTATGAACTATGACACACTCTTAATAGTCGGTGACTTTAATTTTCATGTAGATAATCAGTGTGACTAAAAAGTAAAAGAATTTATGAACCCCCTGGACTCTTTTGATTTGAGACAGCTCGTTAATCAGCCTACACATAAAGCAGGTCATATGTTAGACTTAGTAATTACTAAAGGACTAAAAGTTGATATAAAGCAGGTCATTGATACGGGTCTATCAGACCATTTTCTTCTACTTTTTAATATAGAAATAATGATAGAAAACACTCATGAGACTCAGCAGCAGCTTTAAAACTTACAAACTTTATAAGCAATCAGTCCGTTTATAATGCCAACTATAATAGCGAGGATAATGTAAATAGTAAGGTGGAAAGATTTAATACTAAGGTGAGAGTTGCTGTTGACATAGTTGCACCTGAAAAGACAGTTAAAAAATGTTCTAGTATTGTTATACCATGGAAGACCCAAAGAGTGTCTGATTTAAAGAGAACATGCCGTACAGCTGAGCGTAAATGGAGGAAGACTAAACTAACTATCCACTATGAAATATTAAAAAGTTAAAATAACAGAATACAATAACACAGTCCGTCTTGAGAGGCACTGTTATTTCTCTAAGATTATAAATAACAATGCTAGTAATCCCAGAGTCTTATTTTCGACGATTGATCGTCTGTTAAACCCAGGTAACTCAAAGGAATGCCTCCTAAGTACTTCCAGTAAAACCTGTGAGGCTATCGCTGTATTTTTCAATCAAAAAATTAATGATATTAGTAATAACATAGTATATCTCCCTAACACTAAGGATCCTCCTATAAACCCCAGTATTCCATTATAAACAAACTAAACTCTTTCACTAGGATAGACTTACCTGATTTACATAAAATAATTTCTCAAATGAAACCCTCCACCTGTGCCCTTGACCCAATACCAACACATTTTTTCAAAGAAGTATCGGGCGTGCTAATTGATAATGTTCTTGACATAGTAAATTCGTCATTAGATACGAGGGTCTTCCCAGACTGTCTCAAGACTGCTGTAGTTAAACCACTACTTAAAAGCCAAGCAAAATGACACCTTACATCTTGCCTGAAGAAGGGGCCTGAGTTGCCTCGAAAGCTTGCATATTGTAATCTTTTTAGTTAGCCAATAAAAGGTGTCATTTTTCTTGGCTTTTCTCTACATTCATATTGGCTAACACGGTACAACACACTAGTAACCCCTACTTAAGTAAAATAATCTCGACCCCTCTGCTCTTGAAAATTATAGACCCATCTCTAACCTGCCTTTCTTAAGTAAAATTCTAGAGAAGGCAGTCATTATGCAGTTAAATGAGCACCTCAATAAACATGCTATTCTTGATAAATTTCAGTCAGGTTTTAGAACAAATCACAGCACAGAAACTGCACTCATTAAAGTAGTAAATGATTTGCAGGTAAATGCAGACAGAGGCCATTTATCTGTTCTCATCCTCAAAGATCTGAGTGCCGCATTTGACACCATTGATCATAATATTCTTAGAAATTGCCTTAGTCAATGGGTGGGCCTCTCTGGCAGCGTCTTAAATTGGTTTGAATCCTACCTGGCAGGGAGAAAATTCTTTGTTAGTTGTGGTAATTATAATTCAAAGACACATGATATCCTATATGGTGTTCCACAAGGCTCTATCCTGGGTCCGCTGCTCTTCTCAATCTACATGCTTCCATTAGGTCAGATTATCTCAGGACACAACATGAGCTACCACAGCTATGCTGATGACATACAGCTGTATTTATCAATTGCACCTGATGACCCCAAATCTCTTGATTCACTAACACAATGTCTAACTTGTATCTCAGAATGGATGAATAGTAACTTTCTCAAATTAAATAAAGAGAAAACCGAAATCTTAGTGATTGGCAATAATGGATACAATGAGACTATTAGAAATAAACTGGATGCATTAGGATTAAAAGTCAAAATGGAGGTAAAAAGCTTAGGGGTAACCGTTGACTGAAATCTAAATTTTAAATCACATATTAATCAGATCACTAGGACAGCATTTTTTCACTTAAGAAACACAGCAAAAATTACACCTCTTATATCATTGAAAGATGCAGAGAAATTAGTTCACGCGTTTGTTTTCATTTGACTAGATTACTGTAACACACTCCTCTCAGGACTACCCAAAACAAACATAAATCGTTTGCAACTAGTGCAGAATGCAGTTGCTAGAATCCTTACCAGGAAAAGAAAATCCGAGCACATCTCTCCAGTTTTGATGTCACTACACTGGTTACCTGTGTCATTCAGAATTGACTTTAAAATTCTGCTTATGGTTTATAAAGCCTTAAATAATCTCGCCCCATCTTATATATCGAAATGTCTGACACCTTACATTTCAAATCGCAACCTCAGATCCTCAACTGAGTGTCTTCTTAGAATTCCAAGAGCAAAACTTAAAAAAAGTGGTGAGGCGGCCTTCTGCTGTTATGCACCTAAAATCTGGAATAGCCTGCCAATAGGAATTCGCCAGGCTAATACAGTGGAGCACTTTAAAAAACTGCTGAAAACACATTACTTTAACATGGCCTTCTCATAACTTCACTGTAATTTAAATCCTGATACTCTGTATATCCAAATCATTATAATAACTATTCATTCAAAGTCTGTACTAACCCCTACTCTCTCTTCTGTTTCCTTTTCCGGTGTTCTACCCAAAGCACCGTGATGTTCCAACATTGATGGATTAAAAGCCAGAAGTCTGCATGACCATCATCATCATGTCCTTCCGTGAGAACCTTAAATACAAAGAGGACTATTTCATTTTTGTTAGGTAGAATGCCCAGAGGGGACTGGGTGGTCTCGTGGCCTGGAACCTCTACAGATTTTATTTTTTTCTCCAGCTTTCTGGAGTTTTTTTTTTTTTTTTTTTTTCTGTCCACCCTGGTCATTGGACCTTACTCCTTTTCTATGTTAACTAATGTTGTCTTATTTTAATTTCTTATTTTGTCTTTTATTTTTCTTTTCTTCATTATGTAAAGCACTTTGAGCTACATTTTTTGTACAACGTATGAAAATGTGCTATATAAATAAATGTTGTTGTTGTACTATTTTCACAGCTTTTTATTTGTGTTATTTCTATTGATATTGTGTATTATTTAGTATTTTTGTAATGTGTATTCAAATTAGAATACATTCTTTATACTTTGTGGGTAAAACCCCCAAGAGCGTGGACCACCCTGACAACACTGCTTCTGGGAACACCCTCATGGCTTATATTTGTTACAAATTGCATTTCTATTTAATGTTTTGTATGTAATCCTTCCCCTTTTCACCATGTTTTGGAATTGTTTTAGGGGTTTTACACCCGAATTATTAACCTGGTATTAGTTTGATGACTGGTGGCTTTATTTCAATTATTCTGTATAAATTTATTTGGGTTGTTGGGCTGCCATTTTTGTTTATTATGCTTGCCACCGTTTTGTGCTCTCGTCACTAGGAGTACAATTTGCTTGGTTAGTGGTGTGCCCTCAGAGTGTCGTGACCTCTGGTAATAACACAACAGGTTGAAAAGGTCATCAAAAAAGTTCACCTTCTGTCCAAATCTACATATTCAAAAAACAACTCTTTTGTGCCCTTTCTTTGGCTTTTAATTAATGTTGCGCTTATATTATTTACTGTTGTCTCACAATTCGGTTATGGTAGGAGCATGGCTTTCTTTCTAGGTTCAACTATTGTTCAGATTTCTAACTACACCTTTTTTCCCAATTACTTTTCAAATAGTTTACTAGTTTTCCCAGCAGAGTAATATTGAACTGAAGAGAGGGCACTAGCAGATGTTTATTTTCTGTTACAGATTTTGCTGAATTTTCCTGATTACTAAATTTTTTTCTTCTGTTCTTGGGTTTTTGATTTATGGACTTCAAAGATGGACTTGTTAGGTTTAGGTTGCCTTTTTAGACCAACCCCATTTGCCTTTTATTTTGATGTAATTTTTGACATTCCATTTTATATCCATTTTATCTTCATTTACAAAACTCATCTAGCGGTTATCGTAGTTTTCTTCTCTGTTTAAAGACAGTTTGGTGTATTTTGAGATATTAAATGCATGTTTTAGATATTAAGAGCCAGTTCAATCTGGGGTCTGTATGGGTCTAAGCATGCATGTAGAGTTTGGGGTCAGGCTGCCTGGGGTGAGACCTATCTCTAGACAGGCAAGGGAAGGTCCTGACCTGGGGCCTCATGTATAAATGGTGCGTACGCACAAAAATGTTGTGTACTCCCATTTCCACGTTCAAATCGTGATGTATGAAACCTAAACTTGGCATAAAGCCACGCACATTTTCACGCTAACTAAATGCTTGGCGTACACAACTTCTCCACTTGGTTTTGCAAACTGGCGACACCCAGCGTCAAAGCAATGTTTTTGTTCAAGTGTGGTTTACCTTCGTTTTTTAGATCCACATCCCTGACGTGGCTTTATCAAATACTCTGAAATTAACCGCATATTGTTTATTAGTTTAAGGTATCTGATTGTAATTAACCTGTAATAATATAATGGTCCATGGACTGGCCAAACTATTCCAAATACCAAAGCTGCTTTAGCGTTGTTCCTCTCAATGCACCACTCAGACTATTTATCCCACTATACCTGAGTGTGGAATCTGATCGGAAAAAGAATTATCAGTATACAGCATCAAGCACACGCTGCCTCAGCCATGCGCACAGTCAATTGAACTGCTCTCAAACAGCAAACGCTTCAGAGCTTTTCCTGTAGGGACATCGCGGTTCAGAAACAGTTTCATCCCAAGAACTGTAAACACACTCAATCAGTCCATCAAGTGCTCCTTGTGGAACTGTTTGTACTTATTAGTACCTCAATGTAAACTTGCGATACAGATATAATATTGCACAATCTGAGCCACTTTATAAAGCGCATATTTACATATGATGATATCATTTTTAAGATGAAAAGCAGCAAAATATGTTTATTACATTATAAAGATAAAATTTTAACATCATTTAAATAATATATATTGTTAATAATTAAACATGTGAGGACACGGTATCAAGTATACATCTCAATATTTTAATTATTCAGACAGCTGTAATATCATGAATGTAATGGATTCTGTGTCCAGTTGGAGGAAGAGAAAGCCTGTTTAAGAAGCATGTAGTGATTCGCACACAGAGCACATAGAAGAACACATACAAAACAAAGCATTTAACATGCTACTATAGTTACGATGGTATTTGAGAAACTAATAAATTTAACAATTTAAAGATGAAGTTTATGACGTTCTACTTTAATGACAAAATAAACTACGTGATTAAAGTGGAAATTTCGAGATTAAAGTTGACATTTCAAGCTTTTTTCTCACTGTGTCCCTATTTTTTTTTCTTTTCTCTGTACCCTAATAAGCTGTCATATGGCACTCAGACGGTGGGCTACGACTCGCCTTTTCATGGCAACTTTGATATCTGACAACTTCTTTTTTATTTCAGGCACTGTGTGACTTTGTGAACTTGAGCTTTCGAGTTTCTCCGACACTCGATCAGCTTCCTTTTGTTGTTTATACCATTGTTTAAACTAATAAATAGTATGTTTTTCTTTGCCTCCACTTGGTATTCGCTGAAATTCTCCTATTTTCCCCTGTGCTTTTGCCATTGCCTTTTCACAGAACACTGAGCTTATGGGCTATTTATATTAATTTGCATATTCAAAGAGGCATAATTCTGGGAGGAGTTTGGGTGGGGCAGCAGGCACGTGCGTTATTTTTCACGCTGACCAGGATTTATGGAGCAGAAGAACATGGAAGTTGGCGAACGCACAGATTTATGCATCTGGATTTTTTTGTGCGTATACACATTTCCGCTTTTGTCCTTATGCCATGTTTTAGTGTGAATTCTACACATAGCGTTGTGCATGAGGCCCCTGGTTTGTGAGTCTTCTGGAGGCCTATCACCCTTTTTGTTATTATGTATGAACTCATTCTCAACAAAATTCTTGTTTCTACATCCGTTTTTTAAACTGTTTTACTCAGACTACTTTAACTGGGTTAGTTTGGATATGTGAAATATTTCACTTATTAACCTGTACAACTCAAAAATAACCCAGTAAACCAGCATGCAACAAAAAAGAAATAAAGTCACCTTTGCTTTATCATGACATTTTAAACTTTTTCCACTTGTTCATTGTTTGTACATTAGAATAAGAAATTAAACTAATTTATACAAAAATAATACTTTTCCTTCGTTTCACCAGTTTTGCCACGCAGTTTTTGGTCTTGGTTAATTGGTCTTTGGTTATGGAAACTTCTAACTATTAAATAATTTAATTTAGACATTTCACAAATGTTCACCTAATTCCTCTAATAGACTTTACTGTTGAAGAAGTATTTTTGTCTGTTTTAGTTTTGTAAGGTGCACAGAAACTATTGATATATTATCATCTATTAATTCATATCCATTTTAATGTAGCAATGATAAACTGATGTACAGTAAATAATCCATTGGATACTTTAATTTTCTCCATTTCTAAATTTTTCTAGCAGTGTTATAAGTAACACATGTTAGTGATTGTATGTTATTTGTTCCTTCTTCTTTTTTTCATTTTCAGAACTTCACCTGCTTATCTGCTTGTATGTCTTTTCAATTTGAAGAAGCATCCACTACTGGTTTGGGGACCTGGCATGGAAATAAAGATTTTAATGTGGTTAATTGGAAATACAAAACCTACCAAAGCAACAGTGAAAATGTGTAAGGAAGCCATCTTTTGATGTCAGTCCTTTCAATCTGAGATTAACGTGTAAAAGAAACTAGGCTGAAATCCTTATTGAATATCTCACAGGAGCTGAGAGTCTGAAAGTTAGGTGTGCGTGCCTATATAATATAAGCTAGATCCTGTAAGTGATAATAAACAAAAAGAAAAAACTTGCAAACAAGTTAGTGGAATGGAAGCACAAGAAGTAAAACGAATATGTCCGTACCCCCAAAAATTAGGGAATAAACCAAGTCTCATAGAAATTCAGATGTCAAGAAACAGTTTAGAAAAAAATTTTGTCAAGTTCTTTAATAAAACCAGAAAACGTTCACACCATACCTTCTTAGTTTTTCCTGTTTATCATAGTTCTTCAAACAAAAGTTAATGTGCAAAGTACGGCAGAACGATTTTTTATTTAACTTACACAGGAGTTATTTAATATATTGTTTCTACCTAAACTTCATGAAAGGACATGCATACTTTGTTACTCAAACCCATGATAATCAAATTAACAAAACGAATGGCAGAAACTATTTCCCATTTCTATGATAAGCCTTTCCATACACTGAATAAAATTATTTTTCAGTCAGATATTTTGTATTTGCCTTGTCCTTCTCCTTCCTCGGATTTGTCTCTAACCATTGCCCTTGAAGATTTCACCATCAGTTACATCATGAATCTTGGCATGACTCTAGACTCCTCCCTTTCATTTATCAACTATCTTTCTTCATCAATCTAATCCTGTTGTTTCTTTTTTCATAATTTGCAGAGGATTCAACCCAGAGGCGTAACCACAGGGGGGCTGGGATGGGCACTGCCCCCCCAGAGACAAGCCGTGCCCCCCCTGCGAAATGCTCTGTCTGTCCAACGAAAACTCTGGAGAAGAATAACATTTGATTTTCAAAACTGAGTTGCTTTCCAATCGGCCCGTTTGAATTTGGGGCATATCCGTCAGTGTCTCCTCCACTAGACAGGCACCGTGCTGCTCACAGTTCACTTCGCCACACATTTTGCAGCACGTTTTGAACCTGTTGACCGCATTCTTTAATTAAAACAGCGTATACGTTCCACTCTTCTTTTATTTTCTGGTTGGTAACACCAAAGGCCATGCATAGGTGGCTTATTAAAAAGCAGACATCTTCAACATCTGTTCCTCCGCAAGCTGCTGGCTCCGCGGTTGAGGCCAGCACCACTGCTACCAACACGGAGCACAGCGCACCCACGTCGGGAACTGAAACTCCAAAAGATGTAGATAAGCCTACGCAATCCTCCAGCTCTGCACCCGTGTCGGGTACTCCAAACCTCTGCCTTCAACAAAATATACAGTCCAGTCTGCCTGACTTAAATATGGATAGCCCATTCCAGCCCATTTTAATTAATTATCCCAAGCGGCATTCGGAAAGACACTCAGATGTTTTAGTGCAAGCTGGTATCAGTCTCGACCATGGCTTGAATATTCTGTTGTCCGTGATTGCAGCTTTTGCTTTGCCTGCCACAAATTTAGTGTTTCCAATTCGGACCGCGAGGACATATTCACCAAACACGGCTACACTAATTGGAAAAAAGCTGCAGAAAAAGACAGTGGCGGCTTCCACAAACATGCGTCTAGTATCCCGCACATCAGAGCCATGTCTGCATCACAGTACTCATCATTGGTGTGTCTTCAGCTGCATGCAAAAGCTCTTTCTCTACTTTGAACTGCATTGTCATTCCACTCCGCCGAACAATGCTGCATTCAAGGAAGAGAAATTTAGTCATTCTGGCACATGAGAAAAACATCACAGAAAATCTAGACATGAATGAATTTATTTCAGAATTTGCCAAGAGTAACTGCAGACTGGTCCTGTAGATAATATCCAGGTTAAACACTGGAAACTGATGTTCTATAGCCTCCCATGACTACAATAAGCCACGTTTCTGTTCTTGCTCTCATATGTTGTACACATTTGACTTTATTGATATTTACCTTGTAGACGTAGTTCTACATTTGTTCACAAAAAATAATAATACAAGTTCCATTGCCTCTGTTAATTTTATTGAACAATAGGTTATAATTTATGCCACAATTTTTGCTTTTATATGTTATATAAAACTATGTTGTTATTATTATTTGACCCCCCTACAAAAACGAGAATGGATGGATGGATGGATATTTTTTGCCCCCCAAGACAAGCTAAATACCACCCACACATGATGTTCTGGTCACACCTCTGATTCAACCAATGCTATGCAACTCCTTGTTCAGGAACTGCTTTTCTCTCGGTTAGACTATTGCAACCCTCTCCTAGTGGGGTTTTCTTCAGCTGCTATCTGACTTCTCCAGCTCCTCTAGAATGTATTGGCTTGACTGGCATTTTCTGTTCCTTGTTTCATTCATAATACTCCTTAGTTTAGGTCTCTTCACCAGCTTCCTGTTGCTACAAGTATCCAATTCTTTTTTTTTAAATATTTTTATTTTATTAATTTTCATTGTAATCATTCCATACAAACAGATCAATTTATAACCCAACAAATTTGAAGACTAATCAAACCCCACCCCTGAGAAGGAGAGCTTAGCTAAAGGAAAATTGCTTAAGGCTTTTTAATAAGGCAACATTGAACAAAAGAAAGGGAGAAGTAAATATCTATGTAAATAAGAGATGGAGAAGGGAGTTAAATTCGATAATAGTTATTTCTCTTATTCTAAAATAATATTGATTAAATCCTGCCATGTTTTGAAAAAATTTTGTACAGATCCTCTAACTGAAAATTTGATTTTTTCCAATTTCAAATAATATAAAACATCGATTTCCCAGTGACTTATAAGGGGAGAATTAGGATTCTTCCAATTTAACAAAATAAGTCTGCGTGCCAAAAGTGTAGTGAATGCAATCACAGTTTGCTTGTCCTTCTCCAATTCAAGTCCATCTGGAAGAACACCGAACACAGCTGTTAATGGGTTAGGAGGGATTGTGATACCAAGGCTGTCTGAGAGGCACTTAAAAATTTTTGTCCAAAATGATGTTAGTTTGGTGCAGGCCCAAAACATGTGACCCAGTGAGACAGGAGCTTGGTTGCAGCGCTCGCAGGTTGGATCCTGCCCTGGAAACATTTTGGACAGTTTTAAGCTAGACAGATGAGCTCGATATATAATTTTTAGTTGAATAATTCTATGCTTTGCGCATATAGAACTCGAGTGAATTCTCTGCTTTGCTACCTTCCACTCCTTTTCTGATATATTGATTAAGAGATCTTCTTCCCAATGTCCTCTTGGATCTTTGAAAGGTATTATATGCTTGTGAATTCACTGGAAAGAGAAAACTTTTATTCAGATTAATTCTAAGACCAGATATCTTTTGAAATTCTGTTAGTGCTGTTAAAACAGCGGGGACAGTGTTTTCTGGGTCTGATATATATAAGACCATATCATCTGCATATAGAGAAATTTTCTGTTCCAGTCCTTCTCTGACAATCCCCTTTATCTGATAAGAATTTTGGCAGTGAACCGCCAGTGGTTCACTAGCGATTGCAAACAACAGTGACGACAAGGGACATCCTTGTCTGGTACCACGTTCTAGTTTAAAGTAGTCTGAGCAAATGTTATTAATACAAACTGAAGCTTCTGGATTGGTATACAGTAGTTTGATCCAAGCACAAATATTCGGGGCCAAACCCAAATTTCTCCAATGCAGTGAAAAGGTAATTCCATTCAATCATATCAAATGCTTTTCTTCTGCGTCTAATGATAGTAATATCTCTGGGGTGTTTGATTTTGCTGGTGAATATATAACATTAAACAAGCGTCGGAGATTTGAAGATAGGTGTCGGCCTTTAATAAATCCAGTTTGATCTTGTGATATTACCGAGGGCAGCACTTTCTCCATCCTTCTAGCTAGGATTTTTGAGAGTACCTTAACATCATTATTCAGGAGTGAAATTGGTCTGTATGATGCACATTGTAACAAGTCCTTATTTTGTTTAGGAAAGACGGTGATTAATGCTTGTCGAAATGTTTGAGGTAGTATTTGGTTGTCTCTAGCTTCTGTAAATGTTGCCAATAAGAGGGGAGCTAGCTGAGTGGAGAATTTCTTATAAAATTCTACGGGGTAACCATCAGGGCCTGATGATTTCCCGCTTTGTAGTGACTTTATAGCGTCTAGCAATTCTGTTAGCGTTAGAGGTTTATCCAGTTCCTCAGCACTTAAAGCATCTATTTGTGGTATCTGTGAAGTATCCAGAAATGCATTAGATTGTGTGTTGTCTTCTTTGGGCTCAGTGGAATATAAAGACTTATAGTAATCTCTAAATGTGTGCATTATTTTATTATGGTCGATGATTTCTTCTCCATTCTTGTTGGTGATTACTGGTATTGCATTGTGAACTTCTTGTTTATGAATTTGTTGAGCTAAAAGCTTATTAGCTTTTTCTCCGTGTTCATAGTAATGCTGTCTAGACTTATAAATAAGTTGTTCAGTTTCTTTAGTTGTTAAGATGTTAAGTTCTGTATGTAGGGCCTGCCTTTTCCTGTTGTGAACTTCATTTGGACGCCTGGCTTGTTCTTCATCTATTCTAGTAATTTCATTTCTTAGCTCTGACACTTTCTTGGTTTCTAATTTATTTCTGTGGGAAAGATATAAAATAATCTGTCCTCTTAAGAAAGCCTTTAGAGTTTCCCAGAGTGTTCCTGCAGAAACCTCTGTGGACGTGTTTGTCTCTAGGAAGAAGCTGATTTGTTTGGATATAAATTCTGTGCAGTTCTCGTCTGCCAATAAAAGAGGGTTAAGACGCATCTGCGAGGTGAGTGTGAGGGGCTTATTAATTTTAGCTCCAAGACTAGAGGGGCATGGTCAGAGATAACAATTGTGTCATATTTGCATGATTTAATTGTAGGCAGGAAATTATTATCTATAAAAAAATAATCAATTCTTGAGTAGCTATAATGCACTGGTGAGTAGAACGAATATGTTCTTGAGTTTGGGTTAAGAAACCTCCAGGGGTCTGATAAGTTTTGATCATTCAAAAACTATGTAATTATCTTTGCAGTATTAGATGTCGTCCCCCCTGTCACTGGAGTCCTATCTAAGAGTGGATTTAAAATACAATTAAAGTCCCCAGCCATTATAATTTTATGAGTGTTCACATTGGGAATGGATGCAAATAGATTTTGCATGAATTCCTTATCATCAACATTGGGTTCATAAACATTTATCAAAATCATTTTACTGTTATATAAGTTGCCCATGACCATCACATATCTCCCTTCAGGGTCCGACACTACATCTGATGCTACAAATGGAACTGTTCTATGTATGAGAATTCCCACCCCTCTAGTTTTCTTTATAAAGCTAGAATGGAACATTTGGCCAGTCCAGTCTTTTTGTAATCTGAATTGATCCTTGGTTAGTAAGTGGGTCTCCTGTAAAAAAACTATTTTAGCGTTTAAGCCTTTTAGGTGAGAGCATACTTTCTTTCTCTTTAATTCGTGATTCAGGCCTTTAACATTCCAGCTCACAAAGTTAACTGTCCCATCATGGAGACATTAATTCTGAGTTTTTAATGTCATTTTATAGTTTTAATTGGTAATATGGCAGTTTTAATCTTAGTTTCAAGATTCCCCATGAGTTATTGCATTTTAGCCTATTGTTGCATTGATATTTATAATTATAAGAATTACAAGAATAGATTAGATATAACCTGCTCTCCTTCTCTCCCCCCTTTATCCCCCCACCCCCCCATTTTGCCTCCCCACATGAGGCTAGATCCCACTTCGCGATGTTCCAGTCCTCTGACATACGAAGAGACAGAGCACGTCCAAAACAAAACAAACCCCACCCTGCAGAGGCGTTACAGAATTAAAACAGAGATATCTTTTGCAGTTAAATTCTTAATACTATCTGCCGAAAATGTTCTCATTAACAATATTTAAGCTTGAAATAATCTTCAGCGCTTTTAAGTTAAGATATTAAGATTAAAAAAAAAAAAAAAAAAAAAAGGAAACAACCCTGGGAATGATTTTAAAAACTAGTCTAGGATAAACCTGGTAATTCCTACTGTAATAGTATAATGGTAATAGTATAAATAGTAGAAAAAGCAATAAACCAAGGGTATGAAGTTAAACAGTCTACTTTAAGGTATAGTAAAATAAAAAAAAAAAAAGAAGAAGAAAAAAAAAAAAACGAATCCTACTTTAATTACTTCCACATTTTCACACTCAATCCAGTTCTTAAGTCTTGTCTTGACTTGTGGTTATCTGAATGGCTCTGCTCCTTAACCCCTTAACCGCCCTCTGCCAGATATATCCGGCATCGTAGCTTTAATGCTGACGCCTTACTGCCGGAATTATCCGGCACATTTGCCTGTGGTTATATGAATGCCTGGCGCGTAGTATAACTGACAGTTTGGCGTGGGTATTATTACTACGTTGTATTTCGACAACTCTGCGCTTGTATTGGCCGATCACGTGATGTGATTCGAAAGTGAAAGCTGTGAATATGGCGAAACGTAAACTGACTTCAAGTGAGGTTTTGCAGGCGATTTTGGACAATAATTCTGATCATGATTGAAGCAGTTCTGAAGAAGATTTTAGCGACAATGATGATCAGCAACGTGCGCTGCATGATACTGTGAATGACAGCGCATCCGATGACGGCGATGAGTGGGTGTATCCCCAGCATCTCAACTGGACTGCTGCCCGAGGTGAACTACCTTTTCTGCATCCGTTTGAGGCAACGTGTGGCTTTACTGTTGATGTAAACAATTACACTGGTGAGCAGTTTTATGAGCTGTTTGTGTCACATGATTTGATCAGACATTTTGCTCATCAGACAAATCTGTATGCAGCACAGTTTATTGAGACACGTAACCGATTCTCTTTGCTGCTGAAATTCTTTCATTTGAATGACAACAGAAATGAGCCAGATAAGAAAGATCCAAACCGCGACCGCTTGTTCAAGCTATGTCCTTTGATTGACCATTTATTTGAAGCATTTCAGTTGCCCTACATGCCAGGACCGTCAGTTACAGTTGATGAAAGTTTATTGTTGTGGAAGCCTGAGAAAAGGTACATTTTGTGTTTTATTATGTGTTTGCCCATTTCTAGAACTTGCACAACATTTAGTGGTCAATACTGCTTGAATAAATGTAAAAAATGTAAAAAAGTAAAAAAAACGAAAATTGTTCAGATTTCGCCTGGCGTGGGGAATATTTAGGGAGTTGGTGGTTAAAGGGTTAATATTTCCAGTCTTTAGTCTCTCCATATGTCCCTTCAAGAAGTTGACATTCTGCCTCTGCCTGTCTGCTGACGTTCCCACTGGACTGGACAATGGTTCTTTACTCAAGTTGTACCATGACTTCCCTTTTCCTATTCTAACTCTACCCAATTTAGTCATGATTTTTGAAAACTCTCCTTTTAACACTAGAATTACCAGAGTCAATGAAAAAACTCCTAAATCTGGCCCACCTTAAATCCCTTCGCACCTCTCCATCAGCCTCTTTTGTCTTGTAAATGTGTCGATAAGCCCAAGCAGCCTGTTATACCATCCCCCCACCGCCTCAGAACTGGCAAAACGTTCTCCCAGTTCCTGCCTTGATTGATTATCTGGGAGTGAGCTGCCCAGAATTGTAAGGGGAAATAATTTGATGTGTATTTTGTGTCTACAACAATCTATGTAAACACATTGTTAAAACAGAAACTTTTTCATGTTTTAGTAATAAAACAAAATGACATCGTGCACCAGAAGACGTGAGCTTATTCAGTGCGAGCAGGAGCATGCAGGCGGCTGGCTGCTTGTGCTATAACACGCTTGACTTTGTGGCGATCAATGCACATGTACTGTACCAGGCATGCACAGGGGCCACTGAGAAAAGAAGAGCATTCATGGCTCACCTTGCAGAGGAACTTTGCCGTTACTTCTTACAAGGATAAAACAAAAGAGGATGCAAGTTCGACAAGCTTCTGTTCCAAAACCGCCGCTTCCCCAGCCCCTTCAGTGTAATAGTAACCACAGCACAGAGAGAAGTGTGTACATTGCAACAGGTACACATGTCGTAAATGTAGAAAGGACGTTCCTTGGGTATGTGTGAACTGTTAACATTTGAATTTCATGATTGCATATGGCGCAGAACTGACCTCTCTGTACTATTCTTTCCTCTGCATGTCCTGGAGTACAAAAGAAACAGTACCGTGCACCAAAGTGTGGAGACTGCATGGGCATGATCGAAAAAAAAAAACTTGGTCACTGATTACAAGCACAAGAAGGCATGCGAATGTTTCCAAAATGTACTATACAGGTCATAAAAAGAGTTATTTCAAATATCATATATACTGTACATATGTCTCTGTTTTTTGTCAGTGCAGCTTTGACATCATGGTCCATAAGGTGCATACTAATTCAGCGTGAGCAGGAACACTCAATAAAACTGAATAAAAAAAATTTCAAGTGATGGTGAGATACGAAGCAGGCAGATTCACCAGTGTTTGTGTGTCAGCTTTAATCCCTCCAGATTAAAGAATTTCCAGTTCTATTTTCTCAAAACACCACTCACATCTATAGTTATTCCCAGTTTCAGATAAAAAGTAACCACGTCAGATCTGGGGCTGGGGGGTGGGTGTTGTACGTGATCGTGACTGAGAGAATAAAAGTGAAAAAAATGCTAACTTTTATAAGTGCTATAAATTTACACTGGCTGTTACATACACAAATCCAATGTATGTTTTTATTGTTTAATATTAATAATAAGAGTAGCTCACTACTCAAAACGGTAAATTTGCGAGGGAGATGGTTTCGACTTACTCATGACCTCTGGATTATAAATCGACAGATGGAAGCTGCCGTATTGTACTTGCACCTTTTGTGAAAGGGTTTATTTGATATTTGGCCATCAGCCTTTACACATTATACAGTTCATGTCTACATTTTGTCATTTATTACTAAAACATGAAAAAGTTTCTGTTTTAATGATGTATTTACATACTGTAGATTGTAGACACAAAACATACATCAAATTATTTCCCCTTACAATTCTGGGTAGCCCACTCCCAGATAATCATCAAGGCAGGAACTGGGAGAACTTCTGAGGTGGTGGGGGGATGGTATAGCAGGCTGCTTGGGCTTATCGACACATTTACAACACAAAAGAGACTGACGGAGAGGTGCAAAGGGATTTAAGGTGTGCCGGATTTACAAGTTTTTTCATTGGCTATGGTAATTCTAGTGTTAATTAGATATTTTGGATCTGCTTAGCTTCTCTCCTACATGATAGCTGCTGTTGTACTGACAAAAAGTTTAAGAAACTGATTTTTTCTTAGTTTTGTAAGGTGCACAGAATAGTTGTAGGTACAATTACATAGTACTACTACCTCTTGTTCAGTTTCTTGTTCTCTGTTGCTTTTGATGTTTATGCCTTCTAATCATCCATCCATCCTCTTCCACTTATCCGAGATCGGGTCACGGGGGCAGCAGCTTGAGCAGAGATGCCCAGACTTCCCTCTCAATGGCCACTTCTACTAGCTCTTCCAGGGGAATCCCGAGGCGTTCCCAGTCCAGCCGAGAGACATTGTCCCTCCAGCGTGTCCTGGGTTTTCCCCGGGGCCTCCTCCCCGTTAGACGTGCCCGGAACACCTCACCAGGGAGGCGTCCAGGAGGCATCCTGATCACATGCCCGAGCCACCACATCTGACTCCTCTTGATGCGGAGGAGCAGTGGCTCTACTCTGAGCTCCTCACCCTATCTTTAAGGGAAAGCCCAGACACCCTGCGGAGGAAACTCATTTCAGCCGCTTGTATTTGCAATCTCGTTCTTTCGGTCACTACCCACAGCTCATGACCATAGGTGAGGGTAGGAACGTAGATCGACTAGTAAATTGAAAGCTTTGCCTTACAGCTCAGCTCCTTTTTCACCATGACAGACCAATGCAGAGCCCGCATCACTGCAGATGCTGCACTGATCAGCCTGTCGATCTCCATGGTCTCGGATTTGGAGGTGCTGATTTCCATCCCAGCCGCTTCACACTCGGCTGTGAACCGATCCAGAGAGAGCTGAAGATCATGGCCTGATGAAGCAAACAGGACAACATCATCTGCAAAAAGCAGTGACCCAATCCAGAGCCCACCAAACCGGACCCCCTCAACGCCCTGGCTGCGCCTAGAAATTCTATCCATAAAAGTTATGAACAGAATCTGTGACAAAGGGCAGCCCTGGCAGAGTTCAACACTCACCAGAAACAGGTTCGACTTACTGCCGACAATAAGGACCAAGCTCTGACACCAGTTGTACAGGGACCGAACAGCCCTTATCAGGGGGTCTGGTACCCCATACTCCCCGAGTACCCCCCACAGGATTCCCCGAGGGACACGGTCGAATGCCTTTTCCAAGTCCACAAAACACATGTAGACTGGTTGGGCAAACTCCCATGCGCCCTCCAGGATGCTGCCAAGGGTGTAGAGCTGGTCCACTGTTCCGCGACTTGGACAAAAACCACACTGTTCCTCCAGAATCCAAGGTTCAACTATCCAACGGACCCTCCTCTCCAGGACCCCCAAATAGACTTTTCCAGGGAGGCTGAGGAGTGTGATCCCTCTGTAGTTGGAACACACCCTCCGGTCCCCTTTCTTAAAGAGGGGGACCACCACCCCGGTCTGCCAATCCAGAGGCACTGTCCCTGATGTCCATGCGATGTTGCAGAGGCATGTCAACCAAGACAATCCTACAACATCCAGAGCCTTGAGGAACTCCGGGCGTATCTCATCCACCCCCAGGGCCCTGCCTCCAGGGAGTTTTTTGACCACCTCGGTGACCTCACTCCCAGTGATGGGAGAGCCAGGCTCTGCTTCCTCATTGGAAGGCATGTTAGTGGGATTGAGGAGGTCTTTCAAAGTACTCCCCCCACCAACCCACAATGTCCTGAGTCGAGGTCAGCAGCGCACCATCCCCACTATATACAGTGCTTACACTGCACTGCTTCCCCTTCCTGAGATGCTGGACCAGAATCTCCTTGAAGCCGTCCACAAGTCGTTCTCCATGGCCTCCCCAAACTCCTCCCAAGCCTGAGTTTTTGCCTCAGCAACCACCGAAGCTGCATTCTGCTTAGCCTGCCGGTACCTATTAGCTGCCTCGGAGTCCCACAGGGCAAAAAGGTCCTGTAGGACTCCTTCTTCAGCTTGACTGCATCCCTCACCGCCAGTGTCCACCAATGGGTTTGGGGATTGCTGCCACGACAGGCACCGACCCCCTTACAGCCACAGCTCCGGTCTGCCGCCTCAACAATAGAGGCATGGAACATGGCCCATTCGGACTCAATGTCCCCCACCTCCCTCAGGACGTGGTTAAAGTTCTGCCGGAGGTGGAAGCTACTTCTGACAGGGGACTCTGCCAGATGTTCCCAGCAGACCCTCACAATACGTTTGGGGCTACCAGGCCTGACCGGCATCCTCCCCCATCATCGAAGCCAACTCACCACCAGGTGATGATCAGTTGACAGCTCCGCCCCTCTCTTCACCCGAGTGTCCAAGACATGTGGCCGCAAGTCCGACGACACGACCACGAAGTCGATCATTAAACTGAGGCCTAGGGTGCACATATGGACACCCCTATGCTTGAACATGGTGTTCGTTATGGACAATCCTTGATGAGCACAGAAGTCCAATAACAAAACATCACTCGGGTTCAGATCGGGGGGGCAATTCCTCCCAAACTTGCCCTTCCAGGTCTCACTGTCATTGCCCACGTGAGCATTGAAGTCTCCCAGCAGAACGAGGGAGTCCCCAGAAGGTGTGCCCTCCTTCTAATCATTCTTGCATATATTATGTTACTTTGTAAGTCGCCTTGGATAAAGGCATATGCTAAAAATATAATAGTAATAATAATTTAACTCCCACTAAAATGTCTTTATTGCGATGGCCTCACTTGTAAACCCTAACCTGCATTAAATAGTTCAAATGTGGCCCCACTAACAGATTACATATTAATAGTAGCATAACAACCCTTGGTTTATAGTTAACAGTTTTTTACAAGGTAACATAGAAGTGCATTTTCCTTTTCAACTGCTCCTTCACATTTCATGGAAAATGAGAATGTTGTGTCAATATGTACTAGTAAATCTATATCCAAAGTTGTTTAGTGTAGGTCACCATTACCCATCTTCAATTTTGTAATTATGTTTTCTTTAGCCTATAGTAGCACTTTTCACTTGTCCAATTTAAGCTGCATTTTGCCAATTTTAGAACCTAATGAAAGTTATATATTTACTAGCAAAGTGATCATTGTCTATGACAAGAAGTGGAACATTGGTGTAAGTTCATTTTTGTTTTCACTTTTGTTTTTCATCGCCTTAAAGGAGTAAATTGCAGGTAAACACATAAACATTGTACACTATATACTCCTTATTGATCTAATTGTTTTAAAATGAATATAGGCTATTTGTATGAGTAATAAGTAATTTAGATCATGTACTTTTTAATGGTAACACTGCTGGAGCACTATCTGCATTGCAAAGTTAATTCATGGTTTTATTATTATTCTCTTGACTGTGAATAAAAATCACAGGCATTTTAGCCATCATCACTCATTTGCTTTTGTCACATACAATGTGCTTGGGCACTGCTCGGGTAAATACCAAGTGTCACATATGCGCCTTAGTGTAGGCATTGCTCACATGTTAAACTCAATGCTTAAGGTTAATTCTTAATACTTTACTTTCCATTAGGCCACAAGTTATTTAATGCTTAGGTATTGGACCACGAAATTTCAGCACCTACATCAGTGACCTTAAAACAAAAAATACTTTTGTTTATTTTCCTGGTTGGATCATCAAAGACATATAAAAGGGTGTCTAAGCGTGTTCTTTTGAATATAAACTGCCACACAAGCTGGCTGTTACCCCACCACTACTATATCTAACCAATATTTACTTTTTGAGATCTAAATTAAATTTAAAAAATTTATATTACATTTAATATTTAATTCATACATTTTTTCCAACAAAACTCATAATAGTAATACAAAGGTGCATTTTCCTGTATATAAATCTGTCTGCCAACAGACAGCTTTTGTTTGGCTGGAAAGAACAATTTTTATTTTGCTATACAGAAAAAGGTATTCTTAGTTTTTTTTATTTTCTCTCAAATATTAAGGTTTTATTACTATGTAAAACAAATCCTCACAGGTGGCGCAGTGGTAGTGCTGCTACTTTGCAGTAAGGACATTGTGGGTTCGCTTCCCGGGTCCTCCCTGTGTGGAGAGCGCTTTGAGTAGTGAGAAAAGCACTATATACACGTAAAGAATTGTTATATAGGCAGAGTGGTGGCTCGGAGGCTAGGGGTCTACACTGGCAATCAGAAGGTTGCCAGTTCGAATCCCGTAAATGCCAATAGGGACTCTGCTCTTTTGGGCCCTTGAGCAAGGCCCTTAACCTGCAATTGCTGAGCACTTTGAGTAGTGAGAAAAGCGCTATATAAATGCAAAGAATATTTGTTATTATTATGTATTACACAATATACATTGAACTTATTGTTAATTTATTTTGTGCAAATTCAACTTTTATAAGATGGAAAAAGTTAAAATGGAAGCTGTTTATTTGAGTAATGAAATGGATAAATATTTCCCCAGCACTACTGCATAATTAATAACATACTTATTGCTTACAATATTTTCTCACGTCACAAACACACATTAACAATTCATAGTTAATAGTGCTTTGTAGTTATACTGTAAAATAATTACTCTGTAATGACTTCTGTAAGTACAGGTTAATTAGGGAGACGTTAGAGTAATTATGAACACTAATTACTTGAACCTCCTTGTAGTAGCCTGATAAATATTCATGTAAACAGCACATACTAGATTAAACACAGTATTTTTTATCGGCTGCAGCTCCAGCTTTCAACTTTTTCTGTGTGTATACCATTATGTAGTATTCTATTTATCTTTTTAGGCAAATCGGTGTAAACACAATGTAAATCCACTACATCTTCTTCATCTGTGCTGAGGGAAACATTCTAACTCAACAGAGCTAACTGAGTAATCTTAAGTGATCCTTTTGTTTTCATTAAATCTTGGAAAATTACAAAATATCTGTAAGAATCGAATATTTATATTTGAGCTAATGAACTGTAGTGTCTTCTGCAAATCTTTCAACTACTTTTTCTGCAGTACGATTGCCCTGGGTTCTTATTCTGAGTTTTCACTTAATTGGTCCCTTTGAGAATATTAGACAGCACATTTGAATAAGGTTAACTGTTGAATATTATTTTAGTAGATTTCAAAGGCACTGTCAGAAAACCATTAATTTTCTCAGAGCACTAACTTGGACTGCCTATGAAAACAAATTATTTCTTTTAAGAGTCAATTTCAGTAATTGTTTACATTCCTTTTTTATTTTGTAGAGGTATTATTAGAAACGCATGATGAACTTTAATCATTTTTAACATCGAGAGAGTTCAAATTAATCTATAGTATGTACATGAACCTTATTTCATTTTATCTTTCAGTACTCAAACCTAGCAATGTCAGGAGAAAATTATTATAGATAAGACTATACACCTAAGATATTGCTGTTCCAATACATGTTGCCAAAGAAAAGTAGATTTTGCTGAAATGTTTGGTACTGTATGAATGTGTACTTGTGTGTGCCAAACAGGAAAATGTAATTTATTTTAAAATATATTGAGTCAAATTTGATATTGCATTCTCTTTTAATATAAAAAGTTAAATATCAAACATATTTATATTCATTTATTTTTTTAATTTTTAAAATACAATCACAAATCTTATTAATAAGGAGTTCATTCTTAATATTATTGTGACCTGGCAGAATTGGGAGACGCAGGGATTAAGCAACACTCAGTTAACATTGGTGGAAGATAGCCCTTAAAGGCACCAGTTATTATACTGTATTCTCAATCTACATGCTTCCATTAGGTCAGATTATCTCGGGACATAACGTGAGCTACCACAGCTATGCTGATGACACACAGCTGTATTTATCAATAGCACCTGATGACCCCAAATCTCTTGATTCGCTAACACAATGTCTAACCTGTATCTCAGAATGGATGAATAGTAACTTTCTCAAATTAAATAAAGAAAAAACCGAAATCTTAGTGATTGGCAATAATGGATACAATGAGGCTATTAGAAATAAACTGGATGCATTAGGATTAAAAGTCAAATCGGAGGTAAAAAGCTTAGGGGTAACCGTTGATTGTAATCTGAATTTTAAATCGCATATTAATAAAATCACTAGGACAGCATTTTTTCACCTAAGGAACATAGCAAAAGTTAGACCTCTTATATCATCGAAAGATGCAGAGAAATTAGTTCATGCGTTTGTCTTTAGTCGGCTAGATTACTGTAATGCACTCCTCTCAGGACTACCCAAAAAAGACATCAATCGTTTGCAGTTAGTGCAGAATGCAGCTGCTAGAATCCTTACCAGGAAAAGAAAATTCGAACACATTTCTCCAGTTTTGATGTCACTACACTGGTTACCTGTGTCATTCAGAATTGACTTTAAAATTCTACTTATGGTTTATAAAGCTTTAAATAATCTCGCCCCGTCTTATATATCGGAATGTCTGACACCTTATATTCCAAATCGCAACCTCAGATCCTCAACTGAGTGTCTCCTTAAAATTCCAAGAGCAAAACTTAAAAAGAAGTGGTGAGGCGGCCTTCTGCTGTTATGCACCTAAAATCTGGAATAGCCTGCCAGTAGGAATTCGCCAGGCTAATACAGTGGAGCACTTTAAAAAACTACTGAAAACACATTACTTTAACATGGCCTTCTCATAACTTCACTGTAATTTAATCCTGACACTCTGTATATCCAATTCATTATAATAACTATTCATTCAAAATTTGTACTAACCCCTACTCTCTCTTCTGTTTCCTTTTCCGGTGTCCTATTGGTGGTGGCTTGTGCCACCACCATCTACCCAAAGCACCATGATGTTCCAACAATGATGGATGGATTAAAAGCCAGAAGTCTGTATAACCATCAGCATCAAGTGACTCCGTGCGAACAATAACTACAAAGAGGACTATTTCATTTATGTTAGGTAGAATGCCCAAAGGGGACTGGGCGGTCTCGTGGCCTGGAACCCCTACAGATTTTATTTTTTTCTCCAGCCTTCTGGAGTTTTTTTTTGTTTTTTCTGTCCACCCTGGCCATCGGACCTTACTCCTTTTTATGTTAACTAAGGTTGTCTTATTTTAATTTCTTATTTGTCTTTTATTCTTCTTTTCTTCATTATGTAAAGCACTTTGAGCTACTTTTTGTATGAAAATGTGCTATATAAATAAATGTTGTTGTTGTGTTGTTGTTGTATAGTAACTGAACTCAAAATTCTATCCATGGGCAAGCCAGTGTGGCAGCTCCATCTAATTCTGCTCCTCCCATGAGACTCCACTCCAGTCTCCTCAACTTGGTTCATTCTCCTATTCTATATCTACCACTGACACCTATTTCAAGTCTCGTTGCCTATCTGAGGTCTGAGGCACCATCTCTCTCACAACCTAATGCTTTGTGATTTTCTATGGTAGGAAACATCTTTAGTCTCCTCTAGAGCCATACTACTAGGCCAAAGGACAGCCCTGTGAACATTTTCAAACAAGTAGTACTTTCTACACTTCCATCTTTCCATGCTCTGCGCAGGCTCCTTTTATGGCCAGTTTCTTCTCTTGGCTATGGCCCTTCTAATAGTCTACAAACATCTTGGCAATCTCTTTCTCTTTCATGTACATTCTAATATATGTAATGAAATATAATATTGTGACTGGGAGGAGGACATGCCAAGAAGCTGAAACAATAATTCATACATAGCTTTAACATTCCCTTAACAAAGGGCATTATTTGTTTAAACTCAGTGAAATAATTAAATTGTCCAGTCTCTGTTCAGTTGATGCACTTTATCTCCTCCTAATAGCAAAATCCTTTTTCGGAAGGTTTAACATTTACATTTTACCTCATAGTGTGAGTTGTCCTATATTGACAGGAATGGGGACCCTCTATTTTTCTCATGCCATCAGCTCTGAAGAAGTAATTCATCTATGTTGCCTGGTCACAGGTGAAAAGCCAGTTTTGTCTCCCGACATCTCATCTTTTATAGACCTTAATGGACATTTCACCCATTCATGCATAGCCTCTTCCCACAGCATTTTAAGTTACTCAGTGTTCCCCAAATAATTCTCCCTGTGCTCTCATCTCATATATGACAAGCAGGCCGAGTGAGTTGTAAAAAAATGTAATTTACAATGTTAATCTATAATAATAAAAGGCAAAGCCCTCACTGACTGACTGACTGACTCATTCACTGACTGACTGACTCATCACTAATTCTCCAACTTCCCGTGTAGGTGGAAGGCTGAAATTTGGCAGGCTCATTCCTTACAGCTTACTTACAAAAGTTAGGCAGTTTTCATTTCAAAATTATACGCGTAATGGTCATAACTGGAACCTCTTTTTTGTCCATATACTGTAATGGTAGGCAGCAAGATGGCCGTAGGAGACTGAGTTGCGTGTCGCGTCATCACGCCTCCCACGTAATCACGTGAACTGACTGTGAACTCAGTACGTAGAAAAGAAGGAGGAGCCCCAAAGAGCGCAGAAGAAAACATTCATTACACAATTGACAAGGCAGCGAAACAATAAGAAGCGAGTGAGTGACGCATACAAGCATCTTCATAAGACACGAGGTATAAAAAAGCACGGTGTAAACCGTAAGTCTAAATTAACTTTATAGAAACGCTCCCGCTGCCGTTTGCAATACCATATTCGCGAGATACAAGTTTAATGAGAAGACACGAGGTATAAAAAAGCACGGTGTAAACCGTAACCTTAACTTTATAGAAACGCTCCCGCTGCCGTTTGCAATGCCATATTCGCGAGATACAAGTTTAATGAGAAGACACGAGGTATAAACGACAGTTTGCATCACTTTGTAACAGAGTTAAAATTGCTGTAGCGAGAAACTTTTAACTGCCGGGTCTTAGCTAACATTAAATAAACCCGTGGACATCGCAACATCACACAAGAGAGTGGCTCACGTGAAGTGACTGAACGCAGCAGGAGTGATCACTTGCATTAATCAAACCTGTTCAAAAAACACATTACACAATTGATAAGGTAGGAAAAGAATATGAAACAAGGCACGGTATAAACCGTAACTTTAAGTTTATAGAAACGCTGCCGTTTGCAATACCATATTCGCCCCTGCGAAGCGCGGTGATTTTGCTATATATATTAAACTATTTCAACCACTGTATGATCTGCTTCTCGCAACTGAAAGAGGGCACCGTGGCAGAAGTTAGCCGACTTGCTCACCAACCACAAGCGTTACCTGGTAGGTAACCACCCATACAATCAGATTGTGAATCAGACTACGAATGCCTGCAATGTAATTACCCCGATCTACATGCTGTCAAATGAACGAACCTCACGCCGTGGCACAACGTTAGGGGCTTCGCCTCTACGTCCGAGGATCGATTCCCGTAAGGGAGTGCAGTGACTGTGTACTCCTGATGAGCCCACAATTACGGCGAAACACGTGTCGCATACTATGCATCTTCAAAGTACGGTGTAAACAGTAAGTTTAAATTGAGTTTATAGAAACGCTCCCGCTGCCGTTTGCAATACCATATTAGATGACTTTGTAACAGAGTTAAAATTGCTGGAGCGATAAATTTTTAACTGCCGGGTCATGTCGCGTGTTCTTGGGTAGGTACACCAAAACATTTATACATTTATGCATGTAATGGGCAAACAAAAAATGTACTATACCTGAAAGCACTACAGTAGTACTCAATGTATCTTTACTTCTTAAATGTTAATGTTTTACTGTTTAATAATTTATACGATTCTTATATGTTATTCAGATTCTTTTATCAAAATACCAGTAACAGCGCACTCCACGATAACGTGGAGTGAATACACTTGACATGACCATTCATAGTATTTATCCTCTTTCTCTGTACGTTTACCATTCGTTTGCTCAGAGGTTGATGCGCTTGCTGCTTAATGAGCAGCTGTTGACCCTAGCGTCCCGCTGCTTCTCTTCTTTCGTCGGCATCTTTTCCCGTTAAAACTGATTTCTTTTAAAACTTACTATGTTTTCTTTAATTTTTCAGTTAAGCTGGCACTTAAGTCTTCAATCTGCCTCAAGAATGATTAGCGAAGGTGGTAGACAATGAAAACGTCAGCCGTACGCATCCGCCACGCACGCACTGGTGCGCGCAGCTGTGTGTTGATTCTACAATAAAATAAAATACAGATAAAAAGAGTAATAACTTGCACAACCGCTATTCAATTACACTTGCCTAACGCCTCTCCTAAGGGGAAATACTGTGGGATCTGGACATCCGTCAAAGCAGCAATCACAAGCCCGATTACAAAGCGGGAAGCTGTGATTTGTCGTCTCCCTCCCATATAACAATCACAGCCCGTGTTGCAACGCACTATGTATGTATATGTATATATGTGTATGTGTGTGTATATGTATGTGTGTATATATATATATATATATATATGTGTTCATATGTGTGGGAAAGCGAATAGTAGACGTGACGTAGTATCTGTGTACCAAATTTCAAGTCAATAGGTGAAACGCTTTGCGAGCTACAGCTCATTTAAAATCCTGGACAGAGAAACTAATAGCCACGGTACTGTTTTATAGAAGAACATTTTAATGTTTAATAATTTATATTTATATGCAATGTGCTTCTTATATATTACTTCATATTCTCAAATGATAATGATGTTAATGTTGTTTATATTGATTTCTATGTTATTGTAAGTGCTCTTTATTTGTGGAAAAATAAATTTGGCAATTTAACTTATTTTATACATACATTTTATTTTTTTCTCTTGCACTCAGTGAGCGAATCCACTGGCTAATCAGCTATATATATATATATATATATGTATGTGTATATATATATGTGTGTATATATATATATATATATATATATATATATATATATATATATAGATAGATAGATAGATAGATAGATAGATAGATAGATAGATATATGTGTATGTATGTAGATATACAAATATGTATATATATATGTATATATGTTTATATATATGTAGATATACAAATATGTATATGTATATATATGTATATATGTGTATATATATGTAGATATACAAATATGTATATGTATATATATGTATATGTGTCTGCATGTGTGTGTATATATATATATATATATATGTATGTGTATATATATGTTGATATATGTATATATATGTGGATGTGTATATGTATATATTTATGTATATACACTATGTTTATGTATATATATGTTTACATAACCTCTTTAACACACTACTTCTCCGCTGCGAAGCGCGGGTATTTTGCTAGTATGAACTAAATGCCAAAGGCAGATTGTTGCAAAGGTGTACAACCACAGTTTTACACACTGAAAACCTCATAATGCATTGTACCCACTAGCTGATGCATACCTTCCTCTGTATAATTTTTTAAATCCATAACTAATTGCCTTATCTGACTGTTTAATGATAATGGATGGCTATAAATGTGGATAGGGCTAATCTCTCTCTCCCCTGATAATATTTTAAAAATATCTAGGCCTAAAAAGTTCAGTTCTGTCAGCATCAGTGTCAAGCTCCAGAGGAATAAAACTAGACTTTAGAGGTAGAGAATGAACCCATATGTCTCTACAATCTTCAAAGTTAAGTGTATGAAGCGGAGGTTTCCTGAAACATGTAAATGTATAAGTATTAAAAAGTCAGTATTTAAGTAAGTATAGGGACGAAAGAACGATTGATCTTTTGATAACACATTCTTTTCTGAATGAGATAAGGGGTGTAAGAAGATGTTTGTTATTTTCACCTAACTTTGTTGTCAGGCATCTGCCCATATTACATGGGTTCCACCTGCACAACCCACTTCGTCATCTATCTTATAAAGTCACAGAATCAGCAGCTGACCCTGTAAAATAGGAAATGGATGAGACGCAGAATATTTCATGAACCAGTATGAATCATGGATAAAGCTTCCTTATGAAAATTTGCTTTTAGTTACGTTTCTGCACAAAATCTGAAGTATGATAAATCTAATTATGTGTCTCTGCTTTTGCTTCAGCACTGCAACCTCCCTTCCAAATTCTGCTATGATTTTTTTTCAGCAGTAATAATTTTAATTCTAGTATTATCAGCATTCTTCCTGATGTCACAGTCAATGTTCTCAACCTGAGATTCTATTCAGCTTCACTCAGCGATTAGTGAACTGCACACCAATTGAATATGACAATTGCCTTAAATAAATGAGGTCCCTTTGGAATTTGTAAACCACTCAAAATATGTTGATTCTTGCAGTAATAAATTAGAAATTCTAATTTTCTGGTCTGCTGAGAAAAGGTAGACCCTAGATAGTACCCAACTACTACCTACAGACTTCAGCCTAGAAAGCCCCAAAAATGTTGAACTATCTTTAAAAGTTTTAAAATGACACCTTAATGTCCTAAAGTATCAAAAAAAATCTCAACAGAGAGAAAAATCATTAAAACGCCAGCAAATCAAAATGCAGAATCTTTATAAATACAAACATTTATTTGAAAAAAAAAACAATAAATACAGAAAAAATTAACAATTGCCTTGAACACAATCACAGGTAACCAAGTACCAAAGACTCAATCCAAGGCAATTGTCCAATAAACTGAGCAAAAAAACATCTGAATGCCAAATTAAAAAACAATACTTATAAAGGTATTTTCACATGCATTTTTTTCAAATTCTGGTTCCTTCAAATAGATGTGAACAGTGGCACTTGGGTGCATATCAAAATAATTGGACTGAGACCCTTTAGAAAGGATGGTCACAGTGTAGTACAAAAAGAATCCTGGAGTGGTTCACATTAAATGTGAATATGTTCCGATGAGGGACTGCTCTGACTACAGATAATACCATGCTTCACAGGTTAGTGAGTTACAGTAACACCATAATGAGTCAATGGTCAACACTGAACATTAAAAACAATAAAAAGTTCAAAATAAATACCCACACAGGTAAAAATGTGACATGATTCGCATAAAAAAATTCCCACAATTACCAGTCAATCAGAGCAAGCTTAGCATCTAATGAGGTACTCGATGACAAGCCCTTTGAGCACGGCTGAAATAAGAAAAAAAGTGTAAATTCACTTGTGATCGGGTCAGTATTGGTGAGAAATGAACAACAGTGCCCTTTGAGACTGACAGCCAAACCCCCCAATCTATACTATGAAAGTGATTCATGCAGGTGAGGCATCCTCTCAACATGATCACCTTCCAGATGCAATGCAGATAAGAAGACATACTAACTTTGACATTTACAGTAAATGTCAATCAAATTTTGCAAAATGAACATTATTAACAAATAATTATAGGAGTTAAGACAGCAGACTTGTGATTTGAGATAACCCTAAACTGAGGTTACGTCATATGGTGTCTGCTGGGGGAGTAAATATGCAACATCAGACAGTTAAATGAAACACACTTGATACATCTACTGTCATAAAACTGAAGCACATCAGTCTATGCCCTCAGCATATTTGATAATACAGTAGGTGTTTTGCTTACATAGCTGTGTTTAGTAAATAAGTCAAACATTCTAGAAAATGCAACATTGAGCAAATACAACCATTGTTGTCCCTCCATGATATTTTTACCTGGGAAAAAAACATTTCTACCCAATAAACAACATTCACAACACATCCACATGGTGTTTATTTATTTATTTACTTATTTAGTGACAAACGTTTTATTAGATAAAGACAAAATGAATGAAGATAAACAATAAACAATTATGCATTAGAAAAGAAAGAACCACACTCTCCCTCTCCCTCACTGGGTGTTTATTGATATGTTTAATTTGTCTGAAAGTCTACAGTGTGCAATGCAGCTAAACTAACTGGAAAATGAAATAAAATAAAGAAAAGTTCCTTGATTTGGAACAAAGGAAGTAGAGTATTAGTGTAAAAATGCCTTAAGACTACATAAAACTTTAATGAACCATTTTTGAATCCATTCCTCTGGACTACTTATAAAGCCAGAGAGAGGACCTAACAACAGTGACTTAAGGGTGGCCACACCTGCTAAGGTTCCAATCCCAAAGTCCACAGAATAACACAAAAAATACATATAAATCCAGTCAGGACAATAGCAGTAACCCTCTGCACAACATTAAAATAGTATTTGTACATTCTAGTAGAAACATCAAAATAATTTCAGTAGCATTGTTCAGTGATCTGTAAACCTCCAGTTACAATCAAAGTTCAATCCCTCACCTGCTCATTTTACTTTAGAGGCAATAACAAATATGTCAGACATCATAAAGGTTTAAAAAAAGTATTTCTATCCAACACCTAATGTCAGATACAATTAATTGAAATGCTAGAACATTAATTTCTTCATACTAACATAAAGTTGTACATCATCAGCATTAAATGACAACATATACAGCTTTATGTTTCCCAATTATGTGTGCAATAAGTACAAATAAATAGAAAACATGAAAAGCCCCAAAACTGAACATTGAGTCACTCAACAACTAATTGAAACTAAAGAAGCATAAATCCTGCCAATAGTAACTGAACCCTGTCTTTCACAAAGGAAAGATACAAACCGTGATAGTACTCTGTCACAAGAAGCTATCCAGTCTGAGCTGGTCAACAAAGATAATATGATCAACAGTGTCAAAAGCTGAACTGAAATTCAGATGTGTAAGAATACAGAACACCTTTAATGTAAAAGTACAATGACTAACACATTTAAAATAGCTTGCCTTAATGCAAGAAGTATCAAAAATAAAACAAATGAGTTGGAGTTTTATATCGAGGAGCATAAATATGAATTTTTTTTTTTGTTCTTTATTTCACCGTATACAATTTCTTGTATTAGGAATTTGTTAGTTTTCACATACCCCTTGGGGTCAGAGCGCAGGGTCAGCCATTGTACAGCGCCCCTGGAGCAATTACAGGTTAAGGGTCTTGCTCAAGGACCCAGCAGGATCTCTTTTGGCAGTGACGGGGATTCGAACCGGCAACCTTCTGGATACCAGCGCAGATCCTTAGCCTCAGAGCCGCCACTCCGCCCCAGTTATAAATTATAGCAATAACAGAAACCTGATTAAATAACAAAGATGGGGATAAGTATAACATAGAAGGATACACAGTTTTTACCTCTTCTTCTTGTATCCTCTTCAGTTGGATAAGGAACCCCATCTTAGTGAGGACATTTAGCTTTGCCTGCAAAGCATTAGGGAATGAGGTCTTATTTTAGCACTGTGTTATAGACCACCCAATGCAGACAGTATGTTCAATGTTTTTAGTAATATTAAAATGCAAGCTTACAGGGGAATATTTTAGTCATGGGGGACTTTAATTACTCTAATATTAACGGGGATAACTTTGCACTGCAGTGGGCTGGCGCCCTGCCCGGGGGTTTGTTTCCTGCCTTGTGCCCTGTGTTGGCTGGGATTGGCTCCAGCAGACCCCCGTGACCCTGTAGCTAGGATATAGTGGGTTGGATTAAGGATGGATAACTTTGCAAATAACGGAGCACAAGAACAGGAGTTTTTAGTTACTGTTTTAACATAGTATGTTAAAGCACCAACAAGAGGTGAAGCATATCTGGATTGGGTATTTTGTAATAATCAGGTAGAATTGAGTGTGTAGAGGTTAGATTGAACCTCTAGGGTCCAGGGATCAAAACATAATACAGTTCTCAGTGTTTTGGAAGAATGCAGATGCAAAATCTAAAACTGTTACACTTAACTTTGGCAGGGCAAATTTTGAGTAGATGCAGTCTAAGGGAGATAGACATAGATAAGCTTTCAAATGTGGAGACAGTCAAGGAGCAGTGGTATAAGTATAAAATCTTTTTACATATAATGTAAGCCAGGTACATACCTAAATTTGGAATTAGTACAAAATCTAAAAAAAACTCTGCAGTGGGACAATAAATAGTAAAAAAAGAAGCTGCAAAGTACAAAACAGCTGAATAAAGCATTTAAGACTAATAACTCCAGAGTGAATCGTAGGATGTATGAGAACATATGGGCAAACATTAAGAAGGATATTATTATGGCTAAAAGACAGTTAGAGAGGAATATTGCAGATAAGGCGAAAGATGACCCAAAGACATTCTTTCAGTATTTTAGTTGTAAAGATCAGTCAAGGAGGAGGTGAAGTGCATCAGGAATAGTAAAGGGGAATTAAAAAATACAGACAGGGAAATAGTGGATGCCTTAAATTCACATTTTCCTGAGGTTTTCACAAATGAGGAAGTAGATAACATCTCAGCAGTAAAAAATGACTACTAAGGAGGCACTGAGTGATTTAGAAATTGTAGAGGGAAAAGTATTGCTTAGATTAAATAGGCTGAAATCAAACAAATCTACAGGATCATATGATATTTATCCTCGAGTTCTTAAGGAGGATAGCGAGGACATATATAAACCCTTGACACATATTTTTAAGTCACTATGCACTTGGGAAATTCGCAAGGACTGGAAAATGGCAAATATTATCCCATTTTTAAACAAAAACAGCATGATCAGACAGACATAAGCAACTTTAGGCCAGTAAACTTAATATGCATCACAGGAAAATTAATGAAAGGTATTATTAAGGATAAGATTGAGTAACACATGGCAAGAACAGAAGTTTTACTGAACAGTCAGCATGGGTTCAGAACAGGGAGTTCATGTTTTACTAACATGCTGGAATTCTGTTAGGAAGCAACACAAAGGTATGATCAAAGTGGAGCACATGATATTATTTATCTTGACTTACAGAAACCATTTAGTAAGGTAGCACATGAGAGGTTGGGCATCAGACTAAAAGAAGTGGGAAATCATTGTGATGATTGTGGGTGCAAAATTGGCTCTGACACAGCAAGCAGAGTTTGATGGTGTGAGGAACCTTATCAGAATTGGCTGATGCTAAGAGTGGTGCTCCACTAGGGACAGTGCTAGGGCCACTGCTATTTTAAATATATATTAATGATTTGAATAGGAATATAAGTAACAAGATGATTAAATTTGCAGATGATGCCAAGGTAGGTGGATTTGCTGGTAATCTGGAATCTGTTGAATCATTACAGAGGGACTTGGACAGTATACAGGCTTAGGCATATTTGTGGCAGATGAAATTTAATGTCAGTAAATGTAAAGTATTACATGTAGAAAGTACAAATTTTAGGTATGAATACACAATCGGAGGTGTCAAAATCGAAAGTACACCTTATGAGAAAGATTTTGGAGTTGTAGTGGACTCAAAACTGTCAACTTCCAGATAGTGTTCAGAAGCCATTAAGAAGGCTAACAGAATGGTAGGTTATATAGCATGATATGTGGAATACAAGTCCAAGGAGGTTATGCTCAAGCTTTATGACACACTGGTGAGGCCTCATCTGGAGTACTTTGTGGAGTTTTGGCCTCCAAGCTAAAAAAAGGACAAGGCAGCGCTAGAAAAAGTCCAGAGAAGAGTGACTAGGCTGATTAGAGTGGCTACAAGGGATGAATTATGCAGAAATTTTAGAAAAGCAGGGCCTTTTCATTTTAAGCAAAATGAGATATGATTGAAGTGTTTAAAATTATGAAGTACAGTAGATTGAGACAGTTATTTTAAAATGATGGTTGGAAAATTGTTAAGGATGAATTTCATACAAACTTGAGGAAGTTTATCTTTATAAAGAGAATCGTAGATGCTTGGAGTAGGCTACCAAGTAGCATGGTAGACAGTAGGACTTTAGGGATGTTTGAAACTAGACTTGATGTTTTTTTTAGAAATATTAAATGGATAGGACTGGCTAGCTTTGTTGGACTGATTGGCATGTTCTTGTCTAGATTGTTCTAATGTTTCTTTACTTCAGTCTTCCTACTGATTTATTTTCTTTAAAATTTATAAATTTGATGGAAATTATTCAGTCAGACAGAATCTGATTTGGGCAAATTTAATATTGGATATATCACAGCAGCTATAAAATAAGAGGAAACTAACCTAGGTCATCAGATGAAATAGTAATTAGGCGCACATTTAATAGTCTTGTTGGCCATATATCTGAACTGGTGGAAGTGGAATTTTAAAAATACATAATCTGAACATGTTCCTTAACTGAGATTAATGCAAAATGTCTCAAATTGTCATTGACAAGCAAAAAAGGTGATCCATTACAGAATTTGAAACAAGAGTTGATTTGATAAGAGCTGAAAACATTTTATTCCTAACATAATTTTTTTTTTAAACTGATCAAGTTCTAACTCTTTTAATTAATAGTTATTATAAGGTTCTGACGTGGGATGTCATTATGATAATAAATTCTGTTGTCATCTGTTTTAGCTTGGATGGAGGCAGGTGGGTAAATAGGATTCATTGCTGTGCATCTCTCCATTCAAGATTAACCAAATTAACCAAATTTTTACATTTCATGAATATTCATTTTTTTATTGGCACAGTTAGCAGTGTTGTGGAATATTGGATCTACTCCATACATGCTTCCTATGTTAATTCATTGGTGTACGTAATCTATTTCACTCATATTGTTTAATCAATCTCATCTTAATCTCAGAGAATACTCCTTTTTTTCCTCCTTTCTTAAAATCCTAATCCTGCATAGATTATATTGTTGTTTCTTGTTCCTTGGTTCTTGCTGTTACTGATGTCAGTCTTCTTTGTTCCACCATTTCCGATCATACATTTATTTTGCTAGAGAAGTTTATAGCCTCTTTGGTTTCTCAGGTATCTCAATCGAAAATCAATTTAACTCAGCCTGTATTGCTAACATGGCCCTAAAGAATTTATTTGTTGGTGGAACAATGAGGAAACAAAAGATGATGAATTCGAGGAGGTGGAAGAAATGATGAAAAACATTGCATCAAGAAGAATATAGACAAGAAAGGGGAAACGCAAAGAGAGTGCTGATAAGAGGAATGATAAAATCTATGGATGTACAGTATGGTACAAAGAATTAAATGCTGAACAGAGAATGAGAAAGTTCTGCAAAATAACACAATATAGAGATCATAAGACAAAAGATAGAGGAAATACAAAAAAACTAAGCAGTAATAAAAATGGAATAGTTCAGAGCAGGAGAGTAAGGAAGGAATTAAATGAAAGAAGGACAGAGTGTTTAAAATAATTATTAAGTGGGGAAAATTCCAGAAAGCCAACAGAAGAGTGGAAATCCACAAAAGGTGTTGTAGAATGGACCACATCAACAGATGTCAAATAGTGATACAAAACCTGAAGAATGAGAAAGCAAGTACTAATTAAGATTTTTAATGTTATCTTGAAAAATGAAACACGGGTATTTAATCCCAACATACAAGAAAAAAGACAAATACACTGTATATTGTAAAAATTACAGGGGCATTAAACTAATACCTGATACCTTTAAGATGAGGGAAAAGATAATTGAAAAAGGATTAAGAGAAATAACCTATGCTAGAGAAACTCAGTTTGGTTTCAAACCAGAAAGTTTTTGCATTTGTTCAAGTCAAGTCAAGTTGGGGAGCATGCACTGGTACAGTGCTTTGCCGCACCCACTACACAACGAAACAAATCGGCATCCCAGTTTGCAACCCCCCAGGCAGACAAACGGTCCAGTCCCACCCTCCGGAAATGACCCTCTATCTGCCTCACCCAGGTGTTACGTGTGTGACCCCTTGGTCTGGTCCAGCCACTCGGGTCCCCAACAATTAGGATCTTACGAGCCAGATTACCCTTGGGGAAACACGCCACATGGCCATAGTGCCGTAACTGACACTCCCTCACAATGCAGGTAATGTGCCTCATTCGGGAATCCATGAGCAACCGCTCATTCGACACAAAGTCAAGCCAACGGTACCCAAAGATTTTCTGGAGAGACACAGTACCAAAGGAGTCCAGTCTTCATCTCAGGTCACTGGATAGCATCCATGTCTTGCAACCATATAGCAAGACAGGAAGCACCAGGACTCTAAAGACTTGGACCTTCGTCCTTTTGCATAGATATCGACAGCGCCACACACCCCTTTCCAGAAACCTCATGACACCCCATGCTCTCCCAATCCATCTACTGACTTCATAGGAAGAGTCACCAGAGACATGAATGTCACTGCCAAGGTAAGTAAACCTCTCAACAAGGTCAACACTCTCTCCGCAAACAGACACACTGCTGATGGCTTTGCTCAAGAGGTCATTAAAGGCCTGAATCTTGGTTTTTATCCAGGACACTCGCAAGCCCAGACACTCAGACTCCTCGGTCAGTCTCTCGAGTGCCCCGATCAGAGCCTCCATTGTCTCCATGAAGATCACAGCATCGTCAACAAAGTCAAGATCCGTGAACCTGTCTTCACCAACAGATGTCCCACAGCAACTGGACCCCACGACCTTGCCCAACACCCAGTTCATACAAGCATTGAACAGAGTAGGAGCAAGAACACACCCTTAACAAACGTTCTAAAGTCTACCCAGTTACAAACAGCACATTGGAATAGGAACAATATTTTTTTAGGGACACTATAGGTACAAACACTACACTATATATTAAATGTCTGTTTAATCTTGGGTCTTGCACTTGCGTATTTGTTTACATTTTTTAGCCCACATTGCCTACAGTGTAACTATGTTGTAACCAGAAGTGTATCTCCTCAAAAATGTGACTACACATTGCATCTTTGCGAACCTTACATAGACCTGAACAACTCTTTTTTGTCATTTTGGTAACTGTGTATTTTCTGAAATACATTTCTGTTTGAAAGTCGCTGAATGTATGAAAAAGTGAAAAATGTGAGGGACAATATCAATCAAGAAGTGAGATAAAAGCAGTAGGTAAGTTAGAGGCCTAAAGTTACTTTAAAATTAGTTCTTTAAGAGCACAGATTAAAACTTTTTAAGGGTAAATTTCCAGCAAACTTAAAAATGTTCTTCACACAGAGATTAGTAGATCCTATCCTGGAATAATCCTACCAAGTCATGTAGTTGTTAGGAGCTCTTTGGGGACTTTTAAATCTCAACTTGACAATAATTTGTAAAAGTCATTTTTACAGAGATTGATAAACAATGAACTGAATGGCAACTTTTGGTTAAAACGTTTCTTTATACTCTTACATCTTCTTTTTTCAGGGTAAAATGAGAGGAGCAAACCTTAATTTTTAGTAAAAACAATCTGGTTTATCACAATGACTTTTACTTCTACTGCATTTTAATGATGTTAAGTGGTATTAATATACTTGACTGTCACAATTATGTGCGGGAATTCATACAGCATACATGCTTATGTAAGATATGGAGGACATCTGAATGTCTGCACTGGATAGTGTTGGTAACACTGCCACTGTTTCACATGCATCCCATTTCCACCTTGATGATCTTCATCTGTGCAATCTTTCCGTAGGACTATCAATCATTAGGTCAGTATTTGCAATTATTTCAGGACGCCAAATATTGAACAATACAAACATTCTCATATCACAAGTATTACTAAAATTGCTGTAATGTTTTTATGTTCGTATCCTCCACTACTTACAGAATGTGCATTATGTATGTTGCTTTAATGTAAATCAACGTGTGAAATCCTGAATTTTGGAGACAACATCCATCCATCCATCCATTTTCCAACCCGCTGAATCCGAACACAGGGTCACGGGGGTCTGCTGGAGCCAATCCCAGTCACCACAGGGCACAAGGCAGGAACCAATCCCGGGCATGGTGCCAACCCACCGCAGGACACACACAAACACACCAAGCACACACTAGGGCCAATTTAGAATCGCCAATCCACCTAACCTGCATGTCTTTGGACTGTGGGAGGAAACCCGGAGGAAACCCACGCAGACACGGGGAGAACATGCAAACTCCACACAAGGAGGACCCGGGAAGAGAACCAAGGTCCCCAGATCACCCAACTGCAAGGCAGCAGCGCTACCACTGCGCCACCCTGGAGACAACATATGAAGTTGTTTTTGGAAGCAGAATCCAAAAACAACTAAATCTTATAATGCATTTTAATTTTACATATAAAATATTTATACAGTATATATTTTATATATTTTTATATTAAGAAAATGTAAACATCTACCTACTGAACAACCAAATTTCAAAACCTGTTTTTTTCTGTTACAGGGTTGCAAGGAGGTAAATTTGTTGCAGAAGGCTTGGGTGCTTGGGACAGTTCCTAGATGGAGCATCTGTCAATCAGGACACTCTGACTCATACGAAATTAAGTGGCAGGAACATTTTTCTCATATGGGCTAATATAAATAAACTAAACTGTAGATAACCAAGGACAGTGATTGATTTGGTGTTCTTTGGCATATATAGTAAACTGCAAACTTTCTGTGTAATTTGAGAGTTTGTCTCACAAAGTACTCTGAGGCAGTTCAAAGAAACTAAAAATCTTGCACTTTTTACTTATATTCATTACACAGTACACCCAACATACAGTATGTGCTGTACGGGCCATACATTACCATTTACTTCACAATTATCTTTCTTTCATACAGTAGCTTTAAATAAACACACAATGTTTGTACTATTTTACAACAAACTAAGTTAAAAAGAACTGCCTTTACCTCCATTAGTTAAAAATATATACATGAGATATGTTGACCTTCTCTTTTCATAGATCTTTCAATAACCCTTTAGAAAAGCAGTGCTTTCCAACTGTGAATTCTTCTCTGTTAGCTCACCCTGACCACACAGATGGCATTTCCAATTCACTTGCAGTACTTTTATGTTTGATGCTATCCTAGATACCATATCTATGTGTAACTATACTATTTCATATGCTTTCCTTTTGATGCCAAATATGTGTTGTTTACCGTAGAAAACCAACCTCTCATTTCTGTTTCAGAATTAATCTGTTTTTGTAAGATATTTTGGACTGTGACTGAGAGATTCTGTGAATATCTTGGCAACCCGAGTATTATGAACATAAACACTGGCTTGTGGGACAAAAATGAAAACCTATACTAATCATTAAACCTGTACTTTGTGGGTGAATAAATCAGTATAAATTAGCATTAAAGCTTATAAGGAAGCATCCGAAGCTACATGTAATATCCTTTTATTGATATAATTAGTTTGATTCATGCAAATGATAAGTCTTGGTTACACATGGGACAAAACTGCCTGTAAGCATCCCTGCCTCTGTGTGTGTCTGTGATGTAGCTGCAGTGTTGCAGTGTCTGGCCTTCTCCTCATCTTTCACTTCCTGCCTTCTTGTCACCGTTTCTACAGGCATCCATCTTTTCAGGTTACAAGCAGGGGGTACTCCAACATTCTCAATTTTAACAAGTCTTTATTCTTTTTCTGCTCTCTCTGGTGTAGTTAATGCATTTTAGATCCTACCTGTTTTTTGGATTTAATTAATTTTAAGCAAAACCTTAAACAAAACAGAACTCTAAATTTGTAACCCAAGGAATTATCCTGAAACCTTGCTTTCTAAACCAAGGATAACCAGTTACAATAGGGTATGAGGATTAATTAACAAAAAAGGTTATTGTTCTCTATACAAAATCACTGCCCTAAATTATAAGGCAAGTTCTGTGTTATTAATGTGACTCCTGATTAATATCCCTAGACAAATTTCCTGGGTGTTTAATTGACTCTAGATTATTAGCTGAAATATAAATAGGAGCAACAAAATGACAACAATTTATTTCTTGTATAGTCCAAATCACACAAGAGCTTTAGCAGGCCCTGCTTTTTGCAAGACCACCAGCCTTGACTCCAAAAAAGTCAAGAAAACAGTTCCAAAAACAAAATCTTGTAGGGAAAAAATACAAGGAAGAAATCTAGGGAAAGGCAAATCAGAGAAAGACACCCTTCCTCTTAGGTTGCACATGCAATGGGTGTCAAACAATGGGGTAAATACAATACACAAAACAGAACACAAGTAATCCTCTTCACAGAGCTAGATGGCCAATATATAATTACACCTCAGAAATACAATACTTTAGTACAAAATAATTCACTCTTACACTGTGCTTCTCACCAAATGTAAGTGGAGTGTACCATGACAACTTTCAAGTCAAGGTGAACGAATAGATTTCAAAAACAATGTAGAAACTAATTAAGATATATGAAAAACAACAATATACAATACAGTTTATTTTTGTATAGCTCAAAATCACACAAGAAGTGCCACAATGGGCTTTAACAGGCCCTGCCTGTTGACAGCCCCCCAGCCTTGACTCTCTAAGAAGACAAGGAAAAACTCCCAAAAAAACCATTGTAGGGAAAAAATGGAAGAAACCTTGGAAAAGGCAGTTCAAAGAGAGACCCCTTTCCAGGTAGGTTGGTCTTGCAGTGGGTGTGAAAAATAAGGGGGTCAATACAATATACAGAACAGAACAAATCCTCAATACAGTATAAAAATAAAAATTTTACAAGTACAAACCAGAATTTAACAGTAGATGATATCACATAATGTGATTTGGATTTGTTTAGAGTCCTGGAGACCTCAACCAACAAGCTGCCTCCCCCATTTGGCCATTCCACAGCTGAAACATTGCTTGGCCAGCCAATCCAATGAAAGGACCCCTCTACCCCACGATTCCTGTGATCCTCCATCAGGGATGACTTTACCTTAGGCAGGCAAAACAACTTGGCAGGTTGGCCGTGGCACCAAGTGCCACATTTGAGTACCGAGAAGAGAAACAGAATAGGTGAGGGTTAGTAACAAATATAACTATCATGTTACATATGTTTTAGTGCTAATGACTAACAACAGAGATGCAGTATGTACAGTTAATCAGCATCTCTACTCAGGATATGCTAAACTGAAGTAGTGACTCTTCAGCCGGGATTTAAAAGCTAAGACCGAAGGGGCATCTCTTATAGTAGCAGGCAGACCATTCCACAGTTTAGGGGCCCTGTAACTAAAATCTCATCCTCCCACTGTTATTTTATTAATCCTTGGAATCATAAGCAGACCGGCATCTTGAGATCTTAATGTGCACTCTGGTTTGTAAGTCATGATAAGTTTAGACAAGTAAGTCAGACCTTGGCCATTTAATGCTTTATATGTTAAAAGGAGAATTTTGAAATCTGCCCTAAACTTAACCAGGAGCCAGTGTAAGGATTTAAGAACTGAAGTTATGTGTTTGTATTTTCTTGTTCTTGTAATAATTCTTGCAGCATTTTGGATTAACTGGAGGCTGTATAAAGAACAGTTTGAACATCCCGTGAACACCACATTGCAGTAGTCTACTAGAAATACATGCAGGAATTAATTTCTCAGAATCCTGTTTATTTAGAAAGCGGCTTAATTTCCCAACATTTTTAAAATGGAAGAAACATACATGTGTACAACTTTGTAATATGCACGTTAAATGACATGCTAGAGTCAAAGATAACTCCTAGATTGCAGACTGATTCAGTAAAATTAATGGTTATTCCAACTGAGTTAAATGATGACAAAATATTGTGATCAGCATCATTCCCCCCAACAATTAACATCTCTGTTTTATCTGCATTAAAAGATAGGTAGTTCTCATCCATCCACTCCTTTAATTCACTAACACAACTAATTAATGACAATATCGGAGAAACTTCATTTGATTTAAATGAAAGGTATAACTGGGTGTCATCTGCATACGGGTGAAAATTAACATTATGCTTCCTAATGACAGATCCCAATGGAAGCATGTAAAGTGAAAACAGTAAAGGTCCCAGTACTGAACCCTGCGGGACACCATATCTCACTTCTGTGTATAATGATGGAGTACTGTCAGCACATTTCTGTACATATTGGAATCGATTTGATAAATAAGAACTAAACCAAGTGAGCACAGTGCCTGTAAGCCCAACATCATTTTCTAGCCTGTGCGGTAAAATAGAATGGTCATTGGTGTCAAATGCTGCGCTTAAGTCTAACAACATAATTACAGTGGAGTTTCCTTCATTAGAGGATATCAGAATGTCATTTACAACCCGCGTTAGTGCTGTTTCTGTACTATGACCAGCGTGGAAACCAGATTGGAATTTCTCAAATAAATTGTAATGCATAAGATGTGACTGAAGCTGATTGGCGACTACTTTTTCTAGTATTTTAGAGAGGGTAAATTTGAAATAGGCCTATAATTATTTAGTATGTGTGGGTTTAGGTCTGACTTTTTAAGTAATGGTTTAATGACTGACACTTTTAGTGCATCAGGTACTATGCCATGCAATAATGAACTATTGCTAATGTTTAGAATAGGCGCTGCAAGAACATCCATTGCACTTTTTACCAGTTGTGTTGGCACTGGATCTAGGGAACAAGTAGCGGGTTTCATTTTAGAAATTACAGTTAAGATTTCCTGCTCAGTTACAGGGTTAAAATTACTAAAGTGCTGAATGCAATGTGAGGCAGGGTCTGCTAAGCTAGTATGTGGTTTGTACTGTGATGCTGAGACCTGGGATCTTATATTTTTAATTTTTTCATTGAAGAAGTTCATAAAGTCTGTACTGCTAATATCTGTTGGTATTTTGCACTGTAGATCTGAATTCCCATTTGTTAATTTAGCAACTGTTCTAAATAGTACCCGAGGATTTTTATTATTGCTATTGTAGAATAATATTCTGAATGAGCTTTAAAGAGAGCTTTTTTTATATTTTTAACACTCTCTGTCCATGCAATTTGAAAGACATGTAGCTTTGTTGTTCTATCTGTCCATCAGTTAATTGTAGAACCAATACCAGATTGTAGAAAGAGTCAGAGACAAGCCAGACACAGTCAGAGTCCTGGAGACCTCAGCCAACTAGCTGGTTCCCCTGTAGTGCCCATTCTATAGTGGAGTCAGGGTAGAGCTGGCCAATCTCATGAAAGGACCTTCCTACCCAATGATCTGCATACTCCATTATCTGATATGACTTTTCCATGGCAGGCAAAAAACAACAAAACTCAACTAAAGTCCTCAAACAGACCACATGTTCATTTACTATCAATGACATAGGCACAACAGACATGCATGTAACTGTGTTATATTCCAAATTTCTAATTAATAAGACAATCCCAAGATGTATTCATTTACATAGGAAAGACAATCATCAGTTGCGGCCAGCTCAGAATACAACAGCAAGAATATAACCACTAAAAGAAAATATGAACACGTTTCACCGGTCTTAGTATCATTACTTTGGTTACCTGCGTCCTTTAGAATTGATTTTAAAATACGATTAATGGCATAAAAAGCTCTGAATCATCTTACACCTTCTTATAATTTGAAGTGTCTGTCCCTTTATATTCCAAGTTGTAAACTTTTATCCTCAAACACTTGTTTGCTTATTATTACAATAGCTAAGCCTAAAAAGTGGTGAAATGAACTTTTGCTGTTATGCATGCAAAAACTGAAATATCTTACCAATGGAGATGCGCCAGGCTAATACCATGAAACATTTTAACAAAAAACTCAACTTTGTAATGTGGCTTTACCATATCTACTTTTTAGTAGATATACAATAGATTATATATGTATAGCAATATTTTTATACTTAACAGATCTACAATCATCATTAACCTCTATTACCTCATATGTCAAAAGAACAGAGTCTCCTCCGGAAATAAAGTCTGCTCTGATCCTTGTACAGCCTTACTATGTTGTCAGACCTGTCCAGTTTGCTGTTTATATGAGCCCCCTGGTACTTCAAGCTGTGCAGTACTTCCACACCCTTCCCCCAAGAGGTGACTGGTCTCAGAGGTTTTTTGGAAGCTCTTCTATTTCTAGAACTCTTGTGGTTCTCCCTGCACCACAAGATGAAGTCCTCCACAAGCCTCCTGTACTCCAGTTTGTCTCCATTATCATTGCAGCCCATGATAACAACAACAACATTTATTTATATAGCACATTTTCATACAAAAAAGTAGCTCAAAGTGCTTTACATAATAAAGAAAAGAAAAATAAAAGACAAAGTAAGAAATTAAAATAAGATAACATTAGTTAACATAGAATAAGAGTAAGGTCCAATGGCCAGGGAGGACAGAAAAAACAAAAAAAAAAACTCCAGATGGCTGGAGAAAAAAATAAAATCTGCAGGGGTTCCAGGTCACGAGACCGCCCAGTCCCCTCTGGGCATTCTACCTAACAAAAATGAAATAGTCCTCTTTGTATTTAAGGTTCTCACGGAAGGACATGATGATGATGGTCATGCAGACTTCTGGCTTTTAATCCATCAATGTTGGAACATCACGGTGCTTTGAGTAGATGGAAACTGGAAAAATAAACAGAAGAGAGAGTAGGGGTTAGTACGGATTTTAGAGCCACCATGAATAGTTATTATAATGAATTGGATATACAGAGTATCAGGATTAAATTAAAGTGAAGTTATGAGAAAGCCATGTTAAAATAATGTGTTTTTAGCTGTTTTTTAAAGTGCTCCACTGTATTAGCATGGTGAATTCCTATTAGCAGGCTATTCCAGATTTTAGGTGCATAACAGCAGAAGGCCGCCTCACCACTTCTTTTAAGTTTTGCTCTTGGAATTCTAAGGAGACACTCATTTGAAGATCTAAGGTTGCGATTTGGAATATAAGGTGTCAGACATTCCGATATATAAGATGGAGCGAGATTATTTAAGGCTTTATAAACCATAAGCAGAATTTTAAAGTCAATCCTGAATGACACAGGTAACCAGTGTAGTGACATCAAAACTAGAGAAATGTGCTTGGATTTTCTTTCCTAGTTAGGATTCTAGCAGCTGCATTCTGCACTAGTTGCAAATGATTTATGTCTTTTTTGAGTAGTCCTGAGAGGAGTGTGTTACAGTAATCTAGTCAACTGAAAACAAACGCGTGAACTAATTTCTCAGCATCTTTCAATGATATAAGAGGTCTAACTTTTGCTATGATGGAGGACTCATCTGAGAATTTCTGTTAGGGGCAAGTAGTAGTATTATACTGGAAGTCCATTGAGTAGAGGATTAATAGGAAAGGAGGTGGGACAGTTCGCTTCGTCTGCCAGTATTACATGTCACCATTTCTGACACACAGTTCCTGAACCTCACAAAGTTATGTCTGTTGGTCAGGTAGGCCAAGATTAATGAGAGTGTGGTGGGATCAAGATACATAGCTTTGCCCTTTTATTCTAGTTGATGAGGCAAAATCGTATTAAAGTCACTGAAAAAATCAAAGAACATTATCCTGACTTTGGTGCTGGCATTGTTCCGGTGGGAATAGACTCTGTGGATCATGTAGTTCAGAGGATCAAGATGTTCGGAGACCAGGGGTTGGTGCTGTTTAAGGACCAACATGTCAAAAGTCTTCATAAAGTATGCAATAAGAGCAACTGGTCTGAAGTCATTCGGATCACTGAGATGCCCTTTCTTTGGTACTGGGACTACACAGAATGTTTTACATAGTTGGGGAACCTTTTGCAAACTCAGGGAAAGAGACGGCAGGTGCTGAAGGGTTCCACAGAGCTGACTGGCACATGTTTTCAGCACCATGAGGCTGATTCCAGTCTGGACCTGCAGCCTTGTTCATGTACATTTTCCCCAATTCTCTGCTCACTAGATCAGCAGAGACAGACAGTCCAGGAAGAGGACTAGGAGGTGGAGACCACCGGTGTGATGTCACTGTAGGAGAAGGTCATGAAAGGTAGTGATGGTAGATGGGATTACAAAACCACATCAGCTTGCACAAAGCGGCTAGAAGTGTTTGGGGTGGTGGTGTTCTGGACTGACAAGAATAAATCAAACCTATTGAAGAACTGGTTCAGTTCATTAGCGGTTTGTGTCCCATTCATTTGCAGGTTTTACAGCCTGCTTATTGCCAGTGATACCGTATCGCATTCCACAATTCCTTCATATTGTTCTGCTCTAAGTTGTACTAAAGTTTGCCTCTGTAGTGGTATTTTCCCTTGCAGAGCTGCCTCCTCAGTTGTGACTTTGCCCGCCTGATTTCCTCCTTATCTCCAGACTTCTTATTCAGTAGGGCTTTCAGGTCTTTTGTGATCCATGGTTTGTTGCTGGGAAAATAACACACTGTCTTTGTGGGAACTGCATTATCCACACAAAACATGCTGTAGCTTGTGATACAGTGGCTGAGTATCTGAATGTCTTCACCATGTCTCTCACAAAGCACGTTCCAGTCAATTTTCTCAATGGCATCTTTCAGGTCCTCCTCACTCTCCATTGTTCATTCTAGCATATTCCTCGTGGTTCCTGGCAACCGCTGGATAGTGGGTTTATATGTGGGTATGAACTGTAGCAAATTATCATTCAATTAATTCATTTGTATTATGTTAGGGCATATTGATATATTCTTATTGTTTTGTGTTTCATTAATTATTCTCTATAATATCTTGTTAAGCACATTGAGCTACATATTTTTTAGTAAAATGTACTAAAGAAATAAATGTTGTTGGTGCATTAGTTGTGACTGAAATGTTTAATTTAATCACTTTACTGGGAATGCTTGAATCCACTTGGTATGGAATTTTACAGCAACATGGAAATAAAAAATATAGTAAAGGAGCATGATATCTCTGTAATGTTATAAACAATACTAATGTAGTAATTTTAATATATTATCAAACTGTCTATGGTGGGTAATAGTAAAATATAGTATTCCATTTTCTTTATTAACAATTTATTCATCTAAGTCATTTTCATTGGTTATTTTGGAAAATGTTTAAATAACTGATAAAGCATTACAATGTTTTAACTCGCAGAAGACACTTGTTTTTATTATCACAGTAAAATGCATACTTTTTTAAAAAACTCAACATAGAGAATATAACAGGGAATTGTCAATCTGAAGAAATGAATGCTAATATAATGATCAAAGTATAAATTATGTATATACAGTGCTGTAGTTCAAGTTATTACTATAATTTACTATCTTCTACATCAGTTCATCAATTCATTAGCAATTACTTGGAATTATTTTGCATGTCCATTTCAACTATGGCTTCAGCACCTCGGCACTGTGTTCGCATAATGGCTTCAATTAAATTCAATTTAAGTTTATTGTCCCAAAAGTTTATTATGGTCATTTTGGAAGCTGGGAATCCCACTCAGTAGATGAGCCTTGCTTTAAGCGATATGCATTAAAAATAAAATGAAATATTAGATAATATAAACATTTTATTTTAAGGCTAAAAATTTCAATAGAATCATATGTATAATAAAATGTTTTAAAAAAATAAACTGTTGTGAAATTTTCTCTTACTATAACCACTTTATAATGCCTCACATATAAAGTCTTCTCTGCACATGGACAACTGCTTTAAGAAAAATGATTTACTATCTCAGCATAAGCAAATGAAACGGTTAAGCTACACCTGTGCCAATCACTAAAGCAGGTGCCCGTTCACCATGCTGCCACTATTGGAAAACGTCTTTTCCTCCGTTGCTAACTCCTATGGGACTGTGGCAATCACCCACACCAGGTGCTCTTAATAATATACCTTGACCCAATCAAACAGTATAAAATTAATGTTAATAATAATAATGCAAATAATTCATACAAACACATTAAAACCAATGATAGCAAAAGTAGGAAATGTATTTGAAAAGATACTTTGAAGGTTAAGAAATATATTAGAAAAATAGTTTAATAGAAAACATTTATGCAGAAAATAAAGGTGATGGAAGGTGAGTCTTTTAAAGTCAGGTTGCAGAGTTGCTTCAGATTTCTGTACAGTACACAAAGGTCCTTGGGAATTGCTTTGGGCTCTTCTTTTTTGTTCTCCTTGCTTTTCTCTCTCCTGCTCTGCTCTGCCTGCCTGATCTGCCCAGTATCCACCCCAAATGTTAAGGCCTAACTTTATGTGGAATTAACAATGATTACAAAAATAATCAATACGATTTTGCATTTCTCAGACTGTTTGCTCATTTGAATTCCAATTACCCCAAGTCTAATAAACTAACAGTTTGTTTAAGATTCTGAAAGAATGGTCTAAAAGATACAAGGTTCAAGTCAGTAAAGATACAGAATTAAAAATCAGTCTATAGCAATTGTTTAAAAATATACACAGAATGTGTTTAACATGGGATTAAAAGCCACAGTTTAAAAATTTAAGGAGACTCCATTCATATACAGTAGTCACAAGATGCAGATTTTGTAATTGCTGGCTGTTTACTTCTGTGTCCTTATTGCTGGCAGATTTAACAGTGCTAGTTCAAACGGCTTATTGTTATACCAATACACTGACCTATAACATTATATATGATACTTATCAATAATTATATATTGTTAATAAATAATAATTTCAACCCTATGTATTTTGAAATGGTATCTTTCCTCTGTGTGATTTATCACCGATTTCACAATTGCTCTCTTATTAAAATGGCTGTTTTTGAGTGCTGCAGTCCTCTTGTAAATGTGTGAATATAGCTCTGTGTTTAATGATTTCATGCAGATAAATTTCAAATGAAATATTTCCATGGGTGAAAAAGCAATCTGTGGAAATTGTCTCTTTCTGCACAGTTTGCATTATGTTACATCGCTAAGCATCAAGCCGTGTCTGTCAAAATTGAAGAAAAGCAAAAAGTGTTGATAAATCCATTGTCTATCCAGGATAAAGTCCAGTTATAATATATCAGTATTTGTAAAAAACAATTCACTTGTTTAATGTGATACTGAAGAGTTCCCTGCACAATGTTTGCTGCATTATGCTTCCCACTGCCAATAAAATCTCACCCTTTAAAAAGTACTTTGGGTCAGGAGTTGCAGAGACTCCCTAGGCCACTACAGCAAATGGTGTTCCAAGCTTTAGCCTCAATCTAAAAGACATAAAAAAGATTCTGTAAGCCATAAGACAGTTGAAAATGTAGTCAAGTAGTGAAGATGCAGACCATATAGAGCAACTAAGGTTTTGCTTTTGACTCTTTATTTGATACTTTGTATAGCCCCTCCTTGTTATTTTGTTAATAATTTATTTTTTGTGTGTGTACTTTAGACTACCTGCTATTAATTCTGAGATGGAGATGGTTGAAAAGTTCCCATTATCATTCACAAAATTTACTGCAAGGATTGTCTATCAGGATTTAGCCGAAAGTTACTACTTTTGTGTATAAGTAAGCATACTGAACCTCTATTAACCCTCAAGATGCTTCAGTATCATTGAGTAACAACTTAATAATTGATTGCACTGTTTCATAACTGTCTAGACAGGCTGGAGATGGTGCTGAAACTAAAGTTGAATTTCATAAAAAATCACTGCGTTACTTATTGTATTTTCAGTTGTTCTATGACATGCTTAATGTAATGTACTCTTATAATACTAATAAAGGGAAAGAAAAGAATGTCATCTATGAAATATCCAAAAATGAACCTTGCAATCCAGTTTTTTTAAAAATATAGCTAATTCTCAGGTCATTCATAGCAGTGGCCATGACTCAGTAGGTATGAAAAATAATTCTGACTACTGAAATATTTTTTGTAGAGCATCGCACTGAGTCATTGGATTGAAGCTATTTAAAAACCCTGCAAACTCCTGTCTTACTAATTTGACTCTACACGATCAGAGTGAGTACCTGTCTATAAGGACTTATTCTTAATATCACAGTGCTGAAACATTACATTTTTAAAAAAGCACAAAATTCATGCCCTAGATGATGAAATAATAACCCACCAAGAACACAAGTTAAGAAAACAAGAGAACAAAGGCTAGACAATAACAAAGGTAAAGCCTGACAAAATGACAGCCTGGCTTTCTGAACAAATAATGACAAGACCTGAAGATCATACCATTTGTCTCCATGCCTCTTTTTTTATATAGGAAGAATGTCATAATGACTTAAACTGATGCATGTAGCCAAAGACCCTGTGCCATGACAATAAAAAAACTGCCAGCAGCAAAAAACACAATGTGATAAAAATGCCTTAACCTCTCTTTTGTATATGGCTGATCCTAAGCATTTCCTTCATTCTATACCAATGAGGTTGCTAGCACTACATCCAATTTGTTCAAAATACATATAATGAGTGAAGAATGAGAAAACAAGGAAAACTCTTGTCACATGAACATGTAATCAGAGGGTCTGCTCCTGACAAGATCCTGCTCAGAAGACAAGTCCTAATCATTGATAGTACCTTTTTGAGTAAATGCTAATGAAAGAAATAAAAAGAGGGAGACACTTGAAACATTACAGACACACTACAGAATACTTTCTCTTTAACACGTCTGGCTTGCTGTGATGGTTAAGAAACTCTATCATCAAAATGACAACAGTCCTCCAATCACATATTCAAAATCAATATCCCCCTAACTAAGGAAGACACATAGGATCAGGGTAATAGAGTAAAAAACACACGTTTAAAAAATATACAGAAGGATGAAAATACCTCAAGTGAACAGGGCATTGGAAATGTATAAGTTATTGGACCCATATAGCAAGCCATTTAAAATAAGTATTGCTCAACAAAAATAAACTTCTCAGAGATGTTATGAACATCCAGGATGCAACTGCTTGTAGAAAATTATGCACTGTAAAACTATTTTGTTGTACATTTAATTTTAAATGGATGAATTTGCAATTTTTGCCCATCAATCTACACTCAATAACTCATAATGACAAAGTGAAAATATGTTTTCTGAAAGGTTTGCAAATTTATTAAAAATCCAGCCACAACTCTAATTTATATCAGTATTCAGACCCCATAGCGGTACTTTGTAGAAGCCCCTTTGGGAGCAATTAAAGCTTTGAATCTTCTTTGATAAGTCTTTAGAGGCTTTGAACGCCTGTATTTAGCTGCATCTGTGCTTCCATTAATTCTAACCCGGAGCCCCAATCCCTGCCACAGAGAAGTTCCCCCATAACATGATTGTGCCACCAATATGCTTCACTTGTAGGAATGGTGATGAGCAGTGCCTAATCTTCTCCAGACACAGTTCTTGTAGTTCTGCCCAAAGAGTTCAATTTTGACTTTCTTGCATACATAGTATAGAGAAAGCATAGGAATCATGAAAAAATGTGACCTCAAGATTGTGTTGAATCTTGACCTTCCTGGGTCCGAAAATACCATTTTTGAAATTACTGTAAGTCTGTCTGTGTGCCCGTGTATAAACACAATAACTCACTTTTACCTAGGTCAATGAGATTTTGTACACCTGCTTTATATCAAAAATAAGGACTCCTATCAAGTTTTTGGCCAACTTCTGGCAACCGGAAGTGGTACTTTAACTGAATACTTTTGTGAATTTTCAAGTAAACTATGGTTTTAATTACAGATAAATGATTCAAATTTTGTATAGATATTTATAATGATAAAAAGCAAACAGATATGAAATATGAGAACAATTACTCAACCGGAAGTAGTATTTTATTTAAACAACCATACAATTTTTTTGTGTCATGGAAATATAACTGTGTACATACATGATAATAAAAACTGTATTAAATATAAAGCATATTCTTTCAATAACTATTATTAACTTTATTTTAATTTATACGTCAGTTTAACAATAACATGTAAATATTGAACATACCATGTAAATATAAAGATGTACCGTAATGGGAACATTAAGCTGCTACTTCACCAACGTGTTCCTGGTAATATATTTAATTTAATTTAATTTTTATCATTTCCGCCATCATTATCATAATTAAATGTAGCTAAATGCAGTTTTACCTATAACACCTTTTCTATGTTTTTAGGTGACTATAGCTCTTTTTACTTTGCACGTAACCTAGGTAATGTGTATGTATCATGAAAAAATTCCGCCACCATTTTTGACCTCCCTAAGTGCGGAAATAGCATTTTAATATAAAGTTTGATTATAAATAGAGATAAATGATTGTGTATCAATATTATCAATTAGTTATAATGACAAAACAAAGAGATATGATATTTGAGAAATTGTTCTCAACTGGAAGTGGTTCTTATGACCTTTTCCTCTATCTCAGTATTCAAGAAAGTTGAGGCGAGCACACTCCTGATTTTTGTTTCATCTGACCAAAGAATCGTTTTCCTTGTGCTGTCCTTTAAACTGTCATATGAATTTTACTAAAGAGTAGCTAATGGTTAGAAACTCTACCATACAAGCCTGGTTGACGGAATGTTGTTGAGATGGTCATCCTTTTGGCAGGTTCTCCCATCTTTGGTGGCCAGTTCTAAATAGAATGGTGGTTACAAACTTCTTCCGTTTCACTATTATTGAGGCCACTGTGCTCCCAAAAAATATCAAGCTTTAAAAATGGTTTTATTCCCTTGCCCTGATCTATGCCTCACCACAATTTGATGGCAGAGGTCTACAGAGAGTTTGTTGGACTTCATGGTTTGGGGTTTGTCTTGACTTGCAGTGAGAATTGTGGGACCTTCTATACACAGGTGTGTGCCTTTATAAACTTTGCCCTTTCAATTCATTTTGCATCAAGTTAACTACAGTCAAGTTCACAACACATCTCCGGGAAAATTAAAGCCATCCGGATGCACCTGAGCAGAATTTGGAGTGCCACTGCAAAGGGTTTTAATTCATCTACAAATGAGTGATTTTCAGTTTTTAATTTTAAATTAATTTGTAAATCTTTCTGAAAACATGTTCTCACTTTGTCATTATGGGCTGTTGAGTGTAGACTGAAGGGAAAAATTGGCACATTTATATATTAAACATTACATCTAGAACACAAAATATGCAGAAAGCAAAGAGGTCTGAATGCATTCTGAATATACCGTGTATTGTTAATCAGTATATTTAAAAGCACACATGAAGCATACAGGGCCTGAAAGGGTAAAATTAAAGTAACAGATTGAAGACTCAAATTCAACTGGATCTATTTTAACACTGTTAAACACTAAGGTACCACAGTCTTTTTCCAAGGAACCAATGCTAAATGTTTATACAATTACATTAGGCATTATTTTTGTGAATGTATTGTCCTTAATTTTCCCAAAAAGCAAAAAACTGGACAGCATTTTGATTTACTGAACTTAATCCTAATTATGGGGAAAACAAAAAGTACAACAGGCCAAAAATATATTTTTGAAACAGAACATCTTCCAGAAACTACTGTGGATATATATGAACTATTCATTATTAATGACTCCTTGAAAAATGTCAGTTTCAGCTCAGAGACGTTGACCTCAAAGATAACCTCGCTGGAACACAATTTCCTGCAATATTAAACTGAAGTACAATAAATATGGCCATTATTAAAACTAAAATATTAATAAAATGTGACTGATAATGCAAGCTATTGTTGTATTGTGTAGCTGCAAATATAAATGAATGACATTTCAGGCAGTAACTCTTCCTAGCAAATGCTTAGTGCTATAGATAACCAGATGACATGAAAAATGAAAGTTCAATTGGAGTCAGACAAAAATGCACACTGTTCATATTTCATTCATATTTTTATATCAAAAAAGAAATAGATCATTCTATTACTTGTTTGACCATTTTTAACAACCACAATGGTTTGTTTCATAGTGAAATGTTTACTGAAAGTACACCCTAGATAATACATATGTTTTAAGAAAGAATTATATTTTAGCAAGATCTATATTTAATCACAATTTCTGTGTTGAACATTAGGAGTTTCTCTTTATTCTCATTATTTTTATTTTTGTTTTTAGGTTCTATGTAGCTGATCACCCTCTCTGAGACTACCCATAACATTCTCATTAGTAAATAATGTATTTAATAAAAACAAAAGCAAAATAAATAGGATGATGATGAAAATATTAAAAACCAAGTTAAAAAAAAATGTATAAATTCCTGACACATTCTAATAACGATTTAGCTAGACTTAGTTTAGTAATTGTTACACTAACCCTAAAACACAGAAACTGAGAAATAACATTTTCCCTAATTAAGATAAAAATAAGTTGGTTTGGCCAAAATCCACAGCCACACAAAACCCACCCAGGAGCAAGGAACTGGGTTGGACTGGATTGAGCTAACTTTCATTCAGGGTGATCAAGAAGTTGTAGCAAAAAGTGCTTTATCAGCAACCTAAAATTATTTTTCTAAAGTGTCATACCTTCATTTTTAAGTAAACTACAAACTGTTTACTGCAGTCCTCAATTTGGTAAGGTTTGTCACATTATCAGTTGATGCAAGCACATGACATGTTATAGTTGGAAAAAGTCCTTGAATGCAAAATGTGACAGGAAGTACAAACTGACTTTGTTAAACAGTGATTGAAAAAAATTAAAATAATAAAGTTTAAAAAAAAACAAACATGTGGAAAAATGATCCACAAAGATCTAAAATAAACATTTTTCAAGTTAACAGTAAACTAAGAAACAAAGGGCACATCCATTGCATTGACCTTTGTCTGTCTCTCAGTGGGCATATTTAATGGATATACATGGACAGTTCTAGACTGAAAGTCTTAACACTTCCCAGCAGCAACAGGCAGAAGGAAAGTTTTCAGAGTGCAAGTTAATTAATGGACACACACAAAAAATGATCACAAACAACACTCATTTAGGGGCACTTTGTATTGTTAAATAAGCAAGTCTACTTAACCCATTTCATATGAAAATAATGGGAAACAGGCATGTACAGTACAGAAGACACTAAGGCCATCAGTAAAGAGTGCAAAAAAGAAGAGTTCCATTTTGCTGGAATAAATTTAAAAACTGCTGAATACATTTCTTTATTTTAAAATAAAAAAATGTAGTTATATTATAAAATGCAAAAACTATTATTATGGAATTATCTATATGCAGTCAGATATGTTTTTTAATCTTTACTTACAGAGGTTTTTTATCAATTTACTTCTTCGTGTTAATTGTAAAATTAGATCACATATATATGTTTTTCATTCGAGAAAAAAAATGCTGTTTACTGATCATTAAGCAGCATGGAAAGCATCCCAGCACTATTTAATTAATTCCCTGTTAAATTTGAAAATGTCATTAGGTTAAAGTTAGCCAAGATGTTCCTTGGTTCCTTTGCATTAAAGAATTATTGATTGCTGTCATGTGCAGCCTACTCTTTCTCAGCCTCTAACTGCTTACTACACAGCCTGTGTTTCTGTGGAGCAGGATTCCTTGGAGAGATATTTCACTCCTTGCCATGAACAACTCAAGACTATGTTTCCTTGATTAAAAGCACAGAATTTTGGGTGTATTTTTTGCTAATAAAACTAGCTGGTTATATATTTTCTTTTTTTTAGTTGGAAGAATTATTGATTTAAGTGACTTATTTTTTCATGTAATGCATGGATTCTGGCAATTGCCTGGTGATTATTATTAGAATTTGAAAAGCTATGGACTCATGGATAAACTAAGTAAGGAATGGTTTTTCATTGTTCCCTTTAGTTTTTTAAGACTGGTTTGGTTTGTTAAATACTAAATTTCCATGGTAAGACATGAGAAAAGTAGGGAAGAAGTTTTGTATTTTATGAATCTACATTTTGGAGGACATCACCTATGAATATTTTTAAATAAGAGCTCAAAACATATTTTGTTACATTTTATTTGGGCTGTCAAAGTTAAAGGGTTAACGCATGTAATTCATTTTCAAAGGTATAATGTGTTACTTTTCTTTAATCACATTGTTTGACATCCCTTTCTATCTAAGATAATTGTTTTCAAACTGAAGGAATAGCCCCAGTGAGATCAACATTACTGTTGTGGTGTGAAATTTTGCATATAAGTTGCATATCTATACTAATAAAAGGCAAAGCCCTCACTGACTCACTGACTCACTCACTCACTCACTCACTCACTCACTCACTCACTCACTCACTCACTCACTCACTCACTCACTCACTCACTCACTCACTCATCACTAATTCTCCAACTTCCCGTGTAGGTGGAAGGCTGAAATTTGGCAGGCTCATTCCTTACAGCTTACTTACAAAAGTTAGGCAGGTTTCATTTCGAAATTCAAAGCGTAATGGTCATAACTGGAACATATTTTTTGTCCATACACTGTAATGGAGGAGGCGGAGTCACGTATCGCGTCATCACGCCTCCTACGTAATCACGTGAACTAAAAACAAGGAAGACATTTACAGCACGAGTCACACGCGGGAAAAACATTCATTACACAATTGACAAGGCAGCGAAACAATAAGAAGCAAGTGAGTGACGCATACAAGCATCTTCATAAGACACGAGGTATAAAAAAGCACGGTGTAAACCGTAAGTCTAAATTAACTTTATAGAAACGCTCCCGCTGCCGTTTGCAATACCATATTCGCGAGATACAAGTTTAATGAGAAGACACGAGGTATAAAAAAGCACGGTGTAAAGCGTAACCTTAAATTAACTTTATAGAAACGCTTCCGCTGCCGTTTGCAATGCCATATTCGCGAGATACAAGTTTAATGAGAAGACACGAGGTATAAACGAGAGTTTGCATCACTTTGTAACAGAGTTAAAATTGCTGTAGCGAGAAACTTTTAACTGCCGGGTCTTAGCTAACATTAAATAAACCCGTGGACATCGCAACATCACACAAGAGAGCGGCTCACGTGAAGTGACTGAACGCAGCAGGAGTGATCACTTCCATAAATCAAACCTGTTCAAAAAACACATTACACAATTGATAAGGTAGGAAAAGAATATGAAACAAAGCACGGTATAAACCGTAACTTTAAATTAAGTTTATAGAAACGCTGCCGTTTGCAATACCATATTCGCCCCTGCGAAGCGCGGTGATTTTGCTATATATATTAAACTATTTCAACCATTGTATGATCTGCTTCTCGCAACTGAAAGAGGGCACCGCGACAGAAGTTAGCCGACTTGCTCACCAACCACAAGCGTTACCTGGTAGGTAACCACTCATACAATCAGATTGTGAATCAGACTATGAATGCCTGCAATGTAATTTCCCCGATCTACATGCTGTCAAATGAACGAACCACACGCCGTGGCACAACGTTAGGGGCTTCGCCTCTACGTCCGAGGATCGATTCCTGTAAGGGAGTGCAGTGACTGTGTACTCCTGATGAGCCCACAATTACGGCGAAACACGTGTCGCATACTATGCATCTTCAAAGCACGGTGTAAACAGTAAGTTTAAATTGAGTTTATAGAAACGCTCCCGCTGCCGTTTGCAATACCATATTAGATGACTTTGTAACGGAGTTAAAATTGCTGGAGCGATAAATTTTTAACTGCCGGGTCATGTCGCGTGTTCTTGGGTAGGTACACCAAAAAATGTATACATTTATGCATGTAATGGGCAAACAAAAAATGTACTATACCCGAAAGCACTACAGTAGTACTCAATGTATCTTTACTTCTTAAATGTTAATGTTTTACTGTTTAATAATTTATACGCTTCTTATATGTTATTCAGATTCTTTTATCAAAATACCAGTAACAGCGCACTGCACGATAACGTGGAGTGAATACACTTGACATGACCATTCATAGTATTTATCCCCTTTCACTGTACGTTTACCATTCGTTTGCTCAGAGGTTGATGCGCTTGCTCTTCACCCTAGCGTCCCGCTGCTTTCTTCTTTCGTCGGCATCTTTTCCCGTTAAAACTGATTTTTTTTAAAACTTAGTATGTTTTCTTTAATTTTTCAGTTAAGCTGGCACTTAAGTCTTCAATCTGCCTCAAGAATAATTAGCGAAGGTGGTAGACAATGAAAACGTCAGCCGTACGCATCCGCCACGCACGCACTGGTGCGCGCAGCTGTGAGTTGATTCTACAATAAAATAAAATAAAGATAAAAAGAGTAATAACTTGCAGCACCGCTATTCAATTACACTTGCCTAACGCCTCTCCTAAGGGGAAATACTGTGGGATCTGGGCATCCGTCAAAGCAGCAATCACAAGCCCGATTAGAAAGCGGGAAGCTGTGATTTGTCCTCTCCCTCCCATGTAACAATCACAGCCCGTGTTGCAACGCACTATGTATGTATGTATGTATATGTATATATGTGTATGTGTGTATATATATATATATATATATATATATATATATATATATATATATATATATATATATATATATATATATATGTATGTTTGTTCATATGTGTGGGAAAGCGAATAGTAGACTTGACGTAGTATATGTGTACCAAATTTCAAGTCAACAGGTGAAACGGTTTGCGAGCTACAGCTGATTTAAAATCCTGGACAGACAAACGAATAGCCACGGTAGCGTATTATAGAAGAACATTTTACTGTTTAATAATTTATATTTATATGCAATGTGCTTCTTTTATATTACTTCATATTCTCATATGATAATGATGTTAATGTTGTTTATATTGATTTCTATGTTATTGTAAGTGCTCTTTATTTGTGGAAAAATAAATTTGGCAATTAAACTTATTTTATACATACATTTTATGTTTTTCTCTTGCACTCAGTGAGCGAATCCACTGGGTAATCAGCTATATATATATAATATACATAGATAGATATATGTGTATGTATGTAGATATACAAATATGTATATGTATATATATGTATATATGTGTATATATATGTAGATATACAAATATGTATATGTATATATATGTATATATGTGTATATATATGTAGATATACAAATATGTATATATATGTAGATATACAAATATGTATATATATGTAGATATACAAATATGTATATATATGTAGATATACAAATATGTCTATATATGTGTCTGTATGTGTCTATATATATGTATATATATATATATATGTATATATATATATATATATATATATATATATGTGTGTGTGTGTGTGTATGTATGTATGTGTGTATATGTATGTGTATATATATATGTTGATATATGTTTATATATGTGGATGTGTATATGTATATATAAATGTATATATGTATATATGTTTATGTATATATATATATATGTTTACATAACCTCTTTAAACACACTTCTTCTCCGCTGCGAAGCGCGGGTATTTTGCTAGTAAGTTGATAAAGTTGATAAGCTGATAAATATTTTGTATGTCTTTATTTGTAACTTATAACACTAATGTCTATCTTTGATAAGAACAGCAATGGTTTGATGGTTAAGAACCAGTCCTTTGAAATTTTACGACAGGGTTGGGGGAAGTGCCTAAAACAATTTTGACAAATGTTTCTCTGCAGGACTCTTTCAATCAACCCCCACAGGAAAGCCAGTCTGCCTACCTGGCAAACATCAGGTCAACAAATGGTTTTGGTGGCAGGTGTGAAGGTATTCTCTGTCCCATTGGTCTGAAGTATGGGCATTTGGAATTGGCTTGTATCAGAAGCCTTTAAGTACCATGACGCCCTATTGGCTGTCGGGTGTAGACAGAGAATCTCTAAATTTGCTTGCTTTACCCCTCCCTAGATCTCTCTCTTCTATCATCTAATGAAGGAGCATCTCACACACCATGAACTGAAAAGGACAACACAATGGAGAGCACAGCCCGACAGCCATATTGAGACAGGCATGTGGCCTGTTCTGAAAAAAGCCGACCAAAAATGAGGACTTAACTAGAGACATTTTAAGTAATTAACAAGACTGTGTGCCACCTGAAACTACACATCACCATTTATCAGGTTGTATGATTGCCAATATTCAAATATACTTTGCATATTGTTATTATTTCTGAATATTATCAATAATACATTATTTAAATGGCAACTTAACTCCTGCTTGTCTTTTACTACACCTAATTGCCTGAGGTTATAAATGTAGAAGGGGAGGTGGGAAGAAGTTATATGGTATAATACCTTATAAACAGTAAGTCTGTGAGATTTGAGGCATTCCGACAAAGGCTACATATTAATAAGACAAAACAATTACTAAAAACGTCAATTCTATAGTTTTAAACATTGTCTTTAAAATGCCTAGTTTTTAAATAAACATTACCTAATATTTGCACTGGGTGTAACGAGGATGGATAGGATTAGAAATGAGTACATTAGTGGGTCAGCTCAAGTTGGACAGTTGGGAGACAAAGTCAGAGAGGTGAGATTGTGTTGATTTGGACATGTGCAGAGGAGAGATGCTGGGTATATTGGGAGAAGGATGCTAAGGATAGAGCTGCCAGGGAAGAGGAAAAGATGAAGGCCTAAGCGAAGGTTTATGGATGTGGTGAGAGAGGACATGCAGGTGATGGGTGTAACAGAGCAAGATGCAGAGGACAGAAAGATATGGAAGAAGATGATCCGCTGTGACAACCCCTAACGGGAGCAGCCGAAAGAGGAAGAAGAAGAAGTTACCTAAGTAATATATCAATATAGATATACATGAGAGCAGCGATCTTCAACCTGTGCAGTACACAACTGTAAGGTTTTATGCAAAGAAACAAAAAAGTGTAAAAAGTAGGACTTAAAAGGACAGTTGGTTACACACCAGCTCAACCATAATCCTCATTCATAGCTGTACTTCAATTCCACCGCTCAGTCTCACTATGCTCCTTCTTGTGAGCCTCCACTCCTGTCTTTCCCACTTCTGTTCTCCCCCACCATGTCCATTGTCCACACAAAGTGGACATCTCACAATGGCACTGGGGAAAGAACTCATACTTACTTCCACACCAGCTTAAGTCGATCCATGCCAGAATGGAGTCTGACTGCACAGGAGCCAAATGCCAAGACTGATGGATTCTTTCAAGAGTAGATATCTCAGGTGCGTATTCATTTCATCCACATGAACAGGCTACACAGCATGTCTGTCTGTATCTCTATGTGTATGGTCCAGGAGGCCAGCAAAACAAGATTTTTAGTTTCGGTGAACTTGTTTTTGTACCATTAGAACATGTTTTAGAAAATGGCAGGATTAGTCAGGAAAATATGCAATGAAGTTGAATTTCTAACAATTATTAATAATAAAATACACATATCTAACATTTAATTTTAGTATCATTAATATTAATCATCAGTAGAAAGCTTTTGTTGTGGACAGTGTTGCCAATATTTAGTAACCTTCATTCTATCATTAAAAATAAATACAGGAATATGCTGAACTTAGAAAGGGAACTGTGCTTAAACTTATCAAAACTGGAATCTGACTATGGCTATAATGACCCTATAAAACATAAAGACTCTTAACCTTAACCGTTGACTTTGAGTTATTTTCCTGGTTTTGACCTGAAATCATACTGTATGTAGTAAATTGTTTTTCTACTTCTTTTTATCTGGATTCATATGTAAGAGTGTAATTTTGAAGTTTTTATCCCTTTTTAAACCATGCTACAGCATTAAACATAAATAATAAAAAAAATACACAACCACACAAAAGAAGAAATATCTATAATCACTTGTTAAAATCTTCAAGTGCAATATTAAGGCAAGTGGTGGCAGTTGAGAAATCCTCACTTTTAGTTGTGCCTTCTATGAATTTAATATTTAGCAATTTACGAATGAAGTTAAGAATTTTGATGATTCAAAATATTTCAATTCTTAGACGTAGTACATGAAGAAAAAGGGTTGAGAACCCAGCCTAAAGATAACCAGGTGACATTTAATCATATACTTTATGCTTCAATACTTCTCTATAATTAGACATTCACTTTATTGGTCTATTAAAATACAAAATCATGCTGTGTGGCTACTGTTAGCAGTACCTGAGATCCATGATCATGCTCTGCTTCGAAGCATTGGATTTATATTTGTGTAAACCCGAACCAGATAGTACAGCATTCTGTTTGGGCATTGACTTAAAGTCTGGGAACCCCTAATCTAAGCTATTTCATTTACAATGGCTAAGAAAGGAAAAAAAAATGTGATGGTTGCTTTTGATTTAAAACCCTCCCATATGGATCAAAGGGCGATATTGTTGATATTTGTGAGATTAGTGTAGGCAGATTTAAAAATCACAGAATTGTAACGCCCTTGGCTTATCTCTTAAGAGCAAATCATGCATGATGCAGCTATTAAAAACTCTAGTATTAAGCAGTAAAATCTGCGGCAGACTAGAATCCATGAATGTACAACTAGACTAATGTCTATGAATGAAACAAAATATAAAGCATTACCTATCACTATGTATTGCAAAGTGGATTGCATCATACTACAGACTTCTAAAAATAATTCACAATACAGGGTTGAGAGACATCATTCAGGACGGTGCATTACATTCATATGGAACAATTGTGTGATGTATCCAGATTTTGTATTAAATGGAGAAGTCTTTGCTGTTTAAGGAGCTAGGAGGTTGCACAGCAGTCACATTCACAAGGGACTTTTTTTGGCTGCCCTAATTGTTATCGATTTTTCTTAAATTTTTAAAATAATGATGGTAGAAACATTTTCTGTGTTAGAATTACCTTCTTAAGCTTTTGTTCTTTCTCAGTGTCTCACAACAAGCCTTATTTAGAATAAGCTTAATATGTAACAGTTGCTGGACTTGATTAATATGATCTTATTATTTCAGGTAGTGAGGTTACTTGTTGTCATTGACAGAGCTGTGGAATCTTTTGAAAAAGTGTCAACACTTCTGAGTCAGAACACTTTGGCCTTGTGTGGAAATATTAATTTTCTCTTTGAACAAGGTAGCTTCTTTTTTGTGATTAACGCACCAATAATGCTTTCTCCTTTATTTACATTTAAATCTCTCATCATCATAACATTCTGGTGTGTAGCTTCAAACATTGTGCTCTATGGATAAGGAAGGATCAGTGCATCAGAAGTAACTTTTACTGTATACAGGTTATCCATCCATTTTCCAACCCGCTATATCCTAACACAGGGTCACAGGGGTCTGCTGGAGTTAATCCCAGCCAACACAGGGCGCAAGGCAGTAAACAAACCCTGGGCAGGGCACCAGCCCACCACAGGGTACACACACACACACACACCCACACACCAGGGACAATTTAGAATTGCCAATACACCTAACCTGAATGTCTTTGGACTGTGGAAGGAAACCGGAGCACCCGGAGGAAACCCACATAGACACAGGGAGAACATGCAAACGCAGGGAGGACCCAGGAAGCGAACTAGGGTCTCCTAACTGCGAGGCAGCAGCTTTACCCACTGCGCCACCATGCCGCCCGTATACAGAATATACTAATTTTAATCTGAATTTAAATTTTATAGTCCCAAGAGTGAAATGTATTTGTCAGCAGGGTTTTTACAGAGAGACCAAGACATCATATTAAAAAAACAGTAGACAAGCACTCAGCCAATAATCATAACTTTGTAAAAATTAATAATATGTTATACTGAAAAAAAAACATACAGTATGTCTCAGTTTTTAAACTATAAATAAGTCAAATAAAAGTTTGTAATTATAAATGAGGACTAGATTTTGAGGTAAGCTGGTGCAGAAACACAGGCATTTAAAACATAAAGTGACTTGGTATAGGATAGAATGAGACTGCGCTAATCTTTACTGAGATGCACAATAATTGCAGTATCACTCTAACAATAAGCTGGACTGTGCATATTTAATCTGTGTTTCAATGGTCTGTAAATTGAGTTTGGTTGTGCACTTAGTCATTGCTTTCATACAATGAGCAAATTGTACATACAACATCAGCAAATTTACTTTTATTACTAATTCTCTAGTAAACAGAACTATTTTCAGACAATAGTAACATCTCTTTATGAGGTGCAACATCTTTATTGTAATTATTTTGAGATGCACGGTTGGCATGCAAATCTTTCCAGTAGTGAAATGCAGACAGGAGAATCACTTTTACAGCAAAACTCTAAAACTGCAACTAAATGGACACCAAATATGTATGATATTAGGGAACATGAAAAAAAAAAGAAACAAAAAGCGGATAACTGATTATTAATTAAAATGTATTAGTTGTAATGTAGATGGCCTCAATTGGAAATTAAAAGGGAAAAATAAATCATTATGTCTTAGTTTATTAAAATCTGATAAAGTGTTCTTATAGTAGGTCAATTTAAATAATAAAAATCAAATTCAACTGAAAGAATGAATTAGACAGACATTTTTATTTAAATCTAGAGAAGTACAAATACCAGTTCATAAAGTAATCCTTTTTTGGCCTATGAGTTAATTTACGCCTCAGGATGCTATAATATAGAGCAGTAGTGGAAAAACTGAATGAAATGAAAAGTCTTTCTAACATATATATATATACACCTATCTGCTTGATAAAGATTTTACACGTAATGCACTTTCTTTAGATCCAAATGTATGCAGTCGCAAAACTATTATGTTAAGAGATTTTAACCACGTATTAAACACTGCATTAAGCACTACCAATGTCGGATTAACTACACAATTTCACCAGTGTTTTTCAGCCATAGATTTCATTTCCACAATCTTAGTAAGATGTATCATGAGAGTCCCTTATATGTTTGATGTCGTTACAGAGTCCAGTGGCCTTGGGTTGCAGATGACATAATCTAATATTTACCTTATTTTTGACACCCATTGCACACCTAACCTACCTGAAATTGGGTCTTTTTTTAATTGATTTCCCAGGATATCTTCCTTTATTCCTGCAAGGGTTTCTGGGAGTTTTTTCTTGCCTTCCAAGATGATCAAGGCTGGGGGGCTGTTAATTAAACAGGGCCTGTTAAAGCTTTATTGAGGCATTCTTTGTGTGACTTGGTGGTATACAAAATATATTATTGTTATTAATTGCTATTGTGAAGAGATGAAAAGTCTTGCATTTATGGTTCAGCATGCCTTGAATGACATTTCAGCCACAAAGAAACCCTCAAAAAGTTAATTGGAGCTGAACAGCATCTCCCTTGTCCCAAGAGCTTTGCTGGGGATTCCAAAAAGTTTTTAATTCAGTGCAAGAGAGCAGTGAATCTTCAGACTTGCAGTTATGCAGATTATGATACAAAATGAGAATGTATTGTTTCTTTATTAACTGATAAGCCTCTTGAATGGGTGTTACCACAGTATTTTAGTAAAGAACAATGTACCCAAAAGAGTTTACTGTACTTATGATGGCCATAGTGCCTCTGATAGTATGTCTGCCCTACACCCCCACCCAACAACCAATGCAAATTAGACTGATTAATTTTTGTTTTTAGGGGAGATGTTTCCAGGCTGCATTGAGACTTAGATTTTATTGTGGTCAGTTTGGACATTTAGTAGTAAACCTATGATAAGTTGCAGGAAAACTAAAAAGTACATTAAATTCTGATGTTGGTAGGATGAGCTTTTGTACTCAAACCCTAAGAAAGAATAATTCATTTTTACTGATGTTTGGTAAAGGTATTCAAATTGTTGACTTGGGAGCTTTGGAAAATGTTATCATTCTGTACTTTGCATAGGGTTGTGATTTGAGTATTAACGCATTGACTACTGGGCCATTTGTTAAAAGGAGACTGTAGGATATTTCTATGCATTCATAATAAATAATGAACTCTATCAAAACTTACAAAAAATGTAAAGAAATATATAGAAATAAATATATTAGAAGGTAACAGTTTTATTATCAACAGTAACTCTGTTAAAACTCCAATGAAAAATGTAAAGAAACTGTTAATTACTCTATTTTCACATGTAACATGATCAAAAGTCTGCAAGTGAATGATAGTCCCTGAAGCGTGGCACCACACACGGTGCAAGCTTAGAAGTACATGTGCCACAAATATAACATTTTTCTTTGCACTTTTCATGCTTGTTGCACACAACACATTTGGTAGTTGGTGAACGTTTACACTCTGTGCTGTCCTGTTAACCATGACAAGTCGGATGCTTTGTGATGAAGAAACACCTCTGGGGCAACTATCCACATCAGTACCAGAACCTGGAGGTTCCACATCATCCAACTGATTGTCACTTTCAATCATCATCATTATGATCAAAATATTCATCTCACAACAAATCTAGTTGCTTCAAAATATCAGCAGCTTTAAACTTTATCGCAATGACAAAATTATAGACTGTTTATTTATAACTAATGTTGAGCAAACCCTGTTAAATTCGCTTCACCTCAAATCCGGTGAAATCATGGAAATGTTTGCAAACTTCGCTGAGCTCCACAAACTGCCTTGAAGTCAATGGGGAAGGAGGAACTGACCTAGTTTTGAGTGAACTGTAATGGTGCAATGGTCTTTTAAGCATCCCGGAGAACTAGGGTTAAAGTTCGCCAACTATACTGGACAGATTATTGTGCCCAAATATGTGATCTGATCTGTGAGCCAGAAGTGCTAACCACTGCGCAACCCTGCCTCAAAGAATAAAAGAAACAGACGGAACTATTACTACAAGCACAAACAACTGCAAAGTTGCAATAAGTAAAAAAGATAGATTATTGCGTTCATAGAGTTCCAGTCTTGGGGCACACATTGGCTGTGCCACAAAGTGATGGTGAGGGACTGGCTTGTTCCATTGTTTGTACTTTTCTTTTTTTTTGTTACTTTTCTTTATTTTTGGTAAATAAATATCTGTAAAGTTTGTATGTTTCCTTTTTGGATAAAAGCCACAGTTTTCATGGTATCTAATCTTTGTTGGTCATTTTTGATAATTCTTGGGATTCTTTAGTTAATTTTTAAACAGATAAAGCCTACTGGGCTGAAGCATGGAGGTAGTATTTGGGGACTGGCTGTATCTGAGGTAAGCTTCTCGGGGCTGACCAGAGAAGGTTCTGGCTCGCTTTTATATTGAGTTTTGGAGGTCTTAACCTTTTTTATCCTGACAGTGACTCCCCATCACAACAGAAGTGCAAGGCATAAAATGTGGCCTCAAGGGTGTTTTGGACTGTGCGAACAGAAGAGAGAACCCATGGTTTTCTGCCTCACTCCACGCTGTCTGTGCAACGCAGCCGCAGAGAGCTTAAAGAACTCGGCACATCCCACATAAAAATGACAAGGGGTGAGCTTTCTTGAAGGCTTTTACTGGACGTACCTCGTTGTAAACTTAAATATATACAAAAGAAACATACAGGTATATACAGGTGTACAACCAAAGACAATAAAGAATGATTTACAAAGCAATACATAGAAAACACTGTACATTAAATAATAAAGCTTTAAAAGACACTTAAAAAGCGAGTGAATTCCACAGTTGAATCAAGACAAAGAGAAACGCGTAGACAGAGGTTCAAATTTCTGCGTACCACAACTAACCAGACACAGAGGTTTATATTCCCAAAAGATACGCTTTGGATGTGACCGAAACAAGAGATAAAGGGGTGCCTACGTGAGACACGTGGGGTGTGTTGTATTCGAATTATTATTATGGGACCTGTGTGCTTTACGTGAGTTTCATAGACTTTTATAGCACCACTGTGCATGTGGGACGTGACTGACTGGTATGTTAAGAAATGACAAGATGAAGGGGGAGCATAGCTCAACAAATAACAGCTAACAAGATGTAGGCCAGAACCCATGGTTTTACCAAGGATCCTTCCCTGATCTGTTTTATTTTATTTTTAGCTTGATTATTTTGTTTTTTTTGTTGTTTTTTTTTATAAAATTTATCAAGAAAGTTAAAATAGTTTATTTCTCTTGTTATTGCCTTTGTGATTTATACAGTATGTTAAGCCCAAAGGGTAGAGCACCTGATGCTGCAGCTGTATGGTCCACCCTTGGCTTATATAAAGGCTTGAGAGGCTTCAGCCTAGTGCTGAGGCATTAGCTCCTGTTTGTGTTGTTCTGACCCTTTTCTTGGATTTTCGTGAGCTGTCTCATAACTTTCCTTTTCGTGTTGATCTCTTTGTTTGGTGTTTAGTTTTTAATTCTGGTTTTGGTTATTGGTTATTGGTTAAGCTTATAACATTTTTCCCTTTGAGCCATGGAATTTATGTGTTTCCCTTTTTGAGAATTATAAGGTTGAGCTTTAATTGAGCATAAGGGCTACAAACCTGCTTTAGAGTTTCAGGGTCAGACCTGCTCTATACTTCTGTGCATTCCTTAAGTTTGGCCTAGTTTTAAGGCCTAGTTTTTGAAACAGAAGCCTTTTCTGAGTATTATGGGTTCAGCTATGACAACAAGAGACTTATCTATCTGATAAATTGTGTTTGTCATTTCATAGTAAAATAGAAAACAAAAAGAAAACTGTGGCTGATCTCACCATACCTAGAAAATAATCATAAAGCCTCTGGCACTGTTAGACAGTATATTAAAAATACAGCACACTAGTGACACTTTACAAATTACAAACTGTGCCAAAAAGTTGTGTAATCCATCATCACCTGAAATTCCTAGTCATACATTTTCACAGTCATTCATTGCCTCAAGGCAATGAAATCCAGTGATGTTAGGTGTGATGTGTTGTCCAGTTCAAAATTGTGTAATGTGATGCTGGCCTAATTGAACTCATAACTGGTAATTTAGCCCATTTAGTAACAGAAATTTATATGCTTGTTAAAACTATACATTTCCAGAGATATCTATTAGAAATATCTAGAACACATTTAAAGCATATTAGCAGGAAAAATAATTTGTTACATTTCAAACAAAAATAAATGGTAAACCAGAAAGAGAAACGAAATTCAATTTGACATAAGATAAATGCAGAGCAGCTACTGCTTAAATCAGTTCACTCTTTTTATGAACATGAAGGAGAGGCCAGGAAGATTCTAGTCTATTCAATCAAATACATAACATATTTAGAATGAAATTGCAGAAATTAACACTTCATTTGAAACAGGGAAATCCTGGAGGAAAAACTGATGTACAGAAGTCTCTGAGAAATCTTTAGAGAAGATGTATTTTCCAGGAGGACCTGAAAGCCAATGTTATGGAGGAATGGTGTAAAAACAATAATGTAAATGTCCTGGAGTGAGTGCGTCAGAGTCCAGACCTGAACCTAGTAGAGAAATTGCTGCTAGACCTGAAAAAGGCTGATCATTCATGATCCCCATGCAACCTTACAGAGCTTAAATAGCTTTGCAAAGAAGATTGGGGGAAAATGTAATTTTTCAGCAATTACAATGCTTGGTGCATAGGTTTGGGACCCTGACTTCTCAATGATATTCCGGATACACAACTGAATTAAATGGTCTGCAAAATCTATATTACAATCAGTTTTGGTTTGACTAACCTTTTGTCTCTGGTCCCCTCATTCGCTTTCTGTATTTGTTCTTTTGGACATTTTCTAAATAACCATTGTTTACTTTTTCATCATATTCTTGTTACCTATTTATTCACTCCAAACATGAGTGCATTTCTGCTCATTCTATATGTACTCTTACCTACATATATATGTGTCACCTTCATTTCATTTTTGTTACTTTATAATTGTTCCTATCTTCTTCCTTTAGCCATTTCTACTGTAACCATTTTTTATAGTTATTTTATCTACATTATTTTTATTTTATTATTTTCAGTTTTTGTTATAACTTTTTCCATTTTGTTCTTTTTGCCTGTAATAGAATGATTTTAAATTTTGTTCCACATGCTATTCTTTATTTTACAATATTAGAACATTAGAAAAATTGTGATAAGAATAGGCCTTTCAGCCCAACAATCTTGTCCATCCTATTAACCTAGATTCTCAAAAATAACAAGATTTGAAAGTCCCTAAAGTTCTACACTACTTAATAATTTATTTCACGTGTCTATGGTATGTCTGTCTTTCTAACATATATGTGAAATCTTCCCTTGACAAGTTTCAAACTCTGTCTTCTTGTGTTCTTGTTGTACAATTTACATTTACTTATTTGGCTGACCCCTTTATCCAAGGCAACTTACAATATTTATGATACATCTGGTTACATTTCTTTTCATTTTCCAATTGGGGCACAAGGTCAAGTGACTTACTCATGGTTACACAGTTTCAGTGGCAGGATTTGAACCCACAACCTCTGGGTTTGCCATCCAAAACCTTAACCACTACACCACACTGCCTGCAATTTATTCTAAATTAACAAGTGAGAACCACTGCACTAATTTTCATCATAATTTTAAATCATTCAATTATGTCACCTTCTAATTTCAGTTTGCTTAAAATTAAATGATTCAGCTCCTTCAGTCTCTCTTCTCTTATTCCTGTAATCTGCCTAGTCTATCTTTTCTGTACTGTCTCTAGTGTTGTTATGTCTTTTTTTGGAAACAAAACGCTGCTATGTCTTTATTGAGACCACAACTCTACACAGTACTCCAGGCATGGCCTCACTAGTGCATAATATAATTTATGCATAATCTGCTTTGACTTGTACTGTACACATCCTGATATAAAACTTATCATCCCATTAGCCTTCTTGATCCCATCTATACACAGTTTTAATGTAGATTTTTGGAGGGTTGCTGCTGTTTTAGGACACAGTGTTCATGGCTGTGGCCATATTGTTTACAGTCATTATTTCTGTTGCCTGACATGTGACACAAAGATCACATTATGTATGTATTGTGCCACTGTGACCCACCTGATAGTGATAGTGGGTCAAAGTAGCTTGTTTTCTTGACAACTGATTAATAATCACATACAGTTTTCTGAAAGCAGTTTCTCCATCAATACGGTAATTTTTTACATTTTCTTCAAATTATATGTAGTTATCTTATAAGGTATATAAAGTAGAAAAAACATGTATTCCTTACTTTTAATAACTCACAGTGAACTTATCAATAGTAGCCAATAATATTTTAAATATAAAACTTTCTGTTTGATTTAACTGAATACACTACCATATTATGCTAACAGATATAGAAGTGAGTCACTACAAAGTGCTGATTTGAAAGACAGGACAAAATTTTTCCGGTTAAACAAAATAAATTGCAAAATTGAGAAAATGTGAAATACATTCCATTTTAATCATTTTATCGAATGTTTAATTAAACATTCTCTTATAAAGGAAAACATTGAGCTTTTCTATCTATTTTTATATGGCCAAATTTGTGCAGCTGTTAAAGGAGACAATAATCACAGTTACTAAAAGCTTATAGATTGGTAAAAAGCAAACTTTGTTTCCTGTATGCGAGATGGTAATCGTTTAGGTCAAGTGAAATATTATCCTGAATAGAATACTCAATAATATATAATACTGAATAAAGATTAGTCTACTGTAGTCCACATTTACAGAGTTTTTTTCTGTTTAAGAGTCATTCAATACTATTTTTATGCATACTACCTGAACAGTAATTTACAGTCTTCCACAACCTCTTGATGATGTAAATTGTTTTCTTCTTGAGCTCTTAACAGGGAACACAAGGTTCTTGGTTAAGGAGTCAATTAGTTATATCTGACAGCAGACACAGTATTGCTTACAATAAATATGCATTGCATTCCCTATATCAGTGAAGCACCATGTCGCAAAAGGTGGCATGTTATGATTTCAATAAATAAAAACCTCCACTAACAGCTATGATTTCAGTTTTGACTGTATATGCAATGTAGTAAATAGATGTTATTTAAATATAGCGCTTAAGGGTTACCTTATTTCAGACACTTTTCTTTTTCTCGGAAGTCACACAAACATTTCAAAATATCATGATCATTTTCTCACATTGAAAAATGTATATTTTTGAGATTAAGGTGCAATTTTTAAGTTGGTCAAATTGTTAACTATTTTGTGGATATTATACATTTCATTGACATAACTTTATCCTTAATGGGTGTGGAGGTCTTTCCATATCTACTTTCATTGCATGCAGACCAAGGGGGTGGCCAATGGTGTCAGATCCTCCTTCAGAATGTGGTGAGAAAGTAGGTGTAGAGGTGTGAAATGTATGACTATATTTCAGTTATGTATGGCACACTGCATGTCTGAGACTACAGGGATCATAATGCACAAATGCATAACTTACATATGGGAAAAATTAGAAGCATGGGGACATTCTTATTATGTGTTTGTATTTATACATTTTCAAAAATTGTTCCTAATGAAATTTACAGCAGTAAATGATTTTTTCAAAGCCAGCTAGATAGAAGGCTAAAAGATCTGCATAACACACACATGCACACACATACACAAAACTATCATTTTTATTTAAATTAAAAATGTAAAAAAGTGAGTAGGAGTTAAAACTTTATAAGAAAGTAATTTTTATGCTTTGCATTACGAAGACTGTATTTTGACTTTTCTCAACACTTTCAATAAATCCATTTAAAAAATTCGTAGACCCTAGCTTGAGTTCAAACAGCCTTTAAAAATAAAGAGGTTCCTCTTCTCTGTGCTTTAACACATTTTGTGCCCACTTAGTTCACGACCAAGTCTGAGTACAATTTATTCAGTTTGAATGTATTTTTAAAAATCCCATATTTTTTGAATAAACTAGGGGGCTATGCCCCCTGTTCGCTTCGCTAACCAACCCCCAGGTTGTGATGTCATGTGTTGGGTGTAACAGTGGACTTATTGATAGTGGTGCACTGTCATAGCAGATGTTTTCCCCGTGAAGGAATGCCTGGGTGCATGATTAAGTTTGACAATTCTTATTTTTTTTCAGTTTTAATTTTTACATTTTTGGCTGCTTTGTTTGTGATCTTGTGCATTGATGCTTGATATCCTGAGCACATTATTTATTTTGTTTTTGTCCTTAATTTTGGTATGTGACATGTTTCTGTGCTCAATCGAAGCTAGGTGGATAGGAAGGCAGTCCAGCGTCAAAGGCGGGAAGCAAAAGATGCATTCTGACCCACTTTTTAATTTAATCTTGCAGTATCTTAATTTTAATCAAGCTTCTGGAGGTCTCAATGAATATCAAGTGATCTTTCTGCTTTAGCCAAATGACAAAAATGTTAACTGTGCTGTCATTTCAGTCCTACTGAATGTTAAAAATAATATTCCAGTTCACTCCTAATAAGACACATGAGTGTTGTGTGCTTCAATGAATAAAAGGTTGGAATAAATCTCAAACAAACATGCCATATGATTAATGCATATTTTTGGAGGCTAAATATTTCAGTTTTATGAGAAATTCTGATATGTACGAAAATTTAGCAAAATATTTATTTGCTTTGTAAGTATGGTTGGATGTATGAATTTGCATTTGCAAGATATAAAATATTCTTCCCAGTATTTTCACATGAATAAGTTATTTTTTTTAAACCACCATTCATGATTAAAATCCTGCTCAACTTTTTCTTGGCTCTAGAAGTGATTAATCACTGAGCATTATATGTTAACATGGACAGCAATTAATCAAAGATGCAGCCATCTATTGAGTATAATACATTAGGTGGTCGTTAATATTTAATTAGGAGAAAGGTCAGACAAAAGAAAGAGTAGCAGATGAAATTAACTGAAAGGAAATAAGTCCGGAAATCAGCAATGTTAGTAAACCTTGTAGTCCCAAAGATAAATGAAATACTGAATTTGCTGTGTACACTGTTGCATACCAATTATCTCCATTCTCTTTGGAATATTTCAGTCTTGTCATTTCATTAAGAAATAATTACATTCACAACGTAAAGGGTATGAAATACTCCTTTCTGTGACAAGTTCTTTGCATTGGTTGGAAATAATTGATGTGATATTTAGTACAAACGACAGATTAATTTAGAAGAGAGTGGCAAAAGCCGACTTTTAAACTAATAGTATGCTTGGTATTTCAAACACCTGATAGCCAACTAAAGCTAGCACACTCTATTCTACAGGTTACAGATTAGTATGTTAATTACTAAACTGTTTATAGGCAATTCAAAAAAAAATAGGTAATTCCAATTTTGCACAGTTTTATAAGAGTCTAGGACTAGACATAAATACACATATCACTGCAGCATGTGTGACAGTGTCCTGAGCATTCAAAAGATGTAATAGTGAGCAACTAGCAACAGTACCTACTTTTCGGTGCACAAAGTTTTAGAAGTTGTCGTTAAAGAAAAAGCAAGTGCAGGTACAGTATGCTAGGGAATGGGGTAGGCTGTACCTGGGCACATATAGTTAACTAGAAACCCATTACTGCATATGTCTGCTGCAAATGGGCTACCAGTGAGTGTTCAGCTGAACTAGTGATTTTATAATAAAGACCTTCATAAAATAACCCAGGACCTCAGTGTATACGTTGCATGACAGATAAAAATGGGGTCTACAGGTACAGTTGTGCAGTAGACAAGAATGGAATATGTACAAACAAAGCAGAAAAAGGAACCAGCATTGTTAAGACAGGTTATACATGAGTACCAGAAGTCTGATTTGCTTCTTTGGATATTCTTTGTATAGCTACCATCGCTCACCCACTTGGTGAAATAGATACACAAAACAGTAACCTTTCTTGGACTTGGTCTCCTTTTAAATCTGAAATATTACAGGGTTAGGCAGCAAATATTCCAACAGGGTGGAACATGACACTTGACACTATTAAATATAGTTTAATTTATTGCTTTGTAAATTTTTTTTTTTGCATGTACAAAATATGCTTTTTATTTGGAATTGTTGTGGCAGTGATTCACTTTACAGCTGTTTTTTTTTGCTTATGACTGCTAATGTTCTGCATTGCATTTATGATTTTCAGCTTAAACTGGAGGTTTTCTGGCCATTTGCACGCATATGCTGCATAAATATTCAAAAGGCTTAGCCTCAATTTATATTATACAGATAGCGTAAGCAACGACTGCCTATTGCTACTCTGTCTTCAAGATGAATGAAAATCATTACACTTGAAGCAGTCAGCAAGGTTTAGGAGTTCTATGGTTGTAATCTCCAAAGAGGAAGGAAGGAAGAAAGAGAGAGAAAGACAGAAAGAAAGAAAATGCAGGCAGTAAACTTATGTTTGATTTATTTTATTCTTTGCAAGGAATTCAAATCATTGTGTTTTAATGAGCCAGTGAAAAGGCAGCTCTCCCTCATGTTTGATAGCTCAAAGTAGAACTTTTGCTTGTTAATGACAAATATGTTTATGGAGCAGAATCATCTGTGTAGGTATGTTGCATAATACATGATTATAGAGAATTAAGTGTCCAAATGAACTTAATTACTAAAGGCAAATGAAATTTCATAGCATTTTGAAAGAGTGATGCAAGAAAAAGAAGAAAAGTTAAGAAAGCAAACAAAAATAAGGAACTGTTAGGGCTATTGTTAAACAATTCTGGTGTCTTGTATTTGAAAAAATAAGCTGACACCTACTTTATTCTGTCACAATGCTGATCACATTTTTGTTTTGCGTATCAAAAATCAACTGTTCTTTAAGCCTTATCCTTTTCTTAATCGTGAATCATGTTCTATCACCCTGCTTTTATTTCTCCATATATATTAAACCATGATTGAAGCAGCAACATTCACTTTTCCTCATACATCTAACAAATGTTAAGTATGTTTTTCCAATTATGTTGTAATTATTAGTTCTAAATAAGCTCTGTACAGGTGCGTGTACATGAGCATGTGTACTGTATGTTAATTGACTCTGTGGATTTAGTAGATCTAAGAATGTAATGCTAATTAACCCAACTACTTCTTGTTGTTGTTGAAGTAGTAGTAGTAATAGTAAAACAGACATGTTTGTCCTGACCTGCACCCTTCTCACATTGCAGGCTCAAAAGCTTTAATCAGGAAAGGTTGTGTTTGGAATATTTATAACTTAAGTAAACAAGTTACTATACTTGTGAAAGTGAATACATATTCAAATAGAACTTGTGAAACTGAATGTACAGTATGTTCAAATTCATACGGATAGTAAAGAATTCAAGTATTCCTACCAAGGCAATAATGGCATTAGACACAACACTACATTTTAAATTGCATTGACTTTTTTCCAGTCAAAGCATAATTGGTTCCTAGGAGGAGACAATTTTATTTTATTTACCTTTTTTCACAGGTTACTGCAGATATGGACCTAGATCTACAGTGCATATCAGGAATGTTAAGAAAAAGATAAGGCCTCTGGAGACATTCATCACGCTTTTTGAGAATGCACTGCTGATATTCCAAAGGAAAGATTAAACATGCAAATTGGAAAATCCATGAACACTTGTTTGTTCTGTCAACACAACACTGAGATAAATATCTCACTTTACCCTTAATCAATTTGGAGACTGTGATATTACGTATCTCATGTGGTAAGTGGCCATTAATAAAAGAGTGCAGATGGCATGGACATGCAAATGGATAAAGAGCTGGCGATCACAAGTATAATAAAAGATGTCTAAAATGAGAATGCTGTTCATCAGGCATTAGGTAAAACTAACCTATAGATGATAGATTGGGATTCCAGAACAATGCATTTTAAAAATAGAATACAACTACTTGATTTGTTTTTGATACACATTTAACTCCAGAGATTTATTTCAGGGGCTAACATAAAATTGTGAGGGAAAAGCATCAGTGTTACTGTTCTTTATAGTCTGATCAGATAAAATAACAAGCTTGGGGGGACTGAGGGAGAAAACTGACTTGGCTGTTGATGGTTTAGAGATTTAAAATTATGTAGTCCTACAACCCAAAATTAACTGTGAATAAGTTATTTAACAATAAAACATAAAGTAAACTGTCTAAGGGAAAGGAATATGTGGGAGGCAGCTGAATTGTGACTGAAAGAGATCATTTCTAGGCAGTAGGCCCAATGCACTATATTATGTAGGTCAAATAGCCACAGTATGCTTTGGGCTTCCACAGACTTATTTTTTGTCATTAAGTGTGTATTGGGTTGTAAAAGGTTGATGGGCCCAGCTTTATGCACAGGGGTAAAACTAAGTTTTCGTATCTAAATATGACAAGCACTTTGTAAATGAAACACAAAAATGTGCACTCATCTATCCCACCATCTCCAGAGGAGGAGGAGGAGACCCAGAACTCATCAATAGCTTTTTAAGTTTTGTTTTCTGTTCTTATGTTTTCCATTAATATATGGTTTCAGCTGTACACATATATTCACACACTTATATAAAGTTATATCAATAAAACAAGTAATTCAAGCTTGTTTATACACTAAACTGAGTAATTCATGCATACATAGGGGAGCAAAATTAGTAGAAACAAACACCATATGTAGATATTATAATAATTTGATGTTTAATGTGCTATATTTCTTGGTTGAATGACTGGTAGAACATTTTGTAAAAAAATAGTATATGTGTACATTTGTTATAAATAAATATACATTATAAAGCTTTAGATGTGCTTAAGCAATGCACATATTTATTGAAAGGAAATTGTTAAATTATTACAATTGTTACTGTAAATTTAAAATGGCAAGAGCTTAAGCACAATAACTCAATCTGGCTTATACAATATAAAATAAAATTGCATGTAATATCTTCAAATTTGGAAAAAAACCACTCTGTATTTAAATATATTCCCTTTATATCTGAGATTGTAATTGCACAGGTCAGCCAACACCTGCTCCATAACTTTATCAACAAGCCTGACATACAAACGAGACAATTTCCTGTGGATAAAAATATTCCTTTCAATAAATAATGGGAATGCAGGAGGATACAAATATCTTAATTGGACAATTTGTCTGCCAGTGCTAAGGGAATCAGTATGTAATTAGTTTTTGTTTCCTGAAGCCTTCTACATCTCCAGTATTGCTTCTTATCCCACAAACTGAAGGTAATAACATATACACTTGTCCCTCAGGATATTTGCAGGAATGGTTCTACAAAGGTTCTACATATCTAATAGAGACAATTCATTTTTCTATGAATTTCTTGTATTGAAACCGAAGTATTAATATATTGTGTAATTTTCTCCAATGTGATTAACATTGGGAAACAGTGAAACTAAAGTGAACCAAGTTGAGCACACACATATATAATAATTATAATAAACGTGTGTTGGACTTTAAAATGATGTCCATCTGTCTGTGTCCGAGGCTTGTTCCACAATATATATAATATAGTATGCATAAGGCATCATGTTTGCATTAAGGAAATAAAGACACTCTCTGTTATGGTTTTAGAGTGGCACATTGGCATAGCAGTTAGTATTTGTAATTTCTGTGTGAATTTTGCACAGTTTCTTATTGACCACCTGAATTTTCCCTAGGTGCTCTGTTTTTTTGGGTATGCCTTAAATGACAATGTATGCATGAACAGTGTTAATGATTAATGGACATATCCTATAAAGGGCTGACATGTATGTTGACTTATACAATATGGAGAAATTAATTGTCACATTCCATACATTTATTTCAAATTAATCTTTTCATCTGAAATGTGAATTACATCTGAATTACTTTTGAGCAGAAACAGCAAATTGTACATATGAATGTACTCCTAGCCCCATGCACAATGTGACAGTAAAAGTAATTTATAAGTTTTTATTTTCATTGGTGTATTTGTTTATTAACTTTGTTGACATAAACCAAATTTTTTTTTATAAGTTACTTGCATCCATTTATTTGATGTAGAACACACACACAGTATTATAGTGAGTGCTGGACTCTGGTTATTTTAGGAAAGGTTTGTAGACAATTACTGTAAGGCTGTGGTGTTATGGCAGATGTCAGATCAGACAGAGAGAGTAATTGTAAGTTCGTTGCAAGAATTCTGTACAAGTACAGGCATCACCCATCACACATTTTCTAAAAGTACATGCTGTCACCTCAAAGTCTCATATCTCTTCTGTGAAACAAGATCAAGGTATATTGGTGTTAGAATTTAAATGATGCATAACAATAAAACATGGCACTTATTTTCTTTAGTTTAGACAGCTACTTAGTAATGTCTGTAACATATTATGCGCAGCATTTGAAGTTACAAACTGCTCGTACGTAGCAGTTGAATAAAAATATTATGATGTTCTGCCTTTCATTAAAATAGTTCAGGAATAGATGTAGCTTTACAACCATATTTTTTCAAACATTGGCTCTAATACAATGCATGGTTGTACTTGCTTAGTAAAATCACATGGCCTTAAATGGGAGAATTTAACAATTTTTAAGACTTGGGATTTCAAGCAAAACCTTTTATGTTTATTATGTTTTCCTTCTTGATGTCAGGTTTTTACTTTGTTGACTCATTCATTAAATAAGAGTATAAAATACTAGATTGCTGTTTAATGCTTCATTTAGGTATTTTACTGCCTGGCTTCCATACAGTTTAGTAAACACTAAACCTCTTTTTGTGTAGAAGATCGGGAGTTCATAACAATTAACAGATGGGTTTATTAATAAGCATAACCCATTCAAATGAGAACTCTCTTGACATCCAGACTCCATTTTCTTAATAACTTGTGTTTGTATTATGTATTTGTACATAAAAATTAAAAATCTAATTTTAAAAGACTAGTTCTGTTTTATGGACACTTCAACTAGGGTCACCAGATTTAATATGTTAGCGAACAGTTAAATTTCATTCTTAGCAAGTCATTAAACCTGTTGTCAAACATGTGTACATGGGAGCTGTATATAAAAGCCAGATCGAATGTTATTTACCTATTTACCTTGATTTATTTACTAATTTTCTACAGCGTAAAGTCAGAAGTAGACTGCAGAGCTTCCTGTGTTTGATCGACACGGGCATGCTCAAAAAATACATGTGTAATGCCATGAAAGTGTATGCTGACACTTCAGTACTCAAGCAATGGTACAAGAATGCAGTCAGACTTCTTTTCTGGGCACATGCACCGTCCAGATCTAAACACTAGCATGGAGAGTTGTTCGCGTACTGAAGAGTCTATAGCTGCAGGTGGAAGCTGCTATCGCTGTACTTTGTATATAAAAGCCAGATCGAATGTTATTTTCCTTGATTTATATACTTATCTTCTTACAGCGTAAAGTCACAGGTAGACTGTAGAACTTCCCATGTACATATACAAAGTACAGAGACAGCAAAAGTGCGACATGCATTCTTTTCTCTGATGTAGAACCCTCGTCATCATCTGAGTTCACCTCTGTTATAGTACGTCTTTATGTGAAAACAGCAGTGTCACATCGGGGGGAGCATGTACGTGACTGGGAACATAAAACTGAATTAAAAAAAAAACAATGCTAGCCTTTACAAGTACCATAAATTTACACCGGCTGTTATAGACTCAAATTGAATATATGTTTTTATTGCTAAAATAGTAAGAATAAGAGCAGCTCACTTCTCAAAACGGAGGCGTCTGGAAATCGAACCCCGAACGTCTTATTTACAAGTCAGCAGTTCTAACTGCTGCACCACCAAAGCAGTCATATTAAGATAGATAGATAGATAGATAGATAGATAGATAGATAGATAGATAGATAGATAGATAGATAGATAGATAGATAGATAGATAGATAGATACTTTATTAATCCCAATGGGAAATTCACATTCTCCAGCAGCAGCATACTGATACAATAAATAATATTAAATTAAAGAAAGATAATAATGCAGGTGAAAAACAGACAATAACTTTGTATAATGTTAAATGTTAACGTTTACCCCCCCGGGTGGAATTGAAGAGTCGCATAGTTTGGGGGAAGAACGATCTCCTCAATCTGTCTGTGGAGCAGGACAGTGACAGCAGTCTGTCACTGAAGCTGCTCTTCTGTCTGGAGATGATACTATTTAGTGGATGTAGTGGATTCTCCATAATTGATAGGAGCCTGCTGTGCGCCCTTCGCTCTGCCACAGATGTTAAACTGTCCAGCTCCATGCCAACAATAGAGCCTGCCTTCCTCACCAGTTTGTCCAGGCGTGAGGCGTCTTTCCTCTTAATGCTGCCTCCCCAGCACACCACTGCGTAGAAGAGGGCGCTTGCCACAACTGTCTAATAGGACATCTGCAGCATCTTATTGCAGATGTTGAAGGACGCCAGCCTTCTAAGGAAGTATGCTCGGCTCTGTCCTTTCTTGCACAGCGCATCAGTATTGGCAGTCCAGTCTAATTTATCATCCAGCTGCACTCCCAGATATTTATAGGTCTGCACCATCTGCACACAGTCACCTTTGATGATCACGGGGTCTATGAGGGGTTTAGGCCTCCTAAATTCCACCACCAGCTCCGTGGTTTTGCTGGTGTTCAGTTGTAGGTGGTTTGAGTCGCACCATTTAACAAAGTCATTGATTAGGTCCCTATACTCATCCTCCAGCCCATTCCTGATGCAGCCCACGATAGCAGTGTCATCAGCGAACTTTTGCACATGGCAGGACTCCGAGTTGTATTGGAAGTCCGATGTATATAGGCTGAACAGGACAGGAGAAAGTACAGTCCCTTTTGGCGCTCCTGTGCTGCTGACCACAATGTCAGACCTGCAGTTCCCAAGACGCACATACTGAGGTCTGTCTTTAAGATAGTCCACGATCCATGCCACTAGGTATGAATCTAATCCCAAGATGTGTCAATGTCACACCCTAACATAGATTATTTTTCATCAGTTATATTCTTGAATAAAAGTGCACTTCTTTTGTTATTATACTTGTACCTTTTGTGAAAGTGTTCATTTGATATTTGGACTTCAGGCTTCACACATTATATGCTTCATCTGTACATTTAGTCAATTATTACTAAAACATGAAAAACGTTTCTGTTTTAACAATGTGTTTACATAGATTGTTGTAGACATGGAACACACATGAAATGCATGTGTTCCAAATAACGATACAGTATTTACTCTATACAACTCTAAGCAACTGACATGCAGGTAAACAGACTTGAGCTGATAAAATGTTGTGCGGTGGTGGGGGGATGTGATAGCAGGCTGCTTGCTGCTTATCGACACCATTACAAGACAAAAGACGCTGACAGAGAGGTGCGAAGGGATTTAAGGTGGGATGGATTTACGAGTTTTTACGTGGGCTTTGGTAATTCTAGTGTTAAAACCCAGACCACTTCCTATGTTTCCTCAGTTCTATGCTGGAGTCAATTCTGTACACATCTGTGCAACCTATCTTGCCTTTTGCCGCCAGGGCTCTAGTATGTGGGTGGCTGCCCCAAACCTTTTTTCTGTGTGTCAAGACTATTTATTTCATACTGTCTAAGGTCTAGTTTTATCAATGTGCATTTCTGTAAACACAGAGTTCACATAATAGGTATTTTATTACAGAGTCCATACTACACACTTTTATGCACAGAATGAATAATTATTCTTAATGTGACAGCAAGGCAAAACGTTGTGCAATACATCACTTGTACATAAGGTTTATCTGTATTAATTATTCAAATATTCTAAAGGCTAAGGTTAACCTTTTGGTTTTAAATTTGATCTTCCAGTTTAGTGTGAATGAAAAATAAAGATTAATGATGGATACACAGGAAAATAGCAAGTAGCCAATCAACTGGATTATAGGTATATAAATGAAGTATAGTACCAGTTTTGTAGTTTTGGTATAGTTTATTTAAACTTGCTGAGCAATACTGTAAATGTAGCTGTTAATACGAGAGGTTGTTGTCATATTTCATTTTAAATCAGAGGTTCCCAACCTGAGGTGCCTTTTGTATTGTAGGGGTTGCAACAAAGAAAAGGCTGTGTTGTAATTCACTAAAATTGAGTGAGGTGCATTGTCGGACTTTATTATGGTACAATTGGTGTCTTGAAGTGTGTTGTCATTTGTAGGTCATTTATTAGTTAATGCTCCTGTTCTGTGATATGAAAGAAGTAAGTATTGCATGTACAATTGTCACCTGTGAATGAGCCACAGAAATGTGCCTTCTTGTGGTATTCTTGTTTTGTGCAGAGCTTTAATAAAGGCTAATAAGTTTTTTTTTTAAAGAAAGAAATTTGGACCTTACAATGATCCGTAGAGAAAGGTGAGGTCTAGTATTGATTTCCGTGCAAGCTCTGATTGTGAAATATCAATGATTTCAAGGCTTGATTGACTTTTTCCCTGGGGGGGGGGGGGGGGGGGGTTGGGACAATGGGGATTGGATTGGATGCTTACACTCAGACAACCTCTCCTACTGGCAGTCTTGGCAGTAGTACAACAATTTTAACTGTGCGTTGCAACAGTTTTTGAACCACAGTCCAGGTATTATCAGGGAGGCAAAGATTGTTGATTGTGTTTTATTGCTTAGTGGCAGGCTGGCACCCATTGCTTCATGGGGGCCTCCAATCATCCAACAACCTTGATTGCTGATCATATGTCATTTAATCCTGGTGCTTGATGCCCCAATCCTCAAATTGTCTAAGGACACATTTACCACATTATTGAGTTTTCTAAAGGTAAATTGCTCAGTGTATAATTAAATTTTATGCACTGAGTTAGAAGTGTTTTTTCTGAGTTCAATTTGTTCACCCACAGTACTGTATGTGATTCAATTTGTGGTTCAATAATTAGAAACTTGACCTCTTTATCTTAAAATGTGTATTACTTTTGTAGGGGGTGTGAACATAAACCAAATATCTTGTGGGGCATAGAAAAGGTTGGGAAACACTGCTCTAAATAGAAATGTGAAATCTGAGGTTTTGCTTTTCACATACTTCTTTCTGTGAAAGAAATTGAGGTGTGAAATTATTTTTAAGTAATTAACATAGATCTGACAAGATAAAAAGTTTATAACTTTAATATATCATCTGATATTTAATTATAGTCCATTTAAGCAGCTTCGTTTTCAAAAAATGAAACAATTACTTGGAGCAGCAGATTATCTGAAAATCTATCAAAGTGTCCCAGAATTTGTTCATAATAAATCACAACTAATCTTGAGTTTATTATATTTTGGCCATCTTGTACAAAATACATTTTAGAAACTGCAAGATCATACGCAGCCAGTTCAGGAATGCTGTACTTAGATGAAGCAGTTAGGAGAGTGCAGCACCCAATGGAATGCCTGAATACAAGTTATTTCATGATGTGAGCACCAGGTGGAACAGCTCCTTCCACATGACTGAAAGTTTATTGAAGCAGAGATGACTTGTGGCTGCAGTCCTGTCAGATCTTTGTGGAACTTGGTGTACTCAAATATATACTGAGCTAAAGCTTGAGCAGTGGAGCAAAGAGAAAGAAATGAAACGTGTAGTGGAACGTTTCCAAATCCCAGAGAAATATGTTTAACTTTCTATGTAGTTCCTTTATTACTGAGGAATATAATTACTGTACATTAATAGGAGTTGTTTTCTATGAAATGACTATTTAGCTCAATAAACAATACTGGGATAGTTTTTTTTTTCATATTAACTTAAATTGATACGGTAATAATAATATTGATGAATAGCAGTTGGTTGGAATTGTTTTTTCATGAATGAGAAGGTTTAATAGCTCCAAAGATCATTTAGGGTTATTACCATATGCTGACAATTGCATCCCATATTACTGAAAATTCTGAAAACATCAAGTTGCTAGTTAATACTATTTAATCGTCATAATCTCCATAGTTAAAAATGTGAAACTGGGTTATGTTCTTATTAAGAATAACATGATGCTAGCTTTACAAGTTCCTTTATTTATTACTACTGTATATTGAGCGCAGCAAGTTCCTTTATTTTTTGCTATGCTGAATATAGCAGACTGGTGTGTTTTTAATTTAGTGCAGCTAGTAGCCCACATTCATTTACCGTACAGATGTGGGAAATTCATAGCAGGTATGAAGGGTAAGCTCTGTTTATGTAAATGTTTTAATAAGTGAGGCAGTTTACTTCCAGTGCTCAATATTGCAATATAATAACATATTAACATTGGCAGAGTTTAATGGGTGACCAGTGGGGCTTGGCCTGCCCATGGATGTACTGTATTATTGGTACTATGTTATTAGAATAAGTCTCAAACAAAGGGTATTTTTCCCTCAATCCTTTTAAGGCCTCAGTTAATGTAAACATGTTAATAATTCATGCATACACTGCATGGTCATGCAATGGGTAGTGCTGCTGCCTCGTAGTAAGGAGTCTGGGCATCAGAACCCAGGTGCTTCCAGCGTGTAGTTTACATATGGGTCTGCGTGAGTTTACTCGGGTTTCCTACCATAGTCCAAGTACATGCAGATTAGGTGAATTGATGATGCTAAACTGGTCCTAGTGTATGTGCGAGTGTTCACCCCACAATGGACTTGTTCCTGCCTGCATCCTTTGATTGCCAGGATTGGCTCCAGTTGCCCCCTGCCCCCTGTCTTGCATGTTTAATATAATAACATGCCAAAAGCTGTTCTTGTTGGCAAAACAGACCTTCAGTAGTCAGCACAAGCGATGGAACAGCAGCAGAGCTTCGCTCTGTATGTGCCTCCTATACAGACAGTGGTGTGGTGGTCTGAGCAAATCTTAATGACACATCGTACTCACCCTTGTGGAAAAATATTTAAAAAAACAAAAAAAAGTGATACAGTATCTGTCTCTTTGAAGGAGCAAATAACTAATTGAAATTGCTCCAGTCTTCAAATCAGTTAACCAAGTCCCTGAATGCCTAAATTTTCTAACTTGTTAAAATAAGAAAGTGCTTATTTTGTCACAATTTTAACAAGTACACAAACAAACTTAAAAAAGCAATGTTTTCTGTCATTTAAATATCATTAATGGTATTTGTGTACTTTTTCAGAATTACAAAGTTTTAAATCTGTTAATGTACAGTGAGACTTCATATTGTATATTATTTTACAAACAATTTGACATGGAATATGGTATACAAAAATATTTAACAGTACAGTTTATGGTTCATCACCTTTGCATATTAATAAAGTAATGGAGAAAATGTATGAGAAACTAAATGAAAAAACATTAAAATGAAATTAAATCTATTTAAACAAGAAACTGAATGGCCAAGTATCTTTTTCATTAATGTGAATTTTAAGGAAGGTATTTGGCTTCTTGGTTTTCTTGAACCTTATGATAATTTTGACACTGAATATTATCTAATCTTCTTCCATATCCTAAATAAAAAGAGTACCTGGTTGGACTAATAGAGCTGATATTAATACTTATTTCTAATTTCTTACATTAACAAAGTTATCCAAATTTCATCCCCCTTTAATCAACATTTTAAGTTATTTTTTAACTGGTATTACTTTTAACTGCAGATGTTATAGCCAAACACTTCCTAGAATTGTTGTCTGCATTTTCACATCTGCATGGTGGGATGTTGGCTCTGACCAAATCCCAGTGGTATGCAGGATTACAGTCATGAGGAGTTTTCAGGAGATGGTCTTTAATTTTCTACAGTTGTAAGATGGAATAGATATTGTTACATTCAGAGGATCTGTAAATCACAAATTTTTACTGCTGCTGGAGATCATAACCACAGGAGACGGGAAGTGTGCCAGAATGCAATCAGGAAACTGTCTGCTCCAGTTTTATACAGTTCTGTGTCAAATGTGTTTTCTGGGTGACATACAAGGTTATGGTTAAACTAGAAATGCTGACCATACATATTTCAGTGATAAACCTATAAAGAGCAATGAAATGCTGATTATACTAGTACCTATATATGCAGTTTAACATACTTTCATCTGTCAAGGAAGATCAGGAACAAACTAATGCCTTGTCAGAGCAATGTATTTGTATTTGCATATCCTATCCTTCAGAGATTTAACCACATATTTTAATATTGAAAGAAAAATTGCACAGCTCACTCCTTTATTATCTGAAGATTATTTTAGCTTGAACTGCTCATTTTGGGGCCTGCCACATCATTTGTTTGGAATTTGAGTATGAACTTTCTTGTGGCCATTACCTTACATCACATATTTTAATAAAAATGATCTAACATCCTGTGTTCCAGGATTAGTTATTTAATACTAACACTAAATTAATTAATCCTTTTCATATGTAGGGTTCACTACAACATATTTTCAAACCCACTTAATCCAATTCAGGGCTGCGTGGACTGGAGTCTAAGCTAGCAGCACTGAGTACAATGCAGGAAATAGTCCTAGACAGGGTGCCAGTAAACTGAAGGGCCTGTTAATGTAGAACCACACAGTACTCTCACACAAATGCTAATCTGGAATTGACCGTTAATCTAACTTGCATGTATTTGGGGATGTGGAAAGGAGACTGGAGAACCTGGAGGAAAATCCATGCAGAAATGTAGCTGTTTACATATTGTAGAAGATCCAAAATTGACCCCATTTTATGACTAATACTGTGATGGATGTAGCAGCGAATGCTGCATATATCTTGACAATATATATATTGTGATAGATGGCTGGCAACTCAACCCAGCCGGGACGTCCTGAGGATAGAAGGATGGGGAAAGGTAGCAGCTTTTGGACACTGCCTCCCCCAAAATGCTAGACGACAGCTCCCCTGGGATATAACGGTGCCCCGGATTCCCACTGGGCGTCCTGGGACTTGGAATTTGTTTTCTCAGCCCTGTTGGGTACCATGGGTGCCGCCAGGAGGAGCTGTAACAGGACCAAAGGAGCCATGCCTCATTCATAGAAGTCTTTAGGACGGGAGCTCCGATGTACTTCCAGACTGAAGAAAGCTCAAACCCTCCATCTGACCCAAAAGTTCTGGCAAGTCAAGTGAAAGGAAGAACGGAAGCACTTCCGGGTCAAGGACTATATAAAGGACTGTTAGGAACCCAGCAAGCGAGCCGGAGTCGGAAGGAGTAGGACAGAGCTTGCTGGGAGGTGCAGAGGAGAGAACTGTAGTGATTTATTATTGATTTTCTTGTGTTTATTGGTGGCTGTGGTGCTGAAGGAGCACTACTTAAAGATGAAAAATATTAAATATCTTTTTAGTGCTTTTACCCTATGTCTGCTTGTTTGACTATTGGGTTTAAAGGGGTGACAGCGACCCCTAGCGTTCTTACAATATATATATATATATATATATATATATATATACTATATATATATATATATATATATATATATATATATATATATATATATATATATATATATATATATATATATATATATATATATATATATATATATATATATATATACACAGTATACATAGAGTTTCTCAAATGTTTTAACTTTCATTATCACAACAAAGTCTGACAACATCTGGAAAAATATATCTTTAAAGCTATGGGGCTATGGGTTTCCAGAGTGACATAGTTCTGAAGCAAAGAAGATATGGCACAAAAAACGATATTGCCAAGAGTGGTCATCCTGCTTAAATCAGACTTGTATTAAGAGGGAACTATAAAAAAAATCTACCTATCCAGTCACAATGACCTCCAGAATATCTATACAACTCCTCTCCTCACTTGGCTGAACTGAAGTTCATGTTCCTAATTCCTCTTTAAAAAAATATGGTGTGATTTCAGTTTGGACTGGGAAGATAAGAGGAAAAACAACTGCTCTTGATATTCCTCTAAGTCTGTCTAAAAGCATCTGGACCATCTGGAGCAAATGTGGAAGTTTGTTCAGTGTAAATATAACAAAATATGAAACATTTGCCTGGGTGTATGTTTTATTAAAACCAAACACTGCATTCCAAAATAAAAAAAATTATATCATATGTTGGACACAGTGTTATTGATAGTGTCATGATTAACAGACATGCCCTGCCTGGGTGAATAGCCATTACTGAAGGAAACATGAAGTCAGCGTGTATCAGGACAATCTTATAGAAAAATAACAGGCTAGTCCAGGACAAAATCCTGCAGTGCTACTGAGCACAAGCATTTTGCTGTAGAAAAAGTGGACAAAAAACATTTAAAGCAATGTGAAGGAATGATCAACAGAAAGAGTCTGCAGTTTTTGTTACTGTTTCATTCAGAGGTATTGTTTTTTAGATAACCTTATTTATCACATACTTTTTAATTGTTAATTAATTGTTCACTTTTTGTCCATTTGCTTGAAAATCTGGTATTATTCAAAGTCATAAATATGTAACGATTTATGAATGTTTGATAATTAAAGCTTTAGACCTTTTCATGGGCTTAAAAATTTTGATTCAGTAAAACTTCACCTTGGCAACTGTAAACTCACTGCTTGAGATACCCGTGTGGTAGGAGCATGCATGTTACTGATAAATATTAATTATTTTAATTGTTTATTCATAAACTAGGTGTTCAGTTAAGGCTGAAATTCTGCAGTTGTCCACTATTTGGCTAAATTTTACAAACACTTTGACAGACGTACAAGTTATCTGTACAGGTTTAAATACTACTGAGTATACATGATATACAGTGATCCCCCGCCTATCGCAGAAGTTACGTTCCAGACCCACCCGCGATAGGTGAAAATCCACGATATAGAAAGACCACATTTTTTTTTATAGTTAAAGCCTTAAAATACTCCTCCCACACACTTTAAACACATGTAAACTTATTAAAAAACACTTTGTAAACACATATGATATGTGGATGTTGGGCTAAGGATATGAGTAACATCTCTCTATTATAAAACATTTTAACGTCACACAAGACAGGGCAGTGATTGACATGCAGAGCGACAAGCAGAACAGGCATCTTGGCAGAAGCAGCACAAAGCCAGCACAAAGTCCACTTCTCCTTAGCGTGCAGTTATCTTCCCCCTTCACACCCTACTTACAAACAATTTAAAACAAGTTCACTGACATCTAACCTAGCAGTTGTTGGAATGCTTTTGGCGAGAAGCAGAACACGCAGCCTCCCAGCAGATGATCCGAGCACTTCTCCTTAGCATGCGTTCAGTCCTCACCCCCCCTCCCCCCTCTCCTCCTTCACAACGCACAGAGCGACAAGCAGAACAGGCATCTTGGTAGAAGCTTAGCTGATCTGTCCACTTCTGCTTAGCATGCGTTCAGCTCCACCCCTTCACAAAGCGAGCGGCAGAGACACGAAGTGGCAAAAGGACAGCTGCTGTACAGGCTTTTATGTGATTGACGCAAAGCGCGACAAGCACAACACACAGCTGGCCAGCAGCAGCAGCAAGACACCAGCTGAACCGATTGCATCTCTTTAGCGTGCGTTCAGACCCCCCCCTTCACAACGCGAGCAGTGTTATAAGTGCCGCGAGAAAGAGATTTAACCACGGGGCAGGAAATAAAGGACAAATATTGTTTTTACAAAAATTAGTAAAGTAAAAATGAAAATAATGCATATGTAACAATTCCCATGAAAATAACAATCTCTTTAAATTGTTTATCCGGTAAACAAAACCCGGGGGTGGGCGAGCAAAGCGAGCAGGGGGCTCTGCCCCCTAATAATAATAATAGTATTAATAAATCCACAATGTAGCGGGGAATTACCGTATTACAGTTTCTAAAAAATTCTTAGACATCATCACATGCACAAAATATTGTTTTCATTTAATAAGTGGGCTTAATTCAGTTTTAGGGTATTGGGTAACAGGAGCTTAACCCTGTAGTACTGGGCACAATGCAAGAACCATTCCTGGATGGTGCACCAGAATACCATAGGATACAATTATACATGTGCCAGGGCTCACTCAAAAAGACTTTATATAAAATAGCAAATTAACATAAAAATAAATAACATCAAAAAGAAGTTTTTGAATTGTGGGAGAAAAAGTAACATGCAAGCCCCACTCAAAAATTGCTTGGAATTTGAACTCAGCATTGCTTATTTTTGAACATCTATCCATCCAGGCGCCCTGCCTGGGGTTTGTTTCCTGCCTTGCGCCCTGTGTTGGCTGGGATTGGCTCCAGCAGACCCCCGTGACCCTGTAGTTAGGATATAGCGGGTTGGATAATGGATGGATGGATTTTCACCTCAAAGTGCATTAATGTGGCGGACTGTGATTACCACCACCAATTTTAAATGAACAAGGTACCAGTTTTAATATCAGGAAAGCTGCCTCACAGCTCAAGCTTCTGGGATTGGTATTCAACCTCCAGGAACAGCGACCTGCAAAAAACTAGACTGACTATCTCAGCCTTTAGTGTGTGATTATAATCATCCAATTAATGTAAGCCATTTACTGTTTTAGCATAAGTGTTTTTCCATTCATTTTATCTTGAGTATCCCTGTCCCAGAAAACACAGGGTTCAAGGCAGGAACAACAATAAACACCCACATAAACATACAAACATTGGCCAATTTAACATCACCAATCCATATAACCTGCATGTCTTTGAACTGTGAGATGAAACTGAAGCACCTGGAGGAAACCCAAAAGGAAGAACATGCAAACTCCACACAGGGAGGACCTGGGACCTGAACCTCAGCCTTAATGTTGCAAAGCAGCAGTGCTACCACTGCTCCATCATGCCTCCCCCATAGATGTTTACCATATGTACTTTGAAATTCAACATTACTGTTTAATCCATAATGAATTTTAAGCCATTTTTTCATCTAGAGTAGGGATTCCCAAACTGTGTCCTGCAGGCCAAAATGTGGCCTACTGGAATTATTTTTTTATCATCAAAGAATGTTCGAAAAATGACACATAATCATTATTTACATGTTATAAAAATGTAATATTTTTACTGTGGTCCAATAGGGTTCAATATTCATGATATACTTCACCAAGTACTCATAAAGCAATTTGGTTGATACAAGTCATAAACTGAGAAAATGGCATGGGATATAAGTCTTGTATGCAATCTGTTCTGCGGTGGGTTGGCACCCTGCCCGGGATTGGTTCCTGCCTTGTGCCCTGTGTTGGCTGGGATTGGCTCCAGCAGACCCCCGTGACCCTGTGTTCGGATTCAGCGGGTTGGAAAATGGATGGATGGATGGATGCACTTTGTACATATCATTTCAAATGAAAAATGCAGTTCCTAAGCCCAGCAAATCCACTTAACAAAAACACTGTTAACCTTTCCTTTTATAAATCTCAGTGCAGCTGGCAAAGAAATTGCTAATGACATTGGTGGAGTTTGTGGGTAGTAATGTCTATGCCATGGGATGATCTGGTTCTTTTTGTTGTTGACGTGTGTAAATATATTGCCCACAGTGTACTAATAAAGTAATGGCTCCGTAGGGCTGCTTGTAATTTTTGTGGAATTTTGGCATATAGGAGGAGTGTTAACATGAGTAAAAAATAAATGTACACATTCTAATACTAGAATTATGAAAATGTTGACACATACTGAAACAATACAGCAGGACCATTTCGTATTTGAATCATAAGCTAGCATCTAGGCATCCTCCCCTCTACTCAATTTCCATTCAGTCCTGCATTTCATCTTGGAGAATCCCATCACCCTCAGCAAAAGCCAAGCAATGAAACCAACTAATGACTAATGTAATATCCAATTTCTGCACTGAACTAACCGTATTCTCAAACCACTGCATATTATTAAGTTACTAATTATAGACCATCCACTAGCATATTTTAGTTCTTAAGTGTTAAAGAATTGTTACATAAATTTCATGAAGGCCATATGAGATGCTAGTACCCATATTTATCTCAGAACTATTCCTAGGAATTGCACTAAATGTCTAAATAGGATAAAAATTTGTCGTAGCTCAGAGTAGGACATGAGAAGGATTTATGAAACATCCTACAGTTTCTCCAAGCTAGGAGTAAAATCTCACATTAGTGGATGAATGACTTCACAATTTTATGGCCTCTTGAGACACAAAGTGGTACTCAATATGTCATTTGTAGTTTCCCTGTAGTTTCTGATACTAACACTAAGTCTTAACCACAAAGATAATAATAATATTAAAGGAAAAACTAATAAGGTAGAATTTTGTGCTAAACTGCACATAAATGTTGCCACTTCACAACAACATCAAAAACAATACTGTACAATAATAATACTGTAGCAAGTACTGAGACAGAAAGACCAAGACACAAGACCAGGAATTAAGCACAATAAGGGGCGTGTTTATTTAATTTTCATAAGAATCACTATCCTGCTGTTATAACCATGGAAAAGGCCTTGTAAAATAACAGTTATACTGAAACTAGCCATGGCTATAAATCATGTTCACTTTTCCAGTGCTCCCAATCATCTTCCACTTTGATGTGCCATGCCATTACCTCCCCTAATTTTCTGTGAGGATCTATTTATCAAGTTCCCCAGGAGTCAGGGTTTGCCTTCTTGAACCTTCCTGGGCTTTTAAAATGTAATAGAAATATTTCAAAGGTTTATGGTCAGCAGAGGTCAGCATACTTGAGTGAAATGTCAATCATTCATCCTGCCCCGCTAATATGCTGGCTACTACCATACAGGTTCAATCAGTGAGCACCTCTATGGTGATAATGTGATGTGGCTTGTGATTCACATATGTATGCTCATTCATATTCGGGGAAATGATCTTTATACGTGTGGTGATTTGCATGAATGCAGCTTGCTTTAACATTATGTTATGTAGAGTGGTGGGGAAATGTATAAATGTGTGTATTATCTCATGAGTTGTAAGGACATTTAAAGTTTGGTGCAAAATTCAAGAAATTGCTGGTTGTCACATACTTAAATCATCGCTATTGTAAAGATGCACTTTAAATGTAATGATACTAACACCTTCATTTTGACAAACAGTGCATAGCTTCTCCAAATAGATGGATCGATCATGAAATGTACAAGATTTGTTATGAATATTATTCTACCTCTGTCAAATTGATAACTTTTTTTGAGTACATTCCACCTTACCTGGTGCATGTTAATCTTTGCCTGAAAGTCATATTCTGGCATTTCCTCACGAGTAAGAACAGCTCAGAAGCTCCCCTAAATCCTGGTGAAGTTAGGACTAGTTTCCTAAATTACAAAAACTGAGAAAATGTTTACTTGTATTCCTAAAAGTAAGACCAATTTGTGTCACTCTGAGATTTTTGAGCCAGTTAAGACATCTTTTTATTTGAAAATGTTTGATGGGCACAGGTCACATGTTTGAATATTCTAATTCAGTTCACAGTTTTTTTTTTTCAGTTAATGTTAGGTCACTATTGACTTGTGTGTTGTTTGGGTTTGCCATCTTAGTTTGTTTCTGTGACAGTGGTGCATGATGGATACTTTAAACCTAAGGTCCCTAAGTTTTGAATATTATGTGTTGCGCCCACCAGGGGGCACTCTAGCTCCCCAAATACCCAACACACACAGGCTTAGACACAAGTTGCACTCAATAAGAGGATTTTTATTCATGTGAAATGCTTCTCCTGTGAAATGCTTCTCCTAAGCATTTCCCACAGGACAATCACAGTTACAAAGAAGAACATAATAACAAAGCACTTTGCAACCTTTTACCTTCACTTCCACTCTCTCTCTGTCACTGCCTCCTCCACTCCTCACACAAGATTTGTCTCATTCCTCCCAACACTGACTCCTTGAGGTTTGGCAAGCAGCCCTTTTATCCAATCCCAAAGCACATCCTGGTGGCTCTTTGTATTTATAGCAGATAATAAATTGTTCCAAGTACATTTTTACATTCCTGCTTTTGAATCACTAATAATCTAATCATAAGATCCTGGTCTTAACACACTAAGGGGGAGTTATCTTTTACTATTAATCTAGGTTTGAGTTACTTCATATATGACATTGTTACGCAGCCAGGACTTATGTCAGATTCTGCAGATGGTTCACAATGTTTTTGCACTTTTTCAGCTGGTGTTCACAGGTGGCTGCCACATCATGTCAACACTTCAAGTGTATGTGACATCACTTGGCCATAGTCAAGTGTTCCTGATAGTAACTTAGGGACACTCTAAAGCTTTTTTGTTTTTGTTTGAAATTGAGACTTTTTCATCCCTGTATTTTTTGCACACGGGTCTCCTCATAACTTTTTGTTACATTATTTATTTGTGTTCCTGTTTGATTTGTTTATTTAATGCTTTTGCCTTTTCAATTGTACTGTGCTGTTTTATTTCTCATTTAAGCTGACAGCCTATGGTGCAAGTCATTTTGCCATTTAGCTTGCTTTTTCAGACTAGTCAGCACTGGTGGTGTCTTCTGTAATTTGTCTCCTGGCCTTTCTAAAAAACTTGGAAACCCAGCAGCACGTTTGTACTAACTTTCCATTTTTTAACATACTTTCTAGTCATGACATTCTGTAGTAGATAAGGCTAGTCAGATTGTAAATATTGCTATATTACAGCCAGCAAAATCTCTCGTTTTACAGGTAAGAGTAATGGTGTCTGTGCAGCAAGTTATGCTTCTCAGAGAACTGCTATAATGAAATGAGAATATAATTGATGAGTAAGTATGTAAGGGTCTTGATGCCATGCTGTGTGCCAGAGATTAAATGCAAGTACTTCAATGAAAAGGAAAAAACACATGGCTCCAATTTTTAATGAGTTCTAAACCTACAAAGTCTTGCTGTATGCAAGTGCACAGAAGAACACATTCAGAAAGTAAGAGATAACACATTTCTGAAATGGACACAATCCAAACCTCCTGGGCCAACATCTAATCTGTCCTAGATTTCATTAAAAGAGAGTTTTTTTCCTTTCATGCACCCTTATATTTTGTTCCAAACAAATGAAAATTTTACTTCACATAAAAACTTAAAATAAGATTAAGCTGTGGAAAAGAAATATAGGAATCTTGCAAGAACATTAATTTCAACTCCGTTAATTCTTCTTACCAATGACAACTATATATTGGACCAGTTAAAAAGATCCTGCACAGTGTGTATTGCTTAAATAAATCTTAGAAGGTATATGATTATGAGACCTAGATGCATCACTTTATGTGAGATGTTGAAAGGAAAATGTTCAAATTTAGTTCAATGAGAGTTCTACTTCCAGTGTTGCATGAAGTACACACAGGGAGACTGTAAGAATGCTGTGAAGACAGCTAGTATTACATTTTCTTTTATCTATTCTGAAATCTACTTTAAATACAAATAAATATTAATAAAATAAGCATAAGAAAAAAAAAAAAGACTTGGATCAAAGACTAAATATGACTATACTTCAAAACAGCCCAATTGAGGTGAGGTGGGTAAACATTAGAACATATAACATTTTATAAATGAGAAGAGGTGTATCAGTTATTTCTTATATTAAGAAAAGAAGTACTAGAAATAATGAATGTCCTGAATATTATGCTAACATACAAGCTTTGCTGGAGTCTTTAAAAGACGTGTTCCAACATTCTGTTATTGAGGTGGAATAAGTCATGTCACACAGGTCTAAAGTTAACCTCTATTAGGGCCTGACTTTTAAAAGCCATATAAAAACAAAACAGTAAAGGAAATAATAAAATGTATTGGGAAAAAAAAATTGCCTAACTTAAGTATTTTGGGTAGGTTAATGGAGATAATTCAATATGCTTAGAGTCCTCATTTTATATTAAAGGTAAAGGGGAAAAGCTTTATGGAAAACTCTGAGATGATGAAGATTTAGAGATCCCTTGTCCAAAAACAAAGCTGTGTTAGAAGCTGAAACCAGAATATTAAGTTAGCAATACCTGCAAACTTGATTTTTCACATATTTTTTTATAATTATATAATCATATAAATCATTTAAAAATGTTGATTTGATTTACACACTAATTTAATTTTTTTTTCCTAATAAATGCATGTGGATCAATGCTCTAGACTTGCCATTCTTGTATCATCAGACTGTAATCTGTATTTGTATCCTGTGACTTTTTAACAAGGATCATCCAGGTAGTATTGGTTGCAAGGTGGGCATGATTCCCACCAGTCCATAGTATGCCTGACCATATTAGACTTATTAGATTAAAACTGTGTGTTATAAATATATGGTGGTGGTTGTGAACCTAGATGTTATTCTTTTTCTGTTTTTCTCATTTTAAATTTTATCCTAGAGTTCATTACCTCATTTTGTGCTGTAGATCATGACAGAATGTTTTATATAAAATGTACACGTAATTTGTTAAATTGAATTTGATTCTAGATGTAAAGTTTTCTTTTACCATCTCATTTTAGTTAATGGGAAGCAAGTCAACTTGGCCTTGCACACAAAAGCACTACCTTTTTCTGCTACATATCTGTTACTTACTATGTGTATGTACCACAGCAGTGAGTAAGGTCGTGCGACTACATTGTATTGCAGATTGTTTTATTGTAACACAATAACGGAGAAAGACTAAAATACTTCTTGAACAGACCAGAAACATAGTAAACTGTATCACTCCTTTTAGTTTAATTGCTCCTTTTAAAACAGTTGCAGCTTTCTAACTTGTTTGTGCAGCATAATACAGTATTTTGAGTAAATATTTCACACTCTAGCAGAACATCAAGCAATACATTTAGAAGAATGTGTTTTTTTGTAATGACTTTCCAAACCCATTAAGAGTTACAATCAAACAATAGAGGTGATAGAAATTACAAACTCTATATACATACATTCCCGGAACTAAACGTGTTTCTCATAAACAAGCAAGAGCAATAATATTCTAAAATATTATTAATTAGATCCTGCCAGGTTTTAAAAAAGTTTTTCACAGACCACTGAGTATTTAATTTTTCCTTATTTCAAGTAGTATATACAGTAAAACTGGTTACCCAATGACTGAAAAGAGGTTGAGTTAGGATTCTTCCAGTTGAGCATGATAAGTCTACGTGCCAATATTGTAGTAAAGGCAATCACAGTTTGTTTGTCCTTCTCCACTCAAAGCCCATCTGGAGGTACACCAAACACAGCTGTTAATGGGTTAGGAGGGATTGTGATGCCCAGGCTGTCTGAGAGACATTTAAAGATTTTTGTCCAAAATTATGTTAATTTGGTCCACTCCCAAAACATGTGGCCCAGTGAGGCTGGAACTTGATTGCAATGTTCGCAGGTTGGATCTTGCCCTAGAAATGTTTTGGACAGTTTTAAGAGAGACAGATGAGCTCGATACATAATTTGAATGAGACAGATATGCTCGATAGATGATTTTAAGTTGAATAATTCTATGCTTTGCACATATGGAGCTTGAGTGAATTCTATGCATTGTTGCCTTCCATTCCTTTTCCGAAATGATGAGTGAGAGATCCTTTTCCCAATGTACTTTGATTTTTGAAAGGGAGGGGCTTCAAAATTTTTTTTTTATGTTAGAGAAGTGCTGTCTGAGTCCTCAAGACTGATCAATTAATGTTTTTAATCCAGTTAAGCCTAAGGAAAAATCCTTGCATTTTGATTGCAAGTGCTCATTTAGGAAAAGGTTCAGATCATATGAACATCATTATACTATTCTCTGCTGTGCTTCTTCCTTTATAGTGAAGTATTTTTTTGTGCTGCTAATCTGAAGAACACCATTCACAGCACCAATTGAGTGAGGTTTGTTTCTCATTTAGCTGGCACACTCACAAATCCAGAACTGGAAGGAAAACTGAGTCATATTAATTTGCTGTCCATGCAGAGAGAGGTATGAAAAAACACACTAAGCCTACAAAGGACAGTTGAAAAATGGTTCAGAAGATAAACTAAGGGCAAAAGGAATAGTAAAAAAACAAAAAAAAACAAAATATAAACACTAAAACACAAATAAAAGAAAAGTGAAAAGACAATGATGATGACAATGTGACAATGATGATATCACATGTCACATGATGTGATTCACTTAATTAGCAACAAGCATAGAAAGTAAGAAGTCCTGAAATGGAAAATGGCAGCCCACATTAAAGTTCAAAATGGCACTGAGGTAAAACAAAATTAAAAAGAACAATATTACCAGATCACCACCACCACCTCAGTCTGCCAATCCAGAGGCACTGTCCCTGATGTCCATGCGATGTTGCAGAGGTGTGTCAACCAAGACAGTCCTACAACATCCAGAGCCTTGAGGAACTCCGGGCGTATCTCATCCACCCCTGGGGCCCTGCCACCAAGGAGTTTTTGACCACCTTGGTGACCTCAATCCCAGAGATGGGGGAGCCCACATCCGAGTCCCCAGGCTCTGCTTTCTCATTGGAAGGCATGTTAGTGGGATTGAGGAGGTCTTCAAAGTGCTCCCCCCCACCAACCCACAACGTCCTGAGTCGAGGTCAGCAGTGCACCATCTCCACCATATACAGTGTTGACACTGCACTGCTTCCCCCTCCTGAGACGCCGGATGGTGGACCAGAATCATCCTTGAAGCCGTCCGAAAGTCATTCTCCATGGCCTCCCCAAACTCCTCCCATGCCCGAGTTTTTGCCTCAGCAACCACCAAAGCTGAATTCCGCTTAGCCTGCTGGTACATATCAGCTGCCTCCAGAGTCCCACAGGACAAAAAGGTCCACCAACGGGTTTGGGGATTGCCGCCACAACAGACACTGACCACCTTACGGCCACAGCTCCGGTCAGCCGCCTCAAAAATAGAGGCACGGAACATGGTCCATTCGGACTCAATGTCCCCCACCTCCCTCGGGATGTGGTCAAAGTTCTGCCGGAGGTGGGAGTTGAAGCTACTTCTGACAGGGGACTCTGCCAGACATTCCCAGCAGACCCTCACAACACGTTAGGGCCTACCAGGCCTGACCGGCATCCTCCCCCACCATCAAAGCCTACTCAACACCAGGAGGTGATCAGTTGACAGCTCCACCTCTCTCTTCAGCCGAGTGTCCAAGACATGTGACCGCAGGTCCGACGACACGACCACAAAGTCGATCATTGAACTGAGGCCTAGGGTGTCCTGGTGCCAAGTGCACATATGAACACCCCTATGCATGAACATGGTGTTCGTTATGGACAATCCGTGGCGAGCACAGAAGTCCAATAACAAAACACCACTCGGGTTCAGATTCGGGGGGGCCATTCCTCCAAATCATGCCCTTCCAGGTATCACTGTCATTGCCCACGTGAGTATTGAAGTCTCCCAGCAGAACGAGGGAGTCTCCAGAAAGTATGCCCTCTAGCACCCCCTCCAGGGACTCCAAAAAGGGTGGGTACTCCAAACTGCTGTTTGGCGCATACCCACAAACAACAGTTAGGACCCGTCCCCCCCACCCAAAGGCAGAGGGAGGCTACCCTCTCGTCCACCGGAGTAAACCCCAATGAACAGGCTCCAAGCCGGGGGGCAATAAGTATGCCCACACTCGCTCTGCGCCTCTCACCGGGGGCAACTCCAGAGTGGTAGAGAGTCCAGCCCCTCTCAAGGAGATTGGTTTCAGAGTCCAAGTTGTGCGTCGAGGTGAGCCCGACTATATCTAGCCGGAACCTCTCGACCTCACGCACTAGCTCAGGCTCCTTCCCCTTCAGAGAGGTGACATTCCATGTCCCAAGAGCCAGTTTCTATAGCCGAGGATCAGACTACCAAGGTCCCTGCCTTCGGCCACCAACCAACTCACATTGCACCCGACCTCCTTGGCCCCTCCCATAGGTGGTGAGCCCATGGGAAGGGGGACCCACGTTGCCTCTTCAGGCTGTGCCTAGCCGAGCCCCATGGCTGCAGGCCTGGCTACCAGGCGCTCGCCATCGAGCCCCATCTCCAGGCCTGGCTCCAGAGGGGGGCCCTGGTGACCCGCGTCCAGGCAAGGGAAAACGTCGTCCAAAGTTTTGATTCATCATTGGAAGTTTCAAGTATCCTCCAAGTGGAGGAGTTCATGTATCTCGGGGTCATGTTCATGAGTGAGGGAAGAATGGAGCGGGAGATCAACTGGCGGATCGGTGCGGCGTCCGCAGTGATGCGGGCTCTGTATCAGTCTGTCATGATGAAAAAGGAGCTGAGCTGTAAGGCAAAGCTCTCAATTTACTAGTCGAACTACGCTCCTACCCTCACCTATGGTCATGAGCTATGGGTAGTGACCAAAAGAATGAGATTGCGAATACAAGCAGCTGCAATGAGTTTCCTCCGCAGGGTGTCTGGGCTTTCCCTTAAAGATAGGGTGAGAAGCTCAGTCATCCAGGAGGGGCTTTGAGTGGAGCCACTGCTCTTCCGCATCGAGAGGAGTCAGATGAGGTGGCTCAGGCATCTGATCAGGATGCCTCCTGGATGCCTCCCTGGTGAGGTGTTCCGGGCACGTCTAACTGGGAGGAGGCCCCGGGGAAGACCCAGGACACACTGGAGGGACTATGTCTCTCGGCTGGCCTGGGAACGCCTTGGGATTCTCCTGGAAGAGCTAGAAGAAGTGGCTGGGGAGAGGGAAGTCTGGGTATCTCTGCTCAGGCTGCTGCCCCCGCGACCCGATCTCGGATAAGCGAAAGTGGATGGATGGATGGATGGATGGATGGATGGACTATTATCAGAATATAGATGCAAAAATAACCAGTGAAATCATGACAGAAATGACCTGAGACAGAGGAGGCCAATCCCAGCACAAAAGTGCTCAAATAAAGAAATTTGTAAATATGAAAGAGGGAATTTGTAAAATGATACAAACAAAGTGTCAAAAATTAAATGTGCTAAGGTAAAAAAAGAGATTTGTACACAAGATACAGTAACTATCATCACTTTATCATATGTTTAACTTTTAGCATTAAAATATATTCAACCTCATTGATGTTCTTAAACACAATAAGCAAAGCAATAACAAACTGAGTATGGTTGGATCGAAGAAAATAATACCAGTAAAATAAGAGAGTTAATTTTCAAAAAAGAGATCTTTCATTGTGGACTGTCTAAATTATGAAAGTTTCAAGTTTAAAATGGGACAATATGGTTTGAGGATGTGTTTTGAAAAATAATCCTTAGAAATTCACTTCAGTGGTTTTTCTCACAGATGCAGCCTGTCCAATATTAGTTCAAGAGTCAGTTTATGGAACTTTGCTGCCTAAAATGTCAGTGGATAAGGCACAGCTGCACTATAGTTAGAGTGGTCCTTAAATGCTTCTGTAGGTCATCTGTGTGCTTCCATCTTGTCTGACTGCTAACTTGCATTTATGTATAAAAAAGCTGATTTGCATGCAATTAAGTCACTAGAAACAATGTTAGTTAATTATGAGGCCAAGGACAGGAGGGTGCTGGACAACTGAGCTGGAAATAGTCGAAACACAAAAGAAACCAAAGAAAACCTTACAAAATTTACAGAAAATCTAAGTGATTCAGTTTCAGGTTAAGGAATAAAAAGTAAAAAGACACTGATTCATCACAGCCGGCAATCAAATTATATGACAACGGTTTCCACCCCATAGTGCTTAAGCTATCTTTGCTTTAGCCCTGACATGCTCTTTATTGCTTACCTTCGGCCACTCTAAGTGCAGGGCATTCTGGTCCTGCCAATTTTACAAATCCAGGTCATGGCACCAGTGTAAATAGGTTCATGGTCAGTGCGCTTGCAATCATTTCCGCTCTGAAATCAGAATGAAATCTCTGGTCCTACCCCCTATACCTTCATAGCTAGTCAAGCCAAATAAGAATTCCTTTTGGCTAAGTGATTATTTCTCATTTTACCTGACTCCTCTTACATATACTTATTTGTTTTCTTCTAACAATTAAATAAAAAAATAATAATGTGGCTGGCATGTGGCTAACATGGGAAATAAAACTTAAATTTCCATACTACAACCTAAAAGGCAGTTTATTTTGTTGGAAAAATGAATCATTGTGTAAAAATGGTTTTAATTAAAATATTAGTATTACTACTTACTGTGTCTTGAAAAAGTACTGATCCTGAAGACTCTCTTTACATTTTGTTGTCTCTGATTTTTAATTTGAAATACATTACATTAAAATTTGCTCCTCTGTGATCTGATGTCCAATCAGAAAATAAATATATAAATCATAAGATTAAAAACATTTTCTTTGTTAAATTTTCATGAATAAATTTTCTTAGTTACCTTAACAATATTCGATTTTTTGGGCCCTCCTCAGTGTTTATTATTTTATCATCTGCTTAAATTCAAAATGTCAGGATACATCCATTCTTTCTTGCTTATATTATAGTAGAGACCTTTACAGTTAATACCCAAAACTATTCTAGCACAAGAGAAGCTCATGTTTTGTGAAGTGTGCAGTACCATTTTTCAAAGACATAGGAAAAAGCCCCAGAGCTCACTGCAGTCCACTGTACAGAATGAGTAAAATGGCAAACTGTAGACATGCCGCCTTAATACCCCTGTGCATAAACAAGGGAAGTTTTTAAGGAAGGGTGGTGGTCGAGGGAAGAAGGGTCGACAAATACAGTTGTTTGGGGTGCCAACATGTCCCTCCTCGTTTAGTAACAAGTTCAGAACAAAAAACGCTCAGTGGCATGAAAATGATAATCAAAAGAAATGCCACATAGCCAAGTGGCCTCTATTTGTGTAATTTTCTTGATAGACTTTTTAGCTTGGAGCTCCTCTCTCAAGATCGCCTCCTTGGTCAAAATTCCCAGCTTCCGGGTGGTCGTCCTTTGGTAGCTCTGGGACTGGAAGGAGCAGGATCGGTTACCCTCACTGGACAGTTTCTCGAGGCTGTGGAAGAAGAAAGTGATAAGGCTTTTAGTGGCATAACCCTCTCTTAGGCAGGGGTGGCATTACATTCCTGGGAAGAGCTTGGATGGTGATCCTCAGATGTGCATGTGTGCCAGAGGTTATTTTAACACCAATTTTTATACTTGTTAGAGGTAGACCCTGTCAGGATTATGGCTGCAGCTGCTTTCAAGCACTTTAGGATAAGAACAACTATAAAGACCACACTGACAAATGTCCCTTTTGCATGTCAGAATATTAGAACCATTCCCACAAAGGGACCATTCCTTAATGAAAGAACAGTAACAGACTTTAGTTAATGAAACAGTATTTTCCAGTATAACAGGTGGACATCTTGTGTCATTAAAGGTTTCATTCTATGCCTTCTAGTGGGCAGGTAACTGCAGTATCACCTAATCATTTAAAACTAAGTGATAGTCCAGAGTTTTAGAGACTCCTAAGTCAACTAGGAAAAGGTCCAGAAGGAGAACCCTGGAGTTCCAGGGCTTTTGTCTGACACTAAAAGTTAATTAAAAGTTATACTGGGAAGTGGTTAATGGTTGGAATTTAAAAGCCCATCTGTTAGACAAACCAGGAAGTAGGAAATAAGAAAAGGTGAGGGTGGAAGAGAGACACCTGAGCTTGTGGAAGATCGGCAGGGCTGTAATAAATAATTAGTATTTTATTGTAGTTTTTGTCAGAAAGTGCAAAGTGCAGACCATCTGTTAGACAGGTGTAAATACTTTACATAATCTAAAATGGGATGAGGGCTATTTTGCTATTGTTTGTTTTGTATTTTTCATTGTTCTTTTTGTTCATCAATCCCTTGTATAATAAAGTGACTGATTGTTGTATTACTATATGTACTTTGATGTCTGCTCTGGCTTCAGAGGCGATGCAAGGGCACTCTAAATGGTCAAGCTCTATATAATTGGCTGCAATTGAAGATGATGCACATGAGCCAATAATCTTCAAAGCATAAATGAGTTTTTAGGAGGAGCAAAGAAAAAGCTGTATGAAAAAAAAATCTTTATGTGAATAATGTTTTAATAATGCCATGTAAACAAGTTCAATTCAGTTTGTTATCATTATACAACAAAAATCATTTATTGCTAGTTGCATAGCTAGAACAATGCAGCAACAATATGGTACTTGTTAGAATAACACACCATACACAACATAATAAACAAAACATAAACAATTAAATACAGTATTAGCTATTCCAAAATAATAAGTATATAAATATTAACATAAAAATCTAAACATAAGAGATGGAGCAAGTAACAAGAAGACAGCAAAACAAAATCACTAGTAGAAATGGAATGGTAGTGAAGGTTCTTACATTTAATGCTGTCTTGATCAAAGATCAGGCAGGTAACCATAAAGGCGTTAACAGTTTGAGGTGTCGAGGTAGACAATATACTGTTTATATGTAGCAGAAAGCCTTGTAGTCAGGTGGAATTAACTTGGAATTTTTTGGCCTAAATGTTACAGTAAGTATGTAGGAATAATCAAATGCACTAAGTAGAACTATTGACCACAGTGGTCAGAGCTGGTCAATCCATTAAGTGACATAGGCGGACATCTAAGGTGCTGTCATCTGAGGTCTAAGCCGCCCATTTATGAAAGAGTTAAGGGGCACACACTCCAAACACTGAGGGGGATCCCATCCCCACCAGGTCGAGGTTGTCAAAATCTAATACCAACTACCTACTATTAATAACAAGGGACGAAATCCATCAGTCCTGCCTAGGGCTCCAAATGGGCTTCAACCGGCAGTGACGGTGGTAGTGGCATAATGTTATGGGATGTAAACAAAACAACTGAGAATGACAGAGGTTTGAAGGCCATCCACTAAAGACAGCTGAGGAAAAATTGACTTAATCATAACAACGTACGTAAAGATCCTTTCTCTGTGGATGGTTCTTATAATGATGACTTGCTGCTTACATGGGATTTAGTAATGGACATATCAGAAGAGCAGGCAGATTCAATGGTTTCTGTGCTTTTTCTGTTTAACTTTATTTGTGGCTGTGAAAGAAATGAAAGATAGGCAAGTCACTGTGTCACCCTCAAATTGTTTCCTCTGTATACCCTGGAAATTCTTCCCCCATAAAAGACAACAGACTTATCCTTCACGTTTCATAGTGGATTGTTTTAAACAGTGACTGGTAATCTTGCTAAGGTTTAGCATTAATATAAACAGAGCACTACATAGGGAAATACTGGATAAAAATAATCTCTTCTGTCTGAAAACTGAAACAGAAGAAGAGCTTTGTGCTTCTTTTTATTGAAATCAAACAGCAAACAGTAACAGTGTGAAAAAATTACAGTAGACAAGGGTAAAAAAGGCCCTACCCCTTTTAAAAAAATGAGGTTTGCAGAGAACCTTGGATTATTGAAACCTGTGCAGATCACAAAGAGAGTTCCAAAAGAAGAAAAAGACAAACACACAAAAAGAAAAGATTAAAGATTTAGCCAGGGATTCCCACTACCCAAACCAGCTATGCAACAGGTCACTCTGGGAAGCAGGTCCATCAGTCAGTTCATAGATAATGGGTCCACCCACAATTCCCCAAATGCAAACCGATGTAATAAAAGCATGAAGTAAAACACCCACCACTATTGTTTCGATGTTGTACTATGCATTTCTTTATTTAGTGAAGTAATGAAGGATGTTTGTGGTTGTGGAGTGTTAACCCTTGACAAGTTATAAAAGAAAGAAAAATGACTGTTAATTTTGCATATTTTGGGAGCCCAGAAAGTAAGCAGAATAACAGATGTGGGAGAAAACTAAAAATCTTACCTTAGACTGTCTCATCACCACACTGCTCAGATGGGTGGCTGGATGAATCATGCTGATATGTTATTTCCTGTATATTACTATTTTTTGTCTTTGAGGTTGTGATTACAAAATTAAGTTTGTTGTATACATTCATAATAAGTGTCTATAAGCAGAGAACACTTGTATTGTTTGTTCAAAATATAGAGGATAGCAACTAAGTAGAGGCTCATTGTAAGTTCAGGTGAAGGCAAGGTCTACCACTCCCAAGTGGCCACTGCCTTCCCACATTGGTTTAACAAATAGCTTTTTCCATCCCAATGTGCAGCAGGTCTGTGTCTTTGAACGTTTAATGTAAGACTATTCTCTGTGGTGGGCTTCTTGGCCCAGGAAATCTCTTGAAAACCTGACAGCCTTGGTGGGAAATTGAAGGTTTTCAGGGGTCTGGGAACAGTTACAGGGAAACAGCGTGAGGTAGCCATGTCCTGTTTCCAATTTGTTGTCTTGGAGGAATTTCCTGTAGTCCAAAACAACAGGTAGATGGAGTCATTATTCTCAATAGTCTCTAATAGTACTGTTTTGCTGTTAATTATTGTTCAATAAACAAGTCAATTTCTAGAACAGCTATTGCATGTGTGACTAAGTTGTAACATGTTGGTGCTCACTACTTTCGTATATCCTCAAATATGAATTCAGAAAAAATTGGCATATTGGTTAATAGCACACAATTGTCTGGATCCTCATGATCAACCTTGATACAGCTGTCATGAAGTGATGTTAGTGAGAAGTACAATGAGGTGAGGCTATTGTTTGCAGATTGCATTTTTGTGTGTGATATGGATCATCTACTTAAGATGCAGTAAGTATATCCTAAGAAAATGCAATCTACATAGCTAGTTTATTGTATATGTCATAGTAGCAGAGTAAGATTTTATTGTTCAGCCCTACTGGGACAACTGATTGTCATGAGATGTTTCATATATTTCTGACACAGGTTCACTTTGCCCAAAAAATACCCACTAGCTGTAACAAAGTTATACCAGATAAATTTTCTCTACTATTAAACTACACAAGGCAGGCAGTAAAAAACAATAAAAGGTGCTATTTTTACACTAAACTTTTAGATCCCAATTGTTAACTGATTGTCAGTCGTTTTAGATAAACAAAAATAATTACCTGTCCACCATATCATGTACCCTGGAATTTCTGTTTCCCTTAAATTTTAAAGAAACAACGCTCTTTTCATCATGAATCTTAAGAAAAAACTACAATAATTTTTTGCTGTTACAAATTGCTATCCAAAAGTCATCACATTGAGACATTGTGAAATGTTGCCATATCTATTTAGAAATTGCTCAGAGAAGGACATAGAAGATCTTTACTTTCTGCAAAGAAACTCTATTAAATGTAATCTGTCCTACAACTTAAACACAATTAACAATTCTATCACATCTTTTAAATTTCTAAAATATTTGACTTTCAAACCTATATGAACTTGTTGGACATCCAATTCCAAAACCATGGATATTAAGATGGAATTGACCCCACTTTTGCAGCTGTAACAGCCTTTGTTCTTCTGGGAAGGCTTTCCACAAGATGTTGGAATGTGCCTGTAGGAGTTTGTTACCATTTAGCCAAAAAAGAATTTGTGGGGTCATGTATTGATGTTGGACGACAGCATCTGTCTCACAATTGGTATTCCAATTCATCCTAAAGGTGTTCAATAGGGTTGCTAATAGTTCAAACCACTCATGTTCCTTCATGGATTTGTGGACCTGACTTTGTGCACAGAGGCACAATCATACTGGAACAGAAAAATGCCTTTCCCAAAATGTTGCCACAAAGATGGAATTGTCTAAAATGTCTTTGTATGCTGTACAAATTGTCTAAAATGACTTTGTATGATTGTAGCATTATCAGTTCTCTTAACTAAAACTAAGGGTCTTTGCCCAAACCCTGAAAAAAACACACCAGGCTATTTTCCTCCTCCACCAAACTTTACAGTGAGCACTACACAGTTCAGAAGGTAGGATTCTTCTGGCATCTGCCACACCCTAGTTCATCTACCAGACTACCAGAAAGTGATGTGTGATTCATCACTTCAGAGAACAGTTTCCACTGCTCCAATTGTAGTGTGTTTTACACCACCCCACGTGAAAACTGGCATTGTGCATAGTAATCTTAGGTCATGAAAACTAATTTCAAGAAGCATTTAAACCCTGCTGTTGTGTTGATGTTTCTTCCAGAGGCAGTTTGGAACTGTTTTGCAAGTGATACAACAAAGAATAGGCAAATTTCACATGCTGTGTCCTTCAGCACTCGACAGCCCCACTCTGTGAACTTGTGTGGTCTACCACTTCATGGCTGAACTGTTGTTGCACCTAGATACTCCCACTTCACAATAACAGCACTTACAGTTGAGCAGATCTAGCAGAGCAGAAATTTCAAATACTGAGTTTTAGCAAAGGTTGGATCATATGTCAGTTGCTGCTCATGTTTGTCAATGAAGATTGAATGGCTATGTGCTTGATTTTATGCCCCTGGGTGCAGCTGAAACACCTGAAATCAATAATCTAGAGGGGTGTCCCCATAATTTTGGCTATATAATATGTAATTACTAACAAATTGGTATACTTTGCATATTTAAAGTCATCCCTTTGCACAATATAATTTTGTCCCTAGTGCATTTAAAATGTTAAAATTTAAATGTATTCCTGGTGGATTAAATACAATTGATACAAACAATTAGTAATTAATAATGCCATGGTAGTACGGTGGTTAGTACTGCAACAATATCTCTGTGGAGTCTGCACATTTTCTTAATGTCTCAGTGTATTTTTTTTAAGATTTTAAAGGTTCCTCCTATATTTTCAAAATGATGCATGTTGGGTCAATTTATTTTTTTTAATTGGTCACATGTATATTTGTGTAGAAGTGTGCCATGTCATTTGCTTTAAATGCATTATGCTTTTACAACACTATATAGTGCACCTTAGTATTCACCATTTTTTTCTTTTTGAGAAAGAGGTTTTTTGTATATGCTGAAAATGAGTGTCTGTAAGCAGAGTTTTAAAATATATATTTGTGACAAATACATTTCATAGTTTAAATAGAATTAATAGAATTTTCTACTCTGGAATTTGCATTACATTATCTAAAGCAGGAGAGCTTATAAAAATGGTAACTCCGCAGGTGATTTTTGCAACTAGTGAGGCAAAAGGCAAGCAGCAAATCACCTCAAACAGCCATGTAAAGAGCAAAGAATCTGTCCATTGTGGTGCACTGATGCTACACTATAAAGGTACCTTCAGAGAATTAATTTGCTTATGTAAATAGAAAGCATTTCCACTCTATTAATGTGCAGCTCTATAGGCCACAGAAAGTGTGTTGCATTGTGCAAGCATGTAGTGTGCTGCGTAATGTGACACAAAATCGTGGCTTACCTGTAAATGAAGAGATGAACCTATGATGATGAACCTGACCCACCAAATGATCAGCCAAATAGGACAGCATTACAGCTTCGTCAGATGGTTGCCCAGCAGTTTCTGAGGCAGAGGTGTGTGAGCAGCCATTGCCTGAAGATGTGCCGGGCACAGCAGCACCATCATCGCCTGGAGTTGTGTCTTCAGCACAGGGGTCAGCTTTTGTAATATTGTCTGAAACAGAATAAACAGACCACTTCTCTTTTATTTTGAGCACTGTGTGACTTTCTGAACTTGAACTTTCGACTGTCTCTGACGTGCTGTATTACTCAATTAACTTCCTTTTGATGCTTATACCATTGCTTACGCAAACAAATAGTATGTTTTTCCTTGCATCCTTGCTTCCACTTCAAATTCACTGAAATTCTTCTTTTTTCATGTGCTTTTGCCATTGTTTTTTGCACAAACACTTAACAGAAGGGGCTATTTATAGTAATTTGCATATTCTAATATGCAAAATTCTGGGAGGAGTCTGGGTGGGGCTGTAGGCGTGTGCAAGTGTATTAAATTTCACGTTTGTTGGGTTTTATAAAGGAGAAGTGCATGGAACTTAGCATACACAGTTTTATGCATTTGGATTTTTATGTGTTTTTTTTTTCAATTTTGTCTGTATGCCATATTTTAGTGTGAATTCTAAACACATTGTTATACATGAGACCCTAGATGATTTGTGTGTGTGTGTGCATGTGTGTCTGTGCTAGTTTTCCCATAAAATTCTTGTCTGTACTCCTTTGTGGCTTACTGTCTCAGGGTGGGGTGATAGATAGATAGATAGATAGATAGATAGATAGATAGATAGATAGATAGATAGATAGATAGATAGATAGATAGATATACTTTATTAATCCCCAAGGGGAAATCCACATACTCCAGCAGCAGCATACTGATAAAAACAATACTAATTAAAGTGTGATAAAAACACAGTGCAAGTTAAAAAAAAAGCAAGGTAGAGAGTGTAAGGCAGGTATAATAGACAATAATCTTGTTATAATAGACAATATATTCCAGAGAATATTTATTGTTGAATACTTTTAAATATACTCCTTTTTAATTTTATTAATACAAGTTTGGCCACAAAAAATCAAATGCTTTTCTTGCCTTCTCTTAGAATTCTTTGGATCAGCTCAATCACCCTTTTCATATACTTTAACGGAATACTATTTGCTAGCCTCCAGTGTTTAGGAATTTCTCCCCCTGTTGAATGAATTTCAAGAAATATATGTCAAGGGTTTATACATCCTTAAGCACCGTCTGGTAAGTGTTATCTAGCCCTGGTGACTTGTTAGATTACAGCCTACTTAACCTAAATATTACTTCACTCCCAACAATTTCCAATTTCTTGATAGTCTGTTACTGTTGGGAGGTTATCAACTTCTTCACATGTGTAAATCTCAGAGAAATGCAAGGTTATATAGGGTGGTCCAGATCTAATTATGCAATTTTCATTACGCTATAACTTATTAAGTTTATTACACAGAGAATTCACAGCACCTGCCCTGCACATAGAGATTTCACTTAAAATTCTTTTTGCTGCCAATAGATGGCAGCACCTGCCCTGCATTCCAAAATGGCTGGGAGATGGTAGTCAGTCGAACAGTTGCGTAATTAGATCTGGACCACCCTGTAGAATTTGCTAATCTACCATTTGTGTATTTAATGTACCTTTATGATTGTTGATGTACTTCACCTCTTCCCTAGCCATTCTTTTAGTACTTAAAACGAAAGAATGAAAAGAATCTCCATGGGGTAATTTTTACCTTTTCTACAATGTTTCTTGTTAACTGCATTTTAAATTTCCTAATATCCTTTTTGATCTGCACTCATATGCCCTATGATTAGCACTGGAATAATTTGTCTTACACACTTTAAACAGCTGTTCTTTTTTCCTTTTTTAGCTTCTTATTTATCCACTTTGGTATTCTCTTTAATGCGTTATTCCTTCTAATTTTTAGAATGAACTTGTCCTTCATTGTATATAAAATGTTTCTATACCTTCTCCACAGCTCCTTGACTGATTCCTCACTTAAAATTTTATCCCAGGTTATCTTTTTTAGATTTTCTTGCATCTCCTCAAAATTTATTCTCCTAATTTTAAACGTTTTACAACTTTTGAAAACATTGTGGAATGTATTGTTTTATGGTGTCTAGATCCTAATGGTTCAATCACATCTACATCTATATATTATAGAACACTAAATCTAGACAGTCTTCCCTAAACTCATATTTTGTGCTCTGCTAACAAACAACAAATTTAATTACATTTCAAACAGCAAGTAACCGAAACATTCGAAAAGTAAAGGAAAGAAGTATCTAAATAGTTTTAAACAGTACCTACCTGAAATATTTTACTCAGTGACTTTAACATTACAGGTATCATTCATCTAAATTAGGGTTCTGATATTTACAGAACTTGTACTCAATATTTTACACACAACAAAAAGGCTAAATGTAAGGGGAATTCTATATTATGGTAGCGAAATTCTACATTAAATATCAGAAGACACAGATGGTCAGTATTAATATTCTTTCACAGGGCCAGAAAGACATGTTCATCTGTAGTGCAAATTACTTGTTCTGTTGTTTAACATGACAATAACAGAATACACTTTTGCCATAGTTACAGTAGGTACATTATTGTCAAAGTTACTATAAAGATTACAAACTGAAATCTATTTTAATTTATTTTTATAATACTGGATTCTGGGTTTTGTTGTTTAATATTTTAAGTAAACATGAATTTAATATTCATAATAAATATCAGTGTGTGATTTACAGTAAACATGTTAGAGCGGGGTTCTCAATGTCGGTCCTGGGGACCCACTGTGTCTGCAGGTTTTTGTTCCAACCAGCTTCTGTTTTTAATTGAACTCCTGGGCTAATTAAGTGAACTGATATTTCCCAAGTTCTGTGTTTAGGGAACAATATATTAATTAGAAAACTAAGTTTGCTAAAAAAAAAAAAATTAAAATGTACCAAGCAGTTATATAGGAATAATGTATTTTTTTTCTTTTTAACAGTATTTTCATCTTGATTTTCATTCTACTTTTCTAGGTGTTCTAATTGTTTAATTAATCCATTATTTACTAATTAGTGGGTCTGACGCTAAAGTAGTTGCAGCCTTTGATTATTCCGTGTTGTTTGCCTGGGTGTCTGATCTGCTCGTTTTAAGTTGTCATTATTAAGATACAACGAAGGGGGAAAAACTGCACAGAGAAAGGGCAAAGTATAATGAAATCAACAAAAGAAAGTTAAGCATTTAAATCTATAGCAAATGCAGAAATTTTATAAATGTCTTATAAATGTAAAAATCATGCTGCTATGCTTTTCTGAATGTCAAATAAAAGAAGAAAAAAAAAATACCAGCTAATTAAATGAGCTCAGTGTTATCAGGTGTTGTCACTGATTAGGAATCTGGTTGGAACAAAAACCTGCAGCCACAGGGGGTCCCCAGGACCGAGTTTGAGAAACACTGTGTTAGAGTATTTCTTCTAAATCTTATCATTTCATAGTTATGGAACAATTTATATTCGATATATAAACATTTTTAAAGTGTCATATCAGTTTTTACTCATGGATAACCTAATTTGCTTGCAACTTAATAAGAATTGCAGGGTTAAATCTAATTCATTCCTAAAAAGGCAAGATGCCAAGGCCAATTATGCAGCAAAGAATGCAAGGTCAGGATTTACCATAGTTAGCATGAAAGTGGTGTTAATGCACCTAAAGAGAGAATCTGGCAGACATTTACTAATGTTGGTCTTAATTATTTAAGCATGCTGAACCCCCACTAACCTTTGGGATGCCTCAGTAACTGAGTGGCTACTTCACATTGAGTCCTCTGATTGTTTGTTCTCTGGATGGATATCTTTAGTACTTGTGTGTTGTACTGTGTTAGCCATTATGGATGTAGTGAGAAGTCAAGCAAAATGACATCTTTTATTGGCTAACTAAAAAGATTACAATATGCAAGCTTTCGAGGCAAGTCAGACCCCTTCTTTAGGCAAGAATTACTTTGTAATTCATTTATTGCAATACAGTTTATGACACTAATAAAAAGAAACTGTGTAAAAACATTCCTCACATACTTAAAATCCTGACAGCAAGATTTCCATTAAAGGCAATGTAAAAAACTGCTGTACTCACGATTTTATTTTTATTATTAAAACAGCTTTAAAGTCACAATTCTAAAGCGAGTTTTCAGTGTTAGTAAAGTATATTTTGGTTACCTCAGCCAACACACACTTTCACATCCAGTCAGCATCTTAAGTGGCTACTGACTCGACACAAAACATTGAGGTGGAGAAAGAAAGAAATATTAAAGTCACCTGTATTAAATTTTGTTATTTAGTCTCATATATTACTTCTTGACTACCTGCACCTGCATGGAAAAATATCAAGTCAAGTCCAGCACACTATTAACCACTGGCTTTTTTGTGTAAAGAATGCTGCTATTTAACCTACTTGAGCAATCATAAGTGATTTTATAAGAGGCAATCACTTTACAGGTGCAAAGAATCCTATTTTTGTGAAGTTCTGTGTTTTCAATTGTCTTATTTACATAAAAGCTGCAGTTTTTCCTTTTTTCTTTCAAGCAACAGTGGATTTGACTCTTTGCAGACACAATATTGGCAGCAAAGACAAGATTTGAACACTAGTAGTAAAAATATGAAAAAATAATAGCAAATACGATACAAATGTATATGCTGCACAAACAGTATTTAACTTATTTTAAAATTCATTTATTAAATAAATAATTATTTTTATTCAATTCTTGAGTTTTGGATAATTTCACAGCACTGCTTCAAAGCAAATAACTGCCCAACTACGCACAAAAAATGTTTTCAAAAGCTGGACATATGACAAACCTACTGGGTCAATTTTAATGTCACCTACAGGCTTTCCAAACATTTCAAGTTTTAACAATTAATTGCTGGAAAGGCTGTTGTACCATCCCTCCTTTGTAAACTTACAGAAAGTTACAGATGGAGTGGATTTCCTACCTTGCTTCTTTGTGCGCTACTGTAAATTATTATGTGCTGAAACATACAGGTGCATCTCAATAAATTAGAATATCATCGAAAAGTTAATTTATTTTAGTAATTCAATTCAAAAAGTGAAACTTATATATTTATCTAGTCGGCAGAAGGAACCATGAAGCGCTCTAAAATTTCCTGGTAGAACTCTGTACTGACTTTGGACTTGATAAAACACAGTGGACCAACACCAGCAGATGACATGGCTCCCCAAATCATCACTGACTGTGAAAACTTCACACTGGACCTCAAGCAACTTGGATTCTGTGCCTCTACATTCTTCCTTCAGACTCTGGGACCTTGATTTCCATTCATCCATCCATTATCCAACCCGCTATATCCTAACTACAGGGTCACGGGGGTCTGCTGGATCCAATCCCAGGGCGCAAGGCAGGAAACAAACCCCGGGCAGGGCGCCAGCCCACCTCCGGGCACACACACCCACACACACAATAGGGACAATTTCGGATCGCCATCTGGTACCCCTGACCGCGCTGACCTCTCTCTTTCACAGCAGGCTGGCTCATCCACTCTTTCCCGAATGCTGCTCTCTTGCTCTCTGCCTCTTCCTTTCTTTTACCGTTCTTGTTTTTTTCTTCCGCCTCACCCTTCTCCTATTACAGGGATGTGGCTCAGGTGTGGCGATTAGCAGCTCCCGGCTTCAATTACGGATGCGGACGATTCCTCACCTGTGCACATAACCAAGGAAACACCCGCCTCATGTAGCTGCTCTGGCCACACTACCACACCCCCTCTTTAAGCCGTGAGTGTGGCAATTATTTAAAAACTGGGCTTTCATCTGACCCGTGGACCCGCTATATCACAGAGAGACAGCAGACCCAACAAAGCAGACTAGCTTAAGGCTGATATCAAAGCATCATGCGCTTCCAAAACACCTCAGCAGTGCCACAGGCTGATCGCCTCAGTGCCAAGGCACATTGATGCTGTAATTCATACATCTCCAACCAAATATTGAGTGCATTACATGGACATACTTTTCAGTAGGCCACTATTTCTGTATTAAAAATCATTTTTATTGGTCTTATGTAATATTCTAATTTTCTGAGATACTGAATTTTGAGTTTTCATTAGCTATAAGCCATAATCAGCAAAATGAAAAGAAATAAACACTTGTACTTCTTTATACTCCCTGCTCTGCTCTCCAATAAATGCAAGTTATCGCAAATATACCCAATTGTGCTTTACTCACTTAGAATATGGAACCAAATTAGAAAGCATTTTAAGATGGAAAATCTTTTATCCGTGGCACCTCTGCAAGAGAACCACCTTTTTCAACCCTCGCAAAGATATACAGTTTTTAATACCTGGAAAAGTTTTGGGATTAAAATGCTCAGAGATCTTTATATAGACAACATATTTACATCTTTTGAACAATTACGTTCAAAATTCAACCTCCCAGCTACACATTTCTTTCACTATCTTCAAATTAGAAATTTTGTTAAACAGAAATTGCCAGATTTCCCCCACCTCGCACCCTCCACAATGCTGGAAAAAATACTGCTCAGTTTCGAGGAATTAAACACCATTTCCATTTATAAAATCCTATTAGAGTCCCTACCTTTCAAAGATCCAAGAGGACATTGGGAAGAAGATCTCTTAATCAATATATCAGAAAAGGAGTGGAAGGTAGCAAAGCAGAGTATTCACTCGAGCTCCATATGTGCAAAGCATAGAATTATTCAACTAAAAATTATGTATCGAGCTCATCTGTCTCTCTTAAAACTGTCCAAAATGTTTCCAGGGCAAGATCCAACCTGCGAACGCTGCAACCAAGCTCCTGCCTCACTGGGTCACATGTTCTGGGCCTGCACCAAATTAACATCATTTTGGACCAAAATTTTTAAGTGCCTTTCAGACAGCCTTGGAGTCACAATCCCTCCTAATCCACTAACAGCTGTGTTCGGCGTTCTTCCATACGGACTTGAAGTGGAAAAGGACAAGCAAACGGTGATTGCATTCACTACACTCTTGGCACGCAGACTTATTCTGTTAAATTGGAAGAATCCTAATTCTCCTCTGATAAGTCAGTGGGAAACCAATGTTTTATATTATTTTAAATTGGAAAAAATCAAATTCTCAGTTAGAGGATCTGTACAAAATTTTTTCAAAACCTGGCAGGATCTGATCAATATTATTTTAGAATAAGAGAAATAACTATTACCGCATTTAATTCTCTTCTCCATCTCTTATTTACATATATATTTATTTCTCCCTTTCTTTTGCTTACTGTTGTCTTATTAAAAAGCCCTAAGCAATTCTCCTTTAGCTAAGCGATCCTTCTCAGGGGTGGGGTTTGATTTGTCTTCAATTTTGTTTGGTTATAAATTACTGTAATCTATTTGTATAGAATGATTACAATAAAAATTAATAAAAACAAAAAAAAAGAAATAAACACTTGCAATATATCACTCTGTGTGTAATGAATCTATATATTATATGAGTTTCACTTTTTGAATTGAATTACTAAAATAAATGAACTTTTCAATGATATTCTAATTTATTGAGATGCACCTGTAAAGTTGTGCTCACCCATTACTGCACACCTTAAAGAGAAGACTGCTTAATACCTACTTTGGCTTCTTTTGGACTGTACTTTTATACTTTTTTTTTTGCCAATTATATTCACGTTTTATTTTTGTCTTATTACTTTTGTTTATTTTAGCACTGTGGTAATTTTGTCCCTTTGTAGTTAGTCAGTATAGGAAGGCACTGTGACAAATGGGTCAAGAAAACTCTTGTGATCTGACAAAACTGAAGCATGTTTGGAGTCAAAGACTCCTGGGCTTTATATTTTGAGAGAAGAAGAGGTCTTCAAAGCACCCAGCACCTGAAGTCCTAATGAATATCCATCCATCCATCCATTTTTCAACCCGCTGAATCCAAACATAGGGTCATGGGGGTCTGCTGGAGCCAATCCCAGCCAACAGGGCGCAAGGCAGGGAACCAATCCCGGGCAGGGCGCCAACCAACCGCAGGTCCTAATGAATACAGTTGGAAAAAATCTCTTGTGGGTAAGTAATAAAAATGGAAAAGTATGCTCGTGCATAGGGAAAGAAGTACAAATAAGGCTGATAAATACCCTTAGAAGGCAACCACATTGCTGCTGTCACACAAGTGGGTGAGGGGGGGTTGATTTGGGGTACTGATGCCTCTTTCTCGGTCTCTACAGAACAAAAGAAGACAAATCATAAATACACACACTCACTGACAACACTTCTGGTCTCTGAAAATGGCTTCCTCCACACAACTCCTGTGGATAACGTAACTTCTGGTCCATCTGCAATGACATCACTTCCAGCCCCTCAAGATGACGGCACTTTCCAGTCCATTAGTGATGAAGTCACTTTTTCCGGTCCATCAGTGATGATATCACTTCCGGTTCCATCGTCATTTCCTCACAACACATTTCCTGCAGCCATTTTATATATAAACGATCATTCCACCTCTGTACTCTGTCAAATGTTTTGGTTTTTTCGTCAAATATTGACTGATATTACAGCCTTTTTTTAATGGATATTATATGGGGCAATTCCCCAACTCTTTTTGGAGTTTCTGCATGATTTAATTCTATTACACATCGCCTTTGTCTCTCCAGTCTGACAGGCAGGTAGAGAGAAATCGACTTTCACCAGTTGAAATGCCTTCTCTTTTTGCATACCACTAAGGGCTAAACAAGCAGTTGGTCATCACCGTGAAGTATGGCTTCTTCGATGTAGGCATACAGGCCCAGTTAAGCAGGAGCTCAGAGTTTGTAACATCTGGCACTTCGTGATTAAATAGCTCTATTTCTGGGGAGCTGACATGGAAAATTCTCACTTTCATGACAGGGTTACCTTTTGTCAGTTCAGACATAAACACCAAGTTGCCTTGGAGGGGGAACTGGACAGAAACCCTACTCTGCACCTTTCTAATACATAAACAGTTCATAAGAAATGAGAAACTGTCAAGATTAACATTAGACTTATTTTACACAAACTTATTTCTCTAACTTACAAACACAGTGTATAAAAGGATTAACATAAAGAGGTTTTTGTCGCTGATTTTTGCTTTTCTGTCAAATACTTTCAAGCAACCTGAGGTCCATACTCCCCTAAATCTTTATACCTCCAATAAACAAAGACCACTAACTGAGAAAAAATATGTTTATGCCTGTAATATGAAGCGTATTCTCATTCTATCTTATGCTTTCTTTTTTTCTCTCTGTGACTAACTTCTGCTAGCAAAACCCATGCTTTCTTTATATTTTCAGTATGTGTATGTGAGAAGTCTTAGAGAAGGGGGGCAGCTAAATGATAGTCTACTTTGCTTAAAATTCCATTACATGTGAACCCCAGTTGTTACTCTGTACTTTCTCAATACACAATACACATATTGTAACCTTAGTTTACATGTAAAATGAATCCATATGCATCTCATTTAGCATAGTTCTGCTCTGAGATGGAATTATTCCAAGCTACTTTTTTTCACATTTGTTTGGCAAGCTGTAAGAAGTCAATCCACATCTTCTGTATGAGAATAAGTGAAGTCAAGTCTCCTAAACTTTTGCTGTTAGTAAGATTTAATATTTTTATTTGGAAATTAAGTCAATCAGTCAATTATTTTCAAACCAGCTTAGTCCTGAAAAGGGTAACAGGAGCCTATCCCAACTATAGGGCTGAAGGCAGGAACAAATCCTGGACAGGGTGCCAGTTCATCGCAGGGCACACACACGCACACACACACACACACCCCAAAACACTAACCCAATTTAGGATCACCAGTTCACCTAACCTCCATGTCTTTGGACTGTGGGAGGAAACCACAGCACCCAGAGGGCACAGGGAGAACATACAAACACCATAAGGGGAGGACCTGGGATGTAAACCCTGGTATTCTTACTGTGAGTCAGCAGCACTACCACCGTGCCACCCCTGAAAACTGTAGTCCAATTGAAAGATTCCTTTTTGGAGTGGTAGTGCTTAAGCTTATGGACCTGAAATGGTTATCTGCCATCAGCAGCAACTGCTCAGAGTGGCTGAACCTGTAAATGTTAATTACCTGCTACATGTACTCCTGGATGGGCCAGCAACTCATGTAACTGCTTTTACTATACTTTCTGTCTTCTTAAAATGAGCTCAGAGCTTATTTAGCTTATTTATGTCAGAAAACCTAAAAATTTGGATCCAGCACGGCCATTTTATTTTATTTTTTAGAAGAGATCAATGTAGAGCAAGGGTCTCCAACACGTCGCTCGCGAGCTACTGGTAGCTCGCAACCCCTTTCCAAGTAACTCGCCAAAGGGTTAATGAATCCTACATAAATTTCAAAACTTGATTAGTCAAATTAGGTGTGGGTGATCTTTCCAAAAAATCATATCACGATCCTTTTAACACAAAATCACAATCTACAATCTGAATTGCAATCTATCTTTTCAATGTGGTATACACTTGAGAATATCTGGACTCAAACTCGTCAAGACCTAAGTAACACTTTATTTTAAATATCAAACAATTCAATTGTTCTCTCGTTCAATAGCTAAGCAGAGTTAAGAAACACACCCCGAAGCTGGCGAGTGAGTGAGAAGAGCCCCTCACCCCCCACCCACCTCGGCCCGCTGCGTCTCTCTCAGATTCGTGCAAATAAAATCGGTACCGCAAGCAAACTATGATACATAGCGAAATGAGAGAAGTCGCAAAATCAACCGGAATGTTCAAGCAAATTATAGAAAAAACCTGATCTAAATCCATTAAGTAGTTCTCACTTTTAAAGTGGACAGACATACTGACAGACAGACATTGGATTTTATATAATATATATATTAGTAAACCTTCAAAATAATGTGCAGTTAAAGTCTCAACAGCATTCTCAGCATTTCTGGAGCTTAGTAGAGCCAGATAACTATAAAAATCTTCACCAAGCAGCTCTGAAAATGTCTGCTTTGTTTGGGTCTACATACCTCTGTGCCTTTTCTGACATGAATGTCATGAAATCAAAGTTCAGAACAAGACTGACAGATGAACATTTAAATGACTCCATAAGAGTGAACCTAAGTGGCAACTCTTGACCATATACCTTTCTTGTTGACTCCATGCAGTGCCTGTCATCTGACTAACTAAAAAACACATCACACATGCAACTGGACATGTGAATACTCTTGTGAAGTGAAACAGTGACATGTAACAAAATGACAAATGAATAAGTAATATCTGCGTGTTTGTAATTGCATTGTTTCGTTTTGACAGCATTCATGCTTTAATTCAACAGTGTGAGATACACTAGAAAATGCATACAGACTGCATTTGCAGGTGAACTAAATATTTTTTGTGATGTTTTAATGCAAAATGTGAGTTGTGGACACCAACATTTTGTAAATGTTCAGGCAAAACAAGCTTATTCAGTTTGTTTGGGTTGAAATAAGCTATGAGAATAAACGTTAGAAAACATGAGTAGCTCTCGGCCATTTTTATTTTGTAAAAGTAGCTCTCAGGGGAAAAAAGGTTGGAGACAACTGATGTAGAGCCTATAAAATCAGTAGGGGTAAGGCTTATCAAAGACTTTAAACACCACAGGTGGTTTCTTTCTTTGTCCTCCTTTCACTGCTGAAATGATTAGTGAGGACTCCATAGCACATAATTTATATTTAATATTTTTATTGGAACTGCTCATCATGACATTAATATCAGGAAATGTTTCTATTCCCAACTCACATTATACAAGAAATATTTTGAAGTAGTCAAGATAACTATTATAACCTTCAGAAGTGTATTTTTGTTTTTCTAAAAAAAGATGTGAGAGAAAGAGTTGTTGGAAATGTCTTAGCCCCCACAATTGCTATACAATTTGCTAAACTGAATCTGTGAAGTAAGATATCTTACGCTCATAAGATATTTATTTAGCTTTTTTGAGCTCTGGGCTACTTCTTTAGCAAACTTTTCCTCCCATTTTTATTATTTGCTTAGATGATATACTCTACTAACTTTTTTAACTTTTAGCTTGGTATGGTTTCAGTTACAGTATGTGCATATTTTGTTTCTGGTTTAGATACTTTGGTTTGTTATTTAAATGTTTGGTTTACTAACAGTGAATAAAAGGCCTAAAGTTTTTTCTTCAGGAAACTTGGATTATGCCACCTAGGAAACAAAGAAAATTTAGTTACTGTTAAAATAAGGGTTAAACTTAGAAAACACACAAACATTCATTAGAATACCAACCATATTTCAGGAGAAGAATAGGTTGAAAACTTTCAACTAATTATTCTTCCAACACAATAAAAATCATATTGAGAGTTAATAAAGCTGACCAGGGTGACATGGTGGTCCAGTGGTAATACTGCTGCCTGTAGAGTCTGCATCTTCTCCCTGTGCCTCTGTAGGTTTCCTCCCACAGTCAAAAGACATGCAGGGTAGGTAGATTGGCAATGTGGTAAATTGGCCCTAGTGTGTGGTTAGGTGGTGTATGTGTGTGCGTGTGTATGTTTGCCCTGCGATGGACTGGTGCACTGTCCAGGATTTGTTCCTGCATTGCACACTGTGATAACTGGGATATACTCTGGCACACTTAGCAACTAAGGGGGTTGGAAGAAGACTGACTAAAGCAGACCAAACAAGATAGCGGCAGTATTCTGAAAGTTGGATATCTTGATAGATAAGACAGAAGGAAGGAATTCCCAGCCTTTTATGGTTCAGCTGTTTGCAAAGAAATATTTGATTTTGGCACGTATTGTATATGTAAAGTAACAATACCTGTGATATCATTCTATGGCTTTCACAAACATATCTGTAAAATAGCATTTGAAGCATGGCAGCTCATCATTTGTAACATGACATATGACAGTCATGAACAAACTGTACTGTTAGTGCCAAATACAAGCACAACAAACAAAAGGGATGACAGAAATGATGTAAAAATATGCCCAGAACATGTAAATCTTGGCAATAGCAAAACAGATCCACTTAACTAATAAGATTCAGATGTTCAGTGGAGTCATTGGATCTCTAATGCTCCTTAGGTGCTGTGTAATGCACACCATGATTGAAATATAAAAAACACAGGTGCAGGTTTTGACTCATTTCCAGCTCATGGCACAGTTTCATCTGGAAACCTTTGTTTTTCACAATACAGTCATGTGAATAAAAATTAAGCAAAATCTGTTAACTTTTCTCCTTAGGCTTGTGCATTTCAAGTGCTGTTTTGAAGTGTCACAGGTCAAGTGCTAGGTAAAATTGTACCCAGAAACCAATGACAACCTCTATTGTTAGAATACTGCTTAGAGAATGTGAATGCCCAGAGGTAGAATAAAAATATACATGACTGGGAGACGAAAATTAGTAAAAGGAGCAGACTATAGTGTGGTCAGAAATAGCAGGTGGAGAACAGAATTTATTGAGTAAAAAAAGAATGTTTCTTGTCTCACTAATTTCTACTTCCTGAACACAATTATTTTGATGGTAATCTGAAACTTCTGGTTACTAGTTTAGATGGAGGTGGATGGCCATTTGGCATAGGTGTCCAAAGCTGTGACTTTCTTTTTTTTTCAGTTAAAATTAACATTGGGCTCTCCTCCCTTTAAAGATGTTTATTTCTTGAAGAATGCCATGAACTGGAGTTTTGTTTTCCATTCCACCACTGAAACATCACCACGTATGAATAATAATGTTAACAGACTTATTATAATTTTAGTAGCTACATACCCTGTCAAAGACAGGCAATCAATTAAATGTAAAAATATTTGATATTTAATATCTCTTGATTTACATATACCCTGAGCATTCGTCATATGCATTTCTTCTGTATCCTTGTGTGTCTCGGCTTCTCTTGCCTGGTGTTTCCTCTCTTGATCGTATTCCCATATAGCCTGCTTCTCTGACTCTGTCATTTCGAGGCACATTGCTCGCCTCCTGTCTGCTTTTTGACTACCACCAAAGGAAGATAGGCCTTCATTACCCATGATGTGAAAGCTAATTTGTATTCTTGCAAACTAGCCAACCCGCGGCGTAGTACGCCGCATAATTATGTATTGATGGGTGAACACTTCCTGAACGACACAGTTGTCCAAACAGAAGTGAAAATAAAATTGAGCCCGGTGCATTCTTTAACTGCATTTTCTGCCTTATAGCGCAGTGGTAGTGTTGCTGGTTAACAGTAAGGAGCGTGTGGAAGATTTTGGGTTCGCTTCCCGGTTCCTCCCTGTGTGGATAGCGCTTTGAATGAAAAAAGTGAACATTTGCAAAATCCGTAACAGTGCGTTCAGTAAGTACAATGCACATGCGTTTAATTTGTAGGCCACTTTTTGCCAGCCGTCTTTTCAGGTTTGGGCTTATTTTGCAGTGTTACCGCTTGTGCATATTAAATCTTGAAATCCTTCGAGTAACTAATTAACTAACACCCACCCACCCACCTTGCGTGAAAAAAATGCGCCGGTTCTTTCATCATTTTGTTCCAGCCTATCAAAGACTTGCTTCCCCCAACTCCTCACCTGAGTCACTGAAGTCTGTGCACCTCTGAGCCACGTTGTCCTTTCATTGTTCTTTGCGGTTTCGGCTGCTTTTCTATATATAATCCACCAAGTCACCCGACCACGGTAATACGAGGGGGGTGGGGAGAGTACACAGAGCAGGGACGTATTCAGAGGGAGCGTATGACCTGCACTCAGTGGGTATTCCTCGTTCGTGGGGAACAATTCGAGAAAGAGCTATCAATCTGTCAATCCTCTCCGTGTCCAGGCAGGGTGAGGTTTCCCGTGTTGAGTCAAATAAAGCAAGATTTGTGTGTGGCGAGTTGTTGTGTTCGAGCACATGAGCAGGCACTGTGAATGCCTTGAGAGCGTGGGCGGACGCGTGCCGGATGAATAATGAGTATCTATATATCTTCTTAGATATAGACAGCGTCTGATAGTTGTGATGGTTTTACACTCCAGCATATTGCGGTGAACGCTGGTAACAGTCAGGCGGGCAGGCGTATTAGAGTTGGTACTCTTAGAGTTGGTGGGCGTGTCTCTCTAGCGGTTCGAGTTCTTGGGCGGTGCTCTGTCGTTTGTATCACACGGTCAGACGACTTGGTGGATTATATATGATGATGATTAAATGTTGAAATCCTTCGAGGAACTAATTAACTAACTAACACCAACCCACCCACACATACACACAGCTTGTGTGAAAAAATGCGCCCGTACTTTCATAATTTTGTTGCAGTCTATTAACTGTTTTAGACGCTGCATTCAGCAATTCACATCCGCGACAAACATGCCTCTTTTTACATGGTCCTGCTTTGGTGGGCGGGAAACGTTTTCCGTGTTCCTGCAGGACCATCTAAGAAGACGCATGTTTGTCGCGGAAATGAATTGCTGCATGTAGCGTGTAAAACAGTTTGCTATGGTGCACGCGGTCGTGCGTCGCAAGCGAAAAGTCAACGTGGCTCAGAGGTGCATGTGTACTGTAGCCCAGATGAAGATAAATGACGGCGTTTTTTCCCAGTCAACGCGTCCGAGTTGGTGGGCGTGGCTCTGTGAGTTGTCGTCGTAATCCAATGGTCTTAGAGTTGGTGGGTGTGGTTCCTTCCTGCGTGTGCCATGGGTGGCTTACTTGTCAGCGGCTTAGTGAATCCACGCCCCTTCCGGTGTGCTTTCCATGGGTGGCTACTTGTCTTCCGGCTTAGTGAATTATATATATAGATACTTCCCATATTTGAAGGCAACTCTTACATGTCAACATACCCTTTGTCAACCTTCCTTGCCTGACACTTCCTGTCTCAATCATGTTTGGCTGAGCAACCAGAATGACTAAAGCCATACTGATCAAATAGACTGCATGGACAGACTGCACCTATAGATATTACCTTTTTATTAAATAGATAAATAAGACTGAAATTTGCTCTGTTTTTCTGTGTTTTCAGCCTTATTAATATGTTCTTGTACAGTGTTTAAATGATGCACGCTCTAAATATTATTGTCAGTGCTTTACGGCTGCAAACTTATGTAAGCATTTTGAGTAAACAGCACTATGCAAAATTTGAACTGAATTTTAAAGAGTTGAACCCTCAGTTAGACAGAAACAGTCACCTTTTTATTCTAATCTCATCCTGACATCCTCCACATGTTCTGTAACTCTGTAATGACCAGTGCGATTTTCTACCCTGTAGTATGCTGGGCCGGTAACATCACTTCAAGGGAGACCCACTGAATCAACAAGCTAATTAAAAGGGCAAGCTCAATTATACGACACACTCTGAACCCCTTGAGGTCGCAGCAAAGGAGAGAATTAAAACAAAACAGTGCCATTATGAACAATGCTGCATATCCTCTCTCAGACACACTAACACTGAGGATTTTCAGCCAACAAAACATTTAGCAGAAGTGTGTCAAGAAATGCTACTAGGTCTCCTTTATACCAACAGCAATACGTCTGCATAATGTCTCACTGGGACAGGGAAAAAGAAGTACGAAAAATATCAGCCTTATTTAGAAGAGGTGAGAAAAATGATCATTTGTTAAATTTAAAATACTGCACTCATTCACAACTTCAGTAGCACTAGGTGACAAATAAGTAACTAGCTACCTACAGTAGCAAATGTGAGTGGCCTTACAGTCTGTCATACTGCCTAAAATTCACTGAGTTTCTAGCATTGTTAACATGCTGTGGCTACCTTAGTGTTTCACAATGGGTCATCGATAGATATTGTTTCTAACCATGCTTGTTTCACGAAGGGGGAGAAGCTCTAGTTCTTCAATTGCTGCCTACGAGTCGACATTGAACTTAAAAAAGCAGATTTGAATCCCAAGAGCATAAAAGGCAAGAAATACTGATCTGGCTGACCAAGACATGCAGTACTTCAGATGAAAATACAGTTAATGTAAATTCACTAAATAACTTAGCAGCCAACATGTGTTTCATAGGTAACTTTAGGGTTTGGAATGTAGGCTATTTGTAGACCATAAGAAAGGGAAAATGTTCAGTGAAGTTACAATGCAAGTATAAAGCAACTAAAACACTACTTGATCTGAATGCCCAGAGAGAACAAAACACTGCCAGTGTTTCTCAGTTCTACACCAACTAGCAGCCACAGAGGGTCAGTCCATTGATGCTGATGAGGCAGGGGCAAGAGGTCATAAAGAAAGCAACAAGTATGTGAAACGTTTTGTTGCTGTGGTGTGATGGTATTTTTGAACATTACAGAAAATTGTATAACTAGAGTGAAATGATTGTTTAATTTATTTGTTATTTATAATGAGGAAGGAAGTTAGTTAAACTGTAGGATCCATGCCAGAGACAAGACAGGTCTGTTATGGATGCGGTAAAAGTGTTTGGAAAATTTGGTCTTAACTATCAAGGGTACAAAGATGACGCTACTTACTGCAGGCATGTCAAACACGCAGCCCGCAACAGAAATCTGTGCGGCCCGCATGACAGATCCTAGTTAGCCCTGAACTTGTACAAAATGATTACTATTGTTTGTGACTATTGTTGTGTCTTACTTATTGACTTTTCTTACTTCTGCCTTCTGACAAAAATGCGTTTTCCCATGGCATTACGGTACCGGTAATGTCATCTGCTAGTATAGCCCCGAGCCTTGACCAAAATTAATGAGCAGCAGCGTCACAACTGAAGTGCTAGGCTGCAGCAGCGGGCAGCAGGGACAGCCTTAGGCATGTGCAAACTGTGCACCTGCACAGTGCCGCCAAATCCCAGGGGCCGCCATGCCAATATATATTAAATATAAAACAGAAAGAGAAAATAACGACACAGCTGACGGCAATGTGGCTGAAAAACATCGTGTTTCTTGTTAATTAGTACGCTGTATTTACAAATGTCGCTAGAGTCGGAGCAGTAAGCTATATGTAGTATTGAGAATATCATGGGCCACCACTTGGTTTTCAAGTTACGGACATGCGTATCATGAGCACGAGGCGGCTATGCAGTATCCGCAACGGATGTGGCCATCCGCCGTGCATAAGATACCGTATTGACATTGTCAGGTGAAGGGGCCACCGATTCTTTCTCTGCCAGGGCCGCCATGAGCCTAGAGCCGCCCCTGCTAAGGCTACACTACTGACTGGGCTGCTGAGACTGGCCACTGGGCAGAACTGACCATCACGAGTAGTAATAGCCCGCATATTTTCACGTTTTTTTGCTCTAGTTTCATGTAATTTTGTGCTAGTATTGTAACGAACAGTTCGTGCAGACTACAGCTGAAGATCTGAAGTGGACGTGAGAAGTTGGTGAGTTGTTTATTAACATATTTTTGTGATTTTGAGTTTGTAAAATTATTGTAGGTCAGGTGGCTTTTTGCATATCGGCTTATTTTACAATATAAACTTTGAAGTAAACTTAGTAAAGTAAAATTTGATTTTTGGAGGATTTCCAACTTGAAATACTGAGCAATGAATTCAGTGAGTATTTTCGTGATTTCAGTTCACACAAACAGGGCATTGCGCTGTTCTCTTACAACGTTGAGAATGCGCCTGAGAATATCCAAATGGAATTGATTGAAGTGCAGTCAGATTCTATTCTGAAGGCAAAATACAACGAAGTTGGTGTGCCAGGCTTGTATGCTTACCTGCCACCCTCGTATGTGCAGATCCGTAAGTTGGCATCGAGAGTACTGTCGGAAGCACTTACCTTTGTGAGCAATTGTTTTCGTTAATGAAAGCTACCAAAACCCCACATCGCTCAAGACTTACCGTCGTGCACCTTTCAACCCTCATAAAGATTTCAAGCCTGATATTGACGAACTGGTTACTAACAAGAGATGCCAAGTGTCGGAACAAAAGAAATAAATCTCACACTGTAAGGCTCCTATATAAGCAATGAATATAATATAATGAATATAATATAATAAGGACCTAGCTAAGAGGCTAAGACTCTAATTCTACACCGTTGTATGGAGACTGTATGGAAATGAATTGCTTTTCTTTAAACTTTAAGTGTTACATTTTTTAAAGTTTTCAGTATTGGAAAGAAAGCTACAGTAACTTTGTATAATAGTATAATAGTATTTGTTACAGTGCGGTCCGCTAACGCACGTATGGCAGTCGAAGCGGCCCACCAATGGTAGTGAGTTTGACATGCCTGACTTACTGTATACTCTACAAGACAACACTCTTGACCATGGCAACTTATTGCTCTAACAATAAGTTCATATGTGCATTGAAAAGAGCAAGAGACGGAAGATTTAGGAAATGTATGTCTCTTTTCTTTTGTTGGCAGTTACCATAGTGGCCTAGAGATAATGCACCCACCTCCACTCTCCTCCTCCTGAGTGGTGGTCTGTATCATGTCACTCCAGGGTTCCACCAACACAAACTATAATTTGGCTAAGTAAGCTTAGTGCCATATATGTAGTAATAATGCCTTTAACATTAAATCTAACAGTATATTTTAGATAATTATAGACAATTGCGGAAAGTTTCAAGTGACCAAATCATCATTTAAATTTTATTGACCTTTAAAAAATAGAAATAACAAAATTATGTTGATTATGTGCACTTCAGATTAGATTCTAACATAAATGGAAAGTATTTTAATGGTATACATTCTCGTTAGGAATTCTTCTTTGAAATTTAGCACATAAAAAGAAAAAAAATACAATCAATACAATCTGGTAATCTATTAAACCTTATAGTATATTTACACAGTTGAATGAAGGTCTCTGACATAATATAATGCTATGAACCAGAATGTTGCTTATTGCGTGCATTCCAAGCGCTCATTAAACTGAAGAAACTGGAATAAAGAGTAAGTAGACTCTTGATGTTTTACTACTGTGCTTGCCTCCGATTAATTTTAAAGCAGTTGGGTGCAACAAATTAGTTTCTGCACAGCTATGAATATAATGAAAGGTTAGTTTTAGCGTTAATAGTAACCTTATGTTTTCAGTGAGTGGTCACTTTTTTATTTGCATTTAGAGCTGTTAAGAAATATGTATGTGACACATGTTTTTGTTTTAAAAAAATCAAGTACACCACATATCAGGAAGGTCTGTGGAAAAATGCAGCTTTTGAAACAGTTTTAAATTATTCTACTTGATATGTTAATTTTAAGAGTTCAAAGGCACCTTACCAAGCAGAGGTAATTTTTAGATATTTGGTCAAGTATCATAGATTTTATTTGTGTTTAACCTTTGATCTTAGTCACATTTAAGTCAATCAAAATCAATGTTAATTATTCTTAAATGTTTTTTTATAGAAACTGTTTAATGATGGAGAAATGCAGTTTATGTGTACTGTATAGCTTTTATTCTGCCGCTTATCTCTATTAACTATGTTGTCACCTTTACATTTAATTGTTGTGATTTTCCCATCTCATGGAAATCAACATGAGGCTTTACTTCAAAGAACAGATCTCATGGCTCCAGATGAGGCCTAGAAGTAAAATCAGCCTTGTCCCAAACTCAAGAAGGCAAAAATGATGCCAGGATTTAAAACATTTAAAGAACGAATTACATAAAGAACTCCAAAACAAAAACTAAATCAGTCAAAATGATTGCTAGTAGGTAATCCAAAAAGTTAATAATGTTAGCTCACAATCTAAGAATCAAAATCCAAAGACTATAAACAAGAAATTCAAAAACAGAGAAAGCCAAATACACAAATGCCTCAGAGCTATTCCTGAGAATTTTATGGTGTCATATAAACCTGGGACGGTCCCACAGCTGCTGCGTTAGGGCTCTCACCCCCTTAGACTCAACATTGCATCCTTTTTTCCAAGCTTTTAAAAAGTGTGGTGCTGCTCCTGCCTGTACCAATAGCAGTAGCAATGATGCTGCTGCTGCTGGTACATCAGAGACAGCAGCTAGCATGTCTACTCCTGTGGCATCAACAGGCACTGCTTCTCCTGTACCTCTGCCAACAATTGCTGCCCCAAAGCAACCTGCTCAGCTACCCAGTCACTTAAATGGCAATACACCATCCCAGCCAATACTGGGTAGTTACCCCAAACGTTATTTGGTGGTACAACATTAAGATCATTCAATCCTGCCTGGTACCGCACACGACCATGGCTGGAGTACTCTGTTGCGCAGGGCGCATGCTTCTTTTCCCCTGTCGGAAATATGGCAGCACTGTTAATGAGAGGGATGTAGTTTTTATCTTAACTGGTTTTAACAACTGGAAAGCAGCACTTGATCGAGACAAGGGGCTACAGAGGCATGTGTCCAGCCACAACCATGTGCATGCTTCAACCATCTGGACTGAGCATAAAAGCAGAGAGGCCACAGGGGGGACTGTGGATTCAATGTTGGTTGGTAAAACACAACTTGAAAAAAAACATTACTATATCAAGAGTATTGGTAGTGCTATAAGGTTTCTCTGTGTAAATGAGTTGGGGCTCCGTGGGACTGCAGAAACCTTGAGACATGATGCAGTGGGTAATGATGATGACATTGCTTCAGGAATTTTTCTAAAACTGATGGAATATACCTTAGAGAAGGATGAGAAGCTAGCAAGCATTGCTAAGGGTATCCCAAAAATTGCAAAATACACATCTAAGGGTATCCAAAATTAAATTATCCAAACACTGGCTGACATGGTGCTTGGAGAGGTCAGGAAAAAATATGAAAGTGCTGATTCTGCAGGGTTTTGCCTCAAAAGTGATGGGACCAGGGATAGGTGCAATGTGGAAAATTTGTCTGTGATAATACGGTTTGTCAGAAACTCCATGCCAGATGAGCATCTTATTGGGTTGCTTGACTTGCAACAACTTGATGCAGAGTACATCACCTCTTAGATACTGTTACACCTTTCTGATACTGGCTACAGTGCTGACAGTATACTTAGCCAGTGTTATGATGGGGCTTCTGTGATGAGTGGGGTTAGAAGTGGTGTACAAGCTCTGCTCCAAAAGAGGCTTGACAGATACGTCCCATACATCCACTGCTACAACCACCAACTGCACTTAGTGGTTGTGCATGCCATGTAGAGTGAGCCGTGTGCAAAAAGATTTTTTAGCCTATCTAGGTCACTCTACAACTTTTTTCACCACCACTATGTGCTCAATAAACATGATGCACCTTGTCTAAAAAGGCTGCTTGAGATCAGATGGACAAGCCATTATGAGGTGACACGGTGCACTGTGGACAATCAAGAACAAATCCTTAGTATCCTATCTGAGATGACAGAGGATGATGATGCTGGAGTTGACCTGTGCACCGAGGCATCAGGCCTGCTATGCCAAATTAAGAGGCATCACTTCTTTGAGATAGGAAAGTTCCTAGTGCGGGTGCTTGGTGTCTTGAAACCAGCAAATGCTATTCTACAGTTTCAGTAAGTTGATCTGTGCAGTGCTTCTGAGGTTGTTAGTGCAGCACTGGACTCCTTAAAAAACATCCGTGAGGATGACTGTTGGGGAGTGTCATCTCCTGCTGAGGATGAGTCACATCCAACAAAGAGAAGGAGAACAATGAACAAACACCTGGGTCAAAGTGTTGTGCTCTCAACTTTGGGCCATACAGACTCTGGTGACCCTACCATTTCACCCCATCAGTCTCTGAAAAGATCCCTGTTCAACATCCTTGACAGGGCCATTTCAGAAATGGAAACTAGATTTTCACACAAGAATATTGACCTGATGAGTGCCATATCTAGTCTTGCACCCAAATCTAGCACATTTCTAGATCCCACCCTGTTGCACCCTCTGGCTGTGATGGTTGGCACTGTAGCAGATGTTGTAAGTCTGAAAAATGAAGTTCTTGTGGCAAAACAGATGTTGCTCAAAAAAATATTCAAAGGAAACAGACCTACCCACTGTGTGTAAACTCCTGCAGGAGTACAAGGAAGCCTTTCCTGAGTTGCATAAATTGTATGTAACAGCCCTGGTAATTGGTGTGTCTTCAGCATCATGTGAGAGTTCCTTCTCCACTTTGTCACGGGTCCTAAACCCCTATTGTCGCACCATGTTACATGAAAGAGGAATTTGATGATCTTGGCCCATAAGAAGTCCATAACAAATAACTTGGATATGGATGAATTTATAAGAGTTTTTGCAAAGGGAAACAGGAGACTGTTGTTGTATAGTGGATTGAGGAGAAAGGAGAGTGGAGCTGTTCAGTTGCAAACAGAGAGTTCAGTTGCTAGCAAAACAAACAAGCTTAAAACAAGACAAAAAGACAAAAAAAGAAGAAAAAAGTTAAAATGTTATATTCTAAATCTGTTGTGTTCTACAAATTAGTTTGAGAATTGTAGGAAAAGACATGGTGAATTGTTGTTTTTTTTTAATTACTATGCCAACCCTTTTTAGTTTTGTAAATATTGGCTATATTGAGAGGTCTTATTTTATTCTTACTTTATTTTGCAAATTTATTTGAGAATTAGGCCATCCAATTAAGATAAATTTTATGTTGTTGGTTGTAGAGAAAAGCCAAGCAAAATGACACCTTTTATTGGCTAACTAGAAAGATTACAATATGCAAGCTTTCGAGGCAACTCATCTTGCCTGAAGAAGGGGCCTGAGTTGCCTCGAAAGCTTGCATATTGTAATCTTTCTAGTTAGCCAATAAAAGGTGTCATTTTGCTTGGCTTTTCTCTACATTCATAATGGCTAACACGGTACAACACCCTAGTACTACATGTTGTTGGTTGTAAAGATCTGGATGGATATTTTATTTTATTCTTTATTTTATTTTTTTTATTCTATTTTTCAGTTTTACTTTTCAAGACTTGGTGAATTGTTTTTTTTTTATAACTTGGCCTACCCTTTTTAGTTTTGTTAATATTGGAAATAGTGAGAAGTGTTATTGTTGGGTTTGAATATATTTGATATAGGCCATCCAATTAAGGTAAATGTCATGTTTTTAGTTGTTATAATCTGATGAGGAATATTTTATTTTATTTTTTGCTGTTTTATTTTTCAGTTTTCCTCCTGAGGGATTGCCACCTTATCGTGGTCAGGGGGTTTGCGTACCTCAGTGACCCTAAGAGCTACACCAGCAGAAGCTTAGCCTTCAGGTGGGGCACCCAAGTTGGACAGGTCTTAGGGTAGAGGCCTGACAAAGTGCAATCCAATTACATGACAAAAACAGTTATCCAGAGCACCCCCACCCCTTTCCCGCCTCCGTCGCCACCATGTGCCCCCTTCACATTTCTGTCTGCCCCCTCATATATGCCTGTCTAGAACCAGCCCAGGTTTCAAGTTCAGCCTCAACCCCTGAAAGATAGAGAATACCAAATGCTAAATTGAAATGTTGTGAGTTTTTCGTTCTTTATCTTTCCAAATGAGTGAATATCATTCACTAAAGTCCAAACTACTGTTTCTCAACTGATGGGTAATCCATCTAGAAACCATAATTTCCCAAATTTCTGTCTTTAATTCTCTTTAAAAAAATAAATCCAAATAGCTCTGACATTTGAGACACAATTATGACACTGTGTTTCAAGGACCAAAATTCAAACAAAAATGAACAAAGAAATTAAACACCAAATCAAATAACTAAAAATAATGATATGAAAACACACCAGAACGCTCAGAACCACTATGTTCATACAACTCTCAGCTCAGAGATTATGTAAAGTTTTTAAACACAAGTAATTATTCTGTCTAATGTATCATTATCACTTTTTGCACCTAATTTATGACTTGTAATTACAGAATAAGAATCTTCATTCTATTATGGTATTCAAAAATTCTACTGTTTCAGTGGTTGCCATTGTCAAAATTGTTTGACAGTTATTTATCTTACTTTGTTCCTGCCTTTTCTTTCATTTGCTTCTTTTTCTTTCATATTGTTGCTGATCAATAGCCATGATTAATACATGGATATGACGAGGGGAGTGTTGTCATGTAAATGTAGTTAGATATGCTGGCATTTTGGTTTACTGATTTTCACCCCGGATGTTTGAGACTAACATTTTGGTAAGTTTTCGTATTTGCTCTCATCTCTCCCCCGAAAAAAAATCTAATTGTAACATAACTGGCGAAATCAAAAAAGATAAAAGCCTTTTTTAAAGTCCCACAGCTGTATTATGAAACAAGTTCACTGAGGCTAAGAATCTGCACTGGTAAAATAAAGAGCAAAAAAATGTTTAATTGAGCTTAAAATATGTAAAACATAATCCAATCAAAATACATCAAGACAACATTTCTAAAAAGAAAATGAAAATTAAATTAAAATCAAATCACAAGTGCTAATCAACAAAATTAGCAACCATATAGGAAATGATTGAAGTTCAAACTAAATACCTTTGCTTCACAAATCGAGCAGCTTATGGAGCATTTAACCAGCCTTACTTCAGTGACTGAACAATTCCTTTAAAACAAGGAGGTATGCCACATCTTCTGTTGTATTTGATACAACCTAAGATGGCTTACCTAGAGAGATTTTGGGAACACATTTCAAAATGTATTATTATTATTATTATTATTATTATTATTATTATTACCCTAAGTTCTTGTCAATAAGCCGCGGCTTATCTAAGGAAAAAAGTTGTGAAAATGAAAAAATAGAATATCGGCTTATACATAAGTCCGGCTTATACATCCATCGCGGGGGTTGCGTTCCAGAGCCACCCGCGAAATAAGAATATCCGCGAAGTAGAAACTATATGTTTATATGGTTATTTTTATATTGTCATGCTTGGGTCACAGATTTGCGCAGAAACACAGGAGGTTGTAGAGAGACAGGAACGTTATTCAAACACTGCAAACAAATATTTGTCTCTTTTTCAAAAGTTTAAACTGTGCTCCATGACAAGACAGAGATGACAGTTCTGTCTCACAATTAAAAGAATGCAAACATATCTTCCTCTTCAAAGGAGTCAGGAGCAGAGACTGTCATAAAGGCAGAGGAAAATCAATATGTCTGTTTGGCTTTTAAGTATGCGAAGCACCGCGGCACAAAGCTGTTGAAGGCGGCAGCTCTCACCCCCTCCGTCAGGAGCAGACAAAGAGAGAGAGAGGGAGAGTTTGTTTTTCAGTCAAAAATCAATACGTGCCCTTCGAGCTTTTAAGTATGCGAAGCACTGTGCAGCATGTCTTTTCAGGAATCAGCTTTACAAAAGATAGCAACGTGAAGATAATCTTTCAGCATTTTTAGACGAGCGTCTGTATCGTCTAGGTGTGCAAACAGCCCCCCTGCTCAATCCCCATACGTCAGGATCACAGATAGTCAGCGCAAGATTGACAGAAAAGTAAGCAATCTAGCTTCTCAGCCATCTGCCAATAGCGTCCCTTGTATGAAATCAACTGGGCAAACCAACTGAGGAAGCATGTACCAGAAATTAAAAGACCCATTGTCCGCAGAAATCCGCGATATATATTTAAATATGCTTACATATAAAATCACAATTTAAATGACCGCTACGCGCTCGTGTTGACTCGGCGACGCCCAGAGCAGAAAGAACGCGCTCCGGCCGCTCCAACCGCGCCATGCGGGGAGTGAGAGAGACGGCAATATCTCACACTCTCTCCCCCCTTAAAGAAATTAAATGAGCGCGAGTGAGACCACTGACCTCCCTCCCTTCTATTAGTTATAGGTTATAGTACGTTCGGCTTATCCATGAGTCCGGCTTATCTATGATACGATTTTATTTTAAAAATTCGTATGATTTTTGGTCTCCGGCTAATACATGAGTCCGGCTTATAGACAAGAACTTAGGGTAAATGTACAGTTTTTTTTCCCTTAATGCAACTTTGATTTTAAATTATTTTGTGTGTCCATGGATCCTGAGTCAAAGCCAATGGTCATCATCCAAAAAAGAAATGAATGAACAAAATACCAAATCAAATGGAGTCAAAGACAAACAAAGAAAGGAGTCGCAAAACAGTTTGGGGCAGCCACCTGTATATTGTTCCTGGTTGCAAAATGGAGATAATTGATGTTTACAGGTTCAAGTCCAAAACAGAACTGACTCAAAAGCACAAATATGGCGGCTTTAAAGGAGAGCAGAGGAAATGACATCAGTGGACCCGGAACCAGAAGTGACATCATCAGTAGGCCCGGTACAGGAAGTGCCGATGTCTGGGCCAGATGGGATTTCCCGTAACTGGTCTGCAGAGAAGTGAGAGGAAGAGTTAGTGCACTCTGTCACTCCCCTGGTCTTGCATGAAATTACACTCATTCAGGCCCTTTAAATGCCTCCCGTGCGCACGTGTGTGACAATGGTAAAAACTGTTTAGAAAGACATCAAAACATCTGGAAGATTCACTGCTTCCCAGGCAATTCATTCAAGGTAGGCAATTGATTAATTTTGTAAAGAGAATATTGCTTGATGAAAAGGTCTGTTTGCATTACTTGCTTAACATCTAGTAACCATGAATATATTTTGTTACAACATATTCAAGCTTTAAGGAAATATGCTGGAAAATTGGCAAGTTATTCCAATAGTCTTTGATCCAGAAGGCTTTTTGTTAAGAGTCTAGTTGTACTATTTGCTGAAGCACATGCCTGCCAATTTGAGTCCACCTTTTATACCTGAAAATGTCTGTGCTGATTTGTTAGAATTGAGGTAGCACAACTTGATTGCTGGACTTTCTATCATAGATAGGAAGAATGAACTCATTATTTGATATTTTTGGTGTCTCAGGAATAAACTACCAGTCCAATGTTTTAGAACACCACTATTTTTCCAGTTTTTACTGAGATTTAAGCAGTTTAAGTGCATAATCTGAAATGGTATAAAGGTAAGCAGTAAACTGCCAGAGTTTTAAAAAAAAGTTTAGGCTACCAAAAACTGAAAAAGTAACAGGAACAGGTCTGGCAGACTCAAATCCACAACAGAATCAAAATACAAGTTTCTAAGAGTCAACGGCTTGAGTGACAGGTGCCTCATGGGATTACACCGTTGTTATTTCTCTGCTTCACTGACAATATGTCAAAACAGAGAAATCTGTATCTTTTCAGATGCATACACAGAAGCCATAGGTACCGTAGCCTATCTTAGGGTGACTGATCCTGAAGGACAAACCCATGTAAGTGTTCTGCTGGCAAAAGCCAAACTGTCTCCAAGACAAGTGCTACCATCCTCAGACTTGAACTGCGTGGTGCAACATTAGCTGAAGAAATGGCTGACTTTCTGTTGAATTTAATGGACACTAAAATTGATGCTATCAAAATTCATACAAACAGTAAAGTTGTGCTGGGTAACATATATAATATAATAATAATATTTAATGTGTATGTTGCCAACAGAGCAGTGCATATAAGGAAGACCAGCAAACCCAAGCAATGGCAGTATGTTGCGTATGACATGAACCCTGAACTTCCTGGTTCTCAGGAGCTGACTTTCTGCTAAGTAGGCCTCGGGCAATATCTTCCAGAACCTACTCTCTCATAGATAGATAGATACTTTATTAATCCCAAGGGGAAATTCACATACGCCATCAGCAGCATGCTGATAAAGAAAATATTAAATTAAAGAGTGATAACAATGCAGGTATACAGACAGACAATAACTGTGAATAATGTTAACGTTTACCACCCCCTGGGTGGAATTGAAGAGTCGCATAGTGTGGGGGAGGAACGATCTCCTCAGTCTGTCAGTGGAGCAGGAAAGTGACAGCAGTCTGTCGCTGAAGCTGCTCCTCTGTCTGGAGATGATACTGTTTAGTGGATGCAGTGGATTCTCCATGATTGACAGGAGCCTGCTCAGTGCCCGTCGCTCTGCCACAGATGTCAAACTGTCCAGCTCTGTGCCTACAATAGAGCCTGCTTTCCACACCAGTTTGCCCAGGTGTGAGGCTTCCGTCTTCTTTATGCTGCCTCCCCAGCACACCACCTCGTAGAAGAGGGCGTTCGCCACAACCGTCTGATAGAACATCTGCAGCATCTTATTGCAGATGTTGAAGGACGCCAGCCTTCTAAGGAAGTATAGCCAGCTCTGTCCTTTCTTACAAAGAGCATCAGTATTGGTAGTCCAGTCCAATTTATTATCCAGCTGAACTCCCAGGTATTTATAGGTCTGCACCCTCTGCACACAGTCACCTCTAGTGATCATGGGGTCCATGAGGGGTCTGGGCCTCCTAAAATCCACCACCAGCTCCTTGGTTTTGCTGGTGTTCAGGTGTAGGTGATTTGACAAAGTCCTTGATTAGGTCCCTATACTCCTCCTCCTACCCACTCCTGATGCAGCCCACGATAGCAGTGTCGTTAGCGAACTTTTGCACGTGGCAAAGATCCACGTAGATCAGATAATGATCCTGAAATTCATCCTGAAGTTACTTCTCTGCGCACCACAACTCGCTCAGCCATAATCCTTGGATCACACCACTTTGAACAATTCTCTTCTTGGACAAAACTTGTACAAACGATGGCTTGTTTAACCCAAATTACTCATTGTTTTTAGAAGACGAATGAGCCACAGAACTGCCATAGATGGCGCATTTGTAAAGAGTCACCAAGTATGTCTGAACTTGAGCTAGAAGAAATAAACATAATCTGTCATGTACAGGAAGAGATGAAATGTCTTAAGACCAGAAAACAGGTATTCAAATGAAGCCCCCTCTTTCGACTGAATTCCATGACAGATGACCTTGACATGCTGAGAGTGGTTGGTCATTTGAATAGAGCAAGCTTCCTCGGGAAGAAGCAGAATTTCTTAAAAATTCCAAATAACCACCACCTAGCCACCTTGTTTATTCAATATCATCATGAGCAAGTTTTCCATCAGGGGAGACACCTCACTGAAGGTGCCATTGGAGTCTCAGGATTGTGGATCATTGGAGCAAAAATACAAATTGCCACCATTATAAAAAGGTGCTGTTGAGTGCCAAAAACTAGGGTAGGCAACAACATCAACAAATGGCCGACCTACCAGTTGATAAGCTGAGCACAGAACCTCCCTTTACCTATGTTGGACTTGATGTTTTTGGACTATGGATAGTTGCGGCACGAAAGACTTGTGGTGAGCAAGCTAATAGAAAAAGGTGAGCAGTGATGTTCACTTGTTTAATTATTTAATTAAGCTTAATTAATGCTCCACAAAGGTTTTTTGCCATCAGAGGATCAGTGAAGGTTTTAAGGTCAGATTGTGGCACAAATTTTGTTGGCGCATGCAAGGAGTTAAAGTTTGACTCCAGACTTATTGAGAACCATTTGCACAGTCAGGGTTGTGAATGGAAGTTTAATCCACCATATTCTTCACATAGTGTGTGAGTGGATGATTGGAATGGCAAGACGGATACTGGATTCAATGCTAATTGATGTGAACCCTTCTCACTTGACTCAAGGTGTTAACCACTTTCTTTGCTGAACTGACAGTGATAATTAATTCGAGACCCTTAAGCCCAATTTCTTCGGATCCAGAGTCTCCCATTACTATGACCCCAGCTGCCCTTTGACACAGAAAATTAGGGTTATTCCAACTCCACATGGAGTCTTTTGCAGCCACGATCTTCACAAAAGCCAACTGTTTCTGGAAAAAAATGGAGAAAGGTGTATCTGAACCTTCTACAATACCACAGAAGATGGCAAGTACAAATGACTAATCTACAAGAAGGAGATTTGGTCTTACTGAAGGATCACCAAGCTCATCAGATCGATTGACCCATGGGTCTCATCGTAAAGACCATGCCGAGTGATGACAGAAGGGTTTGCAAGGTTGAAGTGAAGACTGACAGAGATGGAACTGTTAAGACCTTCTTCAGGTCAGTCACTGAGGTTGACCTGTTACTTCATCAGAGAGACCAATCCAGTCCTACTGCAGCTGATGTAACCTGAACTTTCAGAGGTCACACTTATCTGCACCCACACTTATCTGCACCATCTTCAGTTTACAAGAAGATTTACTAGTGACTTTATTGAATTTGTGAGCTCATTTAATGTTTATTGTTGTTTGTGGCTGTTCTCTTGTTTTTCAGGATCACAAGAATAGATTCTTTCTATATTACAGACTTGTTATTGAAAATTGTAATGTTAACATTCAAGGTTAATATTGGTATCTAACAATACCAGATTGGGAGTGTGCTGCTACAGCAGCCTGTGTTAATATTGTTATTAGCTAGTTTTGGTACATTCCTAAACCCTCCCCTTTTTTAATTTGATATACAATGGTATGTCCCTATCTCCTGCTTTGCTACTGGTGCTGCTTTAGTCTTAGCTTTAACTCCCACCATATTGTATTTTAGGTTAAAGAAATAATTGTTTTTTTACCTTCAAGTTGTCAATGGTTTTCACATCCAGATTTCTTGCCAGAAACCTATATTAAAGTATATGGATTCTCAGCCTTGACTATCTGTCCACACTCACTACAACTAGTGGGGCAACACACATTTCGTTCGGACTGGGTCTTAGAGAGAAGCCTCACTAATATGGTATTCTGGGAAGGAATAGCAACAGTTTTTTTACAGAACTGCCTTTAAACACACAGCAGTATTGTAAGTAATCAACAAATGTTGGGACACATGCAGGAATTGCTTGCATCAATTTCGAAGGCTTAATTAACTTCCATTGCTGTAGAAAATTTGTAAGTTGTTAATCCATTAATTGTTACATGAAAAAGGACATTTTGCATAACTAAAAAGTATAGCTTTTCAGTTTCTGGAAAATTAAACTAATTTTATTTTAATTTACTGCTTAAATTTATATAATATATTTCAGGTTATTTACTGAACTTGAACTGCTTAAAAACTGGAAAAATAGGAGAGGAGTTCTAAAATTTTTAAATTTGTAGTGTATGTCAAAGGCATAACTGACTCATTGTTCTCCTGAAGTCCTTCTTCAGCTCCTGCTGGTCCTCTATCAACCATAGAGAAATCTTTCCTTGGATTTCACAAGTGATCTGTCCCTATCTAAGTTATATAATAGTTCTTTCAAGTAGTACCTGCATAAATGTTACCTTCAAAAGCATAGTCAAAAATAATATAATTCTGCTTTTTGTGTTAATTACATTGTGTATAGTTTTCCTTGGTCATGCAATACAGATGTAATTTGTTGAAGCAATCAGAAAACTTGACAGTTTGTCTGAGGTTTCTATTCTTTGAGGTGAAACTTTGCGTGATTGACTTTTCTTAAAGGCCCCCCCCACCTCAAGTCAGTTTATTTTTAATAGCCCCCCCAAATCAGTACATTTTTAATATAAACTAGAAAGCTGCTAGCAACTTTGAACAGGGACATGCATTTTGACAAGGCATCAATAATTTATCATTCCTAACTTTTAAAAGCTCTCTATATAGATTTTCCTCCCACTTTAGTGCTGCCCCTCTCCTCCTGTCATTGTTTGATTAACTGTGCTCAAATACTCCTACATTTTTGCACTTTAAAACAAAATTAAAATACTTTTTGTTAAACACTGTACAAAGCATGCAACACATGTGGAGTATGTTAAATACTCATTGTTTTTCTTACATTTGATGCCTTGAATGTGTGCTGTTTGGTAAAATCTGTGGTAATTCCCACAGAAGATTAAAAACAAACATTGCATGGTAGAAGTCAGATTTTATGATGTTTTATACATATTACGGCACCTTTCACATTCATTGTAAAAAGCAGATTTTTATGCAAAAAGACATGCACATGTTTACCAAACACAAAACCTGTAATACATATATGTATTATTATATTATATTATATTATATTATATTATATTATATTATATTATATTATATTATATTATATTATATATTATATAATATGGAGATGGGGCTGTTCTGACTTCAACTGTAGATGTTATTGACTGGTGGAAAGAATCTTCTCAATTCCACCAGCATGTCTTCCTTAGAGGAAGCAGAACTGGAGGACTCCGGGGGGGGGCCCGTCCATATCAGGGGCCGAGGTCACTGAGGTAGTTAAAAAGCTCCGAGGTGGTGAGCCCCTGGGGTGGACGAGGTCCACCCTGGGTTCCTCAAGGCTCTGGATGTTGTGGGGCTGTCCTGGTTGACACGTCTCTGCAGCATCACATGGACATCAGGGGCAGTGCTTCTGGACTGGCAAACTGGGGTGATGGCCCCCCTTTTTAAGAAGGGTGACTGGAGGATGTGCTCCAACTATAGGGGGATCACACTCCTCAGCCTCCCCAGTAAGGTCTATGCAGGGTTGCTGGAGAGGAGAGTTCCGTCGATGGTCGAATCTCGGATTCAAGAGGAACAATGCGGATTCTGTCCCGGCCGTGGAACACTGGACCAGCTCTACACCCTGGCCAGGATCCTTCAGGGGGCATGGGAGTTTGCCCAACCAGTCCACATGTGTTTTGTGGATTTGGAGAAGGCATTCGACCGTGTCCCTTGAAGCATCCTGTGGGGTGTGCTCCAAGAGTACAGGGTGCAAGGCTCGTTATTACGAGCCATTCAATACCTGTACAGGAGGAGCAGGAGCTTGGTCCGCATTGCCGGTAATAAGTCAAACTCATTTCCTGTTGAGGTTGGACTCCGCCAGGGCTGCCCTTTGTCACCAATTCTGCTCATAAGTTTTCTGGACAGAATTTCTATGCGCAGCCAAGGAACGAAGTGGGTCTAGTTAGGAGACCTCAGAATCTTGTCTCTGCTATTTGCAGATGACGTGGTTCTGTTGGCTTCAACGGACAGTGACCTCCAGCTCTCACTGGAGTGGATCACAGCCGAGTGTGAAGCGGTGGGGATGAGAGTCAGCACCTCTAAATCCAAGGCCATGGTGCTCTGCTGGAAAAGGGTGGAATGCTCTCTCCGGGTTGGGAACACATTACTGCCTCAAGTGGAGGAGTTCAAGTATCTCGGGGTCTTGTTCACGAGTGAGGGAAGAATGGAGCAGGAGGTTGACAGATGGTTCGGTACTACATCCACAGTAATGCAGGTTCTCCAACGGTCTGTCATTGTGAAGAGAGAGCTGAGCCAAAAGGCGAGGCTGTCGATTTACCAGTCGATCTATGTTCCTACCCTTTCCTACGGCCATGAGCTTTGGGTAGTGACCGAAAGAGCAAGATCGCGGATACAAATGGCCAAAATGAGTTTTCTCCGCAGGGTGGCTGGACTTTCCCTTAGATATAGGGTGAGGAGTTCAGTTATCCGTGAGAGACTCTGAGTAGAGTTGTTGCTTCTCCACATTGAGAGGTGTCAGTTGAAGTGGTTCGGGTATCTGGTCAGGATGCCTCCTGGACGCCTGCCTAGGTGGGTGTTCTGGACATGTCCCACTGGGAGAAGGCCACAGGGCAGACCCAGGACATGCTGGAGGGATTATATCTCCTCGTCTGGGAATGCCTCGGGGTCCCCCCAGAGGAGCTGGAGGAGGTGGCCGGGGAGAGGGAGGTCTGGGCTTCCCTGCTTAGGCTGCTGCCCCTGCGACCAGACTTTGGATAATGGTGGACAATGGATAGATGGATGACAACCTATAATAAACTTCATGCTTTACCTTTTTTTAAGTTTGCCAGGCAAAACAAAGAATAAATTAGTTCGATGATGCTGATGAGAAACTGGGCACACTAGTCAGCATCTCTGGAGGACTAGAGTGCACGTTTGTATACATCAAGCTGCAGGGTATGTTAACCTTTTTTCTCATTAAAATGTAAAATGTATACTTATTATTATGATGATATTCCCATGTACTGTATACCTAGCATGAAAAATAATGTTTATTATTTATAGAGTTTGATACATTTTCTGTTTCATTAATGTGAGTCATCTAAAGTGCAGTAGTGCATGTGTAGCACAAGGAAAATTTCTTAGAATTACATTTCTAAGAAAATAGTGTTGAAAATATTTTCAAAGCTTATAAATATATCATTATGTATTAAACCTTGATGGGAAATGGTAGCTTCATTGAAGAAATCAAAGCCAGCTATATAGCAGTGTTTGCTTTTTACAAAGTCGTCCCGTCATACAGCAAAATAAGCACTCTTACCAACAAATGTATTCATTTTCAGTATATTTTCTATGTACGGTAAATTTGGAAATTTGGTGTGGACTTGCCTGTATATGAAAAGTTAATTTCTCTCATTCTAGAAAGTATTTCATAACTATGAAACCAAGCTAGGTGGATTGGCAGATAATCTCAAATCTATTGGCTCTTTATAGAAGGACTGGGACAGCATATTGGCTTGGGCAGGTTTGTGGTAGATGAAATTTAACGTAACTAAATGTAAAGTACTACACATACGAAGTAAAAATGTTAGGTTCGAATACACAATGGGAGGTCTGAAAATCGAAAGTACACCTTATGAGAAGGATTTAGGAGTCATAGTGGACTCTAAGCTATTGACTTCCCAACAGTGTTCAGAAGCCATTACAAAGGCAAACAGACTGTTAGGTTATATAGCACGATGTGTGGAGTACAAGTCCAAGGAGGTTATGATTTATAATACACTGGTGAGGCCTCATCTGGATTACTGTATACAGTTTTGGTCACCAGGCTACAAAAAAGACATAGCAGAGGTAGAAAAAGTCCAAAGAAGAGCGACAAGGCTGATTCCAGGACTATAGGCGATGAATTATGAAGAAAGATTAAAAGCATTTTCACTTTAAGCAAAAGAAGATTAAGAGGATGCATGTTGAAGTGTATTAGATTATGAAGGGAATTAGCACAGTGGATCGAGCCTGTTATTTTAAAACGAGTTAGTCAAGAACACAGAGAACCATAAAACACTTGGAATAAGCTACCAAATAGTGTTGTAGACAGTAGGACTTTAGGGACTTTCAAAACTAGATTTGATGTTCTTTTGGATGCATTAAGTAGATAGGACAGGCAAGCTCTGTAGGGATGAATGGCCTGTTCTCATCTAGATTGTTCAAATGTTCTAATTTACCTCAAAACCTTCCAAATGGAACAATTTCAAAAACTGTGGAAAGCAAAGAGAACAGTGTTCAACATAGAAGCCTATTACAGTAAATTGTTAAGTCCTTACAACTCCATCAGTTAAGCCAAAAAATACCATGGTGCTCTGCAAAAGAAAATGCTACATTACTGTTTGATAATAATCATATTCAAAAGCTTCTCACTGTCTAAATTGTGTAGCCTAGACCCCTATTTTGTCATTTCTTACCATATACATTAATGTCTGACAACAAAGTCTAGCAATCAGTGGTTATCTACAGGTCATTTTTTCTCATGTGGACAATGTTCAGCTCTGCACTGAAGCTTATCCATATGTCCAGGTAGTTCTGCTGCATGTGCACCAGGAATATAGCCTAACAAGAAAAAAGATTTGGTGTGAATGGGCCCTTAATCAAAATATAGAAGTGGTCTGCAAAAAGGGACAGCTACTGTTTAAGTAGGTTTCCAAATCTTAATGTTATCAGGAAAAATAGGAGGAATCAAATTGTAAAATGAAAAAGTAAAGTAACAAGGTTGTAAAGTTAATGCTGACAGACCTATTTAATAAACAAGTATTACAGAAAGCAGAGTATATTCTCTGAAAGAACTCTCCCAATGTGTTCGCAATCCCAGTTTTGCTATCAGGTTAAAGTTTCAAGAAATAAAAAGCAAATGTTTCAAATAGTTTACTCCTATTAATCTTGTTAATAAGTTTTACTTTAATATAAATCCATAGATATAACTCGTAAGCTAAGCCATTATCATTCCTATCAATCATTGGTCAAGTTTCTGTTTGCAACACATGTGATCTGATCTTATGCGATTTGTATTATGTTAACTACTATATTTTATTTATTTGTATAAAGTAATGTTTGAAGACTGAGCTCTTCTTTTCTGTGTTTATGTTATTTCTTGGTCTCCCTGTTAAAACCCTACTGACAAACAAACTTTCTGTCTTAGGACAATAAATCTGAATTGAAGACTGATCATCTTTCTGTTTTTCCCTAATTATCTTTGCTAAACCATGAACAAAACTGAGTTTATATTAACCTTTATTGAGAAAGTCATTGAACTCCTATTATTGACAGGAGAAATTTTTTTTTTTTTTTTTTGAAAAAGGGATCTGATCATTTTGTTTCATCTAGGGCTAAAGTTTCAGGGTTTACGTCACTGGTTATTGACTTATGGATTGGTATTTTATTTTTGTCTTATAAATAGGAGTTTTTGAATTAAGAGATAGAAGTTCTGGTTTGGTTCTGACTTGTAAATGAATTATAGTATTTTTGTAAGATACATCTAAATAGTATCTTAGTTATGAAATTTCTGAATGTAAAGATTTTCATTTCATTTATCAGTTCATTTTTCCTTTCTAGTAAAGTGTATGTTTCTTTCTTAACAGGGAAAAGGTGGACATTCTGTATTTTTAAGTAGATATTGGGAGATGGCAAAACCATGAATCTTTCCTTTTCCTGTTGCAGCCAATTCACTAAACAAAATGTAGTTAAAATAATGTTGTGCAAATCATAAAACGAAGATGACTATAACTAGTACTTACAATCTCAAAGTTTTTAAACTTCTGCCTAACCTTGGATAATCAGGAAGCGCATGACCCCTGACCTTTATACCTTCTGTGCAGTGACATCACATATTGTGAACTCCAGTTCTCCTGCACAGGAACGTGACTAGTAGCTGTACACAAGTCAAAATTGCAGTTGCTATTATGGGCATAGCTTTTCTTACTTCAGCCAAGGAAATCTCGAATTTCTTTAGAGATTTTAAAGGTCACTTTGCCATTCCCTAACTAACACCTTTCATTTCTTGAGGACACATTAGTCAATACTGATTCACAGCTGTACCATACAGTATTTTTTAAATCTCTCCCTTTTTAACAATTATGTTTACTTTGTTCTGGAGGATATTCAATACCTTAAGCGTTTTTAAACTGTAAACTGGGGTTGTCAGAAACAATCCTTGGTGGGTTACAGTAGCTAGAAGTGTTCAGTTAAACCAATTGCCTTATTAGAAGCCACATCTTGTGGTTAGGAAAATATGTTGCTAATTACAGCATAAGAAATGCCAGATGTTTTTAATATTCTAGACATTTGTTTTTCAGAGAGTATCATTAAAATGTTTCATAAACCTGAGCAGATTAGCACTTCTTACCCTTTCTGTTCTATTTCATTCTAAATATTTCACTGGAACATTTAGCTTTATGATGAACATGAAGGTGCAAATACTGTACAACTAAGTTAGGTGGATGTCTTATTTTCTTCGGAATTTCCTCTAATTATTAACTGGCATGTGACTAAGAAAAAACAAGCAATTCATCAGTTTCCATTAACCACTGTTACTGGCTTCTAAATAAGTGCCTGGAACAAAAACTCTTTTGCTCCTTCTGCAATAATGTGTGTCACAGGATTTTGCCTCAGCAATGTTCAGGTCTCGTCATTTACCCACATCAACTTCTACATAGGAGTAGAGTTTTCTGGACGACATCTATAGAATCCAGAGCTTAGAACTCCAAAGTTATACTTTTTGTTTAACATTATATTAATATATGTTTAATGTTATATTATTTCAGCCCCTTGAATTTACAAGAAGGAAAAACTATGACTGGCTTAGTGAACCTAACTCATGATGTATCTATTCACGATTGAAGGCTATGTTGATTCTCTTAAGCAAGATTTAATGCACAATTGTGATGTCCTATCATCATGAAGTTATGATTGTTCATATTAGGGCTAAAAGTGAGAACTTTACTTTTGAATTCTTTATCTTAATTTTTCCAGAAACTATAATAAGAATCAGAAATTACCTCAGCAACTGCAAATTAGTGTGCTTTCAAATTTCAAATTTCAGATCCTCTAGTCTTCTTGTCATAGCTGGATTTAAAATACCTGGTTAATCCAATCTCTTTTCAGATCGATCTTAGATTGATATTGATCGTAATATTTAAATGAGCATCCTGTAGTCAGACTATTTTTGACTTCATTGCACTAGAATGTGATACCACTTTTTATTTCGAGTTCATGATTGGGACCTATAACATTCAGACCTACTAAATGTAATTATTTATGCATGTCATCGAGGTTTTCTAGTTCAGAATTCATACTATTTGATAAAGGAGGAATATGCATTTTTGTTGAAAATTATTAAGATATTTAAAAAATATTTGGCTAATGTTTTTTGAAGTTTTTTTCCACATTTTCAAGGTTTTGCTATGCAAGCACAAAATGCTGAACCACCACTTTCAGTTTAGTACACAAGGCCACAAATAAACACCTGACATATAAAGTTGCTGCATAATATGATTGAACACAAGTTTTTTTTTTTTCACACCATCACTGGAGAGAAGTCTAGCAAAATATAGATATGATTCTTCTTGCATAGAATATCTCTCTCCTTTTGGCAATATGCAATTATTTCCTTTTTCATTAAACTTTTCAAATCTGCTGAAGAAGGCCTTAGAAGAGTGTTCCATATAACCTCTTAATAGCAGACTGTAATTCTGGTTTAGAAACCGGTTAAGGCTCCAGAAATAAAATTCTTAAAGCCTCATTTAAAGAAAAGAAATGTCTGGGCCAACAGGAATCGTGATAATTATTATTAATACAGCACCTGGCAAGATGGTCCCTTTACAGGTTGCATCGGGTACGCAGGTGTAAATTATAATAAAGGCTTACACACCATAATGATACTATCCCTCAATTTATTCATTCAAGGGCAAATTCAGTCATATACTCAGATCTGTGGCTTTCTGCCCATCTGAATTATCTGTCCTTCTGTTTGAGATTTCACTTCGAATTTAAAGCCTTATATATTTATATGAACTACAGCACAAGGTCATAATGCACTGAATTCAGAAGATGATGAGTTGTTAGGAATTAATTCAAAGTCTTAGGACCTTTTCTTGTTTGTGTGATGTCTTTATATTGTGAAGACTGAGGTAGTTTTTTGATATTTCGTATAGCAAGTGTAGAATTGATACTATACATAATATGTATGAAATATGGTGGTTGAAAGAACCATGGAAGGATAATTATTGATGCAAAATTTCTACAATCCAGGTAATATTTTGGAACTGGAAGACAGTAGAAAACTCTTTACAAATGTAAAATGACCAATTTTTCTAAGGCAATGAGCTCAATGCACTTCATTCAACATAAGGGGTAAAATACAGACAAAAATGAAGAACGTTTGTAATGTTTTTTTTTTTGAAAATTTAAATTTGGTTTGTTTAAATGATCTGCGGTGGGTTGGCACCCTGCCCAGGATTGTTTCCTGCCTTGTGCCCTGTGTTGGCTGGGATTGGCTCCAGCAGACCCCCGTGACCCTGTGTTTGGATTCAGCGGGTTAGAAAATGGATGGATGGATGGATGTTTAAATGATGGTAAAAGAACAGTTTGATATTTATAAAAATCAGTTATTATATCTTGATTAGGAGATATAAATAAAGATGCAATGGTTGGGAGTAATCATTTCCCTACAATAATTCCTATTTTAAACTTATGTAAATTACATATTTAGAATATTATTTAAGATATAAAGTTACAAAAGCAAATGGGACCATATTTAAGTGATTTAATGGATGGACTGGTAGTAACAAATAATACTGACAGCAGCAATAAAAGCTGTTCCACTACTGAAAAGTGAAAAAGAAACAACAAAAATCATTTCTTGGTAAACTACATTGTGTGATAAAATTATTCATTAAATGACATAAAGTTTATAGAAAGCTAAGTAAATATTTTAATCTAAATAATATAGTGCTGTTTGAGGAAAGATGAATTTTAGCTTACCCAACCAGGGACAGTCAAAATAATTTGGGAAGGAGGACAGATTTAACTCAGTTAATCAATTACCGGTCCTGCCTTCTTTAATGCTAGTAACTGATTAAATAATTCAGCAAAGCTCCTACATTATATACCTTACCTTTATCTGTTGTAGGAGGCGGGTCTCTGGCCATCAGACTTATATCAAGGTAATTCAAGCACACTCATTTTAAGAAATAGAATAAAACAGTTTATCGATAACACAAGGATTATAGAAATATAACTACCTATATGTATATATTGAAATATGAGACAGGACAAAGACAAACTAGACAGACAAACATGACATAAAGAGACTGGCTGATTATTTGCTATTTACAGTTCTAATTTATCTTGGTACAAATAAATAGTTTTACAATACCCTGATGTCTTATATAATGTGACGTTGTTGCTTTTGTTGCTGCTCCAGTTTTAACTGGAGTATTCTTCTTGGAGTGCACTCTTTTTTTTACCGCAATTATCCTTTGTTTGTGATGTGCCTTCCTCACTTAGGCCCTTTGCTGAATTGCCTTTGACTTCATAGGAAAAAGCATTACTCTTTATGACACAAGAGTTTAGATGCTGAAGTTCTCTTGTTGAAGTGATGGCTGCTTTTCAGTCTTCATACTGGCTCACTGTTTAGCTTGGCAAAATGGATCTCAACTCTCAGGTTCACAAAGAGAAGTGTTTGTCCACAAGGAAGAATGGCTCAGAGCTTTTTCTAAATTTCAGAGAACAGGTTTCACAGGTTTGCAGTCATTTTAAAAAATGAGAGTAGCGTTTTCTCCTAGGACAGAGTACCCCAGAGAGAGTGCCCCGAGATAGTCCCCAGGAAGTTCAGTGAGAGTGTGTCTCTGAATATACTCAGATGGGATGAGTGTAACTAGTTTATGAAGAAAGGTGGAAAATCTCATGATTGGATTTAAAGTCATTTCCAATTACAAAATCAGTGTCTCCTCATAGGCAAGTTCTTCTGTCTATCAGACATGTCATGCATTGATTTGAAGTTCTTTATTCTTGTTCGAGTCCATTTCATGCCTTCTGGCTCAAGAAGTCTGCAGAGGGGGACCTCTGCAAAGGTATCAGTTCAACTGTGATTTACATCATTGTTATCAGAGGAAATCCAGGAAGTTCCTGGTACAAGCTGGAATTCAGTCACTTAGTTAAGAATGCAATTTGGTGTTTTGTGCAGGTGGATATCTGTTAACTCAGCTGCCTTAAGATTTTTTTTGTGCCACTAAAGCCTAGCAGAATTGACAATGTCCATTTTGTCAACACTGAATAAGTGCTTGCTTAAATAAGTTAGAAAAATTATTACATTTGCAAAGAAGCAACATTGGAGAAATTATTGTTTTTCCAAGAAAAAAAGATACCCATCTTAAGTAAGTGTGGTTTAACATTAAAAATGTTTGGTAAATATCATAGGAAAAGGTAAATAATTTGTAAAATGAAACTAGATATGTGGAAGGACATATAAGCAAAGCAAAATTGTTAGTAACTACATTTGGAAATGATATTAGAACAATTTAATACATTCAGAATTACGGTTATATTCTGAGTCACTAGAGTTAGTATCCTATTAGTATTTAGGATGAATTTTTAAGGAAAAATCTACTTCAGAGTTAGATCAAATTTATAATAAGTTTCATTTAAGTGATAAAGTATTAAAGTTTCTTTCATATGTGTTATATGACTATAGATGTTTTGCCTAAAGCCTGAAAGAAGTCATTAATAATTTCTATAGAGTAATCTGGGAAAAATATATCCTCTCCTAACTCATATTGACCAATTGCACTCATACACTATGTAATTTCTTGTAAATTATTTCAGGGAATGATTAATAAAAGATTCACTTTTTTCTAGAAAAAAATAAATCTGTATTAAAATGCACAGAGTGAATTTAGGAAAGATCATTTTTGGGTCTGATTAAAAGTAAGTAAGTAATAAAGAGATAGTAGTAAACATTGAAAAAGCTTTTGATATGCTATGGAAAGATGGGTTATTAATTAAGATACATGAATTAGGACTAAAAAGAAATATTTATTGGCAGAAAAATTTTTAAAAGTAAGTAGATAATTAATATTATTCAGAAGCAATAAAGGAGAATGGTACACCACTGGACAGTGCCATCAGCCCTGTTCTTCTTTAACTTAATGATACAGTAAATGTTTTGCCTGAGGCAATGTGAAATATGAATATATCATTATTTGCAGATAAATGTTTTTTTGAAACAAGGAAGAAATTTTGATCTTCTTCTAAAAAATGCATGGTTCAATATTACAAAGTCAAAAATAAATAAAATGATCCTGATTAATTTTATTCAAGTTTATCTATTTACAAGGCCATTGATGTTGCCATGTCAACATCCTAAATATGTGCATTGAATTTCTCATGATCACATTGCAGCAACCAGACATCTTTGTCATCAACAAGAAAAAAAAAACTCAAAATGGCAACAAACATGATACAAAACCAAGCACAAAATGGCAGTATAATGAAATAACAAAAATATGGGTAAATATTAACAATAAAACAAAATTACAGCACAAATGGAATCGGGAAGTTCAACAACTAAGATTCACGACAAGATTTAGTTCTGTGACAAGTCCTAAAATACTTTCTTTCTCAAGGGTTGGACCTATTAAATTTCAAGACAGGCAATTCAGAGTGCCCTATGGTGGCCCCAAGACTACTTACCTATTACAGTAGATTCTCGCTTATCCGACATAAACGGGCCGGCAGAACGTCGGATAAGCGAAAATGTCGGATAATGGGAGGTGTTAAGAAAAAGCCTATTAAACATCAAACTATGTTATAATTTTACACATTACAAGCCTAATAAAGTGGAACCTCAGTTCACGAACATCTCTGAACAAGTACAAATCGGGTTATGACCAAAAAGTTCACCAAACTTTTGCCTCTGTGCACGACCACACACTCGGTATAGGAACAAGCCAGTTTCCCTTTTGGTTTGTGCGTGCCAATGATTTCCACATGTGTTCAGTCTCTCCCTGTGCATTCCCTGTGCAGCATTAGAGAGAGAGCGTGAGAGAGAGACACAGACAGACACATGCACGCGCACGAGAGAGTGACACACGCACACACACACGCGAGAGAGACACATGCACATGTGCGAGTGAAAGAGAGACACACGCACGCACGCACACACACACGCACGCACACACATGCACGCGTGAGAGAAAGAGAGACACACGCACGAGAGAGACACACGCACACATACACATGCGAGAGAGACGCACGCACACGCGCACGAGAGAGACGGACGCACGCACACATGCACGCACGCACGAGAAAGAGACGCACTAACACACACACGCACGAGAGAGACGCACACACACATGCGTGCACACACACACACACACACAAACACACACGCATGAGAGACACGTACGCCAGAGAGGGCCAGCCACATAATCCACTGTAATCATGTTTTACAACAAAACAGAAAAATTTAACTGAAAAAATTAACTTAGCAACAAAAAATAGACTATGCTCATGCTCGCAACTTGCAGTTCTTGTTGCCGATTGAAGCATTTTTTTTTTGTTTTTTTTTTTCGGTGGGACGTCGGATAATACAGAATGTTGGATAAGCGAGACTGTACTGTATGTGGAAAGCTAGCTGCTGGGCTACCTATAGCACGTTAGGATTCTTTCTATCAGAAGTGAGATCTGTACTGCCACCTCTTTGGCTATGGTTATGTTGGTCTTCTGCTACTTCTCCAAGGTCTAATGCTATTAATTAAATGAAGGATTTGCATACATTGAAAGAGACTACTGTCTGCTTATGCAGGCAAGAAGACATACTATGTTGCCCTCTCTGAAATGAATAACTACCACACACTTTTCTCATTCCACCCTTATGCCTCTGGGACATAACAGTTTCTTAGCATGCACCTTCCAATCTGTTATCAGACTTGTAAAAGTTATTTGCTTTAAAAGGGACATTTAAACCCTTAAAGACTTTTGTGATCTGCATTACAAAACTAGGTACCACCTTTGATACATTTGTTCATTATATGATTTGCTTCCTGTGTTTCTGCATTCTGAAAAAATGTATTTTGTGCCTTTTTGTGAATTTGTACTTTATTTTGGTTTCTACTTCACACCACTGGGCTCTTTGAGCTCATTTGGAGATACCCATGTAGGTAAGCACTCAATTAGTTTAAAGTGTTAGGAAAGTGCTGAGACACATTCTAATACAAAAACACTGAAGTAAAGAACTAAGATTCTGACCAGGGGCCTCATGTATAATGGTGTGCGTAGAATTCACACTAAAACATGATGTACAGACAAAAGTGGAAATGTGCGTATGCACAAAAAATTCAGATACACAAATCCGTATGTAAACCAGCTTCCACGCAGTTCTGCTCCATAAATCCTGGTCAACGTAAAAAGTAATGCACTTGCAGGCACCTGCCGCCCCACCCCATCTCCTCCCAGAATATGCAAATCAATATAAAAAACCCCTTAAGTTCAGCGTTTTGTGAAAAGACAATGGCAAAAGCACAGGGAAAAAAGAAGAATTTCAGCGAATGCGAAGTGGAGGTAAGGAAAAATGTACTATTTGTTGGCTTAAGCAGTGGTATAAGCAACAAGAGGAAGCTGATCGAGTGATACAGAGTGGCGGAGACACTCAAAAGTTCAAGTTCAGAAAAAAGAAGTGGTCAGATATCAAAGTCACTGTAATACTCGTGAAAATTCCACTTCAATCTCGTAGTTTATTTTGTCATTAAAGTAGAATGTCATAAACTTCATCTTAAAATCGATGTTAAATTTAGTAGATTACTGGGTTTTTCAAAGCCCATCATCACTAAAGTAGCACATTAAATGCTTCATATTCTATGTGTTTTACGTGCAGGCAGTGATCACCACACAGAATACATTACATTCATAATATTACAGCTCTCTGAACATTTTAGAGTACTAAGGTGTATACTTGATATCATTTTCATGATGAAATTAATTAAAGCATGTATTAAACATGGGGGCACGATGGCACAGTGGTAGCGATGAGCTGGTGCCGCGTCCAGGGATTATTCCTACCTCCCGCTAGTTGCTTACTGGGACAGGCACCACCCTCGATGAAATAATTTATTGCAGCAGTACTGTCTGTCAAATACATCAACCCCCAATTCCTGTCCTTCTGTTTTCTTTATCCATGTAACCAATCACCACAATATAACCTATATAATAAATGTCAAACCAGCTGTAAGCTTAGAACACTGATTCTCCAAAACTTTTAAAGAACATTGAAAAATCTCCGTAATGCATGTTTAATTATTCCATCCATCTATCGATCCAGGGTTGCGCAAGTCCCAACACAAGGCAGGAACAATCCCTGGACAGGGTGCCAGCTCATCGCTACTGCTGCGCCACTCGCACCCCCACATGTTTAATTATTAACAATATACATTATTTAAATTAATGTATCTGTAAAATGCAATATACATACTTTAATGCATTTCATCTTAAAAATGATATCAAGTATACATCCTAGTATTCTAACAGCATACAGCTCCAAGAGGATAGCTCTTGGAAAACCTAAATTGACTTAGAAGCCAGTCATCATCATCTGTAAATACATGCTCTCTTCTATTGAATTTAATTGAATTCCTTTATTGTCATTGTATGGTACAGTGAGATTCAATATGCAGATCCTTCATAAATTTGTTTTCCTATATAATGATAAAATAGCAATAATAATAATAATAATATGATAAAAACAATGAAAAATATACATGTACATATTGTGCAGATAGTACAAATGGTTCATAAAGTGGCTCAGGTTGTGCAATATTACAGCTGTGTAGTGCAAGTTTACAGTGAGGTAATTGTAATTATAAGTACAAACGGTTCTCCCGAGAGCACTTGATGGACTGATTGAGTATGTTTATAGCTCTTGGGATGAAGCTGTTTCTGAGCCTCAAGGTACATGCAGGAAAGGCTCTGAAGCATTTGCCGGATGGGCGAAGTTCAAACAGACTGTGCGCATGGCTGAGTGGAATCCATGCAGATGCTTGTGGCTTTCCTGACGCAACATGTGCTGTAAATGTCTTCCAGGGCTGAAAGCTGTATCCTGATAATCCTCTACGCTTTCGACACAAACCGCCATAGAGCTTTCCGATCAGCTGCTGTGGAGCTGTGATTCCACTGTCAGATTCAATGAGTTAAAATACTGTTGAGTGGTGTGCTGAGAGTAGCAATGCTAAAGCAGCTGTGGTATTTGGAATAGCTTGGCCATTCCATGCAGGTGCCTTAAATTTATAACCAATATGCGGTTAATTTCAGTGTATTTGATAAAGCCCACGTAATGGATGTGAATCTAAAAAAGATAGGGAAACCACACAGGAACAGTAGCACTGCTTTGATGCTGTGTGCCGCTAGTTTGCAAAACCTAGCAGAAATGTGGGTACGCAAGTTGCGCTGCTGCCATGAGAATGTGTTTGGCAAGTTTAAAAAAAGTTTAGTTTTTATACATCTCGAATTGAACGTGGAAATGGGCGCATGCAACATTCTTGTGCATACACACTGTTTATACATGAGGGCCCCAGGTAATGAAGTGGAGAGAATTTGAAACTAGAATTAATTGTATGATGAAAATGATGTTTTGAATCAGGCAAAAGATCAAACTACCATGGGCAACATAAGAAAAACCAATCAACAGTCAGAAAAAATATTACTCAGACATCTAGGCTCAAAAACAAGAAAGTATTGATTCATAAAATAATAAAGAACTAATAGAATTGCTAAGATTGGTCATTTTGATGTTTAAATCCACACATACCCGACTAGAATACCACATTTCCTGTAACACCATTTTAAATATGTCTCAACCTGTTATTGTATATTTTAGCTTTTTTTTTTTTTTTGGTTGCCTTGATATCTTTTTCCTGGCTTATGATTTCCCAGGTGACCTTTTCCTGTCTTCCCTACCATAAACGAAGGCCTGTATACAATTTATTTTAGGAAAAAAAAAAAAGAATTTCATTTTGAAAACCAATTCACCCACTATTTTGTGTATTTCTTACTTATTCTTTGAAATGTTTCAAACTGTATGTTTTTTGCATGTTACTTTTTGATCTTTTTCTTTGGCCATCTTGTTTCAGTACTGTGGTAACTTATAATCATTAGGAACTATTTAAAATAGGAATCTACTCAATCTGACTGCAGAGGTTCAGGTGAATGAAGCAAGATCTTGCAAAGTTGAGGGAGGGCCCTCATTTTAAACTTTTTTTTCCTCAGACTACTGTTTAGGATGTTTTTGATGTTTTTCATCACTATTTACGTTTCCTTCAATTTATGTGTCGAATACAGAGTGATATGCTTTTCAAACACATTTGTGGTAATAAATTGACCCAAAGCACATAGGTAAAGGAACTGACAGGTAGCAAAGTCATGGAAAAAAACTAAAGGTTTTAGATTTTTCTAAGACTAAAGAGAACAGGAAAAAGTAGCAAAAAGTAAAGAGATTCAGACTCTCGGGATTCTGGAAATTGTCTCCCAACATCTTATATACCTGTAGGTAGAACATGATGACAAAACATGACATGTTTCTTCTGTGTCAAGTGAGTGGCAGCAAACATAACAGTGGTAAAGAAGATGGCAGCAGCCATGCAAGGATAAACACAAACTGTTGACAATCATATCTGACTAGAAAACAAAATGATGTTGCCAGAACAGTGATAAAAATGGATCAACAAACAGAATGACATAGCTGACATGTCAAAACTAGTGATATATTCATGACATATATTTGTTTACATCAAGTAAGCCCTGAGTGAGCTGGCAGTACACCCAGGGTTAGATTTTTGGCCATCATCCTCTTACTCTGATTCTAACATTGAAATAAAAAGGTTTTGTGAATACATTTTGAGAATACAAATAATGTTTTGTGATCGCATTCCTATGAATAGCCACTATACTGATTTAGGCATTCCAAGCAGATCTTAAAGTGTCTTGAAAAAGTGTAATGCAACCAGGCTATTACGCAGTGTAATTTCAAACTCAGTCATCACCATACTGCAGTTATAGGTTATTAAAAATTTGTTGACAGGGGATCTGTACTATTTTCAAGACAATTTACTGTTTCTTACAGAATTTACTGACCAAAGTTAGAGAATATGCAGACAGGGAGATGTGGCTGAATGGTCTTTGCTCCAGAGTATTAGAAAAAATCTGCCTCTTATTATAATTATAATAATAATAATTTTTTCACATTTATATAGCGATTTTCTTACTATTCAACTCACTTTTCATACCGAGTCAGGGGTCACTTCAGCCACCTCTAATGTGTAGCATCCACATGATTGATCCAATGGCAGCTATTTTTTTGGGATCCACATTCAGGCCATAGGGCAAGCACCCCCTGCTGGCTTCACAAACACCTCTTCAGGCAGCAACCTAAGCTTTCTGTAGATGGTCTCCCATTCAAGTACTGTCCAGACCCAAACTCGCTTAGCTTCAGTTGGATAAGCTCTTCTGAAGTGCATGTGGTATGGCTGCTGGCTAGCAGTTAGTAGTGTCACTCATTATATTTAATAATCAGATATATAAATCTTTGAATGCAAAAGCTTGGTACCATTGTGTGTGTAAAGCATCACACCCTAAATATTCCATGAAATTTGTATGCACACCTCTCGTTCTTTAGTTGGTTTTGCCTAAGCAGTGGTGTCTGATTGATTAGCATTTCCCAGTATGAGTGCTTCTGGGTATGTATGCTGTGTGATGCTCTTGGCATTCCATTCATGTGTGCTTTGTTCCTTGCAGAGATGCTGTTGGAACAGACTTTAGCTACCCACAATCCCAGACTGCATAACGGGGTAAAGGAAATGGATGGATTAATGAGTAGGATTGCTGTGCAGTCACTTCACTCACTTGTCAAATCGACAAATGTAATCAAAGTGAAGCGCTGTGCAAATCTAAGACTCACATAGTAACTTTTATTTTAATATTCAGAAGGGCATCTGTGTTGCTAAGATCAGGTTTTTTTTCTGACTATCAAAAAAATTCTTATACAGTATATATTATATCATGGATAACACCAGATGATACAAGGGAAAAAAATTGATAATGTAAGTTTGATGTGTATTATATATTTCCGGGCTGTGATGGTTATCATAAAAATTCTCTCCATAAAATGCACTATATATGTAGTTCAATTTATATTGGTGTTAAACTTGTGAATGCAGTGCCAGCTCCATATTTAAATCCACAAAGATCATTTGCAGTGGGAGTGCTGTCATTAATGCTAATTGCTGCTTTTTTGATTTCATCTTGAATTACAGTAATGTTAATCTCAGTTTTTTATGCAAATTACGTAAGTTCATAGTCAAGTGCTTTTTCAGTAACTTAATTACTATGATCTAATTTTATAACTACTGCCTTAAATTTGATTATTTAATGGCAAGCAGCTTTACAATAGTGAGGTACACTAATGGAAAAAGAAACAAAATCACTGCTGATGACTTTATACATCTATTCTTTACTTTTATATAACTATAAACTACAGTATAATGTGCAGTACAAAAATTCCATGGTCAGTGGTATAGGAGATATATCGCATGAATTTGACAGATTTTGAACTAATGAAGTAAAACATATCCTGTTTATAAATTCCGATCATCTTGAAAGTATGTTTTTGTTCAATTAGTGTTACTGCTTCACAGTTCCAAGGTTGAAACTCAAGACTCGGGCACTGAATGTGTGGAGTTTAATGTTCCCAATATGTGTGTGCAAGCATTCTCTGCTATGAAGAATTCCAATTTTATTTTTAAGGTTAATTGAAACTCTGAACTATCCTAGTGTGACTGAGTTTTAGGCTCAAACTGGAAAATCTCTGTCCCTTTGACCCTAAACTGGATTAAGTAGATCATTGCATGAATGATGTGAAATATCACCCTGACTTAGGATATACTAAGGTATACTGTATACAAATACTGTATAGTACAATCGGCTTAAACATGGCAAAAGCTTTATTTGTGTTACAGAACAATAAGTAGATAATATTTGTACTAGCACTACATCAAGCCTTTAAAGCCCATATACTAAAGTGTGGAAAAAAGATTGTAACTGGACCTTAACATAGGTTTGGCTTGTGTTACATACAGTAGAAAAAAGTGGCTAATGCTGCATTATAGCAAGCCTTTAAACAGCTTATTCTAAAGTGGTATCGAAAATAAAATTGAGACATTTCTTGTTGAGAAGCAAATAAAGTAAGTAAGTAAGAAATTAGGAATTTAGGTAAAAACAAAATCCATGTGCTTTGAAGGAAATATGAACAAAAAATCAAATTTTACTATGAAAGAACTCTATGCTTAGCGTTGCAAACCACCAAACAGACAGGTAATTTGTAATAAAAGAAAAAAAGAAGGGGCGGCATTTAATTAAAAGCAAAACAAAGAAAAAAGCAATGGCTATTAAGAAACTTGGTTGGTGTCAAATAAAATACATACTGAACACACAAAATTTGCTCATTGGATGTCTGGAAAAAACCTATATGTCTTAAACTTAAGGACCACTGGAGTTTATTTTTAAGCCACACAATGTTGTTGTTGAACCTATTGCATTCTGTTAACGGGTGTTGCAAGGAGGAGAGAGCCTATCCTAGCAGCACTGGGTGCAAGGGAGGAAACAATCCTAGATGTGGCAGCAATCCATTACATAGTTCATTCATACATACACCTGACACTTGCACTCAGAAATTGAACATTTTAGAGCTGCTAGTTAATCTAACCTGCATGTTATTGGGGATGTGTGGGGATAAAAACAATGCAAAACAGCCAGAACTACACAAGGACAATGACAGGCTGAGGATGCAGAATGTATGGACTTCTAATGGCCAATGGTTCAAAGCTGTCCTGTTAATTTGAAAGCAAAATAACATGGTAGTCCTGTGATCACAGAGATCGACATGATTGAATGCAATATTCTTTTCTTTAGTACTATAAAATAAAAAATTTAATGAATTCAATAAAATGGTCAGAAATACAGAATAATATAAAAAATGACAAAACATGACATTTAGCCCACACATCTTGACAATCCTTTTAACCTAATTTTTCCAAACTGAAATCAAGTTGAGCTTTGAAGGTTCTTAACTGATTCCATGAGTTTTTGGTTCTTTTGTTGAAGAAACATTTGTATGAAATTTCCACTTAACAAGTTTAAATCTGCTTTCCAGCGTTCTTGTTGAAGAACTCATTTTAGAATTCTCTTCATAATTTTAAACAACTCAATCATGTCACCTCTTAGAACTCACACAAATGTAAATCTCTACACATTACTCATTCCTGAGACATTTGATGCACAAAGTCCTGGGCAATGTGCATGCCTTGGGATAGGGAAATCTCTCTTTGCATTTTACACTTTTATCACAGCTTTTGTGATTTTTTTTGACAATTTATGACCCAGAAATGTCAAAGTGACTATTTCAGCTGTGGAATTTTATTAATATTCCTGAAGCACATAGCACATGCTATAATAGAGCACTTGAAATATTTTGAGAAATATCTAGCTGTATTTAAAAAGATAGTGGTTTTTTTTTTTCAAAATGGTTGATAGTTTTGCATAAGAAGAAAATTTGAAGAATGCCACTAACATTTATTAAAATGTTTTAGAATATATATTGTAACAAAGTCTGTTTTTAATAATCAAAAACTATACCCTGCAACAGTCATGTTTACCATATTCTCATCTGCCAAATGAAATGAGCATTATGGTATTGTTTTGTCTGTTAAATTATGTTTGCTTAATCAGTTGTTCTTTACCAGGTAAAATATAATCATTATGTAAAAATACATGAATTGAAAAGTGTTTTTTTGAGGCACTGTAGTGTAGCTTTATACCTGTATGTTTCATGCTATACTTCATTCTATATTTTATCATTCCTTCCTATAGTCATTACAGTTGTTGCATGCACAATTGTCTCATACACCTGCATGCCACACCTTGATAATTAGTCCAGTTTTGAAATGTATCGATCATCACAGAAGACCTGACATGAAGAAAGCAGTGGCCTATTGGTGGATGTTTCAGTTTCTGGATAGGCTGTATAATTGCAAAGCACAATGGGAGGTGTAAAATGAGACACAACTGTGTGAAAGGGTTGGGGCACCATCTTGGTGACCCTGTATAACTTAAGGTTTGCATAAAACAAAAAAAAAAACACACACATGATAATTTTTAGACTCAAGTTCAAAACAGAACTAATTCCAAGATGGCCAAACTGCTGTTCATGTGGTTTCCAAGCAGGAAGGGGCAGGTCCAGGAGGGCGGACAACAAAGTGACGTCAGAGGTGGAATGTCTTCAGTTCTTAAGAGGGAAGAAGAAAGAAGGCATTTGCAAACGGTGCCAACCCCTGGTGTGGTGAGTAAGTACCATCACCAGAGCACTTAAACTGTCTCCCAAATGCATGCACATGACTAAGAGTTTTTATTTTATTTCTAATGCTCCACTAGCTAAAGAAGATTCTCTGTTGTGGAACTTCTGTAGATAGGGTGCATATCTGTTATTAGAACTATACATTTATTTGTAAAGACAGCATTGACAAATAAATGTGCATCTAATATTCTTCAGGTGTTAAAAACACTGTTGAAACTGGCAGCTATGTAATAATAAAAAAAAATGTTTATAAACAGACCAATTGCTTCAAGTGGGCCGGTAGTCACTGGTGCAGTACAGGCACCTCTATTTAAAATATGTTAGTGATTAAATACTTTTGCATACCACTGTAAGGGGGTAACCAGGACCCACATTTAACAAGAGTCTCAGAATTGCTCCTAGGAACTTCACTAAAAGTCACACTAGAATGAGAATTTATCCTACCTCAGAGTAGGACAAGAAAAGTATTTACAAAGTGTCTACACCCAATGGGATGGAAAGTCAGAGATATAAACACTGAATGAGAGTAAAGCAAAAAATTGGTATGTTTATTTAAACAATTAATGCTCCAAGGATTGTTCCCGCCTTGTGCCCTATACTTGCTGAGAAAGGCTTCATCTTTCCTACGACCATGCTCTTGATAATATGGATTCAGAATAGATGGATAGATTCTTAAACCTTCCTGAGTTTGTAAAATGTAACAGGAATTTTCCTGGGTTTTGTGAAATGCAGAGTTTAGCTCTACAAGTTATTTTGTTGGCTACTACAGCACAGTTTGCATTGATGACCACCTGTGTGTTGATACTGTGATACTGTAATGGACTGAAAATGGGGGAACCATTTATTAAAATGTCTGTCTTTTCTAAAATGGCTCATGGAATATTTTTGTTAAATTAAAACTGAAAGTCTACACTTCAGTCGCATCTTGATTGCTTGTTTCAAATCCATTGTGGTGGTGTACAGAACCAAAATTATGAAAATTGTGTCATTGTTTAAATACTTATGGATCTGACTGTATATATTCTTAAACACCCTGGAGGCAATGATCTTTATGTGCGTGCTGCTTTACATGAATTGCAAGCTTGCTTTAACATTACCTCACGTGGAGTGGTAGGGAAATGTAAGAATCTGCACATTACCTCATGAGTTGTAAGAGCATTTAAAGTTTGGTGCAAAATTTGAGAAATGGTTGGGCATCTTCATCTTTTTCAACTTCTTTGTTGGGTTGATGTGCTTGATCAACCTTCTACAAACACCTCATTCCTGCACCTCCTCACCAATCAAGACCTTTCCTCCAGATCTTCCTTTACTTTAACCAACAACCTCTGCTATGGCTTCCCTTGCTTTCTTTTTTCTCTGTACTTCCATTCCTTTCACTCTTTTGCCCACATATTTTGACATACCAAAATCATCGCTAGTGCAAAGCTGCATTTTCCCTGAGGCCAAATGTAACGTTACCACCACTTTCATTTTGGCTGACAGTGCTTGGTTTCTCTATTTAGATTGATTGTTCACATAATATACAATATTTGTTGTGAATATTATTCTATCTCTGTCAGATCAATATCTCATTACGAGTTCATCGTTGTCCAGCATTCCTAAACCATTTACCCTTTCAATAGATATGATTGTTACGTATCTCTAGATATCTCTAAATCGGGGAGCCCACACTTTTTCAGCTTGCGAGCTACTTATAAATGACCAAGTCAAAATGATCTACCTACCTACTATAAAAATGCAAAACATACATTTATTTATAAATATATTGAGGATTCTTTATTATTATTATTATTATTATTATTATTATTAATTTCCCTTTGGAATAAATAAAGTATTTTTGAATTGAATTTGAATTTAATCTACAATATATGTAAACATAACTGCATGAAACCATATTGCACAATACAACTCTGTACATTTTTTGTCCTTACCTTACTCTGATGACTTGCACTGAATGGACTCAGCCAGGGATGCATAGTCCGGACAGTAGCTGCTGATAGCCAGCCTCAAGCACACTTCCAGATGATCATCAGTCACGGTTGAATGATATTTGGACTTAATAATCTTCATGTGGGAAAAGGCTGACTTGCATAAATAAATGGAGCCGAATAATTCAGTCAAGGAGGTAGCACATTTATTCATGTTGGGGTACTTTTCCTCTGTAAGTAAGTTCCAGAACTGTCCATGAGCCCTGGACTTCAGCTGACTGTTAGTTGCAGTGTCAAAATCTCATCCTCCACTTCAGACGAGTTCAGGTGAAACAGTGTTGCAATTTTTGATGCGAGTGATTCAACCTCAGCATCTTCCCGAAAAGGGTAGCACATGAATGTAGCGACTGGCTCAAGTAAAGCAAGTCTTGAAAGCATTTGTCAAATTCTGACAGACACTTCTCAATCTGCTCTGTGTAGCGTGCACTGTCAAGCTGTGCACACGCCTTCCCTTGCATCTCCATCTCTGATGCAAAATCATGGCGCTGCAAATTTGAGGACAGATGTTGCATTTTTCGTTTGAAAGCATTAACTGAGCTGATCGTATTGATCACGGTTTTGTCTTTTCCTTGCAGCTCTACATTAAGGTCATTGAACATGTTGGTTACATTGGTTAAAAATGCCAAGTCTAGCAGCCACAGGTCATCATTTAGCTTGTTGTATTCTGCATGTGTAGCTACTAGGAAAAACTCCTTAATCTCTGGACAGAGCTCTTGAAATCTTTGCAGGAATTTCTCTGAACTAAGCCATCTCATGTCAGTATGTAGCAACAACTCAGAGTGGTTGCAGTCAGTCTCCTCCAGATGTGCATGTAACAACCGTCTTTGAAGAGATCTGGCACGAATAGAACAGGCGATTTTTGTTGCCACATCCATTATCTCTTTCATGTTGAGTATTTTTGCGCATAACGCTTGTTGGTGTATTATGCAGTGGTAATTGAGGAAGTCGGGGGAAAACATCATCCTCCCTGCACTTGACAATAAATCCATTCGAACAGCCAACCACCACGGGCACACCGTCCGTGGTGATGGACATCAATTTGCACACTGAGAGTTGGGTTTTCTCGATAAAGTTTTTGAAAGACTGAAAAATGTCATCTCCCCGCGTGTGTTCTTTCATGGGCAGTATGGTTAACCGCTCCTCTTTTGCAGTCATATCGGTAAACACCATCCGAATAAAAATGCACAACTGGGCTGTGTCACTCACATCTGTTGACTTATCTAATTGCAGTGAGAAACACTCGCAGTCCACAATATCCTTCCAAAGTTGCTGGGTCAAATCCTTGGCCATGGCTTCAGAGCGCTGTGTAACTGTATTTCTTGATAGCAGGAGAGCTTTGATTGAAGATAATATTTCTGGTTTGTTTTTAAAGTCTCAGAACAAAGAGTCAGCCTCTTCAACAAATGCCTCTTTTATCATCTCTCTGTACTGGAAGGACTTCTTGTGCTTAACGATTAAGTGACTCACCTAGCATGATGCTTTGGTGGCTGCCTTCGCTTTTGTGGTCAGCTGGGAGAAAAATGACTGCTGTCTGGACAACTGGGATTTTAGTTCCTTCACCTTTCTCTTTCTCAGCTCGCTTTTCAGAGGGAAGTTAATGTCGTAGTTTTTATGAACAGTCCGAAAATGCCGCTCCACATTTCCCTTCTTCGGAATAGCAATGGTAGACTGACAGATGAGACAAATGCATTTCGAAATATGACATTGTGAAAAAAAAGTCCTCCTCCCATTCCATATGAAAGTGGTAGGTTTTTGGCTTCTTACTTGGTCCAGCTCCCCCACTCATTTTTATACCCTTTCTTAATTTTAGTAGAAGTAAATTGGAGGCTGACTAGGCGACTCGGTAGCTTGCTAGTGTTTTGAAGCAGTTGGTGTGGTGATCCGTGTGTCAAGAAAAGATCAGATGTCAGACTGTCTGCCCTGTATGTCAATCAAGTGACAAATGTCATAGTGCGGATGGATGATAGCCTATCATCCATTCTCTATTTTTTTTATGCCATGTGATCTACCCACACTACATTTGTGATCGACCAGTAGATCGCGATCGACGTATTGGGCGTATCGACGTATTGCAACAACAACAACATTTTTTGGCATCTCCTGGCATAATAGGAGAGCGTGGACCATGTTTGTGTCACTCTGACGAATTTCAGCCAGGTTAGGAGTGTTTTCCTACTCTGAGATACTTCATAAATACAGTGTGGAAGTTCAGCCCCTGAACATAGAAAGACAGACACCATATGTCCAAAAACACACACATTTATTTTTCCTCTTGCCTTTATAGCACCACACAATGCCTTAAACAGCCACAATTACTCAGTCCCTTCTTTCCTTTCAACTCTTCTCTTCAGCCGCCCTCACTCCTCCATTCGCAAGCTCTGTCCTCTGCCTCCCAACTCCGGCTCCACTAAAGGAGTGAAGCGGCCCCTTTTATAATGCCTCAGATGTTTTCCAGGTGTTTCATTACGATCTTCTTGTGGCACTTCCTGGTGTGGCGGAAGTGCCGCATGAGCACTGGGAAGCACTCCAGGTGTGCCTGGATTCTCTTCCGGCAGTACTTCCAGGTGTGGCGGAAGTGTTGCAGTCCAATGCTCTATAATCATCCTCTGGGTGCCGCTGGCGGTGGCCATGGCCTCCAACAGGGTTGAGGTTCTAAGCTCTGATCCCGTGGCCCCGATGCAGACCAGGGTGGCTGCCCTCTCGTGGCCCCAGGGAGGTATTGTCCCTCTCCCAGTCCTTCCTCCTTCCAGGTGTCCCGGCTGGGCAGGATCCCCAGTTGTCTGCCACAACAGGTACAGGTATCTGTGGAGTTTATCTTGTATCCATAGAAACAGTGGAAAACAACCAGAAAAAATGTTCCAAATATTGCAAGAAATGTCATGAAATGACTGAAGAAACTGACAGTGTAGGACAGGCTGGCATTATCCTTTATTGACTTCACTGGCCTGGTTCTTAACTTAAAAAGCCAGGGCCAGACACTTTTAATGTCAGCTAAAAAGTTTTCATGATGGGGTCCGTCTTCAGAATGCAACCTCTGCGCCTTATTTGATAAGATGACCAATCACAGATCAAGTAACAGAGACATCTTTTAGAAACACCATATGGACACCCAAGTTTGAAAAAAAGCCACAATTCAATGAGTTACAACCTTGATGGAAAGAACTTTGCACCAATTGTCAACCAATAGGATGGACGTATGTGCACCCAAGAAACCAATAGCAAGATGTCCAATCCTGCCTTAAAAAAACAAGTTCACAACCCAACTTAGAGATTCCTCAATCAGATCACTGCTCTCAACCTGGCCCCCACAGCCTATAGGGCGTTGCCATAACAAGGGTTAGAGCAATCCCTTCTCTTCCTAAGGGTAACTGGTGCTGGAATTGAAAAATAGAAAACCATTCTTAAAGAAGCTGGAGGAGGTGTGCCATTAGTCCAAATATGGCTAAGATACCAAATGCCTGAGTAGAGGGCACATGAAGGCCAAGCATTCATCTTTGTGAAATAAGCAATTGACTAATCACCATTTGCTTAGAAGATATGATTTTGCTATCATAAAGAGGAACGACATAGTGTGTTTAAACCCTTCAGGAAAAAAGTGCAGTACCATCCACAATCAGAAGGTGCAACCAAGGCGAAGAAGGAGATAAGCTCATAAAACAAAGAAAGAGAAAGAAAATCTGCTGAAGATGTGTCTGGAAAAAGCCAACTAGGAAAGGAACAAAGCAGAAATGTCTGACCTCCTCACTGATGCTAGGCCAGTAGAGGTGAAGCTTGATTTGCTTCAGTGTTTTGATCTCTAGGTGGGTGCCCAGGATGTGGGTATTTGCCAGCTCACAGGTCACCCAGCTGTATAGCAGAGGGACCAGTATGAGGCTCCACACTTCTCCCTGGTGCTCTATGACCTGGTATAGTGGATTTTTAATAAAGGCAGCCCTGATGGTATGGAGTCTGATGTGCACTGGCTGTCCACTGAAATTATCACATTGTGGGCATATTTGGTGAGTCATTGTTCCATTGCTCTCTGTGAAGTAGGCTGGGAAGACTATGGAATCTTGAATGTATCATATGGAGGGGGTCATCAGAGGCAAAGCTCACAGTGTCCTGGCTCAGGGTCCGTGGGTTGTGTACTCAGGGATGGCCCAGCCTCTTCTGACCCCTGTGGTAGAAATCAACATCTTAATTAAAGAAAGAGACTTATCCTCTACTAGGACAAGTCTACTAAAACCTTTTTTAGTCAATAATCAGGCAGAAGAAAAGCTTTTCCATTATGTCAGTAAAAGCTGAACAGGGAGCATCATTCTCAGTAGTCTGTTACAGAATGATTAAAAAATACAGGTAGAGGGTTATATTTACAGACAATTGAATTTGCATAACAGTGCTGAATTAATGTTTGAATATCATACTCTGATTGATTAAAAGACATAAGATGCTTTAGCACAGAGCACAAGCAGCCTAAAATAAGTCTTTCTCCATTATATACTTGCTTTTCAATATTGCATGAAATCAGCTCTTATTCTGTTATTAAAACTGAATATGTGGCAACTAGCAAGTCTTACTAGGTGCATGAAAGAACATTACATCAGCCAGTTTCTTGAATCCTCCCCTGGAACATTTTGCTTGTTTACTTGACCATTTCAGCCCTCTATTAATGACATTTCATAATTACAAATGTTTATATAATGCAATGTGCACTGCAAACAAAAATACTTAATTATTGTTACTTCTAAATTATTCTCTCACACCCCTCTCCTGAGGGAGAGACAATTTCCTCAGTGTTTTGATCACCCACAAAATATTCTTTGAAGAGCTGGGTAGCAAGCTGAAGGCTGTGGTATCAACCTACCCCATAGCAAGGAATTATTAAGTAGTGTGGTGGCTTTCCCTGGCTAACATCATGTGACCTATACCACCCCAGGTTGATGGCACTTGGTGGATTTCACATCACTTCCACCTGCAAATTAGATTTACATAAGGACAATTAAACTTATTTTAAAATACATAATACTTCAGTTTGTTGCTAAAAAAGATTATACAGACATGATATTTGCTTACATTGTAGATATGCAGACCCGAAAGGCAAGATGCAAAATCGGCAGGATAAGAAAACATAACATAGAATCAGCTGATCTAAGTTCATTTACATTTTTTCTGCTTTTGCAAAGGAAAAAAATCAGGTGTCTTCTTTTTTTATTTTTTCATTTAGCTGCTTTTCCTTTTAACATTCACATGATATCCCAATTAGTCTCTTTTTGTTTAAAATCACAGTCATGGGAGAGGGAGTGTGAGTGAGAGTGTGAGAAAGTATCTTAGTTTCTGTAGCAGTTTAACCTAAAAAAATTAAAAATCTAGAAGTATATCTTACCCTGTCATTGCTTCTTTTGGTTACAGTAACAGACAAATGGTACCAAAATTTGGGTGACTATATGTTAACTGTTTAGTTTTCTTTTACAACATATTTGAACTCCTGAAGGACACTGGGTAGGACAACCTTTCTGGGACTTACCAGCAGTTATTTGTGGTGCTACTCAACTTCATGTGCAACTGGGGTTGATAGAAGGATTACTAGATGTACAGTGAAGAAATTCTGAAAAGTTTCCTGGAATTGGTTAGGGGATAGGGGTTAAAAAACCCTTCAGGCCATATGATTAATAGGCTTAAACTAAGGAGATTAACAGAAGGGAGTCAGGGCCAGGGTGTGGATGGAGAAGTACTAGTAGAAGATGAGCAAAGAGCAACGGAATGCAGGTAATTGGAACGGCCAACCCACAGGTATTCAGTGTCTATTATGTGTACAGGAAGGGCGTGTAGCGATCAGGTCTTTATTGCACTGTATGTTCTCCATGTGGTTGGGCTTGCTTTAATAAAACACTTCCTAACTTTAGACAACCCCAACTCAGAAAAAGTTGGGACAGTATGGAAAATGCAAATTAAAACATAAAGCAGTGATTTCAAAATTCACATTGACTTATAATCCATTACAAGCAGTATAAAGACAATATATTTGTAAGAAGGACAAAAAGAGAGATCATACAAGTTTGGGGCACCTAGGTGATCCTCATATAACTGAAAATTGCATAAAGCAAAAAGAAATCAAAAGAAATGCAATACAATACAAAATCCATTCTGCTTGCATTACAAAGGCTCAGCTGCTCAAGCAAAGGCTCCTTATCTGCGTGTGAGGTGCCAGGAATCGTATAGGGTAAATAATACAGTATATTGTTATTTGGAATACATGCATTTCATGCGTGTCCCATGTCTACAAAGATCTGGGTAAGTATAGGATGAAAGGAAATGTGAGGCAAGAAATGCTAAACACATACCTAAAGCTGAAACTTTTTCCATGTTATACCAATAATGAAGTGAAGTGTATAATGTGTGAAGACTTTTGTCCAAATATCAAATAAACATGTGTGCTTTTATTCAAGAATATAACCCAAATAAAAAAAAAAAAATAATTCAGTTTACATGTTGTTGTCAATGAGTTACAAACCCAAGCTCAACTGTCAATCAACAGAGAGCTAATACATATTCTTGGATGGTGCAGAGGTAAGAACTGCTGCCTCATAACCAAAATGTTGTCAGTTTGAGTCTCGGTGTTCTGCGTTTTGAGTAGTGAGCTGCTATTATTATTATTATAATATAAGAAAAACTTGTATTTGGAAAGATGTTACTGTGTTTTTCGTTTTTTGAAAGTGTGTTTTTTTATTGTTGTTTTCAACAATATACAGGCATGGCTCACCTAACCCTTTTTAAGTGTCCTTTCTCTTTCTTACAAGCACTATATAAAATAAACTGACTGATAGTTGATGCTAAACATTTTTTCTGCTTCCTGGAATTAGCAGAATTGATAAAAGAAAAGTAAATATCAGACCTGTCTATAAAATCAAACAATCAGAAAATTTCTAAAGTGAAAGAAAATCTAAACTGTGAAAACAGGAAAAGGAATAAATTAGTTAGATTACATGTGCTTTCACATAGTTTTCATCATTATTAATTTGGATAAGTGTGGTTTTCTTTCACTTTAATCATTAAATTAAACAACAGTATTATCAAAATTTAAAATCATGGTCAATTATTAAGAGTAATTTCCTTTTGAAAAGCTCTATATTCTCTATTAATACCTATTACAGACAGTCTTTGAGTTGTCCAGTTTCCTGTGATATCTCAAATTTTTGTATGTTAGACATTTCCAAAATGTTGGATGTTTGAATGAATGTTCCAGAATAGGGCTTTGGCTCCCTATAGGCTTTTGTTAAAAAAAAAAAGTGAATACAATACAGTATATGGATGGATAAATGAACAGTTTGTTTTCAGCTGCAACAAGGTACAGTAGCTTGACTTCAGAATGTAGAGTTATCAGTCAGAAACAAGTGCCATGTTTCTGTAGTAACTGGGTAGGAATCACAGCGATGTTAACACTCATCTAAATTTCATAATGGGAGGTGATGAAAAACACCTGATTAATTAATTCAGCTTCAAAGAACCAAATAAACAGAGAGTGTAAACACTATGTAATAGCAATAGTTGTATCAGTAGTGCTGTCAAATGTACAGTAACAGTCAAATTCTTCATATAATTTTCTTTTAGTATGTTATGCAGAGGGCGGCACGGTGGTGCAGTGGTAGTGCCTGGCAGTTAGGAGACCCGGGTTCACTTCCCGGGTCCTCCCTGCGTGGAGTTTGCATGTTCTCCCCGTGTCTGCGTGAGTTTCCTCCGGGCGCTCCGGTTTCCTCCCACAGTCCAAAGACATGCAGGTTAGGTGGATTGGCGATTCTAAATTGGCCCTAGTGTGTGCTTGGTGTGTGGGTGTGTTTGTGTGTGTCCTGCGGTGGGTTGGCACCCTGCCCGGGATTGGTTCCTGCCTTGTGCCCTGTGTTGGCTGGGATTGGCTCCAGCAGACCTCCGTGACCCTGTGTTCGGATTCAGTGGGTTGGAAAATGGATGGATGGATGGATGTTATGCAGAAAGAAATACCAGTTATCACAGAAAATATTTGTGTATTGTGGAATGAAGGTGAAAGGTGTTTTTGCTAACATTCCAGTTTGTTTTCCAAAATTTTTTTAAAACATTTTGTTAACTTATTTTAAAACACAACAGTGTGTTTTATATGTAACTCTTCAAAACTGCAATTTGATCACTATGTATATAGAAATAGGCACCAAATGCTAAAGTAGGGATTCTACTTCTCTCTTTAATTAGGTGCATGAATGACCATAATGTAGAAGGATGGAAAAAATAATCATGTTATGCTTCTTTTGACCATTAGAGGACTTTGCATCTCTCAATATGTCCAATTGAGATAAGAATGTACTTATCTTTTCTCTGAATTTGTTTACGGGTAATATCTCTAATGAAACAGTAATATCTTCAGTCCCATTTTAAGTGGCATAAAGATAAATGGGCAAAGTACACTGGGGTTGCTGCAGATGCTGCCATTTCAGATGCTAAAAACTAGGCTACAAAACAACTGAGTTGTATTTACAGGAACAAGTCCATTGCAGAAGTACAAATTTGCACTTGGCAAAAGCTAAGAATCTGCTTTCTGAAAGAGCCACTGTGAAACAGTGTCAGTTCAGGTCACAGATTTTTGAGACAATAACTTTAAATTTTATGAACATATTATAAATCCTTTTCCTTTATGGATTTTTTTTCTTTAGCTTTTGAGTAAAGCAATAAAAACATGGATAATTCTAACAATAATAATTATTTCTGTTTATATTGCACTTTTCTCATTACTCAAAGCAGTTTACATAGTGAGTGGAGCTCCACTTCAGCCACCACTAATGTGAAGCATCCACATGGATGATGTGATGGCCGCCATTTTTGCTCCAGTATGCTCACCACACATGAGCTATTATGTGGTGAAGCGGAGAGACAGGAGATGATTAGGGGGCCAGGGGGCAATTTAGCCTGGACATTGGGATAAACTCTGCTCTTTACAAAGGATGTTTTTTATGACCACAGAGAGTCGGGACCTCAGTTTTACATCTCATCCGAAGGATGGTGCCATTTTTAGCACACAGTCTCCTCATCACTGCACTGGGGCATTGACATCCACATTCAGACCACAGAGTAAGTGCCTCCTGCTGGCCTCAACAACACCTCTTCCAGCAGCAACCCACGCTTTCCCAGATGATTTCCCATCCAAGTACTGATTGTGCCCAAACATGCTTCAGGTGGATGAGCTCTTCTGAAGTGAATGTGGAATTGAATTGAATTGAAAGCCTTTATTGTTTTTGTAAAATAATTAGGATGAAATTACGAGTGCATCTCCAACTGGATACAAAAAGCATTCCCAAACCTTTTTTCAGTCTGCTGACTAATTTTTTATCACAGCGATTACTGTATTAAATGTTGAACTCTAGTCCACAAAGAGCAGTAAAACATAGCTCCCTCTTTATTCTTCATGGCTCAGCGCAGTATGTAGAGTGGTACCAATGGCATCTTCTCTGGACCTGTTTGATCTATAACCAAACTAATGCTGGTTGAAAGTATAAGGGAGGCAGGATTTAATACACTGTTAGACCAACCGGTCTATAATCATTTAAGCTGTTGGTGGCTATTTTTTAAGGGACAGGAATAATGATTCATGATTGTAGGCAGAGTGGAATAGAGGCTGATGCCAGAGAAACATTAAAAATCTTTGTGAAGACCTTGGTCAGTGCATGCTTTGAGGATCTTCCCAGATACTCCATCAGGGACAGTGCCCTTACTTGGGTTCACCTTTCTGAGCACACATCTCACCTCATGTTCTTGCAGAGTGAGTATGTACGTTGTGGAGGCTGGTGTGGTCAGTGTGGTCATTTTTGGCCTCCTTACCTCAAACCTGGCAAAGAAATGGTTCAGTTCCTCCACCAGCAAGGCATTATAACCAACAGATATAGGGTTGCTGCCCTTGTAATTTGTAATATGTTGAATTCCTTGCCATACCAGCCAAGGGTTGTCCTCAATGACGTGGCAGTATTACATTTTTTGAGGAGTGCCTGTTCTTCTTTTGTTATGCAGGGTTACTGATTTGGAAACTCCCATATTCTGTTTGTGACAGTGACATTATCAGCACAGCTCTTGATGTAGAATAGAACTGTTTCTGTATATTCCCTTAAGTCTTGTTGTTCAAACACATCCCAATCTATTTGTGGCTGCTGGATGTGTGTGATGTCTGTGTATTGATTTATTTTTTGTATGTTATTTATTCATTATTGAATTTAATGTTCTCTTCGTCTAACTATTTCTTTGATATTTTGTAAAGCATTTTGAACTACTTGCTATAAATAAAATGTGCTATAGAAATAAATGTTGTTGTTGCCAGTTGTCAAGATCTTGGAGAACAACACTAAAATAATAAATGAGCATAGAAAGGTATGCATAGCTTATATGTCTCTCATCTAATCTTGCCTCTTAACTTTCTCCCTTTCTAGCTTTCATCTTGATATATGTATTGCATTCTGTTTTGTACTAAAAACCCTTTTAACATCAAAGCTCATTTGGTTTATTTGCAGAGGAACCCTTCCCATAATTCTGCAGGTACCCAGCAAGTACGGTACACTACAACATTCCACCTTAAAGTATTATATTTAAGGTTATTTAATTAATTTCTTATAAGGAAAAATGCTGAACTAAGATGTTTGGTTAAAAATTGTGTTATTATTTTAACTGTTTTATTGAAAGGTGTGGTGACATCAACACTCTCAAATGAAGGAGAAAAAGAGCAATTTCCTTGGCTTAAGATTTATTACTTAAGATCAACCATTGCTTCTGTATTCTCTCTGCAGTTGGTCCCATGTCAGGAGTAGACCAACATGCAAAGGTGATGCACCAGCTCATCACAACCTTTTCTAGTATGTCAATTTTACTACCAAAAGCTATGTTTTTATTCTTTTAAATGATCTTTCAAAATTAGATTTTCTAATAATGTCACCTTTTCCTTAACCACTTTTTACATTTTTGTGAGTAAGCACATTATACTATGTACATATGGAAAACATAAATCAGTATGTTACAAATTGCAAAATCAATACAGAAGGCTTTACAATGTTAACCTGGATATTGTGTTTACTGATAAGAGTCCAAATATCCCATTACTTTTTAAGAGTGTCTTTATTTATGTTGAATAATTAATTTGTTTTTAAAAGACTAAAACTTTTACTGCAACTTAAACTTAGTTTACTTGAATCATTTTAAAGTGTAAAGCAAAATGAAATTATACATGTACACATTCAGCTGATTTTAAAATTAAAAAAAAAAATTATTGTCCAAATCTGTACATTACTTTCTCTTCTTTTTTTCCTGAATGTTATTTCAGGTAAGAGGTTTTATCTTCTTCGGTGCTATGAGACATTCTCCAGCAATAAATACATGGTTATTACTATAATTTGAAACTGAATTTTACATCTACAAATGTGGCTGTACTTGTGTTTGCAGCTATTAACCAAGAACACATAACTGTTTTTTCATTGTTGCACTGTAACATTTTTCTAATTGCCAGTTTGAGTAATCGCAGTCTGTGGATACTATGACTTCCTGCAGGCTTTTGGGGTCATTTCTAAATTGCTGCTGGGATGCCATATTTTTACTTAACTAGCAACATCCATTTTTAAAGGTAACTGTTGTCAGATGTGTCCTGACTTCCACTTTGTAATAACCTAAATACTCAATAACAGGTACACCAGCAAGTCATGAAAATGAAGTCATATGGTTCTTGTGTTTCTTGCGGGAAAAAAGTTGTGGTTTTGTCTGGTGATATTAACAAGACAAGGAATTAAAAAAGGTAAGGTCATACTACAGTGAGATTCTTGAATTGTGAGTGGGATTCCAAGAGTTGCTGTAGCTTTTGAAGAGAAATGCAATTTTTCAAAACTTTCATGTTGATGAGCTTAATGTTTGAACACAAGTTGCTCATTACAGAACACACAAATGGGCCAGCCAGTCTGCACCAGAAACCTGGTATGTATTGGCTTATGAGTTTACTGACTTATGTGTAAAGATTCATAGTATCTCTATTCACCTCGGTGTCAGTGCTTTAATATGGCAGAGTGGTTTACGTGTTGTCCTCAGTGATGCTTTTGGGATTCATCTGCTGCTTGTAGGTATACCTATTGTGACAAGGTAAGAGATGAGGCCTTAACTATGACTCAACCCCTAATCACAGTGGTGCAACTTCCTACTACACCTCTTCATCCTGCACATGGCTTGCCACATGGATTCCCAAAGGAAGTGAAGTGGTGTGGTTGAGGATTGCGTACCCTCACTGCCACCAATATCAACAACTCCTTTGCACAGGCTGTTTCTTTCATCCCACTGGAGAATACACAGTCCTTCTCTTACCTCAAAGCATAATCTGTAGCAATGGCTCTGTGACTGAGGAGATTGCAAACCACCTCCAACTAGCTTCCTTGCATTCGACCACCTATGCAAGTGTATCTTCTGTAACCAAAATCTTCACATGGCAACCAAAGTTGTGGTCAATCATGAGGTGTGTATATCAACAATCCTGTATAGATGTTTATTCTGGACTCCCTATCACAAGCAAATATGCATCCCAGAATTGTTCCACATCTGTTGCCTCCTTAAGAACCTGGACATCATATGGGAGGACAGGGTACCACAAACTAAAATTCTGGAACTCTGCAAATTAACCAGCATTGAGGCCATGCTGCTCATCCATGTCTTTCACTGGATCAGACACATTATCCTCATGGATGAGTCTCACCTTCCCTGTATGGTCCACTATGGTGTACTCGCCGAAGGATGCCGACCTTGGATTGGCCCAAAGAAACACTGGAAGGACTACTGAAGCATTCTCTCAAGGTAGCTTGAGACACTTGCTGAGGATTGTGGGCTTTGGTGATGGACTATCATCAAAGGAGTCCATCATTTTGAACAACAATGGACCCATCAACAAAAGAAGAAGAAATCACTATTGACACCAACCCACTGCACCTGGGGTGCAATCCCCCTGCTCATTGTGCCCCCGGTTCTGCTTTTTATGAATTGGGCTGCTCTTCCACCAGCATACACACAAATGGGAGAGTGACAGAAATGGACAAATGGATGGACAGCCTCATCATCGGCTTGATGGACAGAGATGACTATCTATATCCATATTATAAGTCATTAGTTAAAATTATATTTTGGTTGATCCTACCTCACCTTCTCCTTTATTTATATTTTCAATACTGTACTGCAAACTACAAGAACAATGAAGAAATTAATCTCCTGCAAATTTTCCAGTGTTGTTGCTTCAACACCAGCAAAATTCATTCATAAGTGTTATCTATATATGATTTGAAACATGCTTTTGTTGTTGTGTCCCAGCTGTGCTCCATTTAGTGAATGCATCACTTTTTCTTTTGTTATGTCAACATGGTAAGGGAAATGTAAAAAAAAAATATTGAGTTTTTATGCGATTGCCCTTCCATATGGAAGTTTCCTCTAGGAAAATTTAAAAATTCCTGTTAATTGTAAATGCAGGGTCAAAATATGACATTTTGAAAATGTGTTACATTTGAATGAATGCAATACCCATGCATTTACATTGATTATTATTTTCAGAAAGAAAAGAGTATATTCTAAATGTTTTCTGTTCAGATGAGGCAACAAACTAGCACTGACTTCTTTCTCCCAAAACTCTGGAAATACACAAAACAGAATATACTGGCAAGATACAACCTCATAAATGCTGACTTCAAAAATTCCCATAGCACACTGATGTAGCAATGGCCTAAACTTGCCTTTGCTTGCCATAAAATGTTGTCATGACATTGCCCCAAAACGTATGTGCCTTTGACTGCTGGGATAAGCACAAACACCTAATTACCTTGTAGTGGGTGAATAAAATAGATTACAGAATGGATTTTAATATTTCCTATTGTAAGACCTATCTAGAATATCATTTAAAATTAAATAAATGCTTAATGTATATAAAATATCCTTTCTACAAATAGACAGAAGAATAGAAGAAAATAGATCTAGTTGAAGTTTGCTAGTTATCATAGTGGCACATAAAATATTTTTTCTTAATTTTTGAAAATGTTTTGATAAAAAGGCCTAATGAGAAATTGGTGATCAAACTACAAGAAGCAGAAATATGAACTGCATTGCACAGCTGGATACAAAATTTGCTTAAACATATAAAGAGTTCAAAGAATTCCTGGCAAATGCACCAGAATTAAGTTATTTTAAAAGTGAGTCCTTTTATAAGGATCGGTGCTGGGAACGTTAACACGATGCTTCAGTTTGTAGGTAACACAAAACTGGGTGAATTGATGGGATTGATGGTTGTCCTGGATTCAGCAGAATCCTTACCGGTAAAGAAATTAACTGGTACTGGCATGAATCACTATGGAAAGAAAATCCTTTCTTAATTCCTCCATTAATGCTTTGCCCTTTTCTCTATTTACTATTAATTATTGCAGACTAAATAGAATTAATGTAGGTCAACCATTTTTTAAAATATAGCACCAATAGCATGGAGATTTGAAGGCTAAGACTACTGTCAATTGTACCTCTACAAGATACTCATATATTTTCACCCCTAAAGCATTATATACAGTACATGGAATATACTTGGAATGCACAAATGCAAAAAATATAAATTGTCATCCACTTTACACTTTTACTGTTTTCTTATCTTCTAAATGCAAATCTGTAGCCTGTCTCCATTCCCTGCTGTACAAAACTTCCTGTTAACCACTGTCTCTTTTCCACTATCTGGTTTCATGAAGCCATACAAAAGTGTGCTAGATTCTGTATTCAGAAATGTTAAAAACTCATCTAAAAATACCAATCACCAGAACAACTATTTCAAAATGATACACAGAAAATATCCAAGTGCCTTTTAATAGGTGTGGCTAAAGGCTTTTAGACAAAGGCTTTTTTGGGCAAAGGCTTTTAGCAAAGAAATAGCAAAAAATGTCCAAAAAGAGACACGTCTTTTACAACCTCTAATCCAAAAACACAACAAAGCTCTTTAAATTTTTATTTATTGAAAGGATTCAAAGGGATTTCTGAAACTAAAAGCAAAAAATTGGCAAAATCAAAAAAATGTAAAGGTAATATTCATAAGTGTGTTCATTTTCAAAAAGAAACTGCTTATTATGTCTAGGTATCACTAATTTCCAACCAGAGCTGGTCCTCAATAACATTTTTTTGTTTTCTCTAGAGTTGAAAGTCTATTTGGATTCTACGTTCTTAGTTATAAAAAACCCGATCCCAAGACTACATTAGAGAAGGTAGTGAATGACTTCCTTAAAGGCATCTGATTCCAGCTTACTGAGTCTCCTTATGCTGCTTGATCTGAATGCTCCCTTTAACTTGGCTGATCAAAGTCTTCTACCCTTTACACCTGAAGGCCACTAGAGTCTCTGGAAAAGCTCTGGACTGGTTTAACTGCTGTCATGCCAGATAAAAGAAATATATTGTTCTTAGAAAAAACACAGATGAAATTTCAGTTGATTCGGCTTTGGTTCTCCTTAGGGTCTGTACTTGGGCTAAATTTAAGTTCACCATGTTTTAATATTTTACCACTGGATAAAATCCTACAAAAGCATAACTAATTTGGCTGCCTTAGTAACACATTAAAATGAACAGTAAAACATCTTTGCCTTTATCTGATACTAAGAAAATAGTACCCGCTTTCATCTAATTTATTCTACCTGCACTATTGTGCTTCTGGTCTCCCAAAATACCATTTAGAGGATAAAGATTACCTAAAACAGTGCTTGTTATAAAAACATGAAAATCCAGTCAAATTAATCCCAGTCTGTATTATTCCTTCTTCTTGCTATTACATGTGGTATTCCACCTGGCTCTAGTTATCTCCAGAATCTGTTCTCTCTCCTTATATATTTATAGATTCCCTTTCAGCTTTTCAAAATATTGACTGTGAATGAAGAAATGTTTAATGGACAACTGTAATTTTAAAATTGCTGACATTTGTTTGAGGGACAGGTTCCTGAGGTTGTTCTATGTGCCGCAGCACTGTTTACTTTTAAGATTAATATAGACCATCTTTCTGTCACAGTCAAATTGAGGTTAAAATGACTGACTCCCAATCCCCATTTCCTTAGTGATGTCATCTGTCTTTCTGTTTCTATTTGGTAATACTGTATTTATCCTGTTTTTATTCATCCATTTTACTTACTTATCCAGTTCAGGTTTACATGATGTTTTATTGTGTTATCAGATCACTTACAACATGTACCTTGTCACAAACTTGAGACAGAGTCATATAAAGGTTTGGGGCAGCCACCTGCATAATTTGGTTTCCTGGCTGCAAAGTTGCTTTTCAAAATAATACAGCACTGATGTGCACAAAACCGAGTCCAAACAGAACTGAGGGAATAGGGAAAAGGTGGAGGCTTTTAAAGGGGGAGACAGGAAGTGAAGTCAAAGGGGTCGGGGTCATGTAGGTCTTCTGCCATTAGTGCGAGCCCGGACGTGACATCACAGGGGCCGGAGCCGGCAAGGTCTTCTTCCATTGGCTCGGTCCCGGAAGTGACGTCAAGATGACCAGGTGGAATCTCCCGTGAATGGTCTGCAGGCAAGGGAGAAAAAGAGTCAGTGCACTCTGCCACATCCCGGTATGTCTTGGAACTGTCCCTACTCAAGCCCATTAGCTGCCTCCCATGTGCACGTGTGTGACCCTAACCCTAACACAATCCAGACCAACTAATCTCTTAGGTTCTTTTCTCAAAGGGAGATAGGAAGAAATGTTTTCACACACGTGCAAGTAAAAGACAGCTAAAGGGCCTGAATAATAGTAATTATACGCCAGGCCAGGGGTTGGCGAGGTGCACTGACTTTCTTTCTCAATCCCTTGCAGACCATTCTTGGGAAATCCTGCACAGTTCCAGTGCCTCCAATGACATCACTTCCGGCTCTGTCGCCTCTGAAGACGTTACTTCCGTTTTCCGCTGCATCCAATGATGTAATTTCCAGTTCTGACAAATAAAGCAGCCATCTTTTGCTATCAATGACAGTTCTGTTTTGGACTCTAACCTGTGAACATCTCAGAACAATTTACCCATTTTGCAGCCAGGGCATATTACACGGGTGGCTGCCCAAACCTTTGATGTCTTTTTGTTGTTTTTGTGACAATGTCAAAACCAGCTGTAGCACTGCTATCTGTAGCCTCTTACCTCTCTCACTGCTTGCGCTACACCTTGTGTATTTAACCCAAGGAACAGGCTGCATTGCTGACTGGGGTTGTCATTACTTTCACTCCTTTACTTCAGCCTAGTTTACCACCAATAGAGGGCTTCACAAGAATATTCACTTAAGGGACTGCAGTTAAACAGAATATGAACAATCTAATCCTTCAGACAGCTCTGATAAAAGTCAGACAGAAGCAATTTCTTTAAGTTGTTACTTGAAAGTTACATTTATTGGTAAGAAAAACTATTAATAGCAAGTATATACAGTAGTGTGTCACACACATGTGCTTGGGAAATGGCTTGACAACTTGAAATTCCACCCAGAGTCGAGGGTTGGCACTGCTTCCTAATGCCTCTCCTCTCCTTTCCTCTGCAGATATAATGAATCATGGCTCAATGACGCATGAGGCACTTGTGGTTTTGGGGAACCTGTATTCTCCCATCCTGCCTCATTGACCTCATAACTGACACCACCACCATCTTTCCCCAGTCTGGTCGGAGACTCCCATCTGAAAAGATGTATTTTGTCAAGTGTTTTGTGTTTTTGCGCAACAATATATGGGGAATACCATTCAGTGCGCTAACCCTAGACAGGTCCCCGGCGGTTCTTTGTATTTAGAAAGTTTTCAGACCTGCTCAAGTACTCATTAAAGTACTGTCAGGGATTGTTTTAAATAAGAAACATATCTTCCCATTTTCAAACACACCACAAGTCACTGCCATTGGGAGCAGGCAGAATGGGCACACACATTGGTCTGATTCCTTAGGGGAAGGCTCAAAAGGCCTATTATGAACTCAATGAACAATGGCCAGGTATGGTGTTACTGCACACCAGCGGGTCAGGCAATGTAAGGAGTGGAGCATTCACCCAGAGCAGCCAGCACACTTCCACACTGCGTTCCTCCTCAGCTTGAGAGAGGGATGATGTGTATACTGTTTGATTACAACACTTCAAGAGAGGAGTCAGGTGAGGCATCACATGTTGACACTTCGCCCACTGAGGTCATGGTTAACCTGCTCTCGCAGTTTCAGCATCTGCAAAATTTCTTTAAAAGAGAACAGCAGAATGAAGATTCCCTGAAATTTGCCAAAAATATAATCATCCTAATAGACAGCCAGAGGACCATCTGAAAAGTGTCTTCTTTTTTTTTTTTTTTTTTTAATTTTTATTAATTTTATTATAATGATTCCATACAAATAGTTCAATTTATAACAAAAAAAAAAAGAAAAAGAAAAATTGAAAACAAATCAAACCCCACCCCTGAGAAGGAGAGCTTAGCCAAAGGAGAATTGCTTAGGGCTTTTTAATAAGGTAACAATAAACAAAAAGAAGGTAGAAATATATATAGGTATATAAAAAATGGAGAAGGAAAATAAATGTGGTAATAGATAGATAGATAGATAGATAGATAGATAGATAGATAGATAGATAGATAGATAGATAGATAGATAGATAGATAGATAGATAGATATTTCTCTTGTTCTAAAATAATATAGATTAGATCCTGCCGGGTTCTGAAAAAGTTCTGTACAGATCCTCTAATTGAGAATTTGATTTTTTCCAATTTCAAATAATATAAAACATTGGTTTCCCACTGACTTATCAGAGGAGAGTTAGGATTCTTCCAATTTAACAAAATAAGTCTGCGTGCCAAAAGTGTAATGAATGCAATCACCGTTTGCTTGTCCTTCTCCACTTCAAGTCCGTTTGGAAGAACACCGAACACAGCTGTTAATGGGTTAGGAAGAATTGTGATACCAAGGCTGTCTGAGAGGCACTTAAAAATTTTGGTCCAAAATGATGTTAGTTTGGTGCAGGCCCAGAACATGTGACCCAGTGAGGCAGGAGCTTGGTTGCAGCGTTCGCAGGTTGGATCTTGCCCTGGAAACATTTTGGACAGTTTTAAGCAAGACAGATGCGCTCGATATATCATTTTTAGTTGAATAATTCTATGCTTTACGCATATGGAGCTCGAGTGAATTCTCTGCTTTGCTACCTTCATTCCTTTTCTGATATATTGATTAAGAGATCTTCTTCCCAATGTCCTCTTGGGTCTTTGAAAGGTAGGGACTCTAATAAAATTTTATATAATGCGGAAATGGTGTTTAATTCCTCGAAATCGAACAGTATTTTTTCCAGCATGGTGGAGGGTATGAGGTGAGGAAAATCGGGCAGTTTCTGTTTAACAAAATTTCTAATTTGAAGATAGTGAAAGAAATGTGTAGCTGGGAGGTTAAATTTGGAACGTAATTGTTCAAAAGATGCAAATATGTTGTCTATATATAGATCTCTCAGCAATTTAATCCCAAAACTTTTCCAGGTATTAAAAACTTGATATGTTTGCGAAGGTTGAAAGAGGTGGTTCTCTTGCAGAGGTGACGTGGATAAAAGATTTTCCATCTTAAAATGCTTTCTAAGTTGGTTCCATATTCTGAGTGAGTAAAGCACAATTGAGTTATTAGTATATTTGCGATAACTTGCATTTATTGGAGCGCAGAGCAGGGAATATAAAGAAGTATTACAGGATTTTACTTCTATTGCGAGCCAAGCCTGTGTATGTTAATTTTTTTTGTGTCCAGGTTTTTATGGCTTGTATGTTTGCTGCCCAGTAATAAAGCTGAAAATTAGGTAAAGACATGCCACCTTCTGCCTGAGGTCTTTGTAGGGTTGCTCTTCGGATACGTGGGTGTTTTGAGTTCCAAATGAATGAGGTTATTGTTGAGTCTAATTGCTTAAAAAATGATTTATAGATATATATTGGAATGTTTTGAAATAGAAAAAGAAGTTTAGGAAGGATATTCATCTTAACATTAATTCTTCTGGCTAGAGTGAGATGACGGGTTGACCATCTATGCAAGTCTTGCTTAATTTTTTCGATACAGATGGCAAAATTTTGTTGATAAAGAGCCTTATGTTTACTTGTGATATTTACCCTTAGGTATTTAAACTGATCTGCTATGGTAAAAGGTAGGGTGTCCAATTTAATATTATATGCTTGTGAATTCACTGGAAAGAGTATACTTTTATTCAGATTAATTCTAAGACTAGATATCTTTTGAAATTCTGTTAGTGCTGTTAGAACTGCAGGCACAGTGTTTTCTGGGTCTAATATATATAAAACCATATCATCTGCATATAGAGAAATTTTCTATTCCAGTCCTTCTCTGATAATCCCCTTAATCTGATAAGAATTTCGACAGTGAACCGCCAGTGGTTCAATGGCGATTGCAAACAGCAGCGGTGACAAGGAACATCCTTGTCTGGTACCACGTTCTAGCTTAAAGTAGTCTGAGCAAATGTTGTTAATACAAACTGAAGCTTCTGGATTGGTATACAGTAGTTTGATCCATGCACAAATATTCGGGCCAAACCCAAATTTCTCCAATGCAGTGAAAAGGTAGTTCCATTCAATCATATCAAATGCTTTTTCTGCGTCTAATGATAGTAATATCTCTGGGGTGTTTGATTTTGCTGGTGAATATATAACATTAAACAAGTATCGGTGATTGGAAGATAGGTGTCGGCCTTTAATAAATCCAGTTTGATCCTGTGATATTACCGAGGGCAGCACTTTCTCCATCCTTCTAGCTAGAATTTTTGAGAGTATCTTAACATCATTATTCAGAAGTGAAATTGGTCTGTATGATGCACATTGTAACAAGTCCTTATTTTGTTTAGGAAAGACAGTTATTAATACTTGATGAAATGTTTGAGGTAGTATTTGGTTGTCTCTAGCTTCTGTAAATGTTGCCAATAAGAGGGGATCTAGCTGAGTGGAGAATTTCTTATAAAATTCTACGGGGTAACCATCAGAGCCTGCTGATTTCCTGCTTTGAAGTGACTTTATAGCATCTAGTATTTCTGTTAGTGTCAGAGGTTTATCCAGTTCCTCAGCACTTAAAGCATCTATTTGTGGTGTCTGTAATGTATCCAGAAATGCATTAGGTTGTGTGTTGTCTTCTTTGAACTCAGTAGAATATAAGGATTTATAATAATCTCTAAATGCGTTCATTATATTTTTATGGTCAATGATTTCTTCTCCATTCGTGTTGGTGATTACTGGTATTGCATTGCGAACTTCTTGTTTGTGAACTTGTTGAGCTAAAAGCTTATTAGCTTTTTCTCCGTGTTCATAGTAATGATGTCTTGATTTATAAATAAGTTGTTCAGTTTCTTTAGTTGTTAAGATGTTAAGTTCTGTATGCAGGGCTTGCCTTTTCCTGTTAAGAGCTTCACTTGGACGCCTGGCTTGTTCTTCATCTATTCTAGCAATTTCGCTGCTTAGCTGTGACACTTTCTTGGTTCCTAATTTATTTCTGTGGGAAAGATATGAAATAATCTGTCCTCTTAAGAAGGCCTTTAGAGTTTATCAAAATCATTTTACTCTTAAATAAGTTGCCCATGACCATCACATATCTCCCTTCAGGGTCCGATACTACATCTGATGCTACAAATGGAACTGTTCTGTGTATGAGAATTCCCACCCCTCTAGTTTTCTTTATAAAGCTAGAATGGAACATTTGGCCAGTCCAGTCTTTTTGTAGTCTGAACTGATCCTTGCTTAGTAAGTGGGTCTCCTGTAAAAAAATACTATTTTAGCATTTAAGCCTGTTAGGTGAGAGCATACTTTCTTTCTCTTTAATTCGTGATTCAGGCCTTTAACATTCCAGCTCACAAAGTTAACTGTCCCATCATGGAGACATTGATTCTGAGTTTTTAATGTCATTTTATAGTCTTAACTGGTAGTGAGGCAGCTTTAATCTTAATTTCAAAATTCCCCATGAGTTATTGCATTTTAGCCTATTGTTGTGAAAAGTGTCTTCTTAAAATTAAAATAAAAAAGCATCAGTTCTCCACCTGGCTTACTGGTTTTCATATCCATTAGCAAGTTGGGCTGACATATTTGCAGTTTCTCAAAACACATTCAGTGTTACAGTCATCATTATCACTTAAGCTCAAGGTTAGTTTTCTAGAATTCAAAGTTACCTAAGAAAAAGTCACCATAATTCCAGTTTATACTCCATCTTCCCCAGCATGCACTGCACTCATGTTCAGCATGACTGCAAGCTAAAGGCAAAAGTCCTGTTACTTCAACAGTTTAAAGTGTCTATTGTATGTAAGGGCTGCAGCCTATCATAACAGGAGACATTCATACCCACACTCACTCATACTGAGTCAATTAAGAATTGATAATTAACCCAGCACACATATCTTTCCATATCTTTAGGTGGGAAATCAAAGTACCTGAAGAAAAAAACTAATTTCACTAGAAGAACATCACAAATTCAATACAGCAAAATGCCTCAGCTAGAATTTAAACCCATGACTTAGTGTCTGTGAGGCTGCAGCTCTATCAATTTATCATTATGTCTAATCATGTTGTATACATTTTAGTGTGATGTTTGGTTATTAAGATTAAGCTTTTATTTTTTACTGTTGTTTAGGTCAGTTGAACAAAAAAAATATTATTTTGCAACTTAAATCAATCCAGTTTTAAGGTTCACGGTGGTGACATGCTGATCAGCTAACCAATTTCCTCCAGCTCCTCCTGGCGAATTCCCAGAAGCATGGTCCTCTCCTGGAAAATAGCACTTCGTTCTCCACAGACAAGTTGCAAGCAGCTAATTGAAATGGAGGAGCTCAAAGACCTCAGAGTCTTATTCATGAGCAAAGGAAGGTCATCAGCCATGCTCGCCCCACTCCACACTTTTGATCAGTCGGGTGAACTAGCCCCTAGAGTGCCATGACCTATGCTCCTTTGTAGAGCCCCTGTTCATGCTGCCTTTTCTCTCTAGGTAGCCAGATCATCCTACCTGAGACTGCTCTTTTGCTGTATTTGAACCTCTCACCTTTTTCTCATTCTGTTTTCCCCTCAACTTCACACTCATGCTTCTCCTTTTATATGGGGACGTGGCACAGGTGTGGAGATTAGCAGCTCCTGGCATCAATTACGGACACAGGAGATTTCTCACCTTTGCACTTAAGTGTGGAAACGCCCGTGCTGCATCGCGCCCAGGAACCGCTCCTGCCACACTACCATTCCCCTTCCTTAAAGCCATGAGTGTGGTGATTATTTCATTAAAAAGGAAATTAGCCACGGACCTCACTTTACCACACCCATATTATGTAGCTGGTCTCTTTGCTATCTTGCAGACCTTCTCTTTCACTCTTGCTGGTACCCATCTATCACAAATCAATCCTGACACTCTTCTCCTCCTGCCCCTCACTGCCTTTAATCTCTTCTTCACCTCTCTTCCACACTCCACGTTAATGTTCTAATGACACTGTAAAATGCCCAACTGCAAGCATCACTGAGTCCTGGTAGAAGACAGCATATGTTTGACACTGGGGCCATTGATGAAAATGACACATTCGGTCCAAGGCACAGTTTCAAGATCAATAAGGACTACTTTATCAATGTGTTACATGCCATTGTGACTAAAGGACACTGAAACGAGAAAGATAACCAGAAGTACTTAGTAAAAGTTAATCAAGTATAATGATGCATTTATTGGAAAGCAATTCGGACACCCTGTCAATACTATACCAGGCTTTAATAAAGTATTTCATTCTTGAATGTAATACACAGACTTCTCAAATATTTGCATGTAGATCATTCCAAGGTTTGTACAGCCTGTATATAAAAGTTCTGGTAGTTACTGTATTTTTATTTAACCTCAGAATGCAAAGGAAACCAGCATCTTTTAATCACTGTGTACAACTTTGAGTATAGACATTAATAAGTTGTATAAAGTAACAGGGAGCTAAGCCATTTATGACTTTTTAAAGCATGCACTATGATTGCAAGATGTACAGTAGTTTACCTTCCAGTTCTAAGGTTAAATAATAATATATCTGTTACCCCACTTTTGTGCTGTTTTTTTGCAGTAACTAGAGTACTTATCAAATGATTTAAACAGTCTGACAATAAACCATTACAGAAGCCGAATCTGCTTGGATTCATTCATTTTTAAGATCATCTATATATATAATTCACTAAGCCAGAAGACAAGTAGCCGACCATGGAAAGCACGCCAGAAGGGGCGTGGATTCACTAAACCGCCGACAAGTAAGACGCCAATGGCGCACGCAGGAAGGAGCCACGCCCACCAACTCTTAGACCATTGGATACGACGAAAAAATCACAGTCACGCCCACCAACTCGGACGCGACGCCTCGAAAAACATGCTGTCATTTCTGTTTGTCTGTGCCACAGTCCACTTGCAGCTCTGAGCCACGTTGACTTTTCATTAGTCAACCTCAGTGGAATCTTGGTTCACACAGAGACAGTGCCAGAGAGAGACAGAGGCACACACAGGCAGCGCGAGAGAGAGAGCCCCGCGCACACACAGGCAGCGACAGAGGCATACACAGGCAGCGCGAGAGAGAGAGACGCGCACACACACAGAGGCAACGCCAGAGAGAGAGATAAGCGCACACACAGGCAGCGCGCGAGAGAGAGCCACGCACACACACAGAGGCAGCGCGAGAGAGAGCCGCGCACACACACAGAGGCAGCGCCACAGAGACACAGAGGCACACACAGGCAGCGCAAGAGAGAGCCGCACAATCCTTTAAAACTGAAGTTAAAACACAATGAAGGAAGCAGTCTTTAAAAACCAATAAGCCCTGTGCCTCTTTTTCATTAGCGTCTCACCTGCTTCAAGCCCTGCAACAGTCGAGACGCTCTCTCTGCAGCTGACCTTCTCTGTGCCTGACTCCACTACTGTCAGTCGCCTGATTAAAAATGGCCTTTTGAAGGTGAGCTATGGACCCGCTATACCACAGGAACACATTGCCTTCAAGCCTGCTCTTGCTCACTCTTAACGTACCGGCTTTCTCTCTCTCTCCTCACTCGCTCACACACTGCACAGGGGAGAAATGTCCAGTGTTTGCCAGACTCGGTCCTGGTGAACCCCTGTGGCTGCAGAGTTTTGTTCCAACCAGATTCCTAATCATTAATGCTGGTGAAACTCATCCGGGATAAGTCGGTTTTTCAAACGCAGCCGTGTAGCAGATTAGTCTAGCAAGATATAATAATCCGAGATGAATGCGTGCCCTCGCGCTGAGTGAAAAGCCAATATATATTGAGTCTACAAAACATGATCAGCAAGTCTTTAATAGGCTGCAACAAAATTGTAACGGCCGACCCCTTTAACCCAGCCGGCAGCTACACCTCCAAGACCAGTGGCCTGGATAATTAACTGAGAAAGAATCTACTATCAAGCCGTACTTCTTACCATTTGAACTTTTCCCCACAATCGACGGTGAAAAATATAAGCACACAAACAGGATGTAAAATTAAACAGATTATATGTATTAAGTAAAACAAGACGACATGCAAAAAATAGAAACATATATAAATACAAATATCCCTCCACCCCAGCAATAACAAAACACCACCAAATATATATAAATATATACAACAAAAACCCTCCCTTGTCCCTGTAACAAATAAACACACAACACGAAAACAACAATGAATGATAAACTGAAAATGAATGAGAATGTGAGTCCGGCAATAATGAAACTGTCCTGAAAGCGGATGACTGAATTAGTGATATTGAGTGGTTTGAATCTCCCCGGAAAAAATGGAACAGCCTCACCGTGAATCCTCGTGTGAATGGTGGATGATTAAGTCCTACCCCGGGGTCTTTCGTGGTGAGGTCCGTGAAATAAATCCGGCAGATGGAAAAACAAACTGGATTGGCAAGCGCGATGTGGACAATAACTGGTACCGTTGGTTCGTGGTCGTGAATGAAAAATCTCCTTTCTCCTCTCTCCTTTTCCTTCTCCTCCTGATGGCTTATATAGTCCTGTGACGGCTGTGATTGAATGATTGTAAACAGGTGTTTTCCAGGTTGGCGGCTGTGGTCTCCTTCCATCATCCGTCCCCCTTTTTACGGGGACGGCATAAACTGATGCACATAAACAGTAAACGGGACAATGAAACGAGACGCACACAGAACTGACATTTAAACGCTATGTGGCCCCGCTACATTCCCCCCCCCAACCTTGGACAAGGGAGGGCCGAAGTACGGCTTGAGATTGGCCACATGGATAGTGTCTATCTTGGAGTCAGTGCCGATACCCCTTTGAAACTGGAAATTAACGGGACCTGTTTGAGAAATGATTTTGGCCGGACCTAACCATTTAGGCGCTAGCTTGGCGGAGAACCTTTTGCTGGCATCCGAGAGATGATGAGCTCTAATCCAGACCAAGTCACCCGGCTGAAAGTGCGCTTCCTTACGCCGGGCATTATATAATTTGGCATGTCTGGATGTCGAACTCACCAACCTCTGTTGGATTCTCCGCCGTAATTCCTCAATTTTGAATAAGTTATTGTAAGTGGTGGTTTCTGGATTAGGGGCTCTGGGAAGGAGTCGGTCAAGCGGGCCCTTTAGCTGTCTGCCCAGCGCAACCAAAGCAGGCGTCTCACCTGTGGCCTCATGCACAGCGGTGTTCAGGGCAAACCGGAGCTCGGGGAGCCATTTATCCCAGTCCTGATGGCGTTCACCCACATAGGAGGCGATCATGTTCTTCAGGGTCCGGTTCACTCGCTCCATCATGTTAGCCTGGGGATGGTAAGCTGTTGTCAGGTTTTTCTTCACTCCCCAGGCTGTATAAAGTTCATCAAAGAGAGAGCTCGTGAACTGCGGACCCCGGTCTGAGATGATGTTCTTCGGCACCCCCCAGCGGGTGAAGATTTCGTTCTTCAGGGTGGAGCAGATCTTATTAGTTTTTGCGTCTGTTAATGCAAACAGCTCCACCCACTTTGAAAAATAATCAATCACCACCATCAGGATGGTCTTCCTCGAGCTGGTAACAGGAAAAGGCCCCATCAGATCGACTCCCAAAGTCTCCCCCGGTCCATCCGCGATTGTCGATTGCAGAAATCCTGCCGGTTTACCAGGTGGGTTTTTGAGCTGCTGGCAGGTGATGCACTTCTTCACGTGGTGGCAAACGTCTTTCCGGACAGACGGCCACCACGCAACCCCCAGGATCTTTAATAAAGTCTTTGTCCTTCCAAGGTGACCGCCTAAAGGACTGTCGTGATAGTTATTTAAAAAGTCGGGGATGAGCCCTTCCGGGACGACTAGTTGGTGTTGCAGACCCCCAAGGGAGGATGGAGTGGTCCTGTACAGAACCCCCTGGAGGTCCACGAAGTGTACCCGGTCGGTACGCTGCTGTTCCAGTCCCTCCCTGATGCTCTGGCAGAATGGACTGGTGGCTTGTGCTTGAGCCAGGTCTTCCAGGCTTCTTGGCAGAGGGAGGATCATTTTCTTTGCCTCTGCCAAACACACCATCCCCGGTGGCTCCGACACCCTGGACAGAGCATCAGGCACAATATTGCCACAGCCCTTCCGATAGGTCACCTTGAAAGTGAAGTTCTGGAGGCGTAACACCCACCTGGTTAGACGGGAGGAGGTCTTCGGGTGATTAAATACCCAGGTCAGAGCGTGATGGTCGGTGTACACTTCAAATTCAACCCCCTCCAGATAGTGTCTCCATTTTTCCACAGCCCACACGACAGCCAAACACTCTTTTTCGGCTGTCGAATAATTGAGCTCGGCGCCGTGCAAGGCTCGAGAGGCGTAAGCGATGACGTGTTCAGCCTGGTGGATTTTCTGAGTGAGCACGGCGCCAAGCCCCACGTTGCTGGCATCTGTTTGTACCTGGAAAGTGAGCTGTGGATCTGGCTGGGCCAGAACGGGCGGCTCTTGAAGGTGGCTCTTTAGTTGCTCAACCGCGTCCTGGCACTCTGCTGTCCACTCCCACGGGACATCTTTTTTTCTTAGTTTGTTCAAGGGAGCCGCTATATCAGCCATCCGGGGAATGAACTTGTGATACCACCCCACTAACCCAAGGAAACGTTGCAAAGATTTCAAATCCGTGGGCGTGGGGTAGTCTCGGATGGCTAAGGTCTTCTCGGGGTCTACAGCGACCCCCTCAGATGAAAGAATGTGCCCGAGGAAGCGTATGTGGGGTTGAATGAAGGTACACTTCTTCGTGTTCAGCGTAAGGTGCGCTTGATGTAATCGTTGGAAGATGGTGTCCAGGTCCTGAAGATGTTGTTTAATAGAAGGGGAGTAAATAATGACGTCATCGATGTATACAAAGCAGATCTTGCCTATCAACCCCCCTCAGGACTTGCTCCATGAGCCGCTGGAAGGTGGCCCCAGCATTTTTAAGCCCAAAAGGCATGACTGTGAACTGGAACAAGCCTTCAGGGGTGATGACTGCCGTCTTCTTCCTACTCCCCTCATCCATCGGCACCTGCCAATAGCCACTGCGGAGGTCTAGTGTGCTGAAAACTGCAGCTCCATGCAGTGACTCCAGAATCTCATGAACCAGGGGCATGGGATATGCGTCCAGGCTCGTCTTCCCGTTAACCCCCCTGTAGTCCACGCAGAAACGATAGGTGTCATCCGTCTTCTTTACGAGGACCACAGGGGACGCCCAGGAGGAGGAAGATGGTTCGATTATTCCCTCGGCGAGCATTCGATCAAGGTGTTCTTTAATTATGCCCTTCTTTAGTGGAGAAACATGGTAGGCTCGGTGCCTTATTGGAACTTCGTCCGAGGTGTGGATCACGTGGGTAACTCCACGGGCGACTCCTAATTTCTCAGTCCACACCTCGGCCCACTTCTTCAGCACCGGCCTTACCTCTTTGGGCTGTTCCTCCACAGGGGCTGCCGCCGAGGTGCTTACGTCACTCCTCACTGCCGCGTAGAAGCCAATGAATTCCGAGCCCAGATCTTCTTTGGATTTATGAATGAAGTCGCATACCCCTTCCCCTGGCACCGTATACCCCCTGGGACTGAGATGGATGGTCATCCTCATGGTGGTTAAAGAGTCCAGCCCAAGGAGTAACGGGACGGACAGGTGCCGGTCATCCAGGACATACGTATCCATCTCCCAGGTGGTGGAAAGTACACTGTACCTCAAGGGGACTTTGCCCAGGGCTCTGTGTTCACTCCCATCTGCCAATACAAATCGGACAGACGGGGCAGATGTTAAGTTGTCTGTCGGTCGGCTAATCTTCTTCCACATGCTTGAGCGGATTAAGGTGTGATGGCTCCCTGTATCCACCACCGCATCTACCTGCCACCCCCGCAGCTTCACTGGGATGATCAGGAGGGACGTACTCGCTTGCATGATGGCGAGATCGGCTTCCGACCGGCAAGGTTTGGCTCGCTGGGGTTTTAGGGGCTGGGTTTCTCGTGTACTGGCTTGTACTTTATTCCAGTACGTTTTTGAGTTTCCCCAGTCCCGTTCCACTTGCGAGCCCACCTTCACCAGGTCTTCCACCGACCCCACAACCCCCCTGAGACCCCCAGCTAACCGCGGGTTACAGGCATTAAGAATGCGGCGGACCACCTCTTCTTCAGACATAGCCGGCCGCCACTTCAAACACAAAGCCCGATATTCATAGGCGAAGTCCCGGATGGATTGCGAAGGCAGTTGCACCATGGATCGCAGCTTGTCCTCCAGTTCAGATTCATAGTCTTCCGGAAGAAAAGCCACGAGGAAAGATCGACGAAAGGATCCCCAGTCTTTAATATTCTTCTTGGCCGTCAGCCACCAGCTCCGCACCGGCCCCGAGAGGGATGCCCCTATCACCCCCATCAGCTCTTCTGGGGTTAAAGGGTTAACAGCCAGGTACGCCTCTCCTTCTTCCACAAAGTTGAGGACATCATCGATGTTATAAGGGGCCCCCAACTTGGGAAAGGAAAGGCACACCCCAGGAACAGAGGGCCGATTGATGTATTCACCCCCCCCACGAGACCCGTACGGCGTTGAATGACGGGGTGACTGACGTAACGTCTGGAGACTCCTTCGGACCTCCCCCTGAAGAGTTTCTTGCCAGCGTTGATCCCGCCTCTGGAGGCACAACACGATTTCCCGCCCCAGGAGTTGAACTTGCTCACTAAGATATTCTTTTACTTCCTCCTGGGAGCTGCTGATGCGAGCCCGCAAGGCATCTTCGCGCCCAAGCGCACTTTCAGCAACCTCGCGGACTTTCTCATCCAGCCGGGTCAGTTGTTGCGCCAGATCTTCCCACGGAGGCGAGACATCCTCCAGGCATTCCTCCTCAGGTCCATGGTGATCTTCGAGGTACAGCGACTGCAACGAATCCACCACCTCCTGCACCGCTGAACACGCTCTGACCGTGACGTGCCGCGCCCCGGCTACTCCATCATCACACCGCGGCGAAGCAATGGTGTCGTCCTGCTCGGCACGCACTATAGACATATTAATAGGGGAATTGTTTAAAGGCAGACAGCGATAGATATTTATTTAGATTCCTCAGAGAGGGCACCACTTTATGTAACGGCCAACCCCTTTTACCCAGCCGGCAGCTACACCTCCAAGACCAGTGGCCTGGATAATTAACTGAGAAATAATCTAACTATCAAGCCGTACTTCTTACCATTAGAACTTTTCCCCACAATCGACGGTGAAAAATATAAGTACACAAACAGGATGTAAAATTAAACAGATTATATGTATTAAGTAAAACAAGACGACATGCAAAAAATAGAAACATATATAAATACAAATATCCCTCCACCCCAGCAATAACAAAACACCACCAAATATATATAAATATATACAACAAAAACCCTCCCTTGTCCCTGTAACAAATAAACACACAACATGAAAACAACAATGAATGATAAACTGAAAATGAATGAGAATGTGAGTCCGGCAATAATGAAACTGTCCTGAAAGCGGATGACTGAATTAGTGATATTGAGTGGTTTGAATCTCCCCGGAAAAAATGGAACAGCCTCACCGTGAATCCTCGTGTGAATGGTGGATGATTAAGTCCTACCCCGGGGTCTTTCGTGGTGAGGTCCGTGAAATAAATCCGGCAGATGGAAAAACAAACTGGATTGGCAAGCGCGATGTGGACAATAACTGGTACCGTTGGTTCGTGGCCGTGAATGAAAAATCTCCTTCTCTCCTCTCCCCCTTTTCCTTCTCCTCCTGATGGCTTATATAGTCCTGTGACGGCTGGGATTGAATGATTGAAAACAGGTGTTTTTCCAGGTTGGCGGCTGTGGTCTCCTTCCATCATCCGTCCCTGTTTTTACGGGGACGGCATAAACTGATGCACATAAACAGTAAACGGGACAATGAAACGAGACGCACGCAGTACTGACATTTAACACTATGTGGCCCCGCTACATTCCCCCCCCCCAACCTTGGACAAGGGAGGGCCGAAGTACGGCTTGAGATTGGCCACATGGATAGTGTCTATCTTTGAGTCAGTGCCGATACCCCTTTGAAACTGGAAATTAACGGGACCTGTTTGAGAAATGATTTTGGCCGGACCTAACCATTTAGGCGCTAGCTTGGCGGAGAACCTTTTGCTGGCATCCGAGAGATGGTGAGCTCTAATCCAGACCAAATCACCCGGCTGAAAGTTCGCTTCCTTACGCCGGGCATTATATAACTTGGCATGTCTGGATATCGAACTCACCAACCTCTGTTGGATTCTCCGCCGTAATTCCTCAATTTTGAATAAGTTATTGTAAGTGGTGGTTTCTGGATTAGGGGCTCTGGGAAGGAGTCGGTCAAGCGGGCCCTTTAGCTGTCTGCCCAGCGCAACCAAAGCAGGCGTCTCACCTGTGGCCTCATGCACAGCGGTGTTCAGGGCAAACCGGAGCTCGGGGAGCCATTTATCCCAGTCCTGATGGCGTTCACCCACATAGGAGGCGATCATGTTCTTCAGGGTCCGGTTCACTCGCTCCGTCATGTTAGCCTGGGGATGGTAAGCTGTTGTCAGGTTTTTCTTCACTCCCCAGGCTGTATAAAGTTCATCTAAGAGAGAGCTCGTGAACTGCGGACCCCGGTCTGAGATGATGTTCTTCGGCACCCCCCAGCGGGTGAAGATTTCGTTCTTCAGGGTGGAGCAGATCTTATTAGTTTTTGCGTCTGTTAATGCAAACAGCTCCACCCACTTTGAAAAATAATCAATCACCACCATCAGGACGGTCTTCCTCGAGCTGGTAACAGGAAAAGGCCCCATCAGGTCGACTCCCAAAGTCTCCCCCGGTCCATCCGCGATTGTCGATTGCAGCAATCCTGCCGGTTTACCAGGTGGGTTTTTGAGCTGCTGGCAGGTGATGCACTTCTTCACGTGGTGGCAAACGTCTTTCCGGACAGACGGCCACCACGCAACCCCCAGGATCTTTAATAAAGTCTTTGTCCTTCCAAGGTGACCACCTAAAGGACTGTCGTGATAGTTATTTAAAAAGTCGGGGATGAGCCCTTCCGGGACGACTAGTTGGTGTTGCAGACCCCCAAGGGAGGATGGAGTGGTCCTGTACAGAACCCCCTGGAAGTCCACGAAGTGTACCCGGTCGGTACGCTGCTGTTCCAGTCCCTCCCTGATGCTCTGGCAGAATGGACTGGTGGCTTGTGCTTGAGCCAGGTCTTCCAGGCTTCTTGGCAGAGGGAGGATCATTTTCTTTGCCTCTGCCAAACACACCATCCCCGGTGGCTCCGACACCCTGGACAGAGCATCAGGCACAATATTGCCACAGCCCTTCCGATAGGTCACCTTGAAAGTGAAGTTCTGGAGGCGTAACACCCACCTGGTTAGACGGGAGGAGGTCTTCGGGTGATTAAATACCCAGGTCAGAGCGTGATGGTCGGTGTACACTTCAAATTCAACCCCCTCCAGATAGGGTCTCCATTTTTCCACAGCCCACACGACAGCCAAACACTCTTTTTCGGCTGTCGAATAATTGAGCTCGGCGCCGTACAAGGCTCGAGAGGCGTAAGCGATGACGTGTTCAGCCTGGTGGATTTTCTGAGTGAGCACGGCGCCAAGCCCCAGGTTGCTGGCATCTGTTTGTACCTGGAAAGTGAGCTGTGGATCTGGCTGGGCCAGAACGGGCGGCTCTTGAAGGTGGCTCTTTAGTTGCTCGACCGCGTCCTGGCACTCTGCTGTCCACTCCCACGGGACATCTTTTTTTCTTAGTTTGTTCAAGGAAGCCGCTATATCATCCATCCGGGGAATTAACTTGTGATACCACCCCACTAACCCAAGGAAAAGTTGCAAAGATTTCAAATCCGTGGGCATGGGGTAATCTCGGATGGCTAAGGTCTTCTCGGGGTCTACAGCGACCCCCTCAGATGAAAGAATGTGCCCGAGGAAGCGTATGTGGGGTTGAATGAAGGTACACTTCTTCGTGTTCAGCGTAAGGTGCGCTTGATGTAATCGTTGGAAGATGGTGTTCAGGTCCTGAAGATGTTGTTTAATAGAAGGGGAGTAAATAATGACGTCATTGATGTATACAAAGCAGATCTTGCCTATCAACCCCCTCAGGACTTGCTCCATGAGCCGCTGGAAGGTGGCCCCAGCATTTTTAAGCCCAAAAGGCATGACTGTGAACTGGAACAAGCCTTCAGGGGTGATGACTGCCGTCTTCTTCCTACTCCCCTCGTCCATCGGCACCTGCCAATAGCCACTGCGGAGGTGTAGTGTGCTGAAAACTGCAGCTCCATGCAGTGACTCCAGAATCTCATGAACCAGGGGCATGGGATATGCGTCCAGGCTCGTCTTCCCGTTAACCCCCCTGTAGTCCACGCAGAAACGATAGGTTTCATCCGTCTTCTTTACGAGGACCACAGGGGACGCCCAGGAGGAGGAAGATGGTTCGATTATTCCCTCGGCGAGCATTCGATCAAGGTGTTCTTTAATTATGCCCTTCTTTAGTGGAGAAACACGGTAGGCTCGGTGCCTTATTGGAACTTCGTCCGAGGTGTGGATCACGTGGGTAACTCCACGGGCGACTCCTAATTTCTCAGTCCACACCTCGGCCCACTTCTTCAGCACCGCCTTACCTCTTCGGGCTGTTCCTCCACAGGGGCTGCCGCCGAGGTGCTTACGTCACTCCTCACTGCCGCGTAGAAGCCAATGAATTCCGAGCCCAGATCTTCTTTGGATTTATGAATGAAGTCGCATACCCCTTCCCCTGGCACCGTATACCCCCTGGGACTGAGATGGATGGTCATCCTCATGGTGGTTAAAGAGTCCCGCCCAAGGAGTAACGGGACGGACAGGTGCCGGTCATCCAGGACATACGTATCCATCTCCCAGGTGGTGGAAAGTACACTGTACACTTTATGTAACGGCCGACCCCTTTTACCCAGCCGGCAGCTACACCTCCAAGACCAGTGGCCTGGATAATTTACTGAGAAATAATCTAACTATCAAGCCGTACTTCTTACCATTTGAACTTTTCCCCACAATCGACGGTGAAAAATATAAGCACAAAAACAGGATGTAAAATTAAACAGATTATATGTATTAAGTAAAACAAGACGACATGCAAAAAATAGAAACATATATAAATACAAATATCCCTCCACCCCAGCAATAACAAAACACCACCAAATATATATAAATATATACAACAAAAACCCTCCCTTGTCCCTGTAACAAATAAACACACAACACGAAAACAACAATGAATGATAAACTGAAAATGAATGAGAATGTGAGTCCGGCAATAATGAAACTGTCCTGAAAGCGGATGACTGAATTAGTGATATTGAGTGGTTTGAATCTCCCCGGAAAAAATGGAACAGCCTCATCGTGAATCCTCGTGTGAATGGTGGATGATTAAGTCCTACCCCGGGGTCTTTCGTGGTGAGGTCCGTGAAATAAATCCGGCAGATGGAAAAACAAACTGGATTGGCAAGCGCGATGTGGACAATAACTGGTACCATTGGTTCGTGGTCGTGAATGAAAAATCTCCTTTCTCCTCTCTCCTTTTCCTTCTCCTCCTGATGGCTTATATAGTCCTGTGACGGCTGTGATTGAATGATTGTAAACAGGTGTTTTCCAGGTTGGCGGCTGTGGTCTCCTTCCATCATCCGTCCCCCTTTTTACGGGGACGGCATAAACTGATGCACATAAACAGTAAACGGGACAATGAAACGAGACACACACAGAACTGACATTTAAAGGCTATGTGGCCCCGCTACATAATGATGAAAGAACGGGCGCATTTTTTTCACACAAGCTGAGTGGGTGGGTGTTAGTTAATTAATTAGCAACTCGAAGGATTTCAAGATATAATATACACAAGAGGTAACACTGCAAAAGCGGCCCAAACCAGAAAAGACAGCTGGCAAAAAGTGGCTGACAAACGCGTGTGCATTGTACTTACTGAAAGCAGCGTTACGGATTTTCCAAATGTTCATTTTTTTCCCTCTGCTTAAAAACCATTGACAAAGAGGCGCGGATTGGTTTGCAGTGTGTAAAACAGTTTGTTTGTCGCGGATAATTTGCTATCCACACAGGGAGGAAACGGGAAGCAAACCCACAATTTTCCACTGTCTCCTTACTGCAAAGCAGCCGTACTACTACAGCGCCACAAGGCAGTTAAAGAATGCACCGGGCCACATGTTCATTTTTTCCCCTGTGCTTAAAAGACATTAAAAAACTGTTTCTCAACTGTGACTCCGGAACAACTGAGTACGCGAAAAGCGGCCAGAATCGTAAACAACAATGAAAACTCTACGTCAGTGGTCCCCAACCTTTTTGACAGCAAGGACCACTTTATTAGATGCAAATTTTTCCACGGACCGGTCTGGGGGTTGGTTGGTGGGGGGGGGCAGTTTTATACACAATTTACATAACATTTCTATTATTATTAACCCTTTAACCGCCAACTCCCTAAATATTCCCCAAGCCAGGCGAAATCTGAACAATTTTTGTTTTTTTACTTTTTTACATTTTTTTTACATTTTTTACATTTATTCAAGCAGTATTGACCACTAAATGTTGTGCAAGTTGCCAGTGTATACACGAAATCTATAAATGTAACCTGAATTCTCAGCTAAGCAAAACATCTTGATACCAAACCGTGCCCTTTTCAATGGTAGATACTGTCGAAACTGTAAGCGGGCCCTTCCACGACAATAAACTTTCATCAACTGCAACTGACGGTCCTGGCATGTAGGGCAACTGAAATGCTTCAAATAAATGATCAATCAAAGGACGTAGCTTGAACAAGTGGTCGCGGTTTGGATCTTTCTTATCTGGCTCGTTTCTGTTGTCATTCAAATGAAAGAATTTCAGCAGCAAAGAGAATCGGTTACGTGTCATGACAGCTGCAAAAATAGGTGTTGCATACATAGGATCTGTAGACCAGTACATCTCAATATCTGGTTTTCTGATTATTCCCATCAACATCAAAATCCCAATGAATTTTTTCATTTCGTTTTCATCAGTGTCAAACCAAGCACGAACACGGGAATGTGGAGGTAAATTGGGATTTTTCTCAATAAACTGTGCTGCATACAGATTTGTCTGATGAACAAAATGTCTAATCAAATCAGGTGACACAAACAGCTCATAAAACTGCTCAGCAGTGTAATTGTTTACATCAACAATAAAGCCACACGTTCCCTCAAACGAATGCAGAAAAGGTAGTTCACCACGGGCAGCAGCCCAGCTGAGATGCTGGGGATACACCCACTCAGCGCCGTCATCCGATGCGTCTTCATTCACAATATCATGCAGCGCACGTTGCTGCTCATCACTGTCACTAAAATCTTCTTCAGAACTGCTACAATCATGATCAGAACTGTCCAAAATCGCCTGCAAAGCCTCACTTGAAGTCAGTTTACGTTTCGCCATATTCACAGCTGTTACATGCGAATCACGTCACATGACCGGCCAAAACAACCACAGACTTGTCGAAATACAACGTAGTAATAATACCCACGCCAAACCGTCAGTTATACTACTTGCCAGGCATTCATATAACCACAGGCAAATGTGCCGGATAATTCCGGCAATATGGCGTTAGCATTAAAACAGCGGTGCCGGATATATCCGGCAGAGGGCGGTGAAGGGGTTAAAGTTATTAAGCAGTTCGCATACGTTTGCAATCTGAGATTTTTCTTCTTTTTTTGCATATAACAAAGACATTTGCCAATTCAACAGATTGCACATCACAAACATTAACACTGCAATCTTTTTTTCGTGTCTGCCGTTTCTATAGGAGGGTGACAATGAGTTAAATTCCAATGGATGTTTTTCAAATGTTGACAAGCAATAAGCAAAAGGAATCACTGAAAACCACAGACAACAAAAACAGCAAAAAAAAAAAACAGTACGAGGAAAGAGATTTTTTTACAATGTTTCTGTTTGGGGATCGTTGTGCAAATGTGCACAACTGAGCTGCAACCACAGATCTAACTGCTCTGTGGATGATTCATTCAAGCATTTCAAGGTCACTTCGTTGTAATGAAAGCATCTGTTGAATGTACTTCGTAGTAACGGGATTTCTATAGACTCATGTCATATGGGAAAACTGTTGGGACCATAAAAATACTTTGTTGTAATAGTCTCTCACCTCGGTCTCTCTCCTTTCTCTGCACCGCTGCAAAGCCCCGCCCGCCAAGCGTTCTGAAAAGTCTGAGTGAGTCGCTGCTGCCGGCAGTTCTCTCGCGGCCCGGCTGTCAGACGGCTGCGGACCGGTAGTGGGCCGCGGACCGGGGGTTGGGGACACCTGCTCTACGTGACTCACAGGTAGTGATGGGCCGCTTGATACTAAGGTTTCGACACTGTGTCGAGCTTTCGAAGCACTGCAGATTTTAATACTTGATCGCATAATGACATCTGTGATTTAAGGATTTCACATTTTCTTTCTCAAATGTGCTTACCTATATCATGGCAAAGTACAGGGATAAACCTTTATTTTGTGTCTAGTCCGTTTTAATTAAGACAGACCAAAGAAAACATTTAAGGCTATTAAATGTGATCTCAAGAAAAGATCAGGGTTAATTATACAGTAATCCCTCCTCCATCGCGGGGGTTGCGTTCCAGAGCCACCCGCGAAATAAGAAAATCCGCGAAGTAGAAACCATATGTTTATATGGTTATTTTTATATTGTCATGCTTGGGTCACAGATTTGCGCAGAAACACAGGAGGTTGTAGAGAGACAGGAACGTTATTCAAACACTGCAAACAAACATTTGTCTCTTTTTCAAAAGTTTAAACTGTGCTCCATGACAAGACAGAGATGACAGTTCTGTCTCACAATTAAAAGAATGCAAACATATCTTCCTCTTCAAAGGAGTGCGTGTCAGGAGCACAGAATGTCACATAGATAGAGAAAACAATCTCTAGCAAACAAATCAATAGGGCTGTTTGGCTTTTAAGTATGCGAAGCACCGCGGCACAAAGCTGTTGAAGGCAGCAGCTCACACCCCCTCCGTCAGGAGCAGGGAGAGAGAGAGAGAGAGACAGAGTTTGTTTTTCAGTCAAAAATCAATATGTGTCCTTCGAGCTTTTAAGTATGCGAAGCACTGTGCAGCATGTCGTTTCAGGAAGCAGCTGCACAAAAGATAGCAACGTGAAGATAATCTTTCAGCATTTTTAGACGAGCGTCCGTATCGTCTAGGTGTGTGAACAGCCCCCCTGCTCAATCCCCATACGTCAGGATCACAGATAGTCAGCGCAAGAGAGAGAGAAAAGTAAGCAATCTAGCTTCTCAGCCATCTGCCAATAGCGTCCCTTGTATGAAATCAACTGGGCAAACCAACTGAGGAAGCATGTACCAGAAATTAAAAGACCCATTGTCTGCAAGAAATCCGTGAACCAGCAAAAAATCCACGATATATATTTAAATATGCTTACATATAAAATCTGCGATGGAGTGAAGCCGCGAAAGGTGAAGCGCGATATAGCGAGGGATCACTGTAATACTAATAACAGGAGCGATTATAATGATACAGTACAAAAGTAAATACTAATTGAAAGAGCTGGGAATGCAGGAGGTGAGGCGTCTTATTTTGTTTAACTCTTGCTATCGTATAGTGCATTCTGCCTGTCAGCGTTAGTTATATTTATATTTTTTAGACATCAGACACTAGAAGCTGCTGACGAACCCCTCTCTTCATTGTCAGTCTGTAGCTACGAAAAAATAAAAGCAATACGACTTTTAACAGACGTCATTGAAGTGTATCTGTAACGTTAATGAAAATGGCCAGGAGGTGTCACTAGAGAGGCGAGTGTCAAATGCTTCGAAGCTTCGATACGATTTCCGACACAATTGCTTCAAACGTGTTGATGCTTCGCGAGGCTTCACCCCGCCCATCACTACTCACAGGTTACTGAACGAGAAATCAACAGACTAGCATGATGGATGGAGCGTAATGGGCGTCCTTCCCCTCTCCTCCGGATTTTTCAAATGTTAATTTTTTCCCTGTGCTTAAAAATCATTAAAAAAGCGGCCTGATTATGCAGCGTATGGTACGCCGCGGGTTGGCTAGTATATATTAAAGCCCTGTAAATGAAATCCCTTTTGCATTGTAGGAGGGATCATGTGCCTGAATGAGTGTTAGAACCATGTTGTCTGAAGCTATGTGCTCCTGATAAGGTTACCAAAGCATTGAGGGACAGGCAAAGAATAAGTTAATTATGACCCTCATGAGAGTCTTGATTAAATCAAAGAGACTCACTGTGAATATTGAAACTAGGTTCCACTCCAGAGCCAGTGATAGGAATAGTGTCCATTGGCAAGCACCGGGTGGTAAAATGACCTAGGTAGCAGGCTCAAGCTCAGTCTGAAAAGTCACATTGAGTTACCATGGGAGCTTACCACTCACAAAACTAAGAGTTAGGGACAGGAACAATGCCAGCTGGATGATGAGTAATATTAATAATAATAATAATAATAATAATACATTTTACTTAAAAGCGCCTTTCAAGGTACCCTAATACACTATACAACAATATACATAAAATCAAAGAGTCCAATATACAAACAAAATTAATGAGAACAACAAAGTATTTAAAAGATAAGTATTAAGTTTAATAATACATTATACATAATACACTATAAAGATTTTATTTTCTCTAGAGACCAAAAGTGAAATTTTTTAAAGAAAATGTTTAAGCCGCTCCATGAGCAATTTGATAAGAAGTTTGTGCAGACCACAACAACTTGTACTGAGTAAACTAAAGCAATGTAGCAATAATAACAGAAGAAACAATTTACTAGTAGTCAGCAATATTGATTCACTGACACATTAAAACAATTTTGTAAATTATGCAGCATACACTGCACTAAAAAATGTAAGAGGTAGAGCTCCTTATATAATAGCAATAGGAAATGGGCAGTTCATCATCAGAAAAACCACACTGTTGTCCATCACTCCATAATTGCTTCTCCAAAAATGAGGGCACATTTACAGTATGTTGTAATGCAAACTTTTTAAAAATATGCCCCTAATATAAAAAAGCACATAAATAATTTAAGAAAATGATGGAATTGAGTAAGAGCACTAAGTAGAAAGTCTACAACTGTACTTCTAAATGAGAGTTGTGTGTTGTTGATGTTCTTTATCTTTCTCTAAAGGCTCCAGATTATTATTATATTTTAAAATGCATTTATAAAGCAATCTTAGATTTTTTTCTTTATGAGCTTATCCTGATTTATTCTGAACTTATTAATGTAATGATAAGTGCAAAGCTGGAACATTCCTTTGAAAGGGTGTACAACCTTTAACCAGGCACATACAGTAACAGCCAAGCACACTCATACCTTGGATGTGTTAATAACCAAGCTGACCTAATAGATAGTTCACCAAATGGAAAGACTATAGACATGGAAAAAAAAACATTGTGTATACCAGAGGTGTCCAATCCCAAACCTTGAAGTGCCACAGTTGCTGCAGGTTTTTCTTCCTGTAACTTTCTTATTCAGTGACTGATTTCTACTGTTAGTTGACTTTATTTCACTTTTTATTGACTTGTGTTTTTCAAAGCTCGGTCCTCTGAATTTCTTCATTTTCCCTTAAATGGCAGCAAAAGAAAAATGAATGTGAAGTGACCAAACAGATAACCAGTTATATCAGGGCCTCAAACTCCAATCAATTTCACTTCTACCACTTTCTTAATTAGAAGCTAATTCTTGTTGTTAATTAAACCCGTTGTTTAATTACATGGCTTGTTGGTGCTTCTAGCGCAGACATTTCCAAAACGGTTGATTTTCTTATTTCTAAGAGCTCGACCAAAAATGTTTTGTGGGCTTGAATAGATCAACATCACTGAGAGATTCACCTTTCTGTATTTTGAGATGTTGCATGATGACACAGGTTAGCTGGTCATGTGCTGGCTCATTTTGAATCTCACTGTTGTTTGGCTACTGATTAACACTAGAATTCCTGAAGTCTATGAAAAAAGATGTAATGCCAGGTCACCTTAAATTCCTTTGCACCTCTTCACCAGCGTCTTTGTTCTGCAAATATGTCAATCAGCACAAACAGCAAGCAGCCTGCTACTCCATCCCCCTCCCAAGTGAGATGCAAAATTCTCAGAACTCAATTCTGTTTATCTGGGTGTGAGGTGCCTGGAATTGTAGAGGGTAAATAATATATTGTTATTTGGAATATATACATTTCATATGTGTTCCATGTCTACAATGATCTGGGTAAATGTAGGATGACAGGAAATGTGAAGCAAGAAATGTTGCACACATAACTAAAACAAAAACTTTTTTCATTTTATAGTAATTATTGATAAAATATAGACGTGACATGTATCATGTATCGATACTGAAGATCAAATATCAAATAAATACTTTCACAAAAGATATAACAAAACAAGTGCACGTTTATTCAAGAACATAACCAAAGAAAAAGAAATTATTTGATTTACTTGTTGTTGTCAATATGTAAAAACCGAAGCCCATTTATCGATGGTATAGGTGGGTTAGAGGTAAGAATGGCTGCTTCTAAATCAAGAGGTTGCAGGTTCAATCATGGGCCTTCCCTGCATTTTCTATTTTGAGTAGTGAGCTCCTATTACTATTATATAATAACATTGATTTGAGTCTCTTTTCTAACTGTTTCTAACAGTTTATAATGTCATGTTATAATTTCATTTCTTCAGATTTTGTTGTCTTAATGTCAAGATTATACCATACCAAGCTGAATATTTTTTACTGGTATGTTCAGTGACTTTGGAGGAATCTGGGTGTTGTGTGTGGGTAGGTCTAGAAAGGTCTACATTTACCAGTACTTACATTTTCTTTGACAACTGTTTAGTTTTTTTTTTGTTTAATTATTTATAGTGGTGTGAAAATGTTTTTTCTCCTTTTTGATTCTTGTATTATAGCAGGTTTATGACACTGAATGCTTTCAGGTATTCAGCCAAAATCTAATCTTCTAAATGAATACAAATGTAATTTGTTTGTTTGTCTATTTGACAATCAAAAATGGCAATTTTCATGAAATTTTGAATGTATGATTTTGGTACAACTTGAAATATAAGCTATATAATCCAAAAATGAGCACTGACAAAGGGACTACAAACACCATCAAGCAGCAGAAGAATCCTGGGGCTAATGAGAGGACAACATTATTCGTGCACACAATGTTTTATACTGGCCAAAGCTGGAACTCATCTAAGACTACAGGTGCAGTATTTTTTCAGATAATCTGGATTACAATTTCATTGTTTCACAGGATTACATCTTTAATCTAAGAATGTATTATTTGGTTTTACTGTGGGCTGTGTTTAGCCATGTTGAATTTCCAAATGAGATATACAGTGTTGCCACTGTAAAAATGAGTGTACAGAGTTGCCAAATCCTTAAGGAGCAAAGTTAATTTGCTAAAATTAAGAGTTAAAATAACAGGAGCATGATCTGAAATTATAATACTGTCATATGTGTATGCCTTTATATTATAGTAATTTATTATCTATAAGGAAGTAGTGCAAATGTTGTACAGAAGAAAAAAAATGAGTAATTCCTGTTTAGTTGATAAAAAAAATCGCAATGGTCAATGAGTAGATAATGAAATCGGATCATTTTTTGGAGCAAAATGATCAAGATTGAATTTAAAAAACAGTTGAAATTTCTTTAAAATATATTTTAGATAGCATATTGGGGACAGGGGCTGTAATAGAGGGAGGCAATTGAAAAACCAGCACTGGTACTGGGATTACAATTCCCATCAAGCAGCTGGACAATCCTGGGTCTGATGGAAGGACTAATCTGATGTATCTGTCTATACTGGTGTATCTCCACTGAATGTAAATGCAAACATGGGAAAATGTGCTGTACACAATAATCTGAAAATTGACTGAATGGCATAAGAACATAAAATATAGACAAACAAAAGGGGACAATTAAGTACTACAAGCTTGTTAGGTTTAGCTAATAATCAGGATATTCCAATCTTTTATCTAAATACTTCTCAATGATTGTTAAGGTATCTCCCTTAATTACAGGACTCAATGATTTGCTTCAGATTCTCATAACTCTTTGCCTAAAGGAGTGCTTCCTTGTTTCAGTATTAAGTGTGCTTCCCCTTAAATTCCACAGGTGTCCTCAAGTACATGATTCACCATTTAGTCACAGATTTTTGGTAGACTAGGATGTCTTTGAGAATTTTGAAGACCTGGAAGTCTTCTCTCCTTGAGACTAAACAGGTTTAAATTTCTGTCACAGTAGGACATGTCCTAGAATGCATTTGATTGATCCCTTCTATATATTTTCAAATTTTGCTGTGACCAGAGCTGCACAAAGGACACTAAGATATGGCCTCACTATTGCATTATATAGGCTGAACATATTGTGTCTTGATATACTGTATAGTGAACAATCTTTTATAACCATTTATTTACCTTTTTAATGACTTGTGCACATTACTTCGGTTATGAGAATGAACTATCAATGTAAACCTTTTCAGAAGCTGCTTCCTGTCAGATAGTGTCTACCATCTTGTATTTATAACTGTGTCTCTTTTTGTGCACATGTAGCATTTTGTACTTTTCTGCAGTAGACTGCATTTTGCAAGTGTTCACACATCACTGAATACTGTCAAAGTCCTTTTGAATTGTTTTGCTGCCTACTTGGTACCTTCTATCCCTTCTATTTTTGTATTATTTGCAAATTTCACAAGTTTATTAACTACATCAGAATTTATGTCATTAATGTAAATCAGAAAAAAAAACAGTTCGAGGACTGAACCCTGAGGCGCTACACTGATGGCCATACCCTGTGAGGAGCATTTTCCTCCTCTCTGTACTCTTGGTCTTCTGCCAGTGAACCAACTTGTGATTTAGTTTTGTCAGTTACCTCTTATTCCCCCATACATTTTTGGTTTTAAAGTTAATCTTTGGTGTGGGGCTGTATTAAAAGCTTTTTGAAAGTCTAAATAAATTATGTTTTTGTCAAATATTCCAGTAGCTTGTTCAAAAAAAATGTAAAAAATTCATTTGTCAAAATCTTTCTCTCATAAACTTATGTTGGGTTATTATAATGTTTTCATTCAGGTACCTTTCTTCTTTATTTCTTATTATGATTTCCATAATTTTCTATGGTGCAAAAGTAAGACTTATTGGTCTATACTGTAAATACTAGCATCCATTTTGGCTCCTTTCTGGTAGACTAGAGCCATATTTGCAACTTTATAATGATTGGGCACTTCTCATCTTCAATGTAACTTCTCAAAAAAACATAATTAAAGTTTATAAATGCCGCTTTTCATTTCTTTCAATTCAACTGGTAAAATACCATCAGGTCCAGGGGCCTCATGCATAACCCCGTGTGTAGAATTCACACTAAAACATGGCACAAAAAAATCCAGATGCATAAATCTGTGTGTTCGCCAACTTTCACGTTCTTCCGCTCCATAAATCACGGTAAGCGTGAAAAGTAACACATGTACACGTGCCTGCTGCCCCACCCCAACTCCTCCCAGAATTACGCCTCTATGAATGTGCAAATCAATATAAATAGCCCTTAAGCTCAGCATTCTGTGAAAAGGCAATGGCAAAAGCATGGAGGAAAATAGAAGAATTTCAGCGATTACCAAGTGGAGGCAAGGAAAAAGTGCTATTTGTTGGTTTAAACAGTGGCATAAACAACAAAAGGAAGTTGATCGAGAGACATGGAGTGTTAGAGAAACTCAAAAGCTCAAGTTCACAAAGTCGCACAGTGCCCGAAATAAAAAAGAAGTTGTTAGATATCAAAGTCGCTGTGAAAATGCGAGTCGTAGCCCACCGTCTGAGTGACAAATGAAAGCTTATTAGGGTACAGAGAAAAGAAAAAAACAGGGACGCAGTGAGAAAAAAGCTCGAAATGTCAACTTTAATCTCGAAATTTCCACTTTAATCACATAGTTTATTTTGTCATTAAAGTAGAACATCATAAACTTCATCTTTAAATCATTTAATTTACTAGTTTCTCAAATACCATCATAACTAAAGTAGCATGTCAAATGCTTTGTTTTGTATATGTTCTATGTGCTCTATGTTTGTGAATCACTATGTGCTTCTTAAACAGGCTTTCTCTCCCTCCGACTGGACACAGAATCCATTACATTTGTGACATTACAGCTCTCTGCATAATTAAAATACTGAGATGTATACTTGATATCATTTTCATGATGATAGGAGTTAAAGCACGTTATTAAACATGGAAACATGGTGGCGCAGTGATAGTGACAAGCCAGGGTCCTGTCCAGAGATTGTTCCTGCCCCCCACAAGATGCTTGCTGCGCTGACCACGACCTTCAATTAAATAATTCATTGGAGCAATACCGTCTCTTTCAAACATACTAACCTCCAATTCCTGTCCTTCCTTTTCTTTCTCCAAGTAACCAATCGCCACACAATCAGGTCTGTAACAGATGTTAAGCCATCTGCAAGCTTAGAACGCCGATTCTTCACAACTTTTAAGGAGCATTGAAATATCTTCATAGCACATGTTTAATTATCCTCTCCATCTATCCTACCAGTGTCGCGCCAGCTCCAGCAAGAATACAGCGCAAGTCAGGAACAATCCCTGAACTAGCTAGCGCTGCGACATTGTGTCCTCATATGTTTAATTGTTAACAATATCCATCCATCCATTTTCCAACCCGCTGAATCCGAACACAGGGTCACAGGGGTCTGCTGGAGCCAATCCCATTGAACACAGGGCACAAGGCAGGAACCAATCCCGGGCAGGGTGCCAACCCACTGCAGGACACACACAAACACACCCACACACCAAGCACACACTAGGGCCAATTTAGAATCTCCAATCCACCTAACCTGCATGTCTTTGGACTGTGGGAGGAAACTGGAGCGCCCGGAGGAAACCCACGCAGACACAGGGAGAACATGCAAACTCCACGTAGGGAGGACCTGGGAAGTGAACCCAGGTCTCCTACCTGCGAGGCAGCAGCACTACCACTGCACCACTGTGCCGCCCTATTAACAATATGTTATTTAAATGAAGTTAAAGTTTTATCTGTATAATATAATAAACATATTTTGCTGCATTTCACCTTACAAATGATATCGTCATCATATGTAAATACGCAATAAGTGGCTCAGGTTGTGCAATATTATAACTGTATCACAGGTTTACAATGAGGTAATTTGATGGACTGATTGATTGCATTTATAGTTCTTGGGATGAAACTGTTTCTGAACCACAAGGTCAGTACAGGAAAGGCTCTGAAGTGTTTGTCGAATGAGAGCAGTTCAAATAGGCAGCATGGCTAAGGCAGCGTGTGCTAGATGCTGTATACCGATAATTCTCTTTCCAATCAGCTGCTGTAGAGCTGTGATTCCACACTCTGATACAGTGATATAAATACTCCGAGTGGTGCAGTGAGAGTAATATGGAAAAAGATGATCCGCTGTGGCAACCCCTAACGGGAGCAGCTGAAAGAAGAAGAAGAAGAAGGTGCAGTGAGAGTAACAACGCTAAAGCAGCTATGGTATTTGGAATAGTTTGGCTATTCCGTGGACCATTATATTGTTATAGGTTAATTACAATCAGGTGCCTGATTGTAATTAACTGCATAAACAATATGCAGTTAATTTCAGTGTATATGATAAAGCCGCATCAGGGATGCGGATCTAAAAAAGAAAGGGAAACCACACAGGAACAGTAGCACTACTTTGACGCTGGGTGCTGCCAGTTTGCAAAACCGAGCAGACAACCTGAGTACGCCAGGGTTTGAGCTGGCGTGAACATGTGTGTGGCTTTATGCCAAGTTTAGGTTTTATACATTTTTGTGCGTACGCACCGTTTATACATGAGTTTTTTAGTCTTTAACATACCAAAGGCCTGAAGCACATCTAACTCTTTTATTCTGAAATCTATGAACTTTCAGCTTATTTTACTTCTGCCTATGGTATTCCATTTGTTTCATTCTTTACAAATACTTGAGTTAAATATTTATTTATTTCATTTGCTATTTACTTCTCAGTTTCTCTGAGGCTTCTTAAATTCGGTTTTACTGCCATTTAACTGGATTAGTACTCAAATTTAATTTGATATTGGTTTCAGCTCCAATACCAATTTTTTTCAGTTTCTCCTTTTATCTTATATATCTCTTACTGTAGTGTCCAGCATTTCTCTGAGTCAAAATTATCTGGTAGTTTTATAGTTTTCTTGTATAGTCATCTTTTCAGTTTTACATTTATAATGGTGCCTTTATTTGTCAATTTTTCTTTCCACAAATTATAACTGCTTGCTTTAGTATATACTGTATTTGTATGTTTTCAAAGATGATTTTAAATTTTACTATGTTGTGATCACTGTCACTTAAATTACCAGTACCTTAATCATGCAATAACCTAATCAAATATTAGCCTGGTTTGTTTATAAAGAAGTTCAATAAAGTGTATATCATGAAGTCAAAAAGAAGAACATGCATCAGCTTCAGATGAGGGAATCATCACACGCAAGGGAAAAGCTCATCTCTTCAGGGGTCTGATCACAAGCATATGTCAAGAAATATAGTGAGACCAGCAAAGCAAGCTCATAGTTTTCAGTTTCTGTCTGCACCTAGGATTGTTTTGACAAGCCAGATGAATTATGAAGCCTCCAAAAATCACTCGTTGTTCAATAGCTTCTGGCCATTTAACTTTTTAACCCCAAAACGAAGACTATAGGTGTCAGCTGTGAACTGACTGAAAACCAGACCCATATGTCCTAAATCCAGGTATTTTAAAATAAAGAGAAGAAAGGAGGAGCCTGAGCTCCTTTTACTGCCATTAAATAGGGTAATGTGTGATGTCCCAGCTCTTTCCTGTTGCTCTATCATGTTTATTGCAGGAAATCACAACATGAACAAAAAATAAAAAATATAAGTAAAAAAATATTTGACACTGCATAATAGGCATAGTACACATTAACACATTCAATAAAAAGGCAACTAACATTCCACCAAGATAAAGTTTGTGTGTATAAATGCTAAGCAAGATAGACTTTAAAGTAGCCATGGTGTTTAAAGAAGAAACATCAATGACTTTACAACAGAGCTGATTTTTGGGATGCATTTGTCAAGATCTTCAGTCATGAAGAGTGCTCAAAATTTCTAATGTTTCATGAAAACATGAACTATGGTTTGGGTTTGCATGGAATTTGTCAAGAAAGACCTCATCAACTATGAAAATTGCATAAAAGTGAACACTCCTTGACAGTGAGTCCATGTGTTGATTTGAGTTGTAAGGAAAAACAGACAAGCAACTTTTGATCATTTTACTGAAAATGTCAGTCCAAGCAAAGAGCAGGAAATTTCATCAATAACAGTCTCTCAAGAACTTCACCAAAAAGAATACTCTGGTCAGGTTACGGTGAGTAAGAACCCTTATTATATGTATGAATGCCTTTTTGTTGGTTAGATCATGTGAAAATAAAAACGGAAAAAGCCCACTGGACAGATCCGTCATCCTTCACCTTATTTCAACAAGAGGCTGGTTACTTGTGTGGCACATGCCAGAGGATATCTACAGGCCTGCATATCTTTTCTCGTCATAGTAAAAGGTTTCTTTTAATTTGGTCATGATGTGGTAAATTTATTATGGCTTTGATCAAAATATTTCATTGGACTTAAATACCAACAAATACAGAGTGCTGTGATTTGTAGGCTTCAATGTGCAAAAAGATACAGCAAAATGCCAAATGGGGCCAAAAAAAATCACCGAAATAGAGTTCATCTCAAAAATGTCAAAATGAGGCCAGGCCTCTTAATCTATCACTAGACTTGTCTGAAGACTAGTACTCAAAATGGGCCTATTTTCCCAAACAATAAGATACAAATAGTGAAAGCCAAGACTCACTACAATCATTAATCTTTGAATTTATTCCAAAAGAAGGAGACGAAACTGTATAAACCTCTGCTTTAGGAATATTCCAACAAAGAATTTTGAGGGTTTTTATTACTAAAATATACTTTAAAGAAGAATATCAAAAAATAAAAGCAAAGGCATATGCCAATAACGCAACCCAGAGCAAACAAATTCAGTCCGAAAACCAAGAATCCAATCCAATCCATCCATCCATCCATTGTCCAACCCGCTGAATCCGAACACAGGGTCATGGGGGTCTGCTGGAGCCAATCCCATTGAACACAGGGCACAAGGCAGGAACCAATCCCGGGCAGGGTGCCAACCCACCGCAGATCCAATCCAATACAGCCATAAAATATCAAAAAAACAGGAACTCAGAATAATCATGAAACAAGATCACCAATTAATACTCAATGCCATTCTCGAGCACTGACCTCTTTCCCAAGAATATACTGTATAGTTTAAGGGTGGTGCTAAAGCAGACATGTAAATAGTGGCCGTACCTCCAAAGGTTCCACCCACAAAACACAAGGTATTCAAATAAATATAAATTGAATCTGTACTTATGTTTTTGACATCCACTCAAAAAAAAAAAAAAAAAAAAATTAGAGGGAACATAGGTGGCATCATGTTGGCGCTAAAAAACTTTCAGATTTTGGAATTTTAGGATTAGAAATACTCAATCTGTATCACATTGAAACAATACAGTTTTGGATATTTGTAAAATCTTAATTAAGATATACTTGGATTGTCCTGACAGTTTATGTGGATCAATTATGTTTTTCTTTGCTATCAAATTTGAATGAATATATTCTAAAATGATTAATATGCAAGAAACACTCTGATTTTCTTCTAACTTTCCAAAGACACACTACATTTTTTTGAGTTCCTGTTTATGGGAATTGTCTGAATTCAAACTGCAGCTTTATCTAGCAACACAAGAAAAATAGAGTTATTTAGCAAACATTAAAAAATAAAAATAGTTTTTGTGCTGCTATGTTGTGACACTTTCATATGACTCCTAGGGTCTCCCCTATGCCATTTAATCAATACACTATGTAAGAGGTATTGGGCTAGCACAGCTGAAAGCCTCAGATAATCATGCACTTCTTACAAACAGAGTGTGGAGGATAAACACCAGAGACATTTTTCTTTACGAGCAGGTTTGAGCATGTGGCTTTATATTGTGACCTGTAGAGAAGCTGTTGACCTTACTACAAACTCAATAACCAAAAAGACAAAAATGTGGAAACCAGTAAGACTTTTATTATAAAAAGATTAACACAACAGGAAAATACAAAAGGGCAACAAAAATGGGAAAAATATCAATTAAAAGACCTAATCTTGACTTGGATTCAAGATTCAGCTTCAGCGACAGACCGCTGTCGCTGTCCTGCTCCACTGACAGATTGAGGAGATCGTTACTCCCCCAAACTATGCGACTCTTCAATTCCACATGGGGGTGGGGGGGGTAAACGTTAATATTATTTAAAGTTATTGTCTGTTTTTACCTGCATTTTTATTTTTAATTTAATATTGTTTTTTATATCAGTATGCTGCTGCTGTAGTATGTGAATTTCACCGTGGGATTAATAAAGTATCTATCTATCTATCTATCTATCTATCTATCTATCTATCTATCTATCTATCTATCTATCTATCTATCTATCTATCTATCTATTATTGACATTTCATCCATATACAGTAGTACATCATACAGTGAAACGAGACAATGTTCCTCCAGGACCATGGTGCTACATAAAACACAGGACAATGAAGAATCCACGACACATAACATAAAGACACATAATATATAACAAGCTGTATGTGAGTCAAATGTGCAAACATGTGCAACCATGTGCAACACTGCAGAACAGAACACATATATCAGATATCAGACTGGTCCATGAGTGTTCAGGAGTCTGACTGCTTTTGGGGGAAGAAGCTGTTACATATTCTGGTGGTGAGGGCCCAAATGCTTTGGTACCTTTTTCCCAATGGCAGGAGCGTAAACAGTGAATGTGAAGGGTGTGTTAGATCATTCACAATGCTGGTGGCTTTGCGGATGCAGCGTGGGTCCATGATGGAGGGAAGAGAGACACCGACGATCTTCTCAGCTGTCTTCACTATCTGTTGTACGGCTTTGTGATCCCTGACCGTGCAATTTCCAAACCAGACAGTGATGCAGTTGCTCGGGATGCTCTCTATGGTTCCTCTGTAGAATATTGTTAGAGTAGCTGGTGGAAGATGGGCTTTCCTCAGCCTACGCAGGAAGTAGAGCCGCTGCTGGGCTTTCTTGGCTAAAGAGCTGGTGTTGTGGGACCAGGTGAGGTTCTCTGCCAGGTGGACACCCAGGAATTTGGTGCTATTGATGACCTCTACAGTTGAGCTGTCAATGTTCAGTGGCAGATGGTCACTCGTAGTCTTCCTAAAGTCAACAATCATCTCCTTTGTTTTGTCTACATTCAGAGACAGGTTATTTGCTTTACACCACTCCGTTAACCGCTGCACCTCCTCTCTGTATGCTGACTCATTGTTGTTGCTGATGCGACCCACCACAGTCGTGCCATCAGTGAATTTTATGATGTGATTAGAGCTGTGCGTTGCTGCACAGTCATGAGTCAGCGGTGTGAACAGTAATGGACTGAGCACACAGCCCTGAGGGGCTCCAGTGCTCAGTGTGGTGGTTCTGGAGATGTTGTTTCCAATCCTGACTGACTGAGGTGTCTCAGTCAGGAAGTCCAGAATCCATTTACAGAGGTAGGTGTTCAGTCCCAGCAGGCTCAGCTTTTCCGTCAGCTTCTGAGGAATGATTGTGTTGAATGCTGAGCTGAAGTCGATAAACAGCATTTGAACGTATGTGTCCTTATTGTCCAGATGAGCAAGAACCAGATGGAGAGTGGTGGCTATTGCATCATCTGTTGAACGGTTCCAGTGGAAAGCAAACTGCAGGGGATCCAGTGAGGGGGGCAGCAGGGTTTTGATGTGCCTCATAACAAGCTTCTCGAAGCACTTCATAATGATGGATGTGAGTGCAATGGGACGATAGTCATTGAGGTTGGACACTTGTGACTTTTTTGGCACGGGAACTATGGTGGTGGTTTTGAAGCAATTTGGGATGATGGCGGTGCTCAGGGAGATGTTGAAGATGTCTGTAAAAACGTCTGCCAGCTGGTCTGCACATTCCCGTAGTACTCTGCCAGGAATATTGTCTGGTCTTGCAGCCTTCCATGGATTGACTCTTCGTAGAGTATTTCTCACATTGGCCACAGTCAGATTTAATGCCTGGTTGCTAGGAGGAGAGGTGGTCTTCCTCATCACCACGTTGTTCTGTGCTTCAAACCATGCATAGAAGTTATTCAGCACATCTGGAAGGGAGGCATCACTGTCACAGGTGGGTGGTATTGTCCTGTAATTAGTGATAGCCTGGATGCCTTTCTACATGCTCCGTGCGCCTTTGTCATGTAGGAAAAGTTCATGGATCCTCTGGGCGTGTGCACGCTTTGCTGCTCTGATGGTGCGGGACAGTTTGGCCGTCACTGTTTTCAGGGCAATTTCGTCACCTTCCCTGAAGGCAGAGTCCTGGGTCCTCAGTAGCACACACACTTACTCTGTAATTCACAGTTTCTGGTTGGGGCTTGCAGTGATGTACTTGGAGACATTGACGTCATCAATCCACTTATTAATTTAGCTGGTCACTGATGACGTGTACTCCTACAAGTTGATACAGTCACTGTTGGTTGCAGCCTCTCTAAACATGTCCCAGTCAGTGCACTCAAAACAGTCTTGAAGAGCAGAGATGGCTTCTGCTGGCCAGGTTCTCACCTGCTTCAGAACCGGTTTGGTGTGTCTGACGAGCGGTCTGTATGCTGGAATTAACATGACAGAGATGTAATCTGAGTTTCCGAAGTGGGGGCAGAGCTCCGCTGGTACACAGCAGGGATGTGGTATAAGTAAAATCCAGCGTGTTCGTCCCTCTTACTGCAAAATCCACAAACTGATGGAATTTAGGGAGCACTGACTTGAGATTCGCATGATTGAAATCTCCTGCAACAATAACCAGTCCATCCAGGTGTGTGTTCTGTATGTCTATGATGGCGCTGTACAGTTCCCAGAGCGCTTCCTTAGCATTAGCGCTGGGAGGTATGTACAGTAAACTCCGATTTTGTGGATGATGGTGAATTCCCAAGGCAAATAAAAAGGTCTACATTTAACAATCACAAACTACACTAGCGGTGAGCAGTAGTTAGAAACAAAGACAGAGTTACTGCACCATTCTGTGTTGATATAAACACGCAGTCCACCACCGCGAGTCTTACCGCACAGAGTAGCATTTCTGTTGGCTTGAAACGCGAGTAGTCCCATCTAGCTGAATGGCGGCGTCCGGAACTCTGAGCCATGTCTCCATGAAAACAAAGACACAACAGTCTCTATACTCACGCTGGGTAGTTCGCTGGAGTCGGATGCAGTCTAATTTATTGTCCAGGGAGCAGACATTAGAAAGTAATATGAACGGGAACGCCGGCCGGCTAGGGTTAGCATTTAGCCTAGCACGAACTCTTGCTTGCTTCCTGTGTCTCCGCTTCTGTGTGCCACTCCCTCGGCCATTGGTATCAGGCGACGCCGGGGGCTGAAGATCCGGTACTCAGAGCAGACCAAGGTCGCACAGTTTGTCCTGCAGATCATTCTTTATGTTTTTATATTAATATCGGTAGTACAGAAGTGTCTCATGTTGATATACATGGACACTAGTTGTTCTGATGTCCATGTACTACTGAAGAGCAGAAAAACAAAATGACAAATACTACATAAAAACACTATTTCGGTCTGGAGAGGCCGCTGTGAGCTGCTGCTGCACCACCTACTATCCCAAAAATCCTAATTTGCCTACCTATTCAAGGAGTCTAGACTGATCATCATGTGGAGTGGCCAGTCCAGTTACACACTAGTACTGTTAAAGCACTCCCTGCTTGTCTTCTTCAAAATAACCTTTCAAGCACCTTTCCCCTACCTTGTTTTTATTTTACCTTTTGTCAGTTGAGTTCCTGCCAACCACTCAATCCCTGTTTCCAACTTCAAAGGCCATGTGGCTGTAACAAGCTATTAAGTTCTAGACAACTAATATTGTAAAAACTTCTTGGTTCCTGGTTACTATGTAGTTGCCCTGACAAAAACAGCTAGCAGCCCAGACAGACAAGGCCATAAGGTAGGTAACTTCAAACCAGTTATTAAGAAGAAAAACCTACAGTGTGTTACTCTGGCAGCACCACCTGGTAGTTATAGACAGGGTCACTATCTGCATTTCTTTAACACTCCCTAAAAGTACAAACTGAAATCAAGTAAACCTTCAGAACTTTGCTGAATGTTTTTGATGCTCATGGAAGGTGGTACAGAGCATGTTTTATATGGAAATATTTCAAATGACTTTCTAGTCCTGCTAAACTACAAACATCAGTTCTTGGTTTGCTTTGAGATATCAGTTTTAGAGATCATTTGGTAATGAAATCAGAATAGATATCTGAAAATTACAGGTAATAAAATAAAAAAGGTTTACTAATACCTACAGCAGTTATCAGTTAGATATGTCAAGAATCAAAGAGCTTGTTTTCTATTTCTATTTTGCATTACTTTCATAGATGCATCAGCTCAGTGGTCTCAAACAATATAATTACATCTACAGAGTAATTGCATAACACTGTGCACTGAACCTGAACCTAAAATTTTTAAAGAGTACCCTTCTAGGCCGAGTACAATACATATAAAAATGTCACACCTCAGCAAGCTATATGCAAAACAAACTACTGACAAAAAGTGTTGCTGGGTCATGTAGGTTCTGGTGGTGACAGGAAGATAAATCAGGAAACAGCATGGGGTGAAAAATTCATAACTACAAACATAAAGCATGCACCAATTTAACAAATATGCACCTAATGAGTTCAAACAAAACAATACAATGCTGATGGAAATCTAGAACCCGAAGCAAACATGACCAAACCAAATGAGGAAAAGATTTTAATTCACAGCCCCCTGTAAAACCAGTAGTAAACTAATAGTGTCAAACCATAGAAAGCCAAAAGTAAAGCACCACAAAGATGGCATAAAGGTCTATTCAAAGATAATCATAAAAGCAGATATTTTTTCAGACTACTGATATTACCTGTTAGGATTTTTTACTCCAAGTACTGATTCCTGAATCTTATCTGTCTTTCACTGTTAAAGAATTACTCAGCATTGCAGTGGATCACCTATCACTAGGAGATCATAGCATAGGTGGCCAATTGCTTTCTTACCCTCTAGCAATACCATTTGTAAGGCGGTTCATGAGAAAGTTATATATTAAGGCAATGCAGACTTTCATGCATTGCAACATTAGTTTCCCCCCAGTAAGAAGAAGCTAAGTAGTAAACAGATCATAAATTCGATTATCAGTCAGCTTTGAGCACAAACTGAACAGAGAAAAAAGCAAGGGGCAGAATCAGCCACAAAACTCTTTACTGGAAAGACGGGAGAAAAAAATACATAAAAGGATATGTCCATTCCCTACCATAACAAAGGACATCACTTGGCAACACAGCTCACAAACTGGAAATCATTATTTGGGGACCTGACTGGTTCCCCAGCATTTTATGTTGTCAATTCACATTCTTCGGTTTACAGCATGCTAGCTGTCTTAGAGTATCTGGCCTCGTCATTAGAGATAATGTCGGATATACTTGATGAATGAATGAGTTAAATGTAACAGATGGAAATTAAACCCAGATTTGCTGCCTGAAAGGCAAGGATGCTAATCATTTCAATCTACATGGTGCTGTTTCACCGTTGATTGATCACATTATAGCATTGCTTACTACTTGTAACATTATGGCTATGTTTTACTGTTTTGCCTGGGTATTATTATAATTTGACGATTGGCAATCAGCTATGTTTAAATACACCAAGAAAAATGTTAGTGATTTGTAATTATAATACTGGCCATAACTGTTTAATTTTGGCAAGTTAAATATCTTGAATTTATTGATCAAGCCTGTTCAGCATGTTAATATTTTGTTTGGCTCCTGAGGAAATCTGTTTTGCTGTCAAGCTGCTATTATCTATTTGCAGCTTAATCTGCATACCTGTGAATGACTTAACATTTTTCTAATTGTATACACAGAAATTACATAAACCTGGTGATCAGCTTTGGAAATGCCAGTGGGCATTGTGCAGTCTAACCAAATGAGTAGTTTAATGTTTGAAAGTAATAACATAGCTGCTCTGTCTCATAATAAAATAGAATTCTAATTGATTTTATTTAATTTCAAGTTTGAATATTTAATTTTATAATGCTTCCTTGTCTGCTCATTCGGAAAAGAGAGAAGGATGTTGCAGAAGAACATAGATGTTGCTATGCTAACAGTGCACACAGTGGGTTATCAGAATTAGAGAACAGATGAAATTATTTTACTCATGTCAAAGAGCTTATATGTGTTTCAAGCTGGGAAATAAACGTTGGTTTCTAGGCAATCACAACATGTGTTGCTCTTATTTATTAGTAAAATAATGGTGCTAGTTTCTGGCAGACATATCTTGTAAAATAAGACAACTAAAATAAAAAAATGACAAAAGCATTGCCAGCTTCAATTACTGAGCTGTAAACCATACATTTCACACTGAAAATCTGTTTAAAACAAGTCCACTTTGAAGTGTATCAAATGCAATGTACTCTACCAAAATTGTGTTCTGTTCTAAGCGAATCAATGCCTTTAGGTTATTTAGAAATAGAAATGTATCACTTTCCAACTGAAGGCAAGAGGTTTCTAAATTGAATCTTTTACGTATTCCAGTATAGAGGTCAGTGAGCCATTGTGCACCAGTAACCTTCATGATTCAAGGTTTCAAATAAAGCATGATATGTTTTTAGACTGAAGACAGTACTTTCAGTAAGACCCTCTCCAGAGTGGTAAGCACCGACAGCAGCACTGCATCTAATTTATATTCAGTTCAACTGTCTGTTTTTTAGTTTGCCGTTTTTTAATCTTCACACATTGACTGAATGTTAGAAAAAAATTAACTGTTTAAACTTTGTCAGCAGTGAAACAAGATGCTGTTTTGTTTGTACTGTCACATAATGAAATACTTTCCCTGCAAATGGAATACAACTGAAGAATGTTTTAAAGAGACACTGCCACTAAATCACTCTAATTAGAGATAAATAAAAAATAAACTATTATGGTACAAAGAATGATAAATCTAACACCTTAGAAATTGGTAGTATGCTAGTGTAGTGCTTAGTAATACTTTCCCACACTCCTCAGCTTAGGCACTATCTATGTGGAGTTTGCAAATTCTCCTCTTGTTTGTGCAGAGCTTTCTAAAAGTACTCCAGTTTATCTCCCAAAAGAGGTGTGCTAAGTTAAACAGTCACTCTTTGCCCAGTAAGTGTGGTGGATGAAAAAGCATATCCGTTTGGGCACATTTATTGGTAAAGTGTGACAAAGATCTGCAGCAGTTAGAAATATCAGTTTGTATGTCTTTATTGAGGACATTTACTTGCAAGTCAAAATGAATGAATCTATACTGGTAGTATCTGAATAGAATTTTCTCTGTTCAAAAAAATAAAAAATGAGATAAACTTTTTTCTATTAACTTAGTTACACATTTAAACAAATGAGCAATGTTATTTAAAAAAATTGCATCTATATTTAATTACAAATAATTATAGCATATTGATCAACATATCAGCTTTATAAAACAATTAGAAGAAACTCTAATATATTAAGGAAAATTACAGCATTATATTCTTTCAACAAGTTTATTATACATTCATTTATTTCCCACTGCTTATCTGAGATCAGGTTGCAGGAGCAACAGTCTTAGCAGTGAGGCCCATACTTGACTTTCCCCAGCCACATTTGCCAACTCATGCTGTGGGATCCTATTTAAACATGCTGTTTGTTATGGACAAAGCATGCCTATCCCAGATGTCATCACTCTGGTTAGGATTAGGAAAGCCATTCCAATCATACCTCTCCAGGTGGCTTCATCGTTATCCAGGCACTTCAAGAAGGCCTGGTACTCTGAGCTGCATTTTGGTGCAAAAGCACAAGTGGCAGTCAGAGTTCTCCTCCCTGTGACCTTAGCCGCAGAGAGACAGCCCTCTCATTCTCCAGAACAACATGGCATTGACCAGGCAAGGGCTCAATAAGAAGCTCATTCCCTCGTGATGCCTTGCCTCCTGGGCATCTCCAGAGAAAAGGAGAATCCAGCCTCTTTCAAAAGGTTTTTTTAAGAACTCAGCAAGTGGGTGGATGGGAGCCCAACTATATCTAGTTGGCAACCTTCCACCACACCCATCAACTCCAGCTCCTTCCCTTCAAGACAGGTGATATTCCATGTCACAAAAGTAAGTTTGTGTGTCTGAGTGTCTGTTTTTGTGCACCTGGACTATTCCTCCTGCAGGAGTTGTGCCTACGGGACGACAGTCCTATGTCGTGAGTTCTGGCTGTGTACATCAAGGTAAATTAACTTTTGTACCACTCTGCATTTGTCAGTGTGCACCAGTCCCTAAGTAGTATCATTAAATTGCATACTATCAAATGTAAGAGAACTTTATAAAAGTAAGCCTTTTTAACGTTTAACATTAAACAAGCAGTTTGTAATATTTTTTTATCATTCTAATATATTATTCTTTTCAGATGTATATGCTCCGTAAGTATATACATCCATTTCACATGTGATGGGCATTTGCAGGCCTCGTATAACATTATGTCAAGAATGTGTGGAGACATAAGATTTGTGTATTTTTGCTCCATTTTAGCTTATATCATTTCCACCATGTTTATGTGCTTATGCCATTACTAATTTATATCATCAAGGATGCAATAGATTTCTTTATTTAAGGTATTGATATTTAGGTAGAAGCGAGACTGCTAGATTTATTCAATGTTTTAATCTAGTGGCAAAAGTTGATTTAGTTCAGAGTCTTTAATTTAGGTAAAAAAATCAAAATTCTATACTGACTGAATATGTGTAATTAGATGGGCATAACAAATATTAAGTATCTTAAAATAATGGACCTTAACAAGAAGAGTAAGAAACAGTATCGATATAAAAGGCCAGGGGCCTTATGCATAACGCTATGTGTAGAATTCACACTAAAACATGGCATATGGACAAAATGTACGTACACACAAAAAAATTCAGATGCATGAATCTATGCGGACACCAACTTCCACGTTCTTCCACTACATAAATCCTGCTCAGCGAGAAAAGTAATGCACATGCACGCACCTGCTGCCACTCCCCAACTCCTCCCAGAATTATGCCTCTTTGAATATGCAAATCAATATAAATAGCCCTTAAGCTCAGCGTTCTGTGAAAGGACAATGGCAAAATCACAGGGAAAAATAGAACAATTTCAGGGAATACCAAGTGGAGGCAAGAAAAAACGTACTATTTGTTGGTTTAATCAGTGATATAAACAACAAAAGGAAGTTGATCGAGTGACATAGAGTGTAGGACAATCTCAAAAGTTAAAGTTCAGAAAGTTTCACAGTGCCCGAAATAAAAAAGAAGTTGTCAGATATCCAAGGCGCCCTGAAAAGGCGAGTCGTAGCCCACCATCTGAGAGCCATATGGAAGCTTATTAGGGTATGGCGAAAAGACAAAAAATAGGTGGCAAAAAAAGTTGGAAATGTCAACTTTAACCTCGAAATTTCCACCTTAATCACATAGTTTATTTTGTCATTAAAGCAGAACATCATAAACTTCATCTTAAAATCGTTTAATTCACTAGTTTCTCAAATCCCATCGTAACTAAAGTAGCACATTAAATGCTTTGTATTGTATGTATTCTTCTATGTGCTCTATGTGTGTGAATTACTACATGCTTCTTAAATGAGCTTTCCCATCCTCCGACACGACACAGAATCCATTACATTCATGATATTCCAGCTCTCTGAATACATTAAATACTGAGATGTATACTTGATATAATTTTCCTGATGATAGGAATTAAAGCATGTTATTAAACATGGGAACATGGTGGTGCAGTGATAGTAACGAGCTGGCGCCCCATCCAGAGATTGTTCCAGCCTCACGCAAGATGCTTGCAGCGCTGTGCACGACCTTCGATGAAATAATTTATTGCAGCAGTACTGTCTCTTTCAAACGTACTAACCAATTACTGTCCTTCCTTTTCTTTCTCCAAGTACCCAATCACCACACAATCAGCTCTGTAATAGATGTCTTGCCATCTGTAAGCTTAGAACGCAGATTCTTCAAAACTTTCATGGAACATTGAAATATCTTCATAGTGCAGGTTTAATTATTCTATCCATCTATCCATCCAGTGTCCTGCCAGTCCCAGCAAGAATACAGTGTGAAGCAGGAACAATCCCTGAATGGGGCGCCAGATCGTTGCTAGCGTGGCAACACCGTGTCCTCATATGTTTAATTATTAACAATATAGATTATTTAAATGATGTTAAAATTTTATCTGTATAATGTAAAAAACATATTTTGCTGCATTTCATCTTAAAAATGATATCATCATCTTATGCAAATATGCGCTTCATAAAGTCGCCCAGGTTGTGCAATATTATAACTGAATTGCAAGTTTACAGTGAGGTAATTGTACTTATAGGTACAAACAGTTCTATAAGGAGCACTCGATAGACTGATTGAGTGCTTTTAGAGCTCTTGGGATGAAACTGTTTCTAAACCACTAGATCCGTACAGGAAAGGCTTTGAAGCGTTTGCCGTATGGGGGAAGTTCAAATAGCGCAGTTCGATCAGCTGCATGAGAGCTATGATTCCACACTCAGATACAGTGGGATAAATACTTGAGAGTAACAATGCTAAAGCGGCTATGGTATTTAGAATTGTTTGGCCATTAATTTGAATAAAAGTGTACTCTTTCCATTGAATTCTCAAGCACACAATATTAGATTGGACACCTTCCCTTTTATCATTGCAGATCAGTTTAAATACCTAGGGGTAAATATCACAAGTAAACATAAAGCTCTTTATCAACAAAATTTCGCCGTCTGTATGGAAAAAATTAAGCAAGACTTGCAAAGATGGTCAACCCTTCATCTCACTCTAGCTGGAAGAATTAACGTTGTTAAGATGAATATTCTTCCTAAGCTTCTTTTTTTTATTTCAAAACATTACCATATACATCAATAAATCATTTTTTAAGCAATTAGATTCAACCATAACCTCATTTATTTGGAACTCAAAACATCCACGTATCAAAAGAGCGACCCTACAAAGACCTAAGGCAGAAGGTGGTATGGCTCTACCTAACTTTCAGTTTTATTACTGGGCAGCAAACATACAAGCTATAAAAACCTGGACACAAATAGATGAACATACACAGGCCTGGTCCGCAACAGAAGTAAAATCCTGCAGTACTTCTTTATATTCCGTGCTTTGTGCCCCAATAAATGCAAGGTATCGGCAATATACTAATAACCCAATTGTGCTTCACTCACTCAGAATATGGAACCAATGTAGAAAGCATTTTAAGATGGAGAAGCTTTTATCTGTGGCACCTCTGCAATAGAACCACCTCTTTCAACCCTCGCAAACATATGCAGTTTTTAATATCTGGAAAAGATTTGGGATTAAATTGCTCAGAGATCTTTATATAGACAACATCTTTGCATCCTACGAACAATTACATTCCAAATTTAACTTTCCTGCTACACATTTCTTTCACTGTCTTCAAATTAGGAACTTTGTTAAACAGAACCTGTCTGATCTTCCTCATCTTGCACCCTCGTCCACGCTGGAAAAAATATTGCTCAATTTCAAGGACTTAGACACCATCTCTGCAATATATAAAATTATTTTACAGTCCCTCCCTTTCAAAGATCCAAGAGGACAATGGGAAAAAAATCTCTTAATCAATATATCAGAAAAGGAGTGGAAAACAGCAATGCAGAGACTTCACTCGAGCTCCATATGTGCAAAGCATACAATTATTCAACTCAAAATTATATATCAAGCACATCTGTCTCGCCTAAAACTGTCCAAAATGTTTCCAGGGCAAGATCCAACCTGCGAACGCTGCAATCAAGTCCCAGCCTCACTGGGTCACATGTTTTGGGCCTGCACCAAATTAACATCATTTTGGACTAAAATTTTTAAGTGCCTTTCAGACAGCCTTGGTGTCACAATCCCTCCTAACCCATTAACAGCTGTGTTTGGTGTTCTTCCAGATGGACTTGAAGTGGAGAAGGACAAACAAACTGTGATTGCATTCACTACACTTTTCTCACGCAGACTTATTTTGCTAAACTGGAAGAATCCTAACACTCCTCTTTTAAGTCAGTGGGTAACCGATGTTTTATACTATTTGAAATTGGAAAAAATCATATATACAGTTAGAGGTTCTGTACAGAATTTTTAAAATTATTTCCGCATCTCTTTTTCCTCTCCATGCATCTCTGCTGGTCTATTCAACTCATCAATTTAGGTATGTCTACAAGCCTTAAGTTTTACTCTGTTGGCCATGCTCTCTCTCTCAGGGGCAGGGGTCGACTTGTTTTTTTGTTTTTTTTTCTTCCTATTATTTGTAAAAATTGATTGATTTGTATGAATGATTACAATAAAATTAAAACTAATAAAAAAAAAAAAGAATTGTTTGGCCATTCCGTGGACCATTATATTGTTACAGGTTAATTACAATCAGATGCCTTAAACTAATAAACATTATGCGGTTAATTTCAGTGTACTTGATAAAGGGATGTGCATCTAAAAAAGAAATGGAAACCACACTGGAACAAAAGCACTAGTTTGACGCTGGGTGCTGCCAGTTTGTAAAACCGAGCGGAGAACTTGCGTACACTAGGGATTGAGTTGGCGTGAAAATTTGTGTGGCTTTATGTCAAGTTTAGTTTTTATACATTGCGATGTGAGCATGGAAATGTAAGCACGCAACATTTTTGTGTGTACGCACTGTTTATACATGAGGCCCCTGGCCTTTAAGTAATTAGTTTACTACACCCTTTACAGAAATTCTAGGAAAAATTGATGAAAAAATACAGGAAAATATGAATAAGTTAGAGTGTTAAATTAGAGTACTTGTTGTTCAACTTGAAGATGTTAAGCAAATGTTTATGACACATATCGAAATAATTGAACATCACTGATGAAAAGACAACTGTAAAATCAGAATGCAGAGTGCTTGCTGACAAGCTTTCTGGAACATAGATATAAAAGGAACAACATCAGAATCAAAGGTCTCCCTGAAAAACGTGCAGCAGAACTGGAGTGGATGACTTCAAATTGGACACCAAGATCTTAGTAGCGTGGATCAAATGCCTCAAAACTGAGAACCCCTATTTTCTGTTTCGACAAACCACAGGCCAAACAAAATTTCATGTTCCTTCTCAAACAGAAAGAGGAGATTAAATTTGAAAATAACCTCATTCGTATTTGCCCAGATTTCTCCCCTGCAACAGCTGCTAAATGCACCGTATACCAGAGTATTAAACAGCATCTACTCAATGCTGATATCAGATACAGCCTCTTGTACCCAGCCAAATTAAAGATGAATATTTTAAGTCAGTTTTACATTTTTAGTTCTCCAAATGAAGCAGAAAAAGAGCTAAGGAGACTGATCCTGACATCCTTTTGAAACACAATCATGAGTCATATCGTGTTCTGACAAGGCAAAGAAGATTCAGCTTGCAAGTTGCAATTTCAACCATTTGTAATTCACCATTTGCTGTACTTGCAATTTGGACCATTTTAATTCACCATTTGCTGCAACTATACATTCCATTTCCTTTTTGACTACCTTTCCCTTTTTTCCAATTATTATATTATATTGGAATCTTCTTCAATTAATATGTGTACTTCTTGGCAACTACAAAGTCGCTAACTACTTACAGGGTGTTTTTTTTTCACTTTATGTCCTTGATATATTGTATTGGGAATGTACTATCATATGTTATCAATGGGAATTGTTTAACATTATTCTCTAGGTTTATTGTATTGGGACTGTACTTTCAAGATAACTGAATTTTAACTGTTTATGCTGGGTGGTTTATTTTGCTCTGGACGTGCTCAGTCTCCCTTGGCATGTCAGAGTACTGGGACTTCATTAAATGTGGTCTGGAAGAATGAGAGCTTCACTGTTTCTTATTTATCCCTTCTACCACAACAACCGTTAATGCCAATACAACAATAGGCTTCATAGCCATAACACCTGGCAATAATATGAAATCTAGATCAAAGCGATCATATGTTAAAATGTACAACCTTAACTTAAGAATATAAAATGTCAACAAAAGTTAAGACGCAATTTCTTTTATGACCAATGAATGTTGTGAGCTGGAATGTCAAAGGTCTAAATCATGAATAAAGAGAAGGAACGTTTTCACTCACTTAACAGATTTAAATGCCATGATAGTATTTTTACAGGAGACACACATAAGTAAGGACCAGTTTCGGTTCCAAATTAATTGGATTGGCCAAATTTTTCACTCTGGCTATGGTGTGGGAATCTTAAGATACAGAACTATTCCACTTGTAGCGTCAGATGTAATATGTGATCCTGAAGGGCAATTTTTCATGGTGATGGGCAATTTATTTAATACTAAAGTTATTTTGAGAAATATTTATGCATCTAATGTGGATGATAGAGATTCCATCCAAAATATATTTGCATCTATTTCTAATATGAACACTCATAAAATTTATAATGGCAGGAAGGAGACTTTAATTGTGTTTTAAATCAAGACCTGGATAGGACTTCAGCTACTGCAGCAATAACATCTAATAGTGCAAAAATAATTAAACAGTTTGTAATTGATCAGAACTTATCAGACCCATGGCGGTTTTTAAATCCTAACCTTAGGGCATATTCCTCTCACAAGTTCATCATTGTTACTCATTAATTGATTATTTCTCCATAGACAGTAATTTTCTGACCATTAAATCATTTATGTATGACACTATTGTTATCTCTGACCACACCCCTCTGATCATGGAGTTTAACTTACTATGCTCTACATGCTCATCTTGTAGCTGGCATCTTAACCCCCTGTCATTAGCTGATGAGCACTGCATAGAATTCATATCCATGCAAACTGATTATTTTCTCTAGACAAATACATCCTCAGAGATCTCTGCAGGTATACTCTGGGAAACTCTGAAGGTATTTTTAAAAGGATAGATTATTTCATATCTTTCTCACAAAAATAAATTGGAAACCAAGAAGGCATCTGAGTTAATCAGAGAAATTACCAGAATTTCAGAGTTCAAGAATGAGTCCTTCATCACGCTGAGGAGCCAAAAGTGGTCAGCGTTTCTCTACAGGTTTGACGTTTGGAAATCAGATTGGGCCTTGGCAAACAATGAAAAAAGTTTTGTTTTTCCACACAAGCTATGTCCCACAATGAAAAAAAAAATGTTTTTTTTTTTTTTAAATTTTTATTTAGAAGGAAAAGGCCCTTGGAAAAATCTTTAGTGTTAAAATAACAACCAAAACTACAGCATTGAGAAATGAATTGATAATAACTACATTACAATGAAATGTTTGATTTGGTTAAAGGAAAGATCATGGGGTGTAACAGTAAAATGTGTATTTGTCTCTGTTGTTCAAGGAAGCAAAAAACAGCAATTAAATCTCTACCTTATTCCAGTAGGTTGGCACTGATGTTCTTGCCAACAGGCTTTATGTTGAAGCAGTTTTAAAAAGTGACCATTGCATTGTAAAATATGTTTTTAGTATTACAATGTTTTGAATATGTACCTAAATGAATTCATCCAAGTTTATAAAGTTTCACAGTGATCAGACCCAAAAGTGCTCAAGACAACACAGAATTAATTTGTAATTTACATTCTTGACTATTGTACCTCCTTGAATGTATCTGAATAGTTAAACAGTTATTCTTCTGTGTACTTTGTCTGGCCAACAAAGGATGACAACAATAGGGTCACTGGTTTTGATTTAAGTTATCATTTCAGTTATTTATTATAACCTTCATATTTCTGGTTTCAGTTTAGACCAGTCATCTTAGCTTACAAGCAACAAGCTCAGTCTAAGCACCAGATTAGGTTAGAAAAGAATAGTGATGGTCAAGGTCTAAATTTTGTGCTCTAGTAAGGTGAGCAGAGGGAGTGAAGCATGAGATGAGAAAATGTATTAAAAGAATGAAGTGAGGGTGCAAAACAGGAAATCACTTCTAAATCACTAAACCAAATGTCAAAGTACAAAAGCAGGTGGAGATATTCATAAACAAGAGTTCTTTAGAAAATACAAGCATAGTAAGGGCTTGGAAAACTATCCACAGTCATGGACAAAGAACCAGGTGTGACAGCGCCTTAGGCATTGTGCTAATGACATCACCTAATGCGACTTCATGGGGCATGGACTAGCAACTTGAACCTGTATCCTAGCAAAAAGTACTCCAAAATGGTTGCACACATAGAAAATCAAAATGGTGTTGTTGAAATTCTAAAACATAACACTAAAATAAAAGAATAACTCCTAACATAAGTTAATGCATAGCAATTGAAGGTATTATTGAATTCTCCATGTTCCAAAACCAGAATAAAAATTACAACAGAATAAAGGAAAATGTATTCATTCCAAAATAAAGTAAAGAAGTAAATATTAACCTAACACTAGAAAGAGAAGGAGGAGAAACACAAATATAAAAAATGAGACCATCAAGATTTTAGAAAAAGGAACCACTGCCTGAACTGATGCATTGAGTAAATTCTGGCAGGTGGCTTACTTCGACAAAGTACATAACACAACAGGAGTGTGTAAAAGAGAGAGGATTTCCTTTTCCTTTCCTTCCCAATTTGGCATATATTATGTACGTAAAAATGTTTTTGTCATATATTTTGGAACAGTTAATAAGTATGCATTATAAAAATCAGGCTTGAAACATTTGGCTGAATTTAACCAGGAGTAATAAGAAAGAAACAAAATTGAGAATGTCTACTTGATATAATATTTGGAGTTGATTAGTGTAAGAAAAACATAGAGAGTGTTAATAAAAGTTATTGCCATGAAGTCTGACAGAGCTATCGAAATGGCTGAAAGACAAATTTTGTTTTAAGGCTCAATAAAAAAAAATGATAGAGATTGTTAACTGGACATTTATGAATAAGGAGGATTATTAGGTTGCATTGACTTACAGATACAAAAGAAGGACAGAATCTCATTCATAGAGCTATAAAATTGAAAGACATAGTTTTTGTTACTTATATTTAATAGTGTCATGGAGATTATACTGTATGTTATGAATTGATAGCCAGGAAAGAAGATTGTAGAAATGTATAATGCAGTGTTCCCACATTGCATTTTGCTAAGTGCTTAAATAAGAAAAATATTTTTATCCTTAATGTCCAACTTACATGCAAAGCTTTTTGGTTCTTAAACGTTTTGGCTTGGGGGTCTTTCACTGAAGGGTACAACCTGTTATGCCCCTTGACTGGGTTCTACATCTAGAAGTCTGGAAATGTGTGCTCCCTCTGGATTACTTACTTCAATATTAAAAAAAACACAGACGAAAAACTTGTGTGCACTTAAAATAGCTTCTAAATGTTTTGTTAAAATATTATTTTGTTGTAAAGATAACCTTGTTTGAGTAAAATCATTTGCTGTCCAATAATGTAATAATTAAAAAAAATCTGGATAACTCTTAGAACCATGTCTTTGTTTAGTCATCAAATACATTTCTGGAAGCTAAGTAACCAAAGTAATTAGTTTTGGATTAATGAAGATATATAGTTAAAATGATTACAATGTAAGAGAGTATATTGGTGCCAAAGCAGAAAAAGTAAAGAATAGACGATTAATACAAACAGTGGGAGCGGCAGTACGATTTTCGTCTATAAACACTAAAAAGCAAGAAGGTTCAGTGTAGACCTTGAAGGGGAAATGAGTCCAGTGCATAACAAAACAGTAGTGGCTGCTGATAGCTTGAATACACACTTCAGCACTGCTTGAAATAAATGACTTACAGCACTCTAACTCTTTAAAGCTATTTAGAAGACACAGATCCATACATTTATTTCTAGATGTGCTTGCAATGTTGTTATTCTCTGAAAAGCTCTTAAATTCTATTATGTTATTAGAGCTAAAGTATCTAAAACAATAGGACTTGTGTCTGTTTAGCATAATGCCCCTATATTTGCAATTCCTACTAGATTTTTTTAAACAACCATTAATTCCAGATAAGTATTTCACGTTAAAAATAAGGCTAAACCACACTAATTATCTGGGCTTTTTCCATTTCTTTGTATTGGCTGACATCACTGAGACTAGTCCAGTAGGGTTCCCTTATCCAATTTTCCGCATCATATGCCAGCTAGCCATGCCCATTGATGTGTTGCTACCTGTGACATGTCAATCTTCATTACATCCACAAGAGGGAGTAAAGAGCCATTAAAATCTTCCCTTGAAAATGCAAGTACATTTTGTGGAGACATGAAAGACAGCCACTGATGCCACCTACATCATAGTAAACTCCAGCAGACAAGTACAAAGCAACCTTTTTGTATCATGTGATAATTTAAGCCACACTTGAGAGGATGCAAATTTGTATATAATTGGATATAAACATTCAAAGACCATGAAAAATAAATGAGTTGTACAGTCATATGAAAAGGTTTGGGAACCCCTCTCAGCCTGCATAATAATTTACTCTACTTTCAACAAATAAGATGACAGTGGTATGTTTTTCATTTCCTAGGAACATCTGAGTACTAGGGTGTTTTCTGAACAAATATTTTTAGTGAAGCAGTATTTAGTTGTATAAAATTAAATCAAATGTAAAAAACTGGCTGTACAGAAATGTAGGTCCCCTTGTAATTTTGCTGATTTGAATGCATGTAACTGCTCAATACTGATTACTTGCAACACCAAATTGGTTGGATTAGCTCATTAAGCCTTGAACTTCATAGACAGGTGTGTTCAATCATGAGAAAAGGTATTTAAGGTGGTCAATTACAAGTTGTGCTTCCCTTTGACTCTCATCTGAAGAGTGACAGCATGGGATCCTCAAAGCAAATCTCAAAAGATCTGAAAACAAAGATTGTTCAGCATCATGGTTTAGGGGAAGGCTACAAAAAGCTATCTCAGAGGTTTAAACTGTCAGTTTCAACTGTAAGGAATGTGATCAGGAAATGGAAGGCCACAGTCACAGTTGCTGTTAAATCCAGGAGCAGCATATGCACAGGATTGTGAGAATGGTTACAGACAACCCACAGATCACCTCCAAAGACCTGCAAGAACATCTTCCTGCAGATGGTGTATTTGTACATCATTCTACAATTCAGCACAATTTGCACAAAGAACATTTGTATGGCAGGGTGATGAGAAAGAAGCCCTTTCTGCACTCACACCACAAACGGAGTCACTTGTTGTATGCAAATGCTCATTCAGACAAGCCAGATTAATTTTGGAACAAAGTGCTTTGGACTGATGAGACAAAAATTGAGTTATTTGGTCATAACAAAAAGTGCTTTGCATGGCGGAAGAAGAACACCACATTCCTAGAAAAACACCTGCTACCTACTGTCAAATTTGGTGGAGGTTCCATCATGCTGTGGGGCTGTGTGGCTAGTTCAGGGACTGGTGCCCTTGTTAAAGTCGAGGGTCAGATGAATTCAACCCAATATCAACAAATTCTTCAGGATAATGTTCAAACATTAGTCACAAAGTTGAAGTTACGCAGGGGTTGGATATTCCAACAAGACAATGACCCAAAACACAGTTCGAAATCTACAAAGGCATTCATGCAGAGGGAGAGTACAATGTTCTGGAATGGCCGTCACAGTCCCCTGACTTGAATATCATCAAAAATTTATGGGATGATTTGAAGCAGGCTGTCCATACTCGGCAGTCATCAAATGTAACTGAACTGGAGAGATTTTGTATGGAAGAATGGTCAAAAATACCTCCATCCAGAATCCAGACACTCATCAAAGGCTATAGGAGGTGTCTAGAGGCTGTTATATTTGCAAAAGGAGGCTCAATTAAGTATTGATGTAATATCTCTGTTGGGGTGCCCAAATTTATGCACCTGTCTAATTTTGTTATGATGCATATTGCACATTTTCTGTTAATCCAATAAACTTAATGTCAGTGCTGAAATACTACTGTTTCCATAAGGCATGTCATATATTAAAAGGAAGTTGCTACTTTGAAAGTTCAGCCAATGATAAACACAAATCCAAAGAATTAAGAGGGGTTCCCAAACTTTTTCATATGACTGTATATCATTAATTGCTAAGAGCAATTAATCTGCAACCACCCCGGCAAACCATATTATTTACTGTATAGATAAAGTTTATGAAATATGATAACATAAATATCCTTGTGATTCAATTGGTTATAACACTCCATTCAGACAACAGTTGACTTGAACCAAAAATGTGTGGGTACGAGAAAACATCAAATAACTAACCCACACATAATTTGGATATATATACAGTGTCTATGAAGAGTATTCACCACATTGGATGATTCTGCATTGTATTGTTATACAAAATTAAATGACAGTGGATTTAGTTTGGGTTTTTTTGATGCTGACTAACAGAAAAAGACTTACATCTGAAAGTAAAAACAGATCTCTGCAAAGTGATCTAATTTAATTACAAATACAAAAACATAAATTAGTTGATTGCAACAGTATTTAGTAGATGTACCTTTGGCAGCCATGATAGCCTTGGGTCTGTGTGGATAGGCTGCGATCTGCTTTGCCCATCTGGACGCCATGGTTTGTCTCCATTCTTCTTTGAAAAATTGCTCAAGCTCTGTCAGGTTGCATGAGGATTGTGAGTGAACAGCTTTTTTCAAGTCTAGCCACAAATTCTCAATTCAACTGGCATCTGTGCTCTGACTTGGGCACTCCAGGACATTAATATTGTTGTTTTTAAGTCATTCCTGTGTGGCTTTGGCTTTATGCATGGGGTAATTTTCTTAACTAGTATGCAAATCTTCTCTCTGATTTCTTGAAGACTACATCTGAATTTCCTCCTGAATTTTCCCTATATTTTGATGCATTCATTTTATCCTTCATTCCCACAAGATTACCAGGGCCTTCTGCAGTTTTTGACTTATGCCAAATATTATGTTTAGACTGATGACTCAAACCAATTTTAGTCTGATCAGATGATAAAACCTTGTTTCAGCTAACTTCAGAGTCTCCCATGTGGCCTCTGGCAAACACTGTGTGTTTTTTTTTTGTTGTTTCTGTAACTTTGTAGCTTGTCACTCCTTCAGAATCACCAAAGGTCTCTTGGTTGCTGCTCCCACTAGTCTTCTTCTTGCACAATTACTCAGTTTTTGTGGATGGCCTACTCTAGGCAGATTTACAGCTATGCCATACTCTTTCCATTTTTTAATAATTGATTTTACTGTACTCTATGGAATATTCAGTGACTTGGACATTTTCTTGTTGTTGTCTGCACCCTTTTTCAGATTAACGTCGCTGTAGCTTGTAACTTCTTCAGAGTCATCATTGTTCTCTTAGTGTCTCCCTCTATATTCTGGTCTGCTCCATGCAAAATTACATCTGTACTATACTCCTTCCATTTTTTGAATGACTGATTTAAGTGGACTCCAAGGAATATTCAGTGTCTTGGATATTTTTTTGTCTTCATTCCCTGACTTGTGCTTTTCAATGACCATTCATGGTGTTGCTTTGGGTGTTCCTTTGTCTTCATTTTGTAGGTTAGGCCACCATACTGACTCACCACAAGCTGGACCTTCCAGATGTAAGTGCATTTATTCTACAATCAATTGAAATCTTGACTACAGACAGGCGGTCTTCATTTACAAAATGATGTGACTTCTAAAGCCCATTGGTTGCACCCACCATTGATGATTTAGGTGTGTCATGAATACTTATGCAATCAATTATTTTCTGATTTATATTTGTAATTAGTTTAAACTCTGTTTTCATGTCAATAATTTTGTTGATCAGGGTCAAAAAAGCCAAATTAAATCCACTGTAATTCAATGTTGTATAACAATTAAAATGTGAGAACTTCTAAGAGGCGAATATGTTTTATAGGCAGTGTAATTATGTTAGCATTTTTTCTTTACAAGAAACAATATTTTACATGTTTCTCAGGGTATAATTACAGTGCCCATACTTTCAGCCACCAACAGATGAGACAAAAAGTTTGCTGACGACACTGCTATCGTGGGCTGCATCAGGAGTGGGCAGGAGGAGGAGTATAGGGACCTAATCAAGGACTTTGTTAAATGGTGCGACTCAAACCACCTACACCTGAACACCAGCAAAACCAAAGAGCTGGTGGTGGATTTTAGGAGGCCCAGACCCCTCATGGACCCCGTGATCATCAGAGGTGACTGTGAGCAGAGGGTGCAGACCTATAAATACCTGGGAGTGCAGCTGGATGATAAATTAAACTGGACTGCCAATACTGATGCTCTGTGTAAGAAAGGACAGAGCCGGTTATACTTCCTTAGAAGGGTGGCGTCCTTCAACATCTGAAATAAGATGCTGCAGATGTTCTATCAGACGGTTGTGGCAAGTGCCCTCTTCTACGCGGTGGTGTGCTGGGGAGGCAGCATTAAGAAGAAGGACGCCTTACGCCTGGACAAACTGGTGAGGAAGGCAGGCTCTATTGTTGGCATGGAGCTGGACAGCGTGACATCTGTGGCAGAGCAATGGGCGCTCAGCAGGCTCCTATCAATTATGGAGAATCCACTGCATCCACTAAATAGGATCATCTCCAGACAGAAGGGCAGCTTCAGCGACAGACTGCTGTCACTGTCCTGCTCCACTGACAGACTGAGAAGATCGTTCCTCCCCCAAACTAAGCGACTCTTCAATTCCACCAGGGGGAGTAAACGTTAACATTATTCAAAGTTATTGTCTGTTTTTACCTGCATTTTTATTACTCTTTAATTTAATATTGTTTTTTGTATCAGTATGCTGCTGCTGGAGTATGTGAATTTCCCCTTGGGATTAATAAAGTATCTATCTATCTATCTATCTATCTATCTATCTATCTATCTATCTATCTATCTATCTATCTATCTATCTATCTATCTATCTATCTATCTAAAAAGTGTAGAAACTAAAATTTCGTGCAAGGACTGCAGTCAGAATTATTTAAAAATAAATAAATAAATAAAACTTGATCTGTAAACACGTTAAACCAGACTACTTGTTTCCTGTGAAGTTACCTAAATGGTCCAGTAGTATAACACTCAGGCAAACATTTCTTAACTCATCTGCTAACATTTTCATTTCAGCCTCTTCCAGTAGCAGCTGCTATTGCACACATCAATTATGGCCAGAAAGATTAAAAGGATGTAATGCTGATCTGTATGTTAATTTGCAAGTGTGAATTAACCTCTAAATAAGAGAGGTAAAGCATAAGCGACATTTTACGCTGAAAAACATCACAGGGCTCAAATGTGGAAAAAAGAGATCTTGATATGTAAGTAATGCAGAACATTGCATCTGCTTCTGAGTCTGATTCACAATTTATAGTACCATCAAAGATTTATGAGAATTTAATATACATAATTTAGTGTTTTTAAATTATATGCAATATTTAAATGATCTAGTAAAAACAGTTTTTTATATACTGGAATTTGTTTTTTTGTGCTAAACTAATCAGTTACAAAATGATGATTCTGTTATCAGCATTTTCCAAAGAAAAGTATACTGTATATGCCTGGTTGTTTACAGAATACAGAACAGTTTAGTGGCAGACTATTTCTGTGATTCCTTTGAATGTGGGAATATTTTAGACAGATTTAAAGCAGAACAAAAAAAAGAAATTATACCTTATGTTGAGTGTTTCCTGAGGCCTGTAGTTTTCAAATAATGAAAGCATTCAATATATGTAGGTTCTTCAGCTGGGCCAAACAGGCAAGATCACTGCTCTGGGACAATACCATAGCCCCAAAATGACATACAGGGTGGCTTAGACAAATGGTGCATCATGGAAGTAAGTGCTAAAGAAGGATGACACTATGTTATAGTGATTGTTTTATCAGTATATATAAGTAGAGAGACCAGACTCTCCCAGAACCATTTTAAAATGGTCCTTTTTTCATATATGGTTTTTTGCTACAGTTTCTGTTATTTTGATTTTAGAAAGCACACCCATGTTTTCATGTTATCTCTACACTCTTAAAAATACCGGTTCTTTGAAAGGCACTTTCTGATTTTTTCTGGGTTGTGTAGTTCATCGTCGTTCATCATGTTTGATGAAGGACCATTTCATTCTTAGAAGGGTTTTTTGCGTCTGAAATTGGTTCTTTGTGCTTTGATAAACTCCGTAATATGTAGAAGATAAATAGAAATATTAGCCTGTGTTACTGTATACATGCAGCAAGAAGAAAGGGTCCTTTTAAAACCATGACTCATTGTTATTTCACAAATCTGTTATTCATGATTATTTACTGTGTTGAGCCTGTTATGGATCTAACTTAATAAAGGTTCTTTCTGGAACCTTCATGTGGCATCACTCTGAAGAACGGCTCTGGAACCTTTATTTTTAAGAGTGTACCTTCAACACTTTTTAAGTTTTTCCCCATTTCCACTTAAAATTATTTGTTTTTTACTTAAATTATTGGTTTTTATTAATAGCTCGACTAGCATGAAGTAATTTTCTTTCATTTTTCTTGGCCACTTTCAGGAAGCACAGAAGCTGTATATCATATTGGAAAGATCAGAAAGATTTCACTCCATCATCAGCTACCAGTCATCAAAGACGAACAAAAGAGTGTATACCACAGGCTTAGAAAGATTGGCAGCAGTCCTTGAGGCTTTCCATCCTCCAGTCTCATCTGACTCACCCAGCCATTCTCTATCACGCAATCACTCCTCCTAGAAAACAGTATCCTATTCTTCTCCAATCTAGTAAACAGTATCATGTCCTTCTCCAATCTCTGGTCATGTTCTTCTCTCCACCACATTCACTAGTCTCAGGAGATGCCCATTCATTTTCTCTTTGCAACCCCTACAATTTCTGCTCTAGTGTATCTTTGTTAAAAACAAAAAACAAACCACCTGAATGTCACCAGCCCCAACAGCTGCTAACACTATATTACCATTTCTATTGCTGTTATGCAGCTGAGCAATATTTATTAACTACTCCTCTTCCATTTTGTAACTTGTTGCAATCCAAACTAGGAAATCCTAATCTGATATTTATTACTTTTTATAACAGGAGCATAACATTCTGTGTTTGCTCCCTTAATAAATTATGATAAACCATATAGATAATATCCTTTAATGATCATTCTGCATTGGTTAATTAATGTTTCTGACTTGCCCACTTCATTGTTATTCATGCCAAGTAATTTTGCAAGTTCTGTTTTCATCCTAATCCATCCATTTTCTAAACTGCTTATTTGGCAAACTCTAAAATCTATATCAAAACCAGATAATATTTCTGACAGTATCCCTGACAGCTGTGCTATAATGTACAAAAACAAAATTAAAAACTGTTTCTTCTTATTTGGAGACTGGCTGTTCTCTGATTTAGAGCTGAATTTTTCACTTAACACTGATTTTTAAAAGGTGCATACAAGGTTAAGAAAACTTTCTGACTATTAAGTAGGTTGATGTAGGCGTACATATTAAAACCACTGATGTACCTACATTGTACACAGTGTAATATTTGCATATTTAACTTTACTGAGAAATTAATTACATCTACATGTACAAGCCAAGTATTTGAACAGATCAGAACATCTAAATTATGGCTGATACACAGAACTGTCCCAGAAGAATCTCATCAGTCCATACAGTATATAAGGGATTTTGACAATTTAAACAAGGTACTCTTGCACAATTCTAGCCATCAGTGTCAGCTACCAACATTGTAGCATTTCCACTTTGTATATGTGGATATGTACTGTACGTATGTCCTCCCTTTTTTTATTTTTTTTTTTAAATTAAGCACTTAGAGAACTTGTGATGCTTGAAGTATTGAATTGTAATAGGCTTGTAATTAAAAGAACGATTGATTTATTTGGTTTATATTTTTAAAACACATTTTTATACATATTTTTAATAAAAAGTTTGAATAAAACAGTGAGCAAGTTTTATGTTTATTTGCTAGGAAGAGGAACAACAAATTCAATCTTTGCATTGAGACAGCTCATAGAGAAGCACTGAGAAAAAAAGAAAGGTTTGCATATGGTGCTTATTGATTTGGAGAAGGCTTATGGGTGTGTACCACATCAAGAGGTCTGAAGGTGCATGAGAGAAAAGGTTACCAGATAAGTATGTGAGGACTGTCCAGGATATGTATGAGGGAGTGGATGTGTTGCATCAAGAGATAAAAGACCAGTCCCCCTGGTGCATGCTTTTTGCTGATGGTATTGTGTTGTGTAGCACCAGAACAGATGAAGTGGAGAGGAAGTTGAAAGACTGGAGAAGGGCTTTGGAAGATAGAGGGCTGAAGATAAATTGGAAGAGAACAGAATATATATGGTTTAATGATGATCAGGATTCAGAAGTTAGCCTGCAGGTAAAGCAATTGGAAAAAGGATACATTTAAATATCTAGGATCAGTGGTAGCCCAAGATGGAAAATTAAATGCAGAGATAATTCATAGAGTGCAGTGTGGATGGAACAATAGGAAAATGTATCAGGAGCATTGAGTGATCAAAGAATTAAGGCAAAAAGTTAGAGGTAAGGTTTTTAAGGCTGTGGTAAGACCAGCAATCATTTATGGAGTTGAGACATGGGCGAAGACATGGGAGCACAAAAGAAGAAGTTCGATGTGGCAGAAATGAGAACTTCAAGATGGATGTGTGGAGTTACAATAAGAGTAGAATAAGAAATGAGACAATCAGAGGTACAGCAAAAGTGGGAGAGATATTTAAAAAAAGTGTAGGAAAGTAGGTTGAAGTGGTATGGACATGTGATGAGGAGAGACAATGAATATGAGGGCTAAGAAGTAATGGGAATGGAAGTACAGGGGAAGAAAAAGTGAGGGAGGCCAAAGCAAAAGTAGATGGATAAAGTAAAAGAAGATCTGAAGGAAAAGTGTCTGACCTTGGAGGAGATGCAGGACCAAGCTCTATGGAAAATGTTGATCAAGCACCTCATCTCCACATAGAAGTGGAATAAGAGGAAGAAGAAGAAGAGGAAAACAGTGAGCAAGAGTCTCTTGCTTTACTTTTGCTTTCTTATCAAAATCATTGTATTGTATTGCAGATAGTGCCATTATAAGACTTTTTTAAAATATAGAAAATCATGTTGCTGCAACATACGGTGCATATAGTATTTGCATGAGACTGAGACTTTATTTTTCCATGGTGTTCTGTATTCGCTAAAATGGAAATGTGAGCTCAGTTTAGAATTCCAATTGGGCCAAACAACTACCCACCCTCATCAACCATTTTTTCTGTGCTTTTGCCTTAAATGCATGTGAGGGTAATATAATGAAAATATGGGAAAGTTTATCATTTGGATTTTTATTCTGCAGGAGGAATATGCACTTTTCTTGTTTTGTTGGGGTACATTCATGTAAATTGAACTTGTGACTAACTTCTTGTGATTAAAATGGTACCAATACAACAAAAATTAAGACTTGCAGTAAAGGACAGCAATTATCAACCTGGACAACTGGAAAGGCACACAATCTCCAGCAGATCCCACTGCAAAAGTATATTCAGTCAGGCTTAAGAAAATATTATTCCACAAATACCTGCCTCCACTTTTTAAACGATATGCGATAGAAGGTAGATTCAGGTAATGTTATGAACAGTGAAGGTGGACCTGCAAAAGTATTAATATGTTTCTGTACAAATTATTGGTTTTAGAGGAAAAGCTGCTAGTTTATTCAAGAAAATAGCTACAAATATAAAGACAATGCTACGGATTGTGTTATATATAATTTTAAACATTTATGGTTATTTATTATCTGGTGTTTCTGGGGACCAGTTTACATTAATACTAAATGTGCAAGTTTTAAATTAATCTGTGAACAATTTGCTCAAAAAATGGTTGGTTTCATTTCTAAACTAATTGTTATATTGTCTATTTTGCTTAATATTAATAAATACATTGTGACAGATGGCTGGGGCCCATGCCTGGCCAGGATGCCCTTTCACCACATCTGCCAGAGGGACAAGGGTGGGAAGCCCAATATCTCCCCCTGGACGCTAGATGGCAGCATCCCTGGGTTGCAGCAGTGCCTCGGACTCCCCCAGGTCTTCATGGGGGTTGGGGTTCTGTGCAACTCTGTGGGGTTCCACAGGTGCTGGCAGGGGGTGCTGCAACAGGTGTGGCTGGCCCCTTTTGGGCACTGGTTTCACCTTACTCGGAAGTGCAGCCGGATGTCGCTAATCAACCACCTGGAGCACTTCCGGGTGCTTGATAAAAGGGAGCCAGCAACCACCACTCAACGGTCTGAGTTGGGTGGAGGTGGACAAAGCTTGCTGAGGAGGAGTGGTGGTGGAAGACAGGAGAGAAAGAGTGCTTAGTGTACTGTGCTTTATTTGGGACTGTGTTGTGGCTGGAAGGATTATGGGGAAGACGTGTCCTCCAGCTGAAGAAAAATAAAAAGTCTTTTCATTTTATACATGCCTCCCGTGTCCAATCTGTGTCGGGTCAGGCACTATATAGCGCCATTATTACAACATATAGATATAAAAGGTAATTTTTTATTCCCTAAATTAATTTGATGTATTTTCTGTAACTGTTTAGGTAGTATGTTGAACCAAATAAGATAATTACTTAAAGGGATTTACAATGGTCCTAGTGAACAAACACATTTCAACATCTGTATGAAATTTACTTAATTATTTTCCCATTATCCTCCATTGTCATTTTTGTGAGAAATATGTAACATCCAGGATCAGCTTATTCTGTTCTTGATTTAGAACACAGACAGTGTTTGGAAGCCATTAAGAAGACTAACAAAGTTATGCTATGTTACATAGCATGATGTGAAGCGTTCAAGTTCAAGGAGGTTACGCTCAAGCTTTATAAAACAAAAGTGAGAGTACTGGAGTATTGTGTACAGTTTTGGTCTCCAGGATACAAAACAGGCATAGCAGCACTGGAAAACGTCAAGAGAAGAGCAACATGGCTGATTCCAGGACTACATGGGAAGAATTATGAGGAAATATTTAAAAAGCTGAGCCTTTTTATTTGATTGAAGTGTTTAAAATGATGAAGGGAATTAGTAAAGTGGATCAAGACTGTTATTTTAAAATGAGTTCATCAAGAACATGGGAACATAGTTGGAAGCTTGTTAAGGGTAAATTTCACACACACATTAGGAAGCTTTTCTTCACACATGCAATAAGCCGAGTCCACAGACACTTTAAAAGTAGTGTATTATAGCTATTTATAACTTATCACGTTTTTTTAGGATGTGAAAACACATTTGTGGGGGAATGCTGTACCAGGGTTTACTGCCCCTTCCAAGTTGCCGTCCCTCACTCGAAGGCCTGTAAGTCTGAGGGCTTCTCTGGGATTCTAAGGGCATCTACGGGTCTGAACTGGCACAATGCCAAGGCACATGTCACTATTTTGTCTTCGGGTGTGCTTTCAGCTTGAAGTGGGCCGATAGGAAAGCATGTGCTCGAAGCCACTGCAGGAAGAGCAGAGTGCTGTGATTAAGAGGCTACGGGCAGAGAGAATATGTGTGCTGATAAAGAAAGTAAGTGAAAGTTCACTGGCAACTTTTCTGAAGAGTAGAATGAGCAGGAAGGAATGTTTAAAATAGTTACACCGCACCTGATCAAAGGAGGACATGGGGTGCTTGACTCAACATTTTTTGCTATTGGTGGTCCCTGGAAGGTAAACAATGATTGGATAGGCGAGCTGAAGGGGTCTTCTTTTGACTGGTCTTCAGGCTTCCATACATTTCTTTACAGCTGAGCAGGTAGAGCAGTGAGAAAAATGTTTAAGTATGTATATATTAGTGAAGACAGTTTACTTCTGATTTGTATATATTTTTGGGTGGAAGTAATCTGTGTTTGTGCTCATTTTTTCAACATCGTCTTCATGCATAATTTTTTAACAGTAAACTGTCTGAAGAATAAGAAAGAGAAAGAAAGTTTTTTTTAAATTTTTCTCAGCACTCTTTGTTTTGCTGTCACTGTAAATATTATATATAGCACCTTGACTTATTTTTCTTATTTTTTTTCATGTTCTTGCATTTAACTGTGTATATTTGCAAGACATTATTGTAAATAGTTATTGGAACATCTGGAATAAACCAGAATTCTATGTTTTGGATAAACCAGAATTCTGTGTTTTGGAACAGTCATCATTGTTTGTGTCTCTCTTCTCTCATCCCCTCATTGTTTGGTTACAGCTCTGAAATTGTGCAACAGTGCCATTGCAAGGGGCACCACAACACAGAGACTCATAAACACATGGAGTAAGTTACCAAGTAGACTTCAGGGACTTTCAAAATTAGACCTGATGTTATTAGAGAAGAATTAAGAGGTTAGGACTTACAAGCTTTGTTGGGCTGAATTGTCTGTTGTTGTCTAGATTATTGTAATGTTCTAATGTAATGCATTGTTATAAGTGAATTTTTGTATACTTTGTTTTTTTTTCATATAAGGATTTTGTGGTTTATTTTTTTTATTTTAAAGAAGTTTATTTTGGCTAATATAATGTTTGCCCTTTGGAGGAATAATGTGACCGTGATTGTCAAATTGATGAGATCATAGAAGTGACAATATGTGAATTTCACGGTCACTTCATGCACTATCCCTTGGTGGATAAAATTATTGTCAAAGCTGTTCTGTATTGTAGTTTCTTATTCAAGCAGGCCATAATGGTAGGTGTTTTGCTCCTGGTTTCGGCTTTGTTTTGCTCTGTATTTCTGATTAATGTCTTGCCCCTTTCTTTTTGCTGTCTTTTTCCAATCTTCCAGATTCGGCCATTTGTTTCACCCGACTATGTCTCATTTTTTGGCTGGTATTTTTTGCATGTTATTTTTTTGCTCCTTCCCAATAATCCTTGGCAATGTTTGTTGTCTCTACATCTAAGACCTATAAATCTACTAAAGCACTGCATCTCCAGGATGGGCTATATTCTCTGTACTTTCTTAAGCATTACTTCTGAGTTCCATTAATTCCACTGATGGACTGTGTGCTGCCCCTTAACAGCTACATGGGGCCATTCACTCTTTTATTTTAGCCATAAATAGGCAACTCAATCACAGCTAGGAGCCATTTAGTGTCACCAAGTTGCCTGGAGTCATTTTGTGTTTCTGTAAAGCCCTTATTGACTCCTTAGACACCACTTCTTCTATGAATACCTCCAGAACACTATTTTTTTTACTTTCACACTTTTCCTCTAATGTCCCTAGCAGTTACATTGGGTGATGTTGGATGAAAAGGATTACTGTGCTCTAGCTGCTCAGTTCTTTATTAGAGGACAGAGGTTTTTCTTAATGGTTATTTCTCCCTCTCACTTTGTTGCAGGTGGCATTCTGAGGAACTGCCCTCTGCTCTTTAAATGTTGCTGTTGCCCGTGTACTTGGCAATCTCTGCCAAGTTTATTTATTTCTTAATACAACCAGTAAAGTGCACAGTTAAAGAGAGTGATTAATCTGCTCCTAATTATCTTCCATCTAGAGCATTTTTAATACTTTTGTGTAATTACATTTAATTTATTCTTCCTGCTGTGCCTATAAAATGTTCATTTCTTACATATACTCTAGTCTCATTAACCTCCCTTGACACATAATTCTTAAATTTTGAATACTACCCATGTTTCTAAAGAAAAACAGGGTAATGCTTTATAAAAAGGTTGTAAAAGCACATTAGCTATTCTATTTAACATATGGGAATGTTAGAGATAAGAATAGCTAAACACATATGACTTCAAAATAAACTATAAAATGGGCTGGCAGCAATAGTAAATTGTAAGAAATCCAGATAGAAAGAAAAGACCAGCTCTTATGCTTAATACATATTGAATAAGATTTAATATAATTGAAGAAATGTTTGTAAAATTTGTTTTAACAATGAAGTATTCAACAAAAGTATGTATCTTTTAAGTGTGTATAATTTTTTAAAACATTTTTTGGATAAAATATTCTGCTGTGTAAATTGCAAGTGCTGAAATACACATTTAGATATTGTTAGATGACATTTAAGCATCACCCACACATTTCTTAATGCCAAACTAAAGACTGTATGGGTTCCAAGTGAATTAATTAGAATATTCTGTATGACAGATGCATAGCCGTGTTTTCCTTGAAAAGTGCATTTTGACCCAGGCTAAATAAACTAACCCCAAGTGTGAAGAGAAAGATAAGACTGTGTGAAAAAGCCACAATTTAATTAATAGGATGATAGTTTTTAAATTCAAATGGTATGTCAGGCACACCTAATATGCAAAAACATGCATTTGAAAGACAGAAGTGAAGGTAACAGTAACCTTTTTTTGCATTTGTGTAATTATACAACGTCTTACTAATTATCATAACCTGAACTTAGGCAGCTTCTTGTAGTACATTGACAAGAGGTCTGACCCAAAAAATGAGATGTACACAAAGAGCCACATTCAGATCAGACCAGTTAAATTTAAATTTGCTGGTGAAAGTGCTAGATAATAAATCATGGACAGGACATGTGAAGTGAGTATGTAGTGAGGATGAAGATGACTGTCCAGCACTGTAACAAATGACAGAAACTTTCTTGGATAAAGAAAAAAGAAACTGTGGACAACATGACATTAGACAATCGGATTATCTTGAGTACCACTGCACCACACACTTAATACACCACTATAAGAAGATATTTTCTCCATGATTTTGAAATTGTAGAGGAATTCTTTCAAAAAATAATGTAAACTGAAGAGACCTTTCCTGTGTAGAGGAGTACGTCCATGCCTGCAGTTTTTTCCCACCTGAAATCCAATGCTGTTTACAGATGCCCCCAGGAAACTGATTTTTTTGAAAGACAATAAATACAAAGAGAACAACCTAAATACATGGAGTTTAAATGAATAACTGACTGAGAGCAGGCAGTTTGGTGTAGTGGTTAAGGCTTTGGACTTCTAATCTCATTTCTGACACTGGGTGACAATAAGCAAGTCACTTCACCTACCTGTGCTCCAATGGGAAAAGACAAAAAGAAATGCAATCAATTGTATCTAAAATGTTGTAATCTGTCTTGGATAAAGGTGTCAGCTAAAGAAGTAAAGGTAAATGACAGAAATAATGTTCTCTATCTCTTGAACTCTTCCTTTATGAAGAAATGATTATTGACCCTTTCACGTACAGCATGTAACTAAATACAAGTAGTGATCAGTGAAGTGTTTCACATAAAAATATATATGAATATATATTTGTACCATTGATACAGGATGGTGTTTAGTTTGATTTGTTGGGGTCCTCCAATTATATTTCTTTAAGGTATTGCCACATACAGCATTTTCAGAATTTCTGTTTCAAGATATTAAATTTGACAAAACGTTTCAATAATTGGTTAGATATTTTTGGAAGTAAATAAGATCGACAATGGGGAAATGTAAAACATATTAGATATTGTTTAAGATACCTTTTCTTTAGAAAATTGAGCATTTTTATAATAAATAGCAGGTAATTTCCTTTATATTGTAGTCTTTATGTTTTATTGATTAGTGAAAACTGAATACATATTAAAATGTGCTTATATTTATCAGTTTGCTGTAATCCATATCTAAATATTGTTTACTGTATATCTGTTGCTTTTAGCTTTATTTAGTAAACTAAAGATAAAGATTATAAATTAAATGCTTCTGAGGTTCTTTTAAATTCTAATACAACAAGACAAAATGCTACAACTACAATATTTTCATATGATTATTCAGTTTCAAAAGATTTTACCTGTCAAATCTGTTTACTAAAAAACACACAGATTTGAGAATACTTACATAAAACAATATTTCTATAAGTACTGAGTGGAAAGGACTGAGTCATATATGACAGTATATGACTGTCTTCTTGAGTCTTCTTGATGCTTGTTGATGGCAAGCACTCCCCGTCTCTGTTGGACAGGTCACACAGGCTTATGTGAAGAGTGGTGTGGTGGCTGCTAACTTATTATCATTTCTGCACCAATGTCCAGAGGAAGACAATCACAAGTACTTTCAAATTCTTGTTATAAAGTTTACTTTCTAGCTGCAGACCAACATTGTGTAATTATATACAGTAGATGATTATAATGGGATATTAATGGTTCCAAGTAGCCATAGAAACCCTAGTAGAATACACCAAGAATGAAATAAATTAACAAAATGGGTATTATTTCTTAAAAAATATAACACAAAAGGATACATGAACCAAAAAAGCAAAGAGAAAACGACCATAAGTAAATAACCCTGTATGCTTGACTATACAGGTCTTGTGAGCCTGGCTATCTGATGTGGTGGCTCTCCCACTTGTCTGCCATAGTGCAACATTACAGTTTCTTAACAGCCATCTCTCTCTCTCTATCCATCTATTTTGCTGTGGTCTCTCTTCCTTTTTCCAATTGAGAAATTAGCGCAAATTCTCCTCCCAACTCCACACTCAGTAAACGTCTAGCCACAAGATGGCTTTAAACCTTAACTCAGGACCATTTCAAGTCAAGCTCCAGAATGCTACTGTCCTTTCTGCATTGAACATCAATGGCATCTGTAGAATCTTTTCTGCTGCCAGCAATGCTTTCTCTCTTTGATCATCCTGAAGGCTCTACTTAGGATTTGTTTGGCTGGAAAATATATCATTCCTTATTAATACTAATTTGTTAATTATATTTTATGTGTATCATTTAAATAAATTTAATTAAGCAAACTGTACAACATTGCCTCATGTGGAAATTAATGTTAGTGGTTGTACCAAAAAGATGTTTTTTCTATGCTGAAGCCAAATCTGAACCCAACTGCACACTTCTCCCTCCATCACCACTTCTTGTTCTTCTTGTTCTTGTTCCACTTGTAATTGTGGTTGAGGTGCTTCAACATCCTTCTCCATACAGCTTGGTCCTGCACTTCCTACCCGTTAGATTCTTTTCATTCCTTCACTTGGGCCTCCCTCACTTTTTCTTCCCCTGTATTTCCATTCCCATCACTCTTTATCCCACATATTCATTGTCTCTTCTCATCACATGTCCATACCACTTCAACCTACTTTTCTGTAGTTTCTTAGATATCTCTCCCACTGTTGTTATACCTTTGCTTGTCTCATTTCTTTTTCCGTCCTTTTGTGTTTACCTGCATTTTTATTACTCTTTAATTTAATATTGTTTTTTGTATCCGTATGCTGCTGCTGGAGTATGTGAATTTCCCTTTGGGATTAATAAAGTATCTATCTATCTATCTATCTATCTATCTATCTATCTATCTATCTATCTATCTATCTATCTATCTATCTATCTATCTATCTATCTATCTATCTATCTATCTATCTATCTATCTAACTACATACATCCATCTCAACATTCTCATTTCTGTTACATCTAAAGTCTTCTCCTGCACTGTGTTTACTGCCTGTTTACTCCATACATCATTGCTGATCTTACCATGGTCTTAAAATTCTTCGATTACACAGTACTTCTGATACCTTCTTCCAATTGTTCCATTCACACAACTTTATGGGAATCTAATTTTCCATCTTGGGCTACCAGTTATCCTAGATATATAAATGTATCTTTTTCCAGTAGTCCAACCTGCTGGCTAACCTCTGAATCCTGATAATCATTACATCTCATATAACATTTATTACATTACATTTATATATATATATATATGGAGCCTGCGGTTGCTCCGGCAATGGGAAAGCAGTCTTTCACAAATGCACTGATCTTGCTTTGGGGCGCTCTTCAGCGTGTCATCCCATTGGGGCAGTCTCAAAAGAGTTTAGAAACCTTACTAAACATATATATATATGTATGTATATATCTCTCCATTATAAAAAAAAAATCCTGTAGAAAAACACTACGGCTACGATACATGATCTTTCATGTTAAGATCACGGAGGACACTTAAAAGACCTGCGAGACTAGAGAGATTGGCCACCGGGCGTCTTGCGGGGACCTTAAACATGAGACTTTGTGCCAAGAGATTGACCCAGGACTGTCTTGCGATGACGTAGAACATAAGATTCTTGCATGACACACCCTACTTACAACCAAATAACAGCACAGGGATTAACACACTCAGTTGTGGTTTGGCTTTGAGCACACACAGATCCAGGGCTCTCAGCGCATATAAAGCGTATAAGGACAATACGTTATAAATGAAACGTAGATGACAAAGCGAAGAAGAAAGCAGCATGGAGAAAAGAGACTCAAAAGCATTGGAGAGACAAAAAAAAAAAAGAATAATCCAGGTGCAAATTCAGAAAATAAGGAAAATAGTTATCAGCTCGGAACAAGTGGAATTTGAAAAAAAAGCACGTCCACTCGGGACGTTTGCGCTATACACATGCAGAGCAGGTTAGAGATTATGAAAGTAATGATAATTATCAGCCCGGAACAAGTGGAATTGAGAAAAAAGCACATCCAATCGGTACGTTTGCGCTATTCACATGCAGAGCAAGTTAGAGATTATGAAAGCAGTGGAATTCGAAAGGCTAAAAAAAAAAATAGTTGGCGTGATACTCATGTGGAAAAAGTTAAAGAATATGAAAGTAGGAAAATTAGAAAGTATAAAAAAAAGAAAGTAAAGATCGCAGGAGCGCAAACAAATGGAAATTATTACTCGAAAAAGGGAAAATAATCACTACGGACCAGGTGTCATTAAAAAAAGCAGGATAAAGCGAGGTCAGAAATAAAAGACAGAGTAGAAACAAGGGGGCCAAACACACGCAGAGCAGGTTAGAGATAATGAAAACTGGAATTCAAAAGACTCAAAAAAAATGTAGGCACGAAACACATGCAGAGCAAGATACAGAATATGAAAGCAGAAAAAAACGACAGTGTCAAAAAAAAGAAAGTAAACATCGCATTAGCACAAAGAAAGAGAAATTATCACAAAGTCATTAAGCACATGTCTCACTGACCTCATTAAAAAGATTCAGCACATTGGGACTCGAAAGATTCCAAATATTGTTTTTACAGAAGTTCTGAAATAAAAGTGAAACTAATGAAATAGCAACAATTCAAAGAAAAAAAAAATCTTAAAAGTGTGTATCCGGAAAAACAAAAACGGGGGTTGGCAAGCGAAGCGAACAGGGGGCAAAGCCACCTAGTATATATATATGTATGTCTTCCTCAAACCGACGGTCTAGTCGAGAGGTTTAATCAGACTCTCAAACAAATGCTTCACAAGGTGGTCAGTGGGGAAGGGAGGAATTGGGATCAGTTCCTCCCCCTTGTTATCTTTGCCTATCAGGAATTTCCACAAGCCTCTATGGGGTTTTCTCCCTTAGAATTATTATATAGATGACAACAACTGGGGCATATTAGATTTTTTGAATGAAGGATGGGAAGGAGAGGCTGTTCCCTCTACAAAAATATTGGAGTATATCGCTGTGACGATGCGGGTTCTCTCAATGCTCCCAATGTCCTTATGGGAGCCCTAAACCCAACACCATTGGTAATGTCACCGAGATGAGCTGACAAATGAGGACAAATCTCACACGAAGCCAGGGGATATATCCAAAAAGTGCCAAAGTGCTTTTATTAAAACAACAAACAGTGTCCAAACTAAAGTGCAGTGCCTCAGGTTCAATAAATAATCCATCAAAACAAGAGTCCAGTGGGGATAGAAATCAAATAAATAAATCCTTTAAAATACGAGGTTAAAAATGCAGTAGTTAAAATGCAATCTTTCTCTCTCTTTACTCTCCGGCCCACCTCCGTCTCTCTTTCTCCCTGGCTCACCCATTGCTCCCTCAGCCGGCGGAGACCCTACAGCCATGAGCTTCTTCAGCCAACCTCCTTCTTGGCCTCCATATGGACGTCACTGCCAGACCGTCTGAGGTCGGCTCTCCTCCCTTCATCTTTCGTGCTCCCGCAGTCGCTCCTCAGATCCCTCGAGAGGACACCTGCCCTGCTCACCCCACTCACTCAAACTTTCAGTGGGGCAAACTAGCCCCCAGAGCGCCACCGACTAATGCTCCTTCGCGGGGCCCCAGCTCGTTCAGCTTCCTCTTTTCAGGTGGCCAGATCCTCCAGCCAAGACTGCTCTTTCCTGTTCATTAACCTCCTTTTTCTTCACCTTGATCTATCTCTGCCTCCTTCCATTTATCTCTCCCCTTTTTCTGGGTTCAACCCGCATATATACACCCCCGTGTGCCTCCGTGGGCGCAGCGCCTTAATCACACACCGCAGGAAGCCAATGAGACAATCGAGAACGACCGCACCCACATGTGCAGGTGCGACTCGCTCCAACTACCTCATTAACTCCCCGCAGTGGTGTAATCATGCCCACAGAGAACGGCACGGCTATAGGATTTAAAACCCATCCTTTTTTATTAGAAGCTGCGAACCCGCTATACCACAATCGTGCAGTTACGCGATAGATTTGGAAAAATTCGACCCATACTAAAAAGTCACATGGAAGATGCCTAAGCAGCACAGACCCACTATAATGACCGTGGAACGACTCTCCGAAAGACACCGTGTCATGGTCGATTATTTGGTGAAACAACCCAGTTGTCAACCGAGCGAGCGGATATATCATTTAAACTTGCAGGAACCGTGGAAGGAAAGGGTTCCCAATCCCTCCTCCGATCAGCACCGCTCATTTTTTGCTCAGACAAATATACTTAACTTTGGTACAGAATTGAATTCTAGACAGACTTCGAAGCAGTTATCCTGTCCATCCCGGAGGTGGTGAACGAAAAGCCAGGAAGGACCTCTCTAATTGCCCACGACATTGTGACAGAGCCCGGGGTTATAGTTTGAGAGCACCCCATCGTCTTTACGAGGCAAAGAAAGCAGAGATGGAGCTTGAAATCATGCACATGCTGGACTTAGGAGTTATAGAGGACAGCCATAGTTCCTGGTCCAGTCCTATAGTCTGGGTTAGTAAGCCTGACAGAAGTTGGAAGTTTTGCAATGACTTCTGTCAACTTAATCAAGTCTATCAATTCAATGCTTACCCAATCTCTCGAGTGGATAACCTCTTTGAGAGGCTTGGAATGGCAAATTATTTGACCACACTTGACATGACGAAGGGGTACTGACGGGTTCCTTTAACGGACTCCGCAAAGTTCAAGACCACATATAGAACCCCTAGTGGACACTGTCCTTCCATTCAGGTTACATGGGGCTCCTGCGACTTTCCAACATCTGGTGGATAAAGTGCTCCACCCTCATAATGCATATAGTGCTGCCTACTTAGATGACGTAATAATTTATTTCAGCACATGGAAAGAACACCTACAGCAGGTCTAGGTGGTATTATGGACGCTTGGTGAAACCGGACTTCAGATCAATCCAAAAAAGTTTTTTTGGTTTGAAAGAAGCTAAGTACTTAGGCTACCTGGTGGGCCAAGGTACCATAAAGCCACAGTGGTCAAAAGTAGATGCCATTTTAAACTGGCCCTGTCTGCAAACCAAGCAGCAAGTCCAAGCATTTCTCAATTGAGCCGGGTATTACTGTTGGTTTGTGCCTCAGTTTTCGGATAGAGCAGCGCCCTTGAGTAATTTAACAAAGAAGAGGGTCCCTAATATTGTTTTATGGAATGATAAGACAGAGGCTGCATTTGGTGACTTAAAACAGGCCCTAACATCAGCACCAGTATTGAAAGCACCTAATTTTTCGCTTCCTTTTATTCTTTAGATGAACGCTTAGGACACAGGCCTGGGAGCTGTGCTGAGCGAAAGCGACAATGGTTTTGAACACCCCGTAATGTTCCTGAGCCAGAAACTATTGGATCGAGAGACCAGGTATGCGGCGGTGGAAAGGGAAGCCCTTGAATTAAATGGGCAATTACACAGGGGGGGGGGCCTTTGTACACATGTGCGAGTAGGAGACAGCTAAAGGACTTGAATAATGGTAATTCCATGCCAGACAAGGGTACGCGAGGTGCACTGACTTTCTTTCTCAATCCCTTGCAGACCATTCTCGGGAAATCCGGCACAGTTCCGATGATATCACTTCTGGTTCTGGTGCCACTGAAGAAGTCACTTCCGGTTCCCACGCCTCCGAACTGCCATCTTTTGCTTTCTATAGCTAAGTTTCCATCCAGTTTTTTGCGACGTTTTGTTATCGACAAACAGAATATACGTAAAACAAATGTGCGAAATTTGCTGTCTCCAGCCTGTTTCCATCAAACTGGCTTTTTATCGATAAAATGGTGTGCGTGATGACGTCATCCCCCCCAAAACGAACTGTCGCATAACTTTTGTTGTATCGCGAAAAAAATCTGCCCTTGAGCCGTTTCCATACATAATTTTGTGTATGTCGCAAATTATCTACCTTTTGTTTTCCACGTTACACCCCCTCCACTAAACAAAGAAACAAAGAAATGGAGAGATTATTCAGACAGTTTTTTTAAATTTGCCAGCTTACTGTTATTTCAGTTTCACAAATAATTGGAATTGTACATAATATCCGAAGACGACAGCAGAATGAAGCAGTTGCTTGTCTGATAGCCCTAGAGCTCGAAGAAAGTACCCCAGTGCGACGAAACCCACGGGTATGGGAGAGACGACGGAATAAGACCTTCTGGGAGGAGGTGGTGGAGAGACACTTAACAGAAAATCTCTGGCTGCAACATTTTATAATGACACGGCCGACGTTTGAGATGTTGTGTGGATTCATCAGTCCTGATGTTGCGCCCATCACAGGTTGCCACCGACCACCGGTTCCAACCCAAAAGCGGATTGCCATCGCCCTTTACAAGCTGGCAACCTGCGCCGAGTATAGAGTAGTTGGAGAAACTTTCGGGGTTAGTAAAACTACCGTCCATCGATGTGTATATGCTGTGTGCACCGCTATTAAAGAAACATTAATGCGGCGTTATATCAGACTTCCGACTGTAGCGGAGGCCAATGAAATTGCATACCGCAATTCCTTGGTGCATCTTGTGCCACAGATTTACGGTGCGCTGGATGGCACGCATGTGCCTATTCTTCCTCCGACGGAAGGCTACCGCGATTACATTAATCGCAAAGGGTGGCCATCTATTGTTCTCCAGGCCCTTGTTGATGACAGGTGCATGATACGAGACATTTGCGTTGGCACTCCTGGAAGTGCCCATGATGCAGCTGTGTTTGCAGCATCGGATCTGTACAGGTGAGCCTACCTTTCAACATCCCTTCACAGTGCGATAACAACTGAATTAACCTGCTTCCCTTAAGGTTTTTAATTAAAACTGAAATTTGAATTAATACAAAATAACGACGTTTAATCAAAAAAAAACCTCTCTTCATCAGACCATGCGAACCGCTCCGCCATTCTCGTTTTGATTGCACGTGATGAAAATGTGACACATTTATTTGCGTTAAAGCCCTTTTTTGCGACAAAAACTGTTTCCAATGTAGTTTTGGCGACATCTGATGTACCGATATGGAATTTATGCGCTAAAGTTAAACGGAAAAATATTATGTCGACATGTACAACATTTTATCGATAATTAGCATTTCCATCAGCTATATCGGTAAAAAAATTGAAGCGCTAAATATTTTTTCGCAAAAACTCCTTGGATGGAAACCTGGCTAATGACAGTTCTGTTTTGGACTCTTACCTGTGAACATCTCACAACAATTTACCCATTTTGCAGCCAGGGCATATTACACGGGTGGCTTCCCCAAACTTTTGATGTCCTTTTGTCATTTTTCTGACAATATATATATAGTTGTGCTCATAAGTTTACATATCCTGGCAAAATTTGTAAGATGTGTACCATACCTTAAAGAAAAGATGACTGATCAGGCAAAAGACATTTAATTTACTTTTAGTGGAATCCAAATTAAATTATAAGGCATCACAGAATAGCACAACCATTAAACAAAACACAGCAATGAGGAAAATAATGAGATGGTTCCTGTTCAAAAGTTTGCATACGCTTAGTTCTTACTACTGTTTATTGCCCCCTTTAACATCAATGATGGCATGCAGTCTTTTGTGATAGTTATGCATGACGCCCTTACTTTTTTCAGGTGGTAGAGCTGCCCATTCTTCTTGTGAAAAGCCTCCAGGTTACATAAATTCTTGGGTTGTCTTGCATGTATGGCGCAATTGAGTTCTTCCCAAAATGGCTCAATAAAACTGAGGTCAGGAGACTGTGATGGCCACTCCAGCAACGTTACTTTTTTGCTGTAGCCACCAAAGGGTTAACTTGGCCTTGTGTTCTGGATCATTGTCATGTTGGAAGATCCAAGTGCGTCCCATGTGCAGCTTCCTGACTGATGAGTGCAAGTTATCCTCCAATTTTTTCTGGTAACATGCTGGATTCATCTTGCCTTCAATTTTCACTGTTACGTGTGCTGCTGTAGCTCACACCCCTCCAGAATATCAGAGATCCACCTCAATGCTTTACAGTAGGGATGGTGTACTTTTCGTCATGGGCCTTGTTGCTTCCTCACTAAACATAGTGTTTATGGCTGTGAAAATTAAGTTCAATTGTGGTCTCATCACTCCAAAGGATTTTGTTCAAGAAGTTTGGAGGCTTGTCTAGATGCTGTTTGGCATATTGTAAGTGGGGTGTTTTGTGGCATTGGCACAGTAAAGCCTTTTTTCTTGCAACTTAACCATGCATCCCATTTTTGTTCAAGTACCTCCTTACTGTGCATCTTGAAACAGCAACACCACTTTGTTTGCAGAGACACCTTTATCTTAGATGAAGTGGCTTGTGAGTTTTTCTTGGCAGCTCGACAAATGATCCTAGCAGCTGTAGCTGAAATGTCGGTTGGTCTACCAGACCATATCTTGGTAACAACAGAACCCCTAACAGAGTCTGAACACTACTCATAGGCATTTTCAGATCTGCAGATATCTTTTTATATCCTTTGTTTGATTTATACAAATCAACAACCTTTTCTCACTGGTCCTTTGACAGTTCATTTTGCTTTCCCCATGGCTTGGTATCTAACAAAGTCAGTCCAGCTATGCAAGAATTTTAATTGACCGTTTATACACAGACACTGATTATAACCAAAGAGGTTACAGGTGTGGACACTCTCCCTTATTTGCCCTTCATTTGAAACTCTGTGTTTCAGCTTGTGTGTATATTATCATCCCCTATATTCAAAGGTATGTATACATTTGATCAGGCCCATTTGGGTATTTTCTGTTATTATGATTTAAAAAGGACACATACAATTATGTGATAATAAACTGCTTCACCTGAGCACACTTCATAATTAAAAGAAAATCTTTCTGCATGTTTATTTATATTTTCCAAACATTGGCCAATATTTCACAAATTCTGCCAGGGTATGTAAACTTATGAGCACAACTGTATATTGGTCAGGCAGTTGGAGGCATCTTTAAGACCCTCGCAAGGTAAGTAATACCAGTCTTAGCCAAGAGGGGGAGCTGTTACTAACACATTGCTTTTTTCATCTGCAGTACTGACGGATGTCAGCTAGAAGATGCAAGACCACACTTTTGCTTCACTCAAGGAAGTCCTGCTCCTTCTGGGATCCCTCAGCCACCATAAATGGGTATTCACTTCAAACCCATGTCAGAGGATAAGGAGCTGCTGCTCTTAAGCAAACTGCTATAAAAAATCTGTTTTTGTTTCATGCCAGACGTCTTCATTCTGACTCTTTGTTTTCCTTTACATTTGGCACTTGAATAGTCAAGATTTACCAGGGTGGTACATCAACGTATTGTGCTGTTTAGGTTTGTTTATTACAGTATCAACTGCCTTCTCGGAGCACTTTAGAGAAATGCTGTAATATGCTTTTTTTAACTCATGTGACACTTAACCTTTACAATTCAAACGCTGAAATATTATCAGTAGCTAAGGGATGATATTCTTGTCAAATGTCACTAACTAATTACCCTTTAAACCATTGCTCACATGTGTTTATAAACCCTATGGTTAGTGCTGTAGATATGTATTTTATATGTATTACAAAACTACCTTTTTTCTCTTTAAGTCTAATCTTGACAAACTGACCTTTACTGCACCAAATCAGCTGTTCTATTACATTATGGCACTTAAACAATATATTATTACTTCCAGACACTATAAAATATGTTTTACGAAGGAGTTCTTCATTGGGCTTTTAAAAGATTTTATGTGAGCATCAGTAGTTCTTGTATTGTCCTTGATTTATTGCTTTCTGTAGCTTCTTCCTCAGGTCTAAGCAAACCATTTTCATTCTTTTGGTAGGCTGGAATGGTGCTCACTCATCATTTCCTATATTTGAATGTGTGTACCTATAACTATGAAAAAGATGCACCTACTTTATTCAAATTTCCACTTATGTGATTGTTACCAACAACAATAAAACTTAAAAGATAAAAATCAATGGTAAGGACATTTCAAAATTAGTGATTTGTTAAAGGGGGAAATGATGACTGAAATTTTACTTATACATGCAAATGTGAAACCCCAGAATAAGATAGAAAATACATCTGTAGCTGTGTGAATAGAGTATGCATTTACATACACTAAACATCGAGTACCTAAATTTTAATGAGCATAATGGACTAGTATGAAAAGCTTATTTCTAGGTTGATAGGTCAAATTGTATAAAGTGCTTCTTACCAAATGACAAAATAAACAGTAAAATAGTATGTTTTTAAGCAGATTTTAAAATATTATTGTTTAATCCTGACATATTGAATTTCAAGTATCTGTATCTAAAATATTAGTAGTCTTTTAAGGTTACACCATGTCCTGCTCAATATAAAACAAGATTTGATCATATAGAAGCCGTACTCTAAATTAACATTTACGCATAACAAGGTTGATATAAAATGTCCTGCTTATATGTGATTTGTTTACTAGTATGCTAGGTTCAATCAGGATAGGTTTTCTGCCACTTTATCAATAAGGACGTTTCTCACTGAAGAGCGGCCATCGCCATTGTTAAGAGCTTACAGCAGTCTCAGAGACTTGCAAGTCATTGTAGTGAATGCAGACATCTCTATTAACTTGCAACATTTTTAAGCTACATTAGAGGGCGCTTCAAATGCATTTCTGCTCTCAGCTCCTATCTAAACCTACATTAATATTCTGTACAGTTTAGTCTTATCTGTGGCCATTAGTACAACATCAAATCCCACCTTTTACAATTCTACTTTTGGTAGCAGCTGATTCCCATAAGTTATTGATTTAGTCTTAGTTGAACAGTAATGGCACAAAGCCAGCATCATTTGTACAGTTGAGATAAACATTTGATGTCTCAGGATAAGAAATTGTTCCTTAACTGGTCTTGGTGGAAGTTGGAAGCCTGGGCTTAGAAGCAAATTGAAGTTCTCCAGGCTGACCAAGCAGCAGGGGCAAAAATGTTGTATTTGATAACATTAGCTATGTTAGATTTCTGATCAGACTTTAATTGTTCCCCACATACAGTATATATTGTTACTCCTAAGCACCTGGTGTGATCATCTTCAAGGCCTCTCTGGTTCATAAAGATAACAAATAGTCCAAAGCAACAATCACAGACATAATTCCTTTTATTTTGTCCCAGTCACATAATGCACTTTACTGATTATAACACTGCAGTACATTGGATATCACTTTTACAAATGATACAAACATGGATATTACAGCAATAATAACATGAAGTTGATTTTCGAAGAGTAAAGGTTATTTTACTTGAAATTGTGGATTATTCACAGTTACTTACATACACAGTTACAGAAGAACCTGTTATATCTGATAACTATAGGGAACAATGTGCCACATAGTCAAAACTTGCCGAAAACCCAAGAAGCATACAGAATGTTAACTTGTTCACATTTTATAGTAAATTGCATCTTGGACGGATACTAAGAGCCTTATGAGCTGACAACACATGTAGACAGCATGGATTACTAGGATCTAATGGCAGAAACACACAAAAGGCAGAAACAAAGAAGACCAAGATAAAGGTATTAAAGAGCTACTGTGTTTCATTTCTCTATTTCTGAAAAGGTACAGGATCATATTTTGTAATTTAAAAAAGGAAAAATATTTTATAATGAATACTGCAGGAAAAAGTATTAATATTGCAACACAGTTGGAAATCCAATGGTAATTAGTGTATACCACAAAAATAATATTTTTTTTTAAACACATACTTTATAACTTATAAGTATTACACAAAGTGGTGCTCATCGGTCAAAAGTATACAAATAATAATTAATTAAAAAAAAAAGTGTTTTGAAGACATTCTCATAGTATATGTTTGTCAAATTAATGAAATCTTTGTGGCTACTATTAAAACAGTAAGAGGCAGTCTTAAAATACAGCTTATGATGTCGTAATCATGATGCCGTGCATGCTGTGCAATAGCAGGTTAAATATTCTTTAATTTCTAATTTTACATTACGGACCACCCACATCTGAAACAGGAAGCTGAATTCCATGCTATTAAATACTAAAGTAATAAAGTCATTTTAATAAACTAAGACCATGCAACTGTCACAAAGTCTGCTTTTTAACTATTAAATAGTAAAAGAGCATTTCTTTACTTTAATTTTTATTACTTTGTTTCTTTTTTATTATAAAAAAAACTATCAGTCAGAAAAATCCAGTGGTAAACTTCTGTTTCTAAACCCTGCTTGACGTTGTCTCTTCTGTGAAAACGGCTGTTCATGAAAGTCAAACAGCTAAGACGGCTTTGATTTTTACTGTACATCAGACATACTGAAAATCTTTTTTTTTTCTGCAGTAAACAGAATGTTACTTAATTTGGATCTCTTGAATCTTCTGGATTACGTTTTTCCTTTTTAAACTACAACTAACCATACATGTAATATGAAGAATAACAATTTATTATAGAGTTGATTATTTCTAGACATTATTCACATCCATGAAGCCAAGTATTGGAACAGATTGCTGTTAGCTGAAGAACAGGAATAACTGTTTAATGCAGAAGGTAAACCAGAAGCCAAAAGATTATTAACAGCATCAGAGATATGAAGAGGGCAGTAAATATTACAATGGCTTTTTTCATTGATAAATTCGGTCTGTCATTTTTTCTTATTTTTTGTTGAAAAGTTAGTAATTTAACCTTTCCTAGTTTTAGACTGTTGTTTTATCCAAGTAAAATTGAGAGTGATTGAGTTTTAATGATGCTAGTTGTTAATGAATGCACCTAGAATCATCTGTCTGTGAATTATTTAAGTATTAAAAAAGGTGCCTTCAATATTTAACATCTGGAATTAAGCTGCCAAAAATATTCAGTTTCACAAAAACTAAAATGTAATTATTTTGTAATCAAGATACAAACTTTACAAAGCAGCAGCAGGATAATACAGGGCTTAGCACAATTCTCTTGCAGCTTTAGGGATGCAGTATAGAATCCTCTCCCTGTCACCATCTGTATGGTGTTGGCACCTTCTTCCTGTATGCACGCTGAATGACCTGGCTTGGATAAAGTGGCCTGGTATTCTTGGGATACTAATGTGTATTGCTATGGATTTGTACTTGGTCTAGGGTGGCTTCCTGCTTTATATCCAGTACTGCTGGGATATAATCTAACTCCTTACCAGCCTATACAGGGAAAACTAAGCAATACAGTCTTATTCTCTGTATTCTGAAAATTATAGTATCAAGGATGATAGTGTATCTGTTTGTCCAAAAAAACTGTTAAACTGTCTAGTTTTTTTTTTTGTCAATGCTAACTGAAGAATGATATTTGCTTTTGTCTGCATTTATAAGAAAATTAAATGCAGAATTTGGTATGTGTAAATCCATTCTACAATTCACCAACAATGCATCTGGCTTTTGGTCAGCTTTGCAAAGAAAAACTGAACAATGCATGCACTTCATGTGCTACAAGGATAAGTGGATACTTTCACCGAGACAAAAACAGCTGCAAAGGAATGCATTTAGGGTTACACCATGATAAAATCTTAAAGCTAACAAACCACACAATCCCACAGAAATGACATTAATTAGCTGATGAGGCTGGATACAGTCTTCCATTTATCGCCATGGTCCCACAGAGGTTAACAAAACAAACCTCAAGAATGTCCCATAAATATTAAATAGAAAAAAAACCAAACATGTTAGCAATGCCATACACAGAGACATGAAGTAAAGCTGGTATATCAGAAAATATTTACTAACAGTGCACAGAAAACATTAAATGTCTATGTTAAATAGATTTCTACCAACTTGCTTTATTTCATGAATTTCTAAGATATATTTCAGATTATATTAAATCATTTCATTTTGTTGGACATCTCAGTTAACCATTCAAGTACTCCATTAATCAAATCACATGAAAACACAGAAAGAGATTTGGGCAGGTTGTGTGAAACCCCAACATAAATACAGAAGCTAGGAAAATTAATTATTTGAGAACTTCAAGTTCAAAACCGGTTATTTTGAATCATAGTCCGTAACACAGGCAGTTTCCTCAGATATTCTTTAAATCTTCCTTTTTGTAGGAACAACATTAACAGTATACTTATCAGTATAAGGAAGATTATTCATTTTATATCACTTGACAGGGCAAGTACATAAGCACTGCAGCACTCGACAGTTTTTGCTGCCATGAATTTCAGTGCAAACCTTGATCGTGTACATTTTTACATTATGAAAATTTACTTCAAATACACTAAAACAATAACAGCACTCTTTGCTTATGTAGTGTCTCTTCCACAATTACTTATAAATCATTCCTATTTAAATGTTAATGGAAAACAAATATAATGTTCACCTTGACAAAGCAATGTTGTTATATATTTTTCAACATGAATGCTTGCACTAATCAAATTACTGTAGATTACAAAGAAATGTATTATATCTTGCACCCTGTAAAAATAACATTTGTTTACAGTAGTCTCTTGTTCTGTAATCTAACTTGTAACTGTGTGGATTATGTTATGATGCTGGACACTGATGAAACTTTTGACAAAATCTAGGCCTCATCCACACTACTGCATTTTCATTTATAAAAGCAGAAATTTGTCTCCTTTTTCGCTTTCCGTCCACAATACATTGCCATTTTCTACCCATGAAAACAAATACTTTAAGAAACACCCATGTGGAGTTTCACTTTGGACAGACGAAAATGAAGATTTCTGAAAACACCATCTCCTACAAAGTTGGCTTGTGCTGATTAGATCTTTCTTATTACAAAAGCTCAATCCCTGATTGTTCACTCTTCATGAACGAAAACCATATTCCAACAAAGTGGGCACAGAAGAGTTGCTTTCCATGGTGCTTGTTGTGTTGCTTACATGTGTGCATATATGAATTACATTATGTACAGTTTGAATTCTGCATACATATGCAAAAGGCAATTAATTTACCAAATGCAACTGTTTTGCAATAAATTCTCTGGCTGGCAGTATTAACATCCCTTCAGTGTTGGGTAATGCCAGGCATACATTGTGCAATTTTAATAAAATGAGGTCAAGTGACTACTGCACAATAAGAGTGGCCAGTCGTATACATGCTAAAACTGCAATGTAGGCACACAGACTGTACAAGTACAATGCATAATTGATTACTTCAATTTTGGAAAATTTGATGGGGAAGTCAGAAAACTAACTCACACTACAAGTCAGCTGTATGAAATTTTGGACAAGACAGAAGTTCATCTGATCGTACAACTGCCTATCTGTAAGATGCAATCAAGCATCACAACCAGTCTCATACTGCATGTAAAACAATGGCCAATGTAGGTGACATTTGGACCAGTTCAAAACAATCATTTGGCAAATCCAAATTGGGCTTAAACTTGTGACAAAATGACACATTTTATGCCCAGTTTATGACATCGGTATTCTGTGCATGCGTAGTGTATAACTATGTTATATGCGTTTTCAATCATTTTAGTGTGGACAAAAATACTTTTGTAAATGATGTGAAAATGCTAGTGTGGATGGGGGGGAGTCACCATTTAAAAAAAAAAAATGTAGTACTACGTTGGACGTTGCCCTTAGTGAAATGCACCTTTATAGCCTGATAAGGTGAGACTATCAGTACTACTTTTGCACCAATGCACACTTTGACATAAAATGGAGACAAAACAGAAGAAAGCTCAGTTGTTAAACTACCATTAAGATTTTGTCTCAGTAGCACTATTTTTGAAGGGTAGATAGCACAGGAAAGCAAAGTGCTGATCCTGATACCAAAATAACTATGATGAGATGTTCACAGTTGTTGTTTAAATAATTTTTTTCACTCTTAAAAACAGTTTAATTTTTGATGTGATACATATGTGAGGATATCTTTCTGTGGTCATAACCAACAAAGCAAAGCAAACCACTGAGTAAGGTTTGCAACAGAATTTGCATTAACCAGAATTTTGCTTCTCAGTGGCATTATAAATGGGTTGACAATTTGCACCCAGTGTTCCCAGGATATACAGCGTGTCTGCTCAAGTCTAACTTTGATTAAACAGAACAGAAAATGGAAGAATGGAAGTTTGTTCTCAGTCTTTCACTAGCATAATGGCCAAGTTCAAGCACCACTTTTTGGTAACCAGAAATTAATATTTTCACAGTTCCAAAGGTTACTGCCAGCACTAAAACACTTCTCATGCATTTTGCACATGTGCATGAGCCCACATGTATCATGCAGCACACTAAAGTGGTTTCATCATTATGTAACCAAAAAAATTAAAACATCTCAGCAAATACGAACTTATTTAAAATCACTGCATGTGCTACTGCTTCCACCAGCAAATCCTGACAGGGTATAAACAAGATGTACTATCTGTATTGGCTTACTGTTCGATTACTCAGTCATTGTATCAGGTTTTCTGCACTGCTTCTTCTAGTTTTTGATATTTGTTTTGTTTTTGTTTGCTTAATGTTCTAAACTGAACTAAGAAGCAGGTGCTAATTGCACCTCATCTATCCATCAATCCATCCTAATCCTCCTGTTTGGTAGAATTTCTTGCCATTTTTTCAACTACATAGGAGCATTAAGTTAGTGATGACAACTGAAGAGGCTTGCAATTGCCGAACTGCAAATGCATTAAGTAGCAGGACCATAAGTTAAATGGTGTTATGATGTGTGAGAAGCACCAAGTGCTTTTCTATGAAAAAAACAAAACAAATGAAAAAATGCAACAAAAGATAATGTCAAAAATCTATCTAAAATTAGCGTTACAAAAACTCAGAACTAAATTAAAGGCAGCAAACATGCAAAAAAAAAAAAAAAACAACAGACGCACACACACCATGAAATAACTAATAGAAAATTAATAAACGTTGTAATTAACGTTAAAATAAACATACAAAAATTACAGAAATTAACCAAATTGATTACAGGGACGCCACAAGAAGAATGTATTGCCATTAAGGTAATGTTCACAATTGTAACTCTTTAACCAAAGAAGTAAGCTCACATGAAACCAGAAAACTAGACAGAAGAAAAATTACTAAATAACTCAGGTGACAAAGTAGAAGGAAATTTTAAAAAATGGGCATCTGTATAAAATGACACACACAAGACAAGTATTGTAACATCAGCACTAAATGTAATGCTAAAAATCACGCAAGTTAAGAATGATCTTAAAAATTAAGAAGTTGAAACCTCCCTGTACCTAGAACTGAAATTAATTAGATAATATTTACTTAAGAAGCTATTTTTATATATTACTGTATATTCATTATGTACAAATAATAACTTCATACTTGGAAATGCCTGCTGATTCTGACAACCATTGTTCACCTAAATGTCTATCATTGGTAAATAAATGGAAGCAATATTTTAAAAAAAACTTTGACCATGATAAAGCATATCAAGTAAGTTTTTTTTGAAAACTCAAATGTCAAAATGTGTTTAGACTAAAATGTTTAGCACTAAAATTCTATGAAGAAGCATAGTGTTTATCTTAATATTCTTAAAAACAAAGTAATTGGCAAGCTGATGAAATTTGCACAAGGTGCAAAACTACGTAGAATTGGGGACATCTTAAATACAGGGTGGTCCAGATCTAATTATGCAACTGTTCGACTGACAACTGTCTCCCCGCCATTTTGGAATGCAGGGCAGGTGCTGCCATCTATCGGCAACAAAAAGAATTTTAAGTGAACTCTCTGTGTGCAGGGCAGGTGCTGGGAATTCTGTATGTAATAAACTTAATAAGTTAAGGCGTAATGAAAATTGCATTATTAGATCTGGACCACCCATTAGAATTCAGTCTTGGGCATAAAAGTCTTGGGTGATTTTTAATGTAAATACAGTAAATTAATATTTTGACATGCGTTAACCATACTTGATATAAAAGTTAAATGGTGGTCTGAAGCTCATAATGGACTTATCTCCATCGATGTTCAGATAGTGTACAGATGGATATTTGTTTATATGGCACGCTGCATTAAATACAAGGGAAGAGTGGTTATACTTAACCTGTATAATGCACTTGAGAGACCTCATCTGGTATATACAGTGTTGGGTAGCTTTACTTGTCATATTACAAAGAAGATAACTGCACTAGACAAAGTCCTCAAGACAGAAACTAGATTAATTCTAGGACAATTAGGAATGAGCACTGATGAAAGATTGGAGGAGCTAAATCTTTTCAGTATAAGCAAATTAAGGTTAATAGTTGACATCTATATTAATGTCAATGTTATTTGATTATAGGAAGAACAACCTGTTTTTTATTATTGTTAATTTTTGTTTAGTAGATACCTTTACTTGTAAGATTAGAATACGCTGCAGTTGTTTACACCCATACTATGCTATAATCAATGGTACGTTATGTGCTGTGATGCATCCAGGTGATCCACAAAGCTTTGCTTACAGCAGGAATGGGACACTTATATTGTAGAGGGTTTGCTTTTGGATTGCCTCTAAACTGATGCGTTAATAGCAAACCTTAACAACCAAATTAAACATACTTTTGGTTAATCAAAACATTTTGTTAATCTTCTCCGCATATTAAATGAATACTAAAATTGTTGCCAGTAAATCTAATACTTAAATCATTCCGTTTTTAAGGTGAAACGAAGGTTTGTTTTCAGCTGAAGTAGAACATCTTAACCCATGCACAATATTTTACTGCAGAAGCCAAAATGAATGTGTACATTTCATCAGATTCAGATTCTTAATCCAAAACAAAAAATTAATTATGCTTGTTTTGAATCAGATCCAAAGCAAAATGCAATAATAAAAGGTTATATACAGATAATACAAATATAATTTTTTAGCTTGTTGCTTGTATTAGCTTCTATAATGAAATGTTATAAGTAATAAAAAAAAAATAACGGTACTCTGCTCTACTTCTTTCTCTACAAGATCTTCCAATCAAATCTATTGTGCTTTTATCTTGTATTTTCTAACAAAGCTGCTCAGACAATCTCATTTGGGCACTTCTGTTAAAATCCACACATTACTACATTTTGTCCTATGATGTCATTCTTTTAGTTTAGTTTTAACTAGCAAAATACCCGCGCTTCGCAGCGGAGAAGTAGTGTGTTAAAGAGGTTATGAAAAAGTAAAGGAAACATTTTAAAAATAACGTAACATGATTGTCAATGTAATTGTGTTGTCATTGTTATGAGTGTTGCTGTCATATATATATACATATACACATATACACACACATATACACACATATACAGATATATTATATATACATATACACATATATTTTTTATATATATATTTTTTATATATATATATATATATATATATATATACACATACATACATACATATACACACATAGATGCACTTACAATAACATAGAAATCAATATAAACAACATTAACATCATTATCATATGAGAATATGAAGTAATATATAAGAAGCACATTTCATATAAATATAAATTATTAAACAGTAAAATCTTCTTCAATAATTTGCTACCGTGGCTTTTCGTTGGTCTGTCCAGGATTTTAAATCACATGTAGCTTGCAAACCGTTTCACGTATTGACTTGAAATGTGGTACACATATAATACGTCACGTCTGCTATCCGCTTTATGGGTGATGAATGTATTACTCTTTTTATGTTTATTTTATTTTAGAATCAACTCCTATCTGCGCACACCAGGGCGGCTGTGGGCAGATGCGTATGGTGTATTCACTCCATGTTATCGTGCATTGCGCTGTCACTGGTATTTTCATAAAAGAATTTGAACAATATATAAGAAGCGTATAAATTATTAAACAGTAAAACATTAACATTTAAGAAGTAAAGTTACATTGAGTACTACTGCAGTGCCTTCGGGTATACCTCATTTTTTCTTTGCCCATTACATGCTTAAATTAATACATAACATAAATTTCCTATTGGGACAAAAGAAGTTCTATCTATCTATCTATCTATCTATCTATCTATCTATCTATCTATCTATCTATCTATCTATAATTAAAATGTTTTTTGTATGACAAAAATTTCCTTATTTCTTATTTTAATTTCTAATACAGTTATAAAATGTCATGCCTAATTAACTAATCATGTCAGAGCAGGATATTTCAGTAGTATCATATCAGAAGTCTGCTTAAACTGCAATACACACAAATTAACTTTGTTGTTTTATAACCAACTAAACTTCTTGATGCCCATTCAGCTCTCATTCAAAATCATAAACCATTTATCTTATTGGTTAAATTTTCAAGTGCCAGTTTTTTTTAATCTTTTTTATATATTTGAGCCCTTTAAGTTAACCTTTTGTTTGTATACCAGGAAGGTTAGTTTTTTTGACTGTATATTTCTTCAAAATGTACACATTTCTTTACTATTGACACATAATCAAATACTGAACAGTATTTTTTGCTAAGTATAGCAAACAATATTAGTAATATACGGTGTCCAAAATGATTATTCATGGAGTAAGGTGCATATTTAAGATGTTTCCTGTGTACTCAGTACAAGAAAAAATGTGTCTTTTTACATTTATCAAGCAAGTCACTTTCTGTCCATGTCCTACTGCAATCTGTCTTAGGGCTAAGATTTACAGTGCCAAACGATTTTACAGTGGTGGGCCATGTGAGAAGCCCATCAGGACAATTGCTTTAGTAACTACATTTCATGGTGTCTTTTTTTTTATGCTGTCATTTTATATTATTTCAGCCTGCAGGTTTTTTCTGGTATGATTTGGTTATAAGCTAGCAGATGAATGTTTCCTAAAATCAACTTCCAGTATTTGTCTATCCACTGCAGTAATAGTATCAGTAATGAAAAAATGCTATAAAATGGACCATACTGATTGCAAATATGTAACTTAACAATGCAATGGGCCTAGCTTCTAGGTATAGTTCTACAAAATATTATTATGACTTCTGCATTCAGAATATGATATGCTGAATAGTACTTTATTATCTTGCCACTTTGATTAGTAAAAAGACTTACTTAAAAATAAATAGATGTAAATGAATGTTAGAGAAAACTTAATTCAAATGAAATTTACTATTTTTTTGTATCAGTAAATATTGAATTATCATACTAATGTCCATGATTTCTATTTTAATTTTATGCTACAGGACTTCCTTCCTTATATTGTAAAAATGGAAGTGGAGTATAATGTTTGGGTTATTTTTTACTGAGAGATTGCACTTAGTCATCCTGTTTCATGTGTGGGACTTCTCATACATTGAGGTAAAAGCTATAAACGTTTGTAAAATATGGCAGGCCGTAATGAATATAACTGTTTCAAACAGTAGATCACCAGCCAACCTGTGCTCTACCCATTATGAATAAAAATAATAAAAATCTCTCCTGAGAATTCATTGTAATACCCTTTTTCTGACACTCTTTAAAGTTTCTGCATTTGTCCTTTGATAATACAAGTTTTTAGGTGCTCTTAATTAGCTTAATTTTTTTTTTTTTTTTTATATTTTTATTTTATTAATTTTCATTGTAATCAGTAATTAGCTTAATTTTATAACCTAGATGCAATATTACAGTTATTGTTACTTATTTTGTTTTAATAAATGTAACATATTAAATAAATATATAATTATCTTAAGTATGAAAACTTAATAATCTCATCAGCACAGCCCCATGTTACCTTTGGATGATGATGACAACAGCAGTTCATATATAGTATACTTACAGTATTAGGAATTTTAGAAGGTTAACTTAATTGTAAGGAATGTACAAGACCATCTTTAAGGTTACAGTGACTAAGAAGCAATAGTAATAATTACAATAAAACACTTTGGTGAGAAACAGAAATGTTAATAATACCTCATAATGCATAATATCAAATTACTGAAATATTTTACTTGCCTTCTGTTTTGGACAGGTAATACCAATAGCATTTGATTACTTGTAAGCAAATAAAGTCATTTTAAATGTTCATTTTTGAGTATATTCAAACCCAGTATGATCAATATCAACAATTTACAAAAGCATGTCTGGGTCAGTACTAAAAGGATAAGGCTCCAGGTGCTTTGCTGTGAAGCCCTCCTAAGTGCACTACAAAACGTTGTGAGTATATATTAATAAATAATATCAATGAAAGCCTCTGCCATTATAAATGTAACACAAAAAAGCACTACCTGATATCATGCACCTTACAGTTTGAAATATTTAATCCTCAACTCTCTAGGAATTAAATTGATGGTTAGCAAGTATGCACTGCTATTAATAATTTGTAGTAGTGTATAATTTTTACATTTACTCGCTGGGAAATTTCTATACACAATTTTAATGAGCAGGCTGTAGAATATAAAAACATTAATACAGCTCAAATTTTTATAAAATTAGGATAGATCAGTGGTTCTTAAGTTCAGTCCTTGGGGCTCCCTGTGGCTGCAGGTTTTTGTTCCAAAGAAATTCTCACTCAGTCAATCATTGTTACCTTTAATTGATTTGATTGTTCGATTGGCTGACCCATTTTTCCTTTTATTTTGCATTTAGAAAAGTGCAGTAGTGTCATAGTTATACTAATTGAAATTAAGTTATTTGTATTTTTAGTGTACCTTTAAATGTTTACATTGCTTTGTTATTTTATAAATTCACTTTTCTGTTTAGTTTGCTTAATTAATTGTATTCTCAATACCAACAAATAATGATGAGTAGAGCCGACATCAGTGCAAATGATTCTGAAAGGGGTAACTACTTTAGTGTTACTCACTTGTATGCTTATTAGTAAAAAATTATCTAAATAACCAGAACATTAAAAAAAATAAAAGGAAAAAGAATACATTTTTATCTAACACATTTAAAATGAATTCACTAACTCCTTGATTCACTAAAAATATAGTGTAACCAAACTGTAATTTTTGGGTGGATGCAAAAAACATAGAAGCAAGGAAATAAGGGCCTGCTTAATTAAGGGAGTAGTCCAGTTAAGAGAAGAAATGGGTTAGGACAAATGCAGTCACAAGAAGCCTCCAGGACTGAAGTTGAGAACCACTGTCATTGATGACTTGTGAGTAACACTGCAAGATTTAATCGTCTATATGTTCATTCATTTTCCACCCTAAATAATACATTAAAGGCCTATGGTGAGTCCTATCCCAAAAGAATCTGGAATAAGGTAGAAACTTACCTGGGATGGAATACTAGTCCATCACAGGTTGCACACACATACACACAGCCATAAAGAATTATAGGTGAGGTCAATTTAATGTACATGTCTTTGTGAACACAGTGAACTGAGCACACAGAGAAAACTCCACACATAGTAGACATAGTAACGTGGCCAGGATTCAAAGCCAAGACCCTAGAGGTGTGAGAATGCAAAAATAAACTGGGATAGACCAGTCATTCTCTGTCTGCCAATCATGGCAGTTAATGTTATGAACAAAGCAATAAGTACCATTTGTAGCCAATAGACAGTAAAATAATGAAATCACTCATATTATGAACAAAAATAAACATTCTTTTTCTTCTTGTTAAAGCAGGTAATAACAATTAGCTTTGGTGCATTGGTTCATTAACATTCTAAAAATGGAAAACAACTGACATCCAAGGCAGGTTGAGATTAGTTTAAGCCAGAATCAAATGCACAGTATAAAGATGACATTGAGGCACTGCAAAATTTGAAAAATAAACATTATTTTAATGCTAATGATGCCTAGTTTGAAAGCATGCAGCAGTATGATGGAGCCTAACTGCAATATCTTATTTTTAAGTTCATGATGGTCCCAGTGTGCTTACAGTGGTATAACTAAATTTGGACAGTGAAGTTCCAGTAGCAACCGCATCCTCTTCTATCTCTCGAAAGCGTCGACATGGCTTACAGCAGCAGGCAAATGTGGCCAGAAAAGCTTTGCGAAAACGTTTATTCATGAAGCAGTAGATAATGGGGTTGACACAAGCAGAAGTATAGCAAAGCAAATGAATGAAGGAAATGGGTGCTCCTGAAAGGGCCATGTTGGCTGAGTGACGGTCGAAGGCTCGCCAGGTGTTGACACTGTAAATAGGCATCCAACAGACAAAAAACATTGCCACAATGACAATCAGCATTCGGATGACACGCTTTTTAGCCATTAGCTTTGCCTCAGAGGTGTTACTGCGTGCTCTGTCCAACTTGGTGCCTCCACCTGGGGTCAGAGTGGACATTTCCATTGAATTCTGGCACTTTGTCATCTGAATGTAGCATCCATCCCCTTCATCACAGGTCACAGATACATTTCCCAATCCATTGATACCATTTTTGTGAGCTGAGGAAAGAAAATCATGAAGTAGAACATAGTTTAATTTAAAAAGGAAAAAATAGTATTAAGTGTTTTCTATTTGATAAATCATTTTGTGTGCAATTTTCAAACTAGACTGTGACCAATATTTCTTTTGTACAGTAAAACTGGTGCTAGATTGCCATTTCATGACAATGTTCATTAAAAAATGAAAATGAAGCTCACTTAGGCTAGAGATCTGTTGAATCAGAATAAATCAGAGTGCCTTGTATAAATGAAGTCAAGCCTTTAAACAAAGTGATGCCTAGAAACTCACAGGATGTTACAAGTAATTTGCACTCTGAAAAGAACTCTGAGTTTATAAATCACATTATAGTAGTAAAAGCTTTGCCTACCAACTAGTTATTAAAACTCCACTAAAAAATAAACTAGTTCCTTACAAAACAGAGAAACAGAGAGAGAATACTAATCTCATAGAGCTAAAGTGAGAAAGAAAGTGAGTGAATATTGCCCAGGAGCAGTCCCAAACTTAGAGAAACTCTTGGAAAGTCGTTCATGCCTATCATACTCAATGAGGCACCCATCAGCTAGCTTATGCTGTAGTTTCACCATGTTCAAAGCCCTACTGGATAAAAAATATCCTTTTTCAGTTCTCATATATTCAGGCCTCATCTGATCAGGACTGTGTGCAATACAACTGTAATAGAATTGTCATCAATCTGATAACTTAGAGCCAAATTAAAGCACTAATGAAGCCAGGCCTCATTTGAGATCTAATCTGTAAATGAGGAAGTGTTAAAAAATTAAACATTTGATAACTGTTTTTTTTTAATAAAAATTAGCCTCTAGTGATGAAGTGGAAGTATCATTGTCACACACGTGCATTTGGGAGGCAGTCAAAGGGTTCAAATCAGGGTGTTGCCACACCAGACTAGGGGATGGTGCTGAGTACTAATACCTCACAGACCTTCAGAAGAAAAACCCAACTAAACCACTCACTTCCACTTGTTCCAAACATCATGCCCAGTTCCTACAGATGACCTCACCTCCGGCCCCTACAGATGACCTCACTTTCAGCACTTTCTGATGACCTCATGTTACTTCCTGCCCTACAACACACCCTTCCTGCTCTTCCGCTATAAAATTATTCAGTAACCTATTCACCCCATCCAGATTGACAGCTAGTATCAGTCTCTAAAACTTCTCAACTAACAATATACGGGCATGATCCCCAAATCTTTTTCTTGTGTTTTGTGCTTCTTTCACACCATTTAACCAACTGTAATATTCTAAGCTGATTAAGCCAATGTACTCACACCTGTCTTGACAAATTAGCTATTTTTGTGAATTTTCTATTTGTTTTCTTTATTTTTTTTGTTCCTCTGATATCTTCTATTCTCTTCATTGGTTGAAGATACTAATGAAGTTGTGATGTCACAGAAGATGTGACCATGTGATACAGTGGGTGTGGTCCTTAGTTTAATGATGGCACTTACTTTATTAAATTAAATTAAAGCTGAAAATTGAAATAGATGAAAAGCAAAATAATAGCAGATTGTCCAAATGGCATGGATTGACAGCATTATAAGATATAAAAAAAGCTGTTTTTTCTGTTCAAAATCAAGACCTTGGCTCACAACACAAAATAATTCATGTTAAATTTTCCATGTTAATAGATGACAACAGAAATGACACACACGTGCTGTGTTTCCTGAAAGTGTCATAATGCTAAGAACATCTTATGTTACATTGATAATTTATGGGTGTTTCCCAAACACCATCCATATTAAATCCAAGGGGACTGGGAATTTCTCAGGAAAAGGATTTATATACATATTAGTATTCATTTCCAATATGATCTTATATCATTTAATTATGGGCTGGGGCTATGTAAGTAATGAACTGGAATTTTTTCACCCATTTTACTTTTGACAAAGCAAAATATCCAATCAGAGCTGGTGTCTAGGATTTCAATTTGCAGTTTACAATAACAAAGGTACATCTTTCTCTTTGTGAGGAGATTTCTTCATTAGGCTGGAAATTAATTGTGGGACAATTATTGGCATTGTTGCGCAACAGAAGGTAAAAAGAATTTAAAGACAATCTGGATGAATTTAAGAGTCAGAATAGCACAAAAAGAGAAGACTGGTCCCATTGAGTTGCATCAGAAAGGCTCACATGATACCTGCATACCGTACAGTACATTACTTTGGCCACAATTCCAGACATTATACCATCAAATATATGATAGAGGTACACAGTGCGATCTCGTTTCTGCTTGCCAAGGTAACAGCCCAAGGTGATATTCTTCACCAGCTGATATAGTTGTTTGTACTATGATTACATTATACTTTTGTTTTATTTTGCATTGGTACAGCAAAAAAATGAATTATTCTGAGATTATTTTTTTTAGACATTAAGCAGCTACAAAAAGAACAGAAGGACTTTCTAAAACAAACAGGGAACCTTGTCTGTACTGTGCAGTAGCTTGTTCTCAAAACCACTAAATATTTCAATGCAATTCAAGTTTATTGAACATTATTTTTAGGCATTTTAATCTTGTTATTTATGACCATCTAAGGAAGAAAAATGGCAAAGCGGAGACCCTATCTCTGCAATTTTAGACAAGTATCACTCCACCAAAAAATTAATTGAACATATTGTCACAGAAAGGCCATCTGAGTTGTTGGAAAAAATAAAGTCTGAATCAAATATTGTGTATCCACTAGAAGCACCCAGAGGAGCAAACAAATGCATGTAAACATTTAACAATAAACCAGGGGGGTATTTTCCGTACGTCGCTTAAATCATCTGAGATCAGGTGCCTCATTTTGGATAAGTTAATGCCGGTGACACTCATCCGGGATAGGTCGGTTTTTCAAACGCAGCCGTGTATTAGATTAGTCGAGCTGGATCTAATCATATGAGATGAATGCGCGCGCCCGTGCTGAGTGAAAAGCCCATATATATTGAGTCTAGAAAACATGATCAGCAAGCATTTGATAGGCTGTAACAAAATGACAAAAGAACAGGCGCATTTTTTTTTTCCACACGCGGCGCAAGACCTTTTATTCAAAGGACATGAAGAATTTCAAGATTTAATATGCACAAGGGGTAATACTGCAAAAGCAGCCCAGACCAGAAAAGACGGCTGGCAAAAAGTGGCCGTCAAATTGCATTGTACTTACTGAATGCAGCATTTCATTTCCTATTTGTCAGATTAATTATTATTTAATACAAGTAAGCCCACGATTCTCTAGAGAATCGTAAATCCAAGAATGGCAATCAGTTTCGGTTCCGTCCGATATTTGGATGGATGACATATCATGGAGGGTGGGTGCGTCTGGGGGAATGTCATATAATTAAATAAGCATATCTGTACTAAGGCGGTTTCGTTTTGTGGAGACGTGATTCCGTTGCCTTTGCTGACACCGATTGCTGGCAGAGTGGAGCACAGCAAGTTTAGTTTACAGGTTGTGGTGTTCGTGTGCCAGCCACTGAGTCTGGGAAGCCGCTGGGTTAGAGTCTGTGACCGTTATGTGATCTATATTACTGGTACAGTGGATTAGAGCAAGTGTAGTGCGCTGCGTTTGACTCTGGACTCTGGGGCGGGCACAAAGGCCGCAGTGCGCATGCACCTCGGTGCGTCTACCGTGCATAAATTAACTGTGGTTTAGTAATATAGATGTCATAATTCCAGATCAAACGTGAGCACAAGGAGAACATGGGAACAGGTTAAAGTGAAGTACAAGAATATACTTCAAACTGACAAATATTGGTATATAACTATATAAAGAATTGTTGACATAAACAATCATATATAATATAAAAAAAAACATTAATTTCAAAGCTAATAAGGAGGCAGACAAGCAAAAAACAGGTGGAGGTCCACGCGGTCCAGACCTAACCCCTGCAGAACAGTTGGATCTCCAGCAAAATGCCCATCGCCCTGTTTCTGAGGGCATTCCAGGGGGAAGCTCCACCTCAGAACCAGTGGCAGGATGCAGTGGTCACTTCATTTCAGGTAAAGGATGGTCATTGCATATATTTGTCCTCCATGTGTGCCATAGGTATGTTCCATATAGCCCTCTTTTTTGCTGGGTCAGTTGCAGGGAATGTCATATCCCTTGAACCTGTGTCTGACCAACAAGATATTGACAAAGGTCGAATATTTGATGAAGACACTGTGTCTGATTATTCATCAGGAGGAGAGGTACATTTTCCAAATAATGTTTGATCAAACTCCACTCTGATCAGTCCCATGTGCCCCAATCACATTTGGAAATCCTGGTAATGAGAATGTTAGGCTGATTGTGGGATTCTTTATGGAACTGTGGGTGTTTTAACCTGTGTATTACCTACATGCAATGGCATGAAACGCCTCTTTTATTGTCTGCACACGCAGGTGTCCAGGAAACACTATAAAAACCCGAAGAAAATGTTTCAGAACCAAACAGACTTTACGAATTGCCTGGCAAACTGCACTTTTCGATAGATGTTCTGCATCGCCTACAGTATATAAAAAAGTGCCGCTTGTAAAAAAACCTCAAAGCAATGCATACTGTCTGTGTGGTTGTGAGAGCCCGACTTTGCAGAGTTTGACTTCGAATATATGGAGCTAATAAATCTTTGAGGTACAATATTCCCCCTCGGCTAAAGTGGTATCTTTCGTACAGAATTTCCTCCAGGAGCAATAAAGGATCTTGTCGATTGCACAAAACCCTCTCTATATGAAATTCTCTTCGTATAAGTTGCGCACCAATATCAATTGGTCGCTCATTCATGAACGGCGAAGCCATGACTGGATGACTTCCACGCACCGTCACTGATTACATTTGTAAACTAATCCTTGTTTACGTAGAACAAACCTGCTCCGAGCAGGTTTGCGGATTAGGATGTGTTGCTATGATAACACTTCCAGCAAGAGTTTCAAAAAACCGACAGATCCAGGATCAGGCCAAATCGTCAACAATTACATCCGGCTAAATGACTAATCCACGTACGAAAAATACCCCCCTGGAAAGTCAGCAATAAACTAAGACTGTTATGTTAATGAATGTAAAATAATGAATTTCTGCAGCTATAATTACTGTTGATTGTTATTGCTAATAACTGTTTTTTGAAATTTCAGAGGTCAAAATTCAAAACAGTTCATGGTTCAAACAGTTTTTTTTTTTTTCATAAAACCTGACATTGCCCATAGCGTTTTGTCATATCCTTTTCCATGCCTATTGGACAGTGAGCATTATTACAAGTACACCTGGGTGAAACACCTAGAAGCTGAACAATTCAAAATTCCATAAAACCTCTTGCCACAATAAATTCAAATAAAAGATCTGAAACTTGTCTATTTATGTAAATATCTATTTACGTAAATAAATTACATAACATGTGCCATTATTCCAATTTTGATTGTTGTGTTGGAACTTATTTCAGCTCTAGTCAGCACAGGGAATGACATCTGTCCATCACAGAACCCACTCATGCACAAACACTCCATGTAAAATCTGTAAAATTAACTGAGCCTGAACACGTTTGGGGATGTGGTAAAAGAACAACAGCATCCAGAAACAAATCCCACACAGAGATGATAAAGTACCTGTATGTTCAAACACCCACAAACAACGTTCAGGCATAGGATTTGAACCTAATATCGTTCATATGCGTGGGAGCAGCAGTACCCAATGTATCATGCCAAAACATAAGGATTCTTAAAATATACACTTATTTAATACTAGATTACTTTTTCCTTTACTGTAGCTAAATTTCTACTACAAACCTATATAACATTTAGTTAACTGGACTTTCAGACAAGGAAATACAACAAAACATTGTCCTTTTATACAAAATGGTCCCTGTGATTTCACATGCCGACTTGCACATAAGTCTTTATAACATCAGTGTTTAATATCCAAAAAGCTGAAATGTAAAGGAATCAAAAGAAAGATAGAGATAAACATTGAAAATTAAGTGAAAAATCATAAAACACATTCAAAAACATCCCCAGATCCTTAGCATAATATTTCATTCACACAGTGTTTATTATAATTTTTAATTAAATTTGTGTCACAGACATTGTACAAAATGTCACCTGCAAAATCCCTTTCAACCTGATTTTAAATGTCAACATAAAATATTATTATTAATAGTAATAATAATAATACATTTTATTTATTTCCCATACTCAAGGCGCTTAACATAAAATATTAGTACTTGTCAGGCTTGCATGAGCATAATAATGGGCAGAAACATTTCAGTTTTCTGCAACTGTACATTATATTTTGGATTTGTATACGTTATGTCCTGACAATCCAAAAAAAAAGAAAAGTAGTTTAAGTAAATGTAATGATGAATGTGTCTGATGTGAGTTGTTATAATTTCTCTTTATTTATGCTGATATGTAAAAAAGCTGTGAATACCTGTATTTTTTAAAATAAAAAACAGATTTCAGGTATACGGTTTAATTTAAATCGCCAACATATCTATTTATTTTTTTGTAAATACGTTGTTATCCTAAATATATTGGTGACACAGAACTGAAGCTCCACAGCATATTCTATTTGCAATTAGCCTTAATACATCCATGTGAAACTAGCTCAAAACAAAACAGCACATTTTAACAGCATCTTAGTTTTGTTACATTAACAAATGTCAAGGCTAGATAATTCAAATAAGCAGCCTTCAGCCTGTGAAAAAAGCATGTGAGAATAAAAAGAACTTCATCTGCAAGGGTGAGATGCTGTAACAAAGGATGGCCTAAACTTGAGGATGGAAGGTTTGCCAGCTTTTAGATGATTTAACCAATCAAATAATGTTATGTTAATTTAAATACTATGTAATACTTCACATTTGAAAAATATGATTGCTTGAAATTAATAATATGAAGCAAGTTAGACTACTTTACATGGTCACTGCTTCATTTCTGTAGAAAGTGAATGAAATTGTCATGAATTTGCTTGCTAGCTTCTGTATTTTTTCCCCAGTAGTTAAGGTATTTGAAGTCCAATTTCAGGTCTAAAAGTTCAGCTGGGCAAATAAACAAAAATCTGATTTAGAGCAACTGAATCAATGTTCTTAGACAAAGTTGTGGTATAGGAACAAACAGGAATTATAGACAGTAAATTAAACTGTCAAGTCTGACCATGTGCTGTGCTGCCCACACAACAATATTAGGATTGGAAGAGCAAGGGAAATAAAATAAAGCATTTACTTCTGCCTTTGTGAAAACCTACTGAGTGGTCACTTCACGCTTCAGTTCTAGTATTTTAGTATTTTTAAATGTTTGCTTACCTTTCTGGATTCTGTTTACTGTCTTACATATTTTTCAAATTTCTTTCGCTTCTTTGTGCCATGATCTCCTGCATCCTTTAAGTCAGTTTTTCCTTTAAACTTTGACTGAAGTGTTTTTTGAATTTTTGTCTATCTTTCTGAATTATTATTTTACTAGCCAACGCCCTGAGAAAGGAATTCAGAAATCAAGAAGAAATAAATACTTCTTGAAAGACGCAGTGTGCATGTATAATTTCCGGCCAAGCAGGATTACATGTGAAAGGCTAAATCAGGCTTTCTGAATTTATGTACTATGGCCATGGCATCCTGATAGTTTTGTTGCATGTATCTTGGACTTCCTGGAAATGTGGACAGCAATATGATCATTTTGCCTACACGTACGTTGTTATTTTCAGTGTTTGCTTGCAGTGCGTCTAATAGTTTCATGCGCAGATCTTGTTGATGTAATCTGAGATAGTTGAGACACGCGCCCTCTGTTTTAACATATGCATCTACGACGTACTGTTGGAATAGTTTGCTGCTGGGGTGCAAAATACTAAATGTATTCCTCATTGCTTATCTGTATGCGTAAAATTGGCATTGAGTAAGTCTTATTCGCTTGCCGATTCTTTTATTGGGAACATGTTGTAAATCTTTGTGCCAGCCAATGTCTCCGTAAGGGAATAAAAGTGAGTAAACCATAGGATCGCAATTCATATTGAGCTTGGAAATCTGTTTACTGGAGTTGCCTATGGGATAGATGCAAATGTCCCTTTCGGCAGGCATTTCGCCATCTTCTCCAACGAAAATAGCTGCAACATCGGTGTGACATGTCGGGCACTTCATCGTCGTAAATCCTGCCTAGGGTTTTCCGTGAAAACCATTCATATATATGCTGTTGGACTGGACTGAGCGATTTCATGCATGTGTTTGTATGATTTAGCGAAGCTTGCGCTGTGTCAAAAACATACAACTGTCCATATCCTGGAGAGATAGAAGTGTTAGCGTATATTGGAGAGATTTATTGATACATTTGCCCGTGTATTTTAAAACAGTATGGTCTGTGGCCAGGAGGTTGAGTTATCTGTGCACCCATGGAAGCAAACGCTAGAGAAGAGCTGTACAGTACTCCCTCATCTATCGCGGGGGTTACGTTCCAGAGCCCCCCGCGATAGGTGAAAATCCGCAAAGTAGCGACCTATATTTATTTTATTATTTATACATATTTTAAGGCTTTATAAACCCTTCCCACACTCTTATAAACACTTCCTATGCTCTTAAACACTTTCTACATTCTTAAACACCTCAGACCAACACTGCACACTGCACGCAGCGATCAGACGTCAATGTGTCTGCACTCGCTTTGTGAAGGGGGGCAGCTGAACTCTCAGCAGAGCAGAAATGGACTTTGTGCTGCTTCTGCCAAAATGCCTGCTTGTCGCTCTGCGCGTTCGGAAGGAGGAGGAGGAATGGGGGTGTGAGGGCTGAACGTACGTTCGCTCAAACACCGCACCCCCAGAGTCGCACGCTCCTGCCACTTCGCATTGTCAAGGGGGTGGGGAGCTGAATGAACGCTAAGGAGAAGTGGACTTTGTGCTGGCTTTGTGCTGCTTGTCGCTCTGCGTGTCAATAATTTAAAAGCCTGTACAATCAGGCTTTTAGGTGTACATCACCTATTTTCCTGTCTCACTGTCTTGTCTTGCGTGAAGTTAAAATGTTTTATAATAGTGAGATGTTACTCATATCCTTAGCCTGACATCCACATATCATATGTGTTAACAAAGTGTGTTTTATAAGTTTACATGTGTTTGAAGCATGTGGGATGGGTATTTTAAGGCTTAAACTATAAAAATGTTTATTTATATGGTCTTTCTATATCGCGGATTTTCTCCTGTTGCTGATGGGTCTGGAACATAACTTCCGCGATAGGCGGGCAATCACTTGTATGTAAAAACCCGCGAAGTCGTGAATCCGCGAAAAGTGAACCGCGAAGTAGCGAGGGAAAACTGTATTCTTGAATGTGTTCACGATAATTTTTAGCTTCTGATGTTTGCTGTGTAAGAAGCTGTTGTAAAGACACAGGTGGCTCCCGCAAAGGTGGTAAAGCTACTTTACAGTTGTGGCAGCACCTCGAGTACTTGTTGGATGTATTACACTCAGAAGGCCAGTATAGTGCATGACATGGAAGAGGACGAATAGGAATCGAGAAATGCCGTGTCGGCTGCATGTTGGCGGGACCGGTTTTGAAGTGGAAGCAGGACGAACCAGAAGAGAAATATATATAAGAGATGTTTAACGATTTGCACACTATTATCAGTTTATTTTATTTTGTGCTTTGACCTCATGTCTTCTATTTGATTGCTCTTTTTGGATAATGTACTTTAAATTTATCAAATATATTACTTTAAATTTATAAATGTATTTTTAACTGTTTATATCTGCTCAGAGCTGATATGGGAAGGCTGTGCAGAATAAGCAAATGTCCATAAATATATATATATATGATACTCACTTGATAAAAGCATTATTATAGAAAGATGAAGAATCCTGGAATGTTTGTTAATATAAAGTGTCTTCAAAATGGATTTAAAACAAGATTTCACCTGAATGGTCAGAACCAGGGGCCTCATGTATAAACGGTGCGTACGCACAAAAATGTTGCATACTGCCATTTCCATGCTCACATCGCAATGTATAAAAACTAAACTTGGCATAAAGCCACGGACATTTTCACGCCAGCTCAATCCTTGGTGTATGCAAGTTCTCCACTCGGTTTTGCAAACTGGCAGCACCCAGCGTCAAAGCAGTGCTTTTGTTCCAGTGTTTTACCTTTCTTTTTAAGATCCACATCCCTGACGTGGCTTTATCAAATACACTGAAATTAACAGCATATTGTTTATTAGTTTAAGGCATCTGATTGTAATTAACCTGTAACAATATAATGGTCCACGGAATGGCCAAACTATTCCAAATACCATAGCTGCTTTAGTTACTCTCAAGTATTTATCCCACTGTATCTGAGTTGGGAATCACAGCTCTACAGCAGCTGATCAGAAAGAGAATTATCGGTATACAGCATCAAGCACACGCTGCCTCAGCCATGCTGTCTATTTGAACTGCTCTCATACGACAAACGCTTCAGAGCCTTTCCTGTAGGGACATCGCAGTTCAAAAACAGTTTCATCCCAAGAGCTATAAACGCATTCAATCAGTCCATCAAGTGCTCCTGGTAGAACTGTTTGTACTTATAAGTACAATTACCTCACTGTAAACTTGCGATACAGTTATAATATTGCACAACCTGAGCCACTTTATAAAGCGTGTATTTTCATATAATAACAATATCATTTTTAAGATGAAATGCAGCAAAATATGCTTATTACATTATACAAATAAAATGTTAACATCATTTAAATAATCTATATTGTTAATAATTAAAAATGTAAGGGCATGGTGTTGCAGCACTAGCAACGAGCTGGCGCCCTGTTCAGGGATTGTTCCTGTTTCACGCTGTATTCTTGCTGGGACTGACGCGACACTGGATGGATAGATGAATAGAATAATTAAACATGTACTACAAACATATTTCAATGTTCCTTAAAAGTTTTGAAGAATCGGCGTTCTAAGCGTAGAGATGGCTTGACATCTATTACAGAGCTGATTGTGTGGCGATTAGGTAATTGGAGAAAGATATGGAAGGACAGGAATTGAGGCGTTAGTACATTTGAAAGAGACAGTACTGCTGCAGTAAATTTTTTCATTGAAGGTCGCGCATGGCGCAGCAAGCATCTATCTTGCAGGAGGCAGGAACAATTTCTGGACGGGGCGCCAGCTCGTCACTATCACTGTGCCACAGTGTTCCCATGTTTAATAACATGCTTTAATTCCCATCATCATGAAAATGATAACAAGTATACATCTCAGTATTTTAATTATTCAGAGAGCTCTAATATCACAAATGTAATGGATTCTGTGTCATGTTGGAGGAAGAGAAAGCCCGTTTAAGAATCACGCAGTGATTCACACTCATAGAGCACATAGAAGAACAAATACAATACATTTAACGTGCTACTTTAGTTACGATGGTATTTGAGAAACTAGTAAATTAAAGATTTTAAGATGTTCTACTTTAATAACAAAATTAACTACATGATTAAAGTGGAAATTTCAAGATTAAAGTTCCGTGCTTTTTTTCCCACTGTGTGCCTATTTTTTTCTTTTCTCTGTACCCTAATAAGCTTCCATATGACTCTCAGACCGTGGGCTACGACTCGCAGTGACTTTGATAACTGACAACTTCTTTTTTATTTCGGGCACTGTGCGACTTTGTTAACTTGAACTTTCGAGTTTCTCCGGCACGCTATGTCACTCGATCAACTTCCTTTTGTTGTTTATACCACTGTTTAAACCAACAAATAGTACATTTTTCTTCTATTTTCCCCAGTGCTTTTGCCATTGTCTTTTCACAGAACGCTGAGCTTAAGGGCTATTTATACTGATTTGCATATTCAAAGAGGCGTAATTCTTGGATGAGTTGGGGAGTGGCAGCAGGCACGTGCACGTGTGTTACTTTTCACGCAGACCGGGATTTATGTAGCGGAAGAACATGGAAATTAGCATTCGCATAGATTCATGCATCTGGATTTTTTTGTGCGTATGCACATTTCCGCTTTTGTCTGTACGCCACGTTTTAGTGTGAATTCTACGCTTGACATTATGCATTGATAAATTGCCACTTGATAAATCTGCAGATTCCAAAGACATGCAGCTGTTGCCCATGATAACTGGGATAACCTTGCAGATGGAGGAACATAAGAGCAGGAGTTTTTAGAAGTAATCAGTGACTTTATTTTGTTTAAACAATGTGTTAAAGAACTAACGCAAGGTGAAGTCTGTCTGAATTTAGCATTTTGTAATAATTAGGATAGAATTGAGGATGCAGAGGTGATTGATCCACTCAGGTCAAGTGACCATAATATAATACAATTCTCAGCATTTCGGAAGAGTGCAGATGCAAATACTTAAATTGTTAATTTTAACTTCAGTAGAGTATATTTTGAGCAGATGTGGCAAAGTCTAAGGAGGATAGACTGGGATAAGATTTTAAATGTGGAGAAAGTTGAGGAGCAGTGGAAAACATTTAAATATGTTTTACATGTTATGCAAGAAAAGTAAATATCTAAATTTGGAATTAGTAGGAAATTTAAAAAAAATCTGCAGTAGGTTAATAAAGAGTTAAAAAAGAAGCTGCAATGGAAAAAAACCAGCTGTATAAGGCATATAAGGCTAATGACTGCAAAGTGAATCGTAGAGCGTATGAGAACATGAGAGCAACCATTAAGAAGGATATCAGGGAGGCTAAAAGACAGTGAAGAATACAGCAGATTAAGGTGAAAGACAGTATTTTAGTAGTAAAGAACAGTCAAGGAGGAAGTCCATCAGGAATAGTAAAAGGGAAATTAAAAAAATACAGACAGTGAAATAGCAGATGCTCTAAACTTGCATTTTTCTGAGGTCTTTACAAGTGAGGAAGTAGATAACCTCACATCGGTAAAAGGGACTAATAAGGAGGTACTGAGTGATTTAGAAATTGTGGAGGGAGAAGTACTGCTTAGGTTGAATAGGCTGAAATCAAACAAGGCTAATGGAGTCAATCACTTGTAATGCACATCTTGAAAAGATAAACAAAAAATGTCTGCATATCATACATATTAGATTATGCAACACACAGTAGTTTTAAATTTTAACATATGGCATTTTGGCATATTGAACTTCATTTCAGATTTATGTATTGTGTCAAGTATATTTTTGTTACCTTTCTAGGGATTGAATAAGCAAATCACCAATATATAAGAAAAATTTCCTATCAGAATTAAATAGCCAGTTTAACCTTCCAAATTAATTTTCTTGAAACCTAATGTTAAATTCTTTCATATTTAGGGAACTGTGAAGCGTCTGTTCTTATAGATTTAAAAAGGAACAGAACTACATTGAAGTTGACATTGTATTAATTTTTTCTTATATTTTTTTTAAAAAAGTAACATCAGTATACCTGTAGCTTCTTTCTTCTGACTCAGTTCAAATTGAATTCCTCGGTACAGCTCTCTGGAAATGAGCCCGTAGGCAATTATCATAACAATGCCAGGGATGAAAAATAGAACAAACAACAAAAGGAGGTACCTAAAAAAGAAAATACAATGGAATATAAATAACTTAAATTTTGGAGCAGTACTTTGAAACTGTCAAGCATTCAGTTTTACAGCCCAGCCTTCACCAGATATTTTTAGACAGACCTAATTAGATCCTTCAACTGTATATTTTTTAACAACCTGGAACTTGTGTATAAAAGTTGCAGATCAGATTCAGTTCTTATTATTGGCTCATCAATAAAACAAATCACTTAACAAATATGTACATTAGTATTATGATTATTTACAGTATATTTGTGTATAGAATTTGTACCTGTGATGTTCTCTGAAAAAGAGTTCATGATTAAAAAATATATATATAAACAGATGGAGCCCTGTAATACAGCACCACTTTGTTAAAAAACTGCCAAAGGTTTGCTACATTGCCCTAAATTTGTGAGTATATTGAAAATCTGCAGCCACAAAGATGCAGATGGAACACAAACAGTGATTAACCAGGAAAATGTTGAATAGTACATTTTCAAAATTTTTTCACAAACTGTTTACTGTTAATAATAAAAGCAGTGTCACATTTACATAAAGTATAGGTGTTTAAATTTAAACAAGGAACTTAGGAGAAATATGTATAGTACACCCCAAGTGAAACAGGACACTTGTCAAAAAAAAGCAGGATCCATTTCTAGCGCTGAAACTGACAAAAGCTTGCTACAGAAGTCCAGGTATTTTTATTCCTGCCATTTCCTAATTCCAAATATCTTAATTATTGATTTGCAACATTTGACTGTTGCATCCCAAACCTCCATCTAATATAACTGAATATACTGAATATACATTTTACCTACATAAATGACATGTCTTTAGACTTTGCAATATAGAGGCAGATGCTAAGCATACATGCAATCAAATACACAAAATGGTGACCTGTAAGCTATAAACAAGCTTACAAAATGAAATGACAGAAAAATTATAAATTGAAGAAAAGTGTAACAATATTAGCGCAAAACTGAAAGGTCCCATCTGCTTCATATAGCCTCTTCCCCCAAAACATACCATAACAGGAGGACAAAATTGACCTCACTATGGGAAAAGATAAGGATCAGGCAATGAAAACCAAAGTCAAAAGATAAGTGGGAGGTTGGAACCTAGGAGATAAAACTATGGTGTAACTCACTGAAAGTTAAGTTAGAGCTAGGGTTTATTCCTTGTTTTGTATTTATTTTCTGTTTTATTGATGTTTTTATTACTTGTTATTTTTTTTTATGATTTGTTAATGATGTACTATAACATTAAATGTGCTGCCATTTCACGTGGTTTGTGGCTTAATGCACAGAAAGTGAGGCCACCCTGACGTCACAGTTGCTGGGTTCTCCTTCTAGCTTTCTGAGTCAGAAGCAGGACTCAGCAGTGGAACACTGAGATTGTGTTGCAGTTTAATGTTATTTCTTGTTTTGCTGGTTTGTGGACTTTTCTTGCCTGTTCATTATGTTTGTCTTTGGAATTGGTTGTTTGGGATGTCTTCACTTCCTTTTCAGGTAAATCATTTTTGCCATATTTTTGCCATTTTGTTACTTTTGTTCTTTTCCAATAAATATCTTCATTTTTAAAGATACTTTGTGAGACTTGCCTCTACAAGCCAGAGTTTCACAGTTCCTCTTTTCCTTGTGAGACATTTTAATATATTTGGTTTTTGTGGCTTATTTTGGAGGCTTTGCCCCATCTTTTGTTACTCTGCTGACTGCAAATGACAATACCCAAAATGTAACCAAAAGTCCAGAGTCCAAAATGCCTAAGTTCAAAGAACCTTTTTTGTACCAAAGTACAAAAAAGTAAATAACCCAAAGACAATTAATCACTATACACACAAAAGGCTTTTGATTAAAGATCCACAATTTTGGACTTGGGCTTATTACAAGACATAGTTTGACTTCTGCGGACATGCCCTGACAATGAACAGCTGTGTCATGGCAACAGACAGCCCAAATGGTGGGACTCAAAGTATATCTTTCAAATATAACAAAATAAAAATGAAATTAAATTCTATGTACCTAAAAAACGTAACAATTTTCAGTTCTGTTATCCCATCAAAAAACAAAACATTTTACATGAGAATCTAGATGGCAATAAGAGTCAATAATTTTCTGTATTTGATTCTCTGCTGCTCTGTCAATCATAAATATGAAAGGAGGGATAATGAGCTGGTAATGACAACTTTTAGGTAACTGGTCCAATTTGTGGAGTCAATGGAGGCTCTGATCTGGGCTCTCAAGAAACTGAGTGAGGAGTTTGAGTGTCTGGGCTTGTGAGTGTCCTGGATAAAAACCAAGATCCAGGCCTTTAATGACCTCTTAGGCACAGCCATTAGCAGTGTGTCTGTCTGCAGAGAGAGTGTCGACCTTTTTGAGAGGTTTACTTACCTTGGCAGTGACATTCATGCCTCTGGTGACTCTTCCTATTAAGTCAGTAGACGGATTGGGAGAGCATGCGGGGGTCATGAGGTCACTGGAAAGGAGTGTGTGACGCTCCTGATATCTATGCAAAAGGACAAAGGTCCAAGTCTTCAGAATCCTGGTGCTTCCTGTCTTGCTACATGGTTGCGAGACATGGATGCTATCCAGTGACCTAAGACAAAGACTGGACTCCGTCAGTACTTTGTCTCTTCGGAGAATCTTTGGGTACAGCTGGTCTGGCTTTGTGTTGTGAATAAGCAGTTGCTCATGGAATCCACCAATAAGAAAATATTTTATTCTTTTAGACTATAATTCATTTGACTCCCATTTAATTTTGAGGTTGCATCAGTAAGCCAAACGGAATGCTAGAATGACTTTTACACATTCAGCCTATTTAAGAAAAATTAAATTAATTCTTTACGTACTGGAACTGAAGTTATTTGCAGAGGTGTAGTTGCAAAACTACAAGTTGCAGAACCAAAATTACTGCTACTGTACTTGGGAGGGACAGTCATAATGCGTTAGAAAGTGAAATAAATTTCCACCTGAATTACATTCATATTGTAATCCTGTAATTGAAAGCAGTTTAATCTTAATTCTATCAAATAAAAAATAGACTAAGACTGATGATCTTTCTTTTCTGTCCACTGGACTGTTGATTTTATTTTTTCAGTTGACATAGAATATTTATCAAAATGTTAGACTCAAGCAAAGCAAAGTTATTTAAAAGGAAAACTTTTATAAAGAAGAGATTTATTACAATGGTGCAAAAAATCTTATCTTTCTGTTTGTTGGTTTATAAACAATTGTTTTTCTTTTTACTTAAACATATTTATTTTTTTCTGTTGTTTTTTTTTTTCTTCAAAATGCTTCTCAGAGAAGCAAAAGCACCAAAGAACATACCAGCAAATAAATTTGCAGCGCCTGCCAGATCACTTTTATCAAAAGTGTCACCCTTGTAACATCACACACTGGCACATTCTGGATGCCAGCAACAATGCCAACTATATCAGTACTTAGCCAAATCAATAGTCTAATACAGAAAAAGAAAGCAAATAAGAAAGTATAAAAGAAAACAAAATACACATTATATAAATTATATGAAAATGTTCTAAGTAGCATATACTTGTATTTAGTATTATTATAATTCAGACAATTACACACTGTAAAACTAAATTTTAAAAATGATAATGAAAATTAATGTACTTTCATTCCGATGGTATTTATTGGTGTAAATTAAAAAAGGAATGATAGAGGATTTTTATAATGGAAGAAAATAGTTAACCTGAAAAGACGTTCATTTTATAGTATCATTTTGAAATTAGAATTAGTTCAGTAAAATCACATTCTTACAATGATGTGCCATTGAGTTCTTAAAGATTAAATACAATGCTTAATATACTGTATATACTGCTCACAAGATAGCAGGTATATCAAAATACTTTTTTCATACTTTATATGAAGAAGATTGAGGACTGAAAGAGCCTAAACACTACATCCCAAAAAAAAAATCAAAAATTCAATTGCAACCCTACCAAGCCAATTCTTTGAACTTCAGTGAGTAAAAGAATTGGCTTTCATAAATCAATAAAGAGATTGCTTTGTTACAGAATTCATGGAGGGTATTGTCATGAAATCTTCACAAGCACCAGTTCAATATCATTTGCTGAATGTCACTGGTTATTTATTTAAATACTGTAAATAAAAAGCCTTGGTACAAATTAAAAAAGAACACTTCAGCACACAAACCATTATTACAACAAGCTTTTAGGAAGCCTGCCAATTCATTTAAATTTTACATATTAATTACATTCAAAATATTTTAAATAAAATCTTAAAAATATAGTATATATTTGTTATCATGAACATGGAAGTTGTATCATACAATGATACTGCAAATTGTATTTTTATACAACATACTGTATAATAATATTATTTTACATCCATATTTTAATTCCTATCATTCTCTTCCCATTCTCTTCATCAAATAATAGAAAGAAAAGTACAAAAAATATCTAGGATCCTATTTGGTTAGGGGGTTGAAAAGAAGATCTGTATCTAAGAAAGTCTGGCATGTTTTATAGAATCGCTGAGGTAATCTCCATTGGGTAAACTTTATTTTTTCAATTTCAGTCAGTAAAAGTACTGTATATTACATTCCTAAGATATTGCAAATTAGAGAATGGTGAAGGGCTCTTCCAACTGAGTAAAATTAGGGAGTTATCAAGGAATGCAATAAAAACAACTATATTACAAAGGTAATTGAGAATAGGTTTTCCATTTAGGATAGATCCAAATTGTATAATAAAAAGAAATAGATCTCTGACAGCAAAGTAAAAATAAATGTCCAATGAAATCAAGGGACAAAGCAAAACCATAACACCAAGTGAAGGGGTCATTCAGAATGTAGTTTGTTTATAATCTTCCTCCAGGCCTTGTTATAGAGTCTAAAGTTGTACTGTCTTATTGGCACTGATATAATTCAGAAAATCTCTCACTATTAAGGTTTTGCCAAGGCATCATGTCTGGCTTTAATTTCTTTTACATGTGTTTGTTTATTTTGTTGTTTTTCAATGAATTATATTACTGTATTTATATTTTTGTTAATTTCTTTCTGTTTGTATTGTGTTGCTTTTCATATAGTATTTTCTTATGTCTTAATTGCTTTGTAATTTCTTTCTTTCTGTCTTTATTTTATTTTAATTTAGTTTGCAATGTTTCCTTGTCATTTGTGTGCTAAGCCCATAAAGGGGAGCAGTGGCATAGCTAGGGGCAGGCGGAGGGGGCGGTCCGCCCCGGGCGGCACATTTTTGGGGGCGGCATTATTGGCCAAAAGGCTCAAAATACTTCACGTGTAAGCAGCAGGGTTCGGAAAAATATCACTCATTAATGAATTCTCTGATTTTCATCCACAAATGCTTCAAAAATCATTTTCAGACGGTCCTTCTGTGATGGTATCAGACATGGCAGTTGAAATTTATGAGGCAATAACAAAAATAAACAGAAACATTAGATAGATAGATAGATAGATAGATAGATAGATAGATAGATAGATAGATAGATAGATAGATAGATAGATAGATAGATAGATAGATACTTTATTAATCCCAAGGGGAAATTCACAAATGCATTACACCGATAATAATTTCTAGGAAGAAAAACAACTAATTCACAATGTATGATTTTGTTTCGTTAACAATCCGAATGCGTTCTTGCTCATCCCCACCTATCACTTGTACACCACACCGGTTCTGGTTTTCGCAGCGTAATTATATTAAACTAATAATCAGAACACGGCTTATCAGTGCGTCTGTACTATATTCTTATCTAGTTAATGCTTATAAATAATTATATGTGAAACAAATATTGCTGTTTCTCTCTATATAAATAAATCTATGCAAAATGTATCCTAATTTTTCTCTATATGTCATTTTAATTTTCTATTTAAATAGGTTAACATATTCAGATACATTGGAGGGTGGCAAATTGAAGCCCCGCCCCCTCCCCGAGTGGCGCGAACTCGAGCTACGCCACTGAAGGGCAGGACATCCTGACACTGCAGCTGAGCAGCTTGTGTGTGGTGGTCTATATGATGGTCTTACATGCCAGATTTGTGCTCAGTTATTAGCATTCTCTGCACATGATGTTTGACCAAGACAGATTACTACACCAAATTATACCAATAATCAAAAGTAGCATTTATGAATATGAAACAGTACTACTTTAATATTAAATAGATAAAAACAGATCTAAACATATAAAATGTTAGTGTATGAAAGCACTAGAATACCCTTTCAAATAAGTAAAATAACATCATATTTTCTTTCCAAAAATATTTTAGCTTTTTTTTTGAGCAACAATTTATTTGTCTTCTTGCAGAAATCATCTTGTTTTTTTTTACAATGGGTTGCTTCTCTATCACAGAGCAAGAGGAAACAAATTTCCGTTTTGCAGTTCTTCATTGTAAATGCCCGGTGTGCAGAGATTTTCATCTCCTACTAAGAATGCTTTCTAGCAGTCTATCAAACTTTACTTTACAGACTACACGTGATAGAACACAGTACACCATCATAAAGCATATTATAAAGAACAGAAAAATACAATTCAAAGCAACAAATGTAGTGGTTTTGAGAATCAAACCTTTTACATGACAGTGTTAAACTCCAATCCAGGGCAGCCAATGTGGCCGCTGGACTTTCGTTCCAGCAACTTTCTTAATTAGTAACAATCAGTAAGAAATATTGCTTATTATTAGAAATAGTGTGACAGAATAAGAACACTTAGAGGCCACAGAATTAAATAATTTGCTGTATTAACAGCAAGAACTTACTTCCAATTAAGAAATTATTTGAGGATGGTTAAGGAAAGAAGAGTCAACTCAATTAAAACAAAGACAAGTGATATCTGTTCTATTAGCAGCAGTAATTCCAGGATCTGAGTTTGACACTAATGCTTCAGAAGTTCCCAGCAAAAATACTCTAGTTCTGTGTAAAAAGTATAATATCAGGTACTAATATATAGAATAGAAGCATGTATATGATTGAAATGACTATCACTAGACAACTGTCCTAACATTTCCTTTGTACATGTAGAGCCTAAGTAGTTGAATGTTTTTGTTTAGTCTAGCTTCTCCTGCTGACATTATAGATTGCTTTATATGTCAAAATGATCAGTTAATATAGATTTGTTGAAAGCAAAACATGATCTGCAGGATTACATTATGACTTTTACAATTTTAGTTCTAACTGAAAATTGTACTGGCAAAGTTGTTTAAGAATATTTGGCTATGTCTTTTTTATTTCAGGCCATTTGCCATTACACTGATTGGTAAAACAATCAACAACACCATTGATTAGAGTGAGTTACAAACGTTAAAATTAAGACCTCCAGCATCTACTGTATGTCAAAAATAAAGACCCAGAATAGAGCTTCCTCACTCTTTTGATAGGGAATTTTAGCTTTTATAACGAACAGTTCCATGCTCCTTTGAAATATATTTTGAGTCAATTAGAGATTTGGACTGTTATGAACTGTGGTCAAGACCATATTAAAAATGGTGTAAGGCCTGTTGGGACAGACCTAAGCAGGCCAGGATATTTACTGGTTTGTGCCAACTACCCTCACTCCAATCCAGCCAGCTCCTACAATGCTATATGAGGCCTAACCAGGGCAAGAAATGAGGAAACTGACTTTTAAATTCCAAGTTTCTTATAACTGTTCTAAAACATCTTGAATTGTGAAAAGTGAAAAAAAACACTTTGGCTTTAAGAGACAAACTGAACAAAGGTTCTCTTTATTACACAGTATTTAAAAAGTTTTCCATCATGTCCACAATATTCATCCTTGACCACTCCTCTCCACACCACTTGCCCAGTCATTGCTCCTATAGCACACATCCTCTCTCTGTATCACTCTGTGACATTCTCAGTGCTGCTAACTCGCCTTTCAATGCAGTCAGTTATAACGGCAATGCAGAAAAGCAAATTATCTAAAACATGGCAAGAGCTGATAATGAACGTTGGAAAAAAAATGAACAAAAAAGAGCTGTATATAATAAAAATCAACAACAAACTGTATCATCCAATAAACAAAAAAGAGAATAATATCCCAAACAATATGCGAACAGAAATGCAAAAAAGCAACATTTATAGAATGTAAGTTAGAGGATAATATAATAATAATATAATAATCAAAATATTGTTTTTCACAAGGCATTAGTGTAATTTAATTTTTTATTTATTTTTTATTATGTTTTACTGTTTTATTTCTAATTTTAACTACATTTTATTATTCATTGGTATTTAAAATACACAGTTGTAGTGAAATACTCAAGTAACTGTCTACAATAGCGAAGGACCAAACCGTCTTCCTCCCACACTCTGCATGCTCTTCTATATACCACCACTTTAAATATGATTGCTTTCTCTAATGGAAGGGAGCCCCAATGCCCTTCAAGTGGCTCAGCCACGGCCTCCGGGGGTTGGCAAGTGAAGTAGGCAGAGGAAAGAGCCCCCTAATCTTTATAAATAACTGTTTATTACAAAAAAAGAAGATAAGTAACAAGAAATCCCCAAAAAAGCAAAAAGAAAAAAAACAGATAACCCATAAGAATAATCCAAGTAACACAGCAAAAATGATAAAAAAGTGATTACTAACAAAAAACAATACTTACAACTACAACGTCTGTGGTTGGAGGTTTAAAAAACAGTTTGCCCAGTTAACATGGGTGTGTTTGCAGTTTTGAAGTTGGGCAGGTGCAAAGCCGATGAGACGGTGGGCTGATTGCTTAATTAGTCATTTAGTTAGTTCAACATGATTTGTAGACAAATCAGAATGAGTTGAGTGATCATGGTGGCAGATGGAGAGATGACCATGGTGGGAGATGGAGCAGGGCTCGAGGGATGGCGGCAGAGGACATGAATTGGGCTTGGGGCACTCCAACAGTGACCAGCTAAGGAGGTTGGGGTGCAGGCCTTTTGAAAGGTTGACTGCGCTTTTTGGTGAGCGTCTCTGCAAGCTGAAAAGACTCAATGGGGCTGGCCACAGGTATGTGGTTTTAGAATGAACCACTATGGTTGATAATGGATTTTAAAGAAAAGGTCCTGACTTTGCTATAACCTGGCTGTAATCTGTTTTTAATTTGTTTATTTATTTGAATTTTAACTTCCACTGCAGCACTTGTTCTTATTATGGAATATTTATTGACCTCTTCATTGAAAGCACTGAACTTTTGCACTTCAGGGTTTTGTGCCCATTTTATTTTTTTGAACAAACACACAAGGCACATTTGCACCTTCCTTTTGCCTGTTTGTGTCGTCATTTGTCCTGGCTCATCATGTTTATGTTATTGACGGTTCCGGGTTAAAGAACATTATGGCATGCTGAAGCCAATCTGGACTGTCACACCCTGGCTGAACCATTAACACTAAAAGCCTAGAATAAGTGGAACGTCACTTGGAATGACCTGGGACCTCATGCATAACGCCGTGCGTAGAATTCACACTATAACATAGCGTTGTGCAGACAGAAGCGAAAATGTGCTTACGCACAAAAAAATCCAGATGCATAAATCTGTGCGAACGCCAACTTCCACATTCTTCCGCTCCATAAATCCCGGTCAGCGTGAAAAGTAACACATGTGCACGCACCTTCTGTCCCGCCCCAACTCCTCCCAGAATTACGCCTCTTTGAATATACAAATCAATATAAATAGCCCTTAAGCTCAGCCTTCTGTGAAAAGACAATGGAAAAAGCACGAGGGAAAATAGAAGAATTTCAGCAAATACCAAGTGGAGGCAAGGAAAAACATACTATTTGTTGGTTTAAACAGTGATATAAACAACAAAAAGAAGTTGATTGAATGACATAGCGTGTCGGGGAAACTCGAAAGCTTAAGTTCACAAAGTCGCACAGTGCCCAAAATAAAAAAGAAGTTCTCACATATCAAAGTTGCCGTGAAAAGGCGAGTCGTAGCCCACCATCTGAATGTCATATGAAAGCTTATTAGGGTACAGAGAAAAAAAAAGGCACACAGTGGGAAAAAAGCACGAAATGTCAACTTTAATCTTGAAATTTCCACTTTAATCACGTAGTTTATTTTGTCATTAAAGTAGAACATCATAAACTTTATCTTAAAATCATTTAATTTACTAGTTTCTCAAATCCCATCGTAACTAAAGTAGCATGTTAAATGCTTTGTTTTGTATTTTATCTTCTATGTGCTCTATGTGTGTGAATCATTACGTGCTTCCGGGCTTTCTCTTTCTCCGACAGGACACAGAATCCATTACATTCGTAATATTACAGCTCTCTGAATAATTAAAATACTGAGATGTATACGTGATATCATTTTCATGATGATAGGAGTTAAAGCATGTTATTAAACATGGGAACACGGTGGCACAGTGAGTGTTCATGTCTCACGCAAGATGCTTGCTGTGCCATGCACGACCTTTGATGAAATACTTTACTACAGAAGTACTGTCTCTTTCAAACGTACTAACCTCCAATTCCTGTCCTTACTTTTCTTTCTCCAAATAACCAAATTGCCACACAATCAGCTCTGTAATAGACGTTAAGCCATCTGTAAGCTTAGAACGCCGATTCTTCAAAACTTTTAAGGAATACTGAAAATATCTTCGTAGTACATGTTTATTATTCTATCTATCTATCCTGCCACAGCAAGAATACAGCGCGAGGCAAGAACAATCCGTGAACGGAGCTCCAGCTCCTCGCTAGTGCTGCGGCACTGTGTAGTTAAAGTTAAAGTTTTATCTGTATAATATAATAAACATATTTTGCTGCATTTCATCTTAAAAATGATATCGTCATCATATGTAAATACACGTTTTATAAAGTGGCTCAGGTTGTGCAATATTATAACTGTAGTGCAAGTTTACAGTGAGGTGATTGTACTTATAAGTACAAACAGTTCTACAAGGAGCACTTGATGGACTGATTGAGTGCATTTATAGCTCCTGGGATGAAACTGTTTCTGAACCGCGAGGTCCATACAGGAAAGGCTCTGAAGCATTTGCCGTGTGAGAGCAGTTCAAATAGACAGCATGGCTGAGGCAGTGTGTGCTTGATATTGTATACTGATAATTCTCTTTCCAGTCAGCTGCTGTAGATCTGTGATTCCCCACTAAGATACAGTGATATAAATACTCTGAGTGGTGCAGTGAGAGTAATATGGAAAAAGATGATCCGCTGTGGCGACCCCTAACGGGAGCAGCTGAAAGAAGAAGAAGAAGAAGGTGCAGTGAGAGTAACAATGGTAAAGCAGCTATTGTATTTAGAATAGTTTGACCATTCTGTGGATCATTATATTGTTACAGGTTAATTACAATCAGATGCATTAAACTAATAAACAATATGTGGTTAATTTCAGTGCATTTATAAAGCTGCGTCAGGGATGTGGATCTAAAAAAGAATGGGTAACCACATAGGAACAGTAGCACTTCTTTGACGCTGGGTGCCGCCAGTCTGTAAAACCGAGCGCAGAACTTGCGTACGCCAGGGTATGAGCTACCGTGGAAATGTGTATGGCTTTATGCCAAGTTTAGGTTTTATACATCGAGATTTGAAAGTGGAAATGTTCTTACGCAACATTTATACATTAGGCCTTGAACATTTTAAGAAAGACAGTCAAATTTTTGAGATCCTTTATTTTATCAAAATATACTGCAAAAAAATTTGGTGACCTCATTTCATAACAGGCTCAAGTTTCGAATTTGGTAGATATAGACCATCCTCAAGAAACCGTGACACACAGACACACACCCATCATTGAGATATCGCTATTTTCGGTATCAGGGGACCCTAAAACATTGAGATCCGTTGAAAACTAGAGATCGAAATTTTTGATGAATCTAAACCTTTCGCTCCTCCCCCATAGATGACAGGTTACGGTGGGTGAGGGCGCAAAGCAAAAACACCTGGTTAGCTATTAAGAGCACAGAATACATTACAACATATTTAGTTTTACTCTAACTTACGTATAGTCAGTATGTGAAGGCATCTTAAAAATACTGAGTGCAGCCTCAGGTTTAACTAAAATGTGCCACTAGGGGTGCCTGTTTTAAATAATAAATTATGTATTATAGCATTAAACAAAATAATGTCTGCTTCAGGGCAAATTATCAATTAAACAACTACCCATTAGTACAAATGAAAGCATTCCTAACTAATCTGTCTAATAAGAATCTATCAGTTTGCTTTTTTAAACCTGGAATAATCACAGCTTTACCAATACATTCTCATTTATTACATATATATTCAAATTATTTTTTTCATTATTAGGTTGTCATGATTTTCTGAATTTTTGTCCGAATTTGATTTATTTTATTATTTGTGTTTTACTGTTTAAAACTTCTCTCATTCCACCTCTATTTGTAAATTGTTTGCATGAGTGCAGCCTTATTACTTTCTATTGATATGGCGGGTGGTGGTCATGTGACGTGTCACTTGGGATATTGCATTATTCTGCCCACAAAATATGACAATACTACTGTCTGCATCCAAGTATTGGGATAACAAACCAACCTTGCTGAGCATGTAGTTATGAATAGATTCATTATTTAAATTTTTGCACATTATTCTTTATTGTTTTACAAGATCGAGTCCTAGAATCTGAAATTTCACATTAGTTTCTGAATTAAAGCTTACTTTTGTTTCTGTTTTTTATTTTAGACCATTTTTTCCATCATTTTTGTTTAGTCAAGATCACTGCTATTTTGATATACCGTTGTTAGGTCTGAGTTATTAGAGGTGGTGACCTCTGGTTAATGACACAATAGATTAAAAAGTCATCTTTGAAAGCACTTCGCTATCCGAGTTTACAGATTCTAAACAACCCTTTTTGTTACTTTAAATGCTATTACTTTTGCTTCTCTTGTTTCAATTTAGCTCAAATTTCTGAATTTGATATTTGTCTTGCAATCTCACTTTGCCCTTTTGTCATAGTTACTACTTAAATATTTAATTTTCTGTTTTTGCCTATTGTTTTGTTTATTTCGATTAATATTTTGCCTAGCACCTTAATTTCCTGATATGCATGCCTATTGTCCTCATAAAGACAAGGCTGGCCTTTGTTTCTGTTTTCTAATCCAAGCACAACAAATATCAGTATCACTTAACATGTAATGATATATTGATAAGTTTAATATTCCATTTTCACAGTAAAAGATAGGAGCACCTTAAACAAAAAAAAAGTAGTGCTAAAGTTAGGCCGGTTAGGTCAGCCTGCATCTCCATAGTTTTCCTGTAAAAAAGAAATACCAACACCAATAAATACCTAACTGTTTGTAAAAGAAGTGGCAGAAGTAGAATAATGACAAAAGAAGAATAGTAACATGCAGGAGTTTGCAGCAAAGCTGAAATGTCTGTCTACTTAAGAGTAAGGACAAAAATGCAACAAGAATGGGTAATCAGTATCTCTACTCAGTAAGTCTCCAGCCAGAATTTAAAGCTGAGACCAAAGAGGCAAATCTTACACAAGTGGAAAGATCATTTCATAGCTTTGGTACCCGTATCTAAAATATTTGTCCTCCCAATATTGTTTTATTAAAAAAATATGTATAAAAATATTTATCCATAATTCATATGTTAGAAAATAAAATAAAATACTTCTTATAATTACAAGCTGTCATGACTTTTTCTGTATGTATGTACCTATCTGAAATTAGGCTTTATAAAAAAAAATAGTATTCACTACTTCTCTACTAGCAATTAAACACGGCTTAAATGTAAAATATACATGCACTTATAGTTTTTAATCATTTTAAATCCTTAACTGTATTATAGTTTTTTGCTGTTAAAATATACATTTACTATATTTACTGTATCTAGGTGTGTTTTTTTCTTCACTGTATCAGCTAGACATCTGTAATTCCTGAGGTTTAATTACAAAATATGGATTACATTTTTCATGATGTAGTACTTGTTTCTTACCAAAACGTTGTGCTGTATGTCACACACCAACAAATAATAAACACGGTGCAAATCTTTCAAAAAGTGTATTGTTTATTAAACAGTAATTTTAGATTCATGTTTATTTTTCCTTTTTCCAATTAAAAGTGTAAGCTACTACATTTTAAACAAGCACAATGTCCAAATTCAATCAGTGTCCATTTTAATTTACAGGACAAAATAAAATGGTCTGAATTCCTTAAATCACGTTATCTTGCTGTTTGTCTAATTGCACAACAACTTCTCCGATTATTTTTTTTCAGTTTATTACTGCACTTTCTTTAATGTAAAGGCTAATATACCAGTCGCCTCTTGTTCACTGTTGAAACAAGCCTCCACTTGCTGCTCTTTGTTTACACTACAAAAAGTTTGCTCCAAAAGGAGAAAAAAAAGACGTGCTGATTACCATAATAACCTTGCGTAAGGGTATATTAAATTACTGTAAAGCATAGAAAAGAAGGGACTGAAAAGATTGGTTTTTGTGATCGGCCTTTTTACCTATCACAGATCTACTCTTTTTTTAGTAAAAACTGGGCAATTTAAATCAACGGCTGATCAATTGGAGTATCCCTCATGTTAAGGTGGTCTTAAGAATGCTGTCTAATAGCAGCAGTGTCATTATGCAGACTATGCCCAATCAAAGAACATCAGGAATGTAGACTTGTTTGAAGACATCTGAAACACCCTAATGGTGTACTTCGAGACCTATGAGCATGAACGTGAACATTAGTGTCATCAACAGAAGTTAAATATGCCCTTGGGGAACACTAGCACATACTCTTTGTGTTCTTTCTTTCTTCCTTTCTTATGTGTTCACATGAGTGTGCTTATCCAAGTGTGTGCTACCTTTATAGCTCTGGCAATACAATCCAAAGGAAGATGATGCAATTTAAAAAGTTATTTAGTTTAATTTAAAAGTTATTTCACAAAGTATGGTTTCAGTGTTTAAACAAAAGTACACTTGGGAATGATGATACTTAAACTCCACTGGATGTTAGATTAATTTGCAGAAGCATGCCTGGATGCCTTACAAAGAGTCTCACATTTGCTTAAGAAATTATAGAGGACACAGCAAAGAGGCCATCAGTAAGTACGATCAAAGGAAGATGAACTACACTAAGCAGAACATGCTATGTGGTAAAGGCAAAATGAGTGCACTCCAATGCAGTCAAAGTTTTTCAGTGGAATCTGGATCAAAGACAGCAACATTCCACATAATTATTGATGTCATATGAAAGCTTCAGAATCGTTTGACTACTTTTTCTGTGCCAAATCAAACTAACACTCTTAATTGTAAGGTAAAGACAGCCAAAAATTGTTTTTTGCTTGTATGTGTTAAACTGTTGCAGTGCAATAAGATCAACAGAGACTGTGTTAAATAAATGCCACTTACTTCTTCGTCATCATGCTGCCCAAACAGACATCAATAGATTCCTTGTCATAATTATTAGCTTATCTCATATTAAAGCAGTGCAAGTACAACTTGCTGCCTATGACATTATTTGAAAGCCACAAACAGACAACACTCTATGAAAAAGCTCTATGTGAAATCTATAAATTGAACCTCTGTTCTTCTGGGAGTAAACAGAAAACCTGTATAGAATTTTGAACAACCAGTTGTGTATTATTTATTTGTCTTGCTGCAAGGTGTATTAATGAGTTTCAGTAATTACTTTTGTTACCTAAGAGAAACATAATAATTCATAAAACGTTCTATACAATCCCTGCAACATAATTTAAAAGTAAACATCATCTAAACCCACAACTTTGAACTTTAATTGCTGATTATAGTCTTAAATACCTCCATTCACTGTTTTAATTGCTTCTTATTAGCAATAAGATGCAACTGACAAAGGAACCAGCAGTTCTCTATCTAACTTTTTTTCAATTTACACCTGTGCATATTCATGTTTCATTATTTGGTGTAATAAAACACTTAGAAGGAAACTGAAGAGAAAAAAATGAAGGAGTGAAAAGTATTAATTTGTTTTAGGATTTAAATGATTTGGATGATATCCTTTGAAAGGAAAAAATTCAAAATATACAAATGACCTGACATGACAGAGTTAAAACTCTAGCAAGTTAGTTAAAAAATCTGCTAATGATAAGAATTGTTTTCTAATTAAGCAACAGAATTTGAACAAAAACCTGCATCCACTGCGGCCCTCCAAGACCGACGTTGCTCACTCCAGGACACTTTATGTATTATGAAAGTGGAATTTGTCTAGACATTACATCTGGAGTTAAGCTTGCAAACAAAAATTTGAGATGAGAGGTCTCCGAGTCACACTTCTAAGTATGTATATTCCAAAAGAGCACTCAATCTTATAAATAATTTATGCAGATAACTGTCTTCAAGTATACAGCTTAATTGTGCAACTGATAATGATTTATTGGGGCTTTGCTATCATTCAATGCACAATTTATGTATTTTACATATACAGATAATGGCTCTCTGAGATGTTAATTGAGAACCAGTTTCGGTTTGAAAGGGTTTCCATGATTTTTATTTTAGAGCATAAATATAAGTCTCTACATCCTTTCAGTTTGGGAGCATAACGTTTTGCAGCAAACTGCAGCTTAACAGAGCAGCACATTAAAGGTAGGAACTTAATCTTGATGGGACACCAGTCAATTACAAAACACATTCATACACACTGAGCTCTCTCAGAAAAGGTTAATGTAACAACAGTTCACATAAAAGCATGTCTTTTAAAAACAGGAAGTCTGGGTCCCAGGAAAATAACACATAAAAATGGAAAGAACATTTAAGTTCCACTCACCCTGGAATCGAATAAGGTCAAAGAATTGTTAGACATTAATCAGTTGCTTTTCAAATAACAAAAAAAAGTTTGTTAGAACAGCCAAACTATACTGTATTCTTCATTTGACACAATAATGAATCAGAACCTGAGGTCAGATTTTCATTACTAAACACCCTGGTAATCCTGCGGTTTGTCCACCGATTTAAAACTAAATATTGTGGAATTCCTAAAGCTGAAGACATGCATTACCTAATGCCATAATTCTCAGTTCTTACTATATAGTATAATAATGTTATACCATGAAAAAAAATATTATTATTAGTTGAAATACTAGCAATGTCATAGGTAGAGAGTACAATGAAATTCTTATTGCATATCTATCAGTTACACACTGGGTTTTTTATAGCAGCTTTTACTGTATGCTGCATCCAAAAGTGATTTCCACAAAAAGAAAAAAACAACTTTTTTTGGATGATGCTGTTTTACTATATTAAACAATATGTTAATGTAAGGTAGAGTTATTGGTATTGTATTTGTTACTAAGCTGGATCTCCTGGAATCAAAACTATTTTAAATTATTTTCAACTAACACTGTATCAAGCTATTTAGTAAGTTAGAACGTTTAGTATCTGATTTATTTTGGATTGAATATTAAAATATGGGAAATAATTAATTGGCTGACATTCTAATTATCATTCCTTATTTCTGTATGCTTTTATTTTGTTATCTGTTGTACAAAAAACATGCCTGGAGGTATTATTTACAAATATTTGTTAAACAGCTGTACTGCTTTGTCATTACTATTGCTGAATTTCTTTAGACAGCTTTTCACATTCTATGTATGGTGTTATGTCATATGCAGTAGTCTAATGCCAGTGAACAATGTTTTACAGTGAACTGTGATCTAATACCATTTTCAGCAAATGTCTCCTTTGTATAAAACATATTGTACTAGAACAAAATGAAATCAGAAGGCTGCATTGCCAAATGGCCTGAAAACTTGACAAAATATCATATATGACTCCAGTAAACAAACACAATGTTTTGACCCAGGGCCCTTCTTCAGAAATAGAACAGATAGAAAGGATACAAAGTTCAAAAGTAAGATTATAAGGAAAAGACAGAGAAGGCGAAAATGTAGTGAAGGAATAGTAAGTACTCACGTGAGAAAATTTATTGCCTAAACATGTAATGAATATCAACCTAAACAGAAAATATTTTTAAATGTGCAGTTATATAATGTGTATATGTACTGAATTAGGATGAGCTTTCCACTTGACTTCAGCTCTGTTCTAAAAGATTTGCTGTCAAATTTGGTTCTACTACTATCAAGAAGTACCACAAAAGAAGACGTTTGCTTAAAAAATTATTGTGATGGATGACATCTAACCAAGAAAAAGAAGTACCACGTTATGATGCGGGTCTTGCTCCATGCTCCCGTCTCTCCTTTGGGAGCCTTTTGAACCCAACACTGTCGGTAATGTAACCCGAATGAGCTGGTCAATGAGGACACCAAACGAAGCAAGGGGAAGGTGCAAAGTGCAAACAGTGATTTTATTAAAACAAACAAAATAAATCCAAAGTGTTCAAAACAAGTGCGGTGCTTCTAAAAGTGAATAAATAAATAATCCATTAAAAACAGAATGAAAATGTGGAGGTTAAAATCCCAATAAATAAATCCATTAAAACCGAAGTTAAAATACTGGCTGGAAGCAGTTCCTTCTTTAAAAATATGGTGCCTTCTTCACCCTACTTGCAGCTGGTAGCCTTTCAAACCCTGGCTCTGTTGGTCTCCGCCAGACCGAGACTTCGGTTTCTCCAGTGACCAGGGCGCTCACACTGGTTCTTCCACCTCCCAAGCCTTCGACTCCTGCTGCCTTCCGCAGCCTTATGCAGCAAGCCGTCCTCGATCATGGTCACGCCTGCTCCTCTGCAAAACTCAGCAAGAGTGACCCAATCCATCTGCCACCTGGTGCTGGCCAAACATCCCACTAGGACTCATTTCCCAACTACCTGCAACTACCAGCGAGCTTGCTCTTCCTGCCCACTCGCTCGCTCACACCCACACCCACACCGGCTCTCAGATTCCAGCTTCCTCCTCTAATCTCCATTCTCTTTTCCGATCTTTTTCTTCTCTCCGCTTTCACACTCCTACTATATATAATGGGAATGTGACACAGGTGCAGCGATTACCAGCTCCCGGCATCAGTCACGGACATGAGCGATCCCATGCCTGTGCACTTCAGTGTGGAAACACCCAAGCTCGCATCGCGCACGGGAACCGCTCCAGCCACACTACCACGCCCCCTCTTTAAGCCACAAGTGCGGTGATTATTTATTTAAAACTGGCCTGTTATTCTGAGCCGCAGACCTGCTATATCACATACCACAAAAGTCAAAGTTATTATGATCCATCCATTAATTTTTGAACTAACTTAATTCCGTTCAGGCTCACAATGTTCACAGTCTACTTGTATGTTTTCATATATGGGCCAGTTTCAACTTACTAATTAACCATGCCCACATCTTTGAAAGGTGTTAGGAAATGAAAGTTATCAGGGAGAGGCTTACAGAGAGATAGAGAGAATGAGCAAAGCTTACACACACAGTGTCAGGGCTTTGGAATCAAACTTAGGTCTCTGGAACTTTGAGGAAGCAGCTCTGTGCTACCATGTCAACATCTAAGGGAATCTAAAGTATTGTTGTAGTAAATTAGAACACATAAAAGAAGAATACTAAAAAGTAGAACTGCAAGAAACAACTGAAGAAAGCAGAAACAAAATTTCCACTGGGCCCAAGTATCAGATGATATGACTTAACCACTTTCCCAATCACCCACACATTCTCTCAGTTACCTCCCAATATCTTTAGCTTCCTGTCTCCAGATTTCTGACTGCACCGCCTCCCTAATAGGTGGAGATTTGCCTCCACTCACTTCCCATCCCCAAGCTCAGCAGAGGACTAGCAAAGATTGCTGTAAAGCTACCTGTCACCACATAACATGATTTCCTCTGGTAATGTGTCATGCCCCCATATCCCTTCGCTCACTTTACATTCTCTGGAGTTACTGTTTACAGTACACCATAAAAAGTAGTAGGCCATACTGTTCCCTGATGGTCACAATTTACTCTTACTAGTATGTAGCAGAGCTCCACAGTCACAACTACGGTCCGTCTTTTAACAAATGAACACTCTTGGGCCCATCTTGTATCGTCGGACATCCTTTTGCCTCTTCTATCCTTTTCAACCTTATGCAGTATATCTGATTCAACATTAAAATTTTTACATAGGTTGATCCAAATTGTTTTTCTGTAAAAAAAAAAAAATAATAATAATACTGTAGCCTATAGGAAAATTACCTGTTGAAAAGACACATTGACAATAATTTCAGTATCACCTAAAATATTTTAAAACTGTGTCCCTGAAACTCTTGATGGAGTACTTTGTCACACTATTAGTCACACAATTCTACCAAGTGTAAACACATAAAACACATTGAAGCAGCTCATGGCCCATCCACCAAGACTATAAACAGTCCCCAGTATTATATTTGTGCCAGTCCATGAATTCAAAATAACTTTTTTTTTTTCTTAAAAATAAGTTACAAATTGTTCACACTTAGATAATCAAACTGATTGGCAAAAACAACAACAGATGGTAGACTGACTAATTTGTAATTAAAAAATATTTCTGAATAATTTTTTATTGTCCTCTATAACACTTCTTAATTTGACATTTCTGAATTACATAAAAAGAACTAAAATACTGTAATGAATTTGAAATGTTGGTGTTTTTCAATAATTTCTCCTATTTTCCATATTGGACAAGAATGCTGGCAATGACTTTAATTATACCGGCAAAATGTCAAAATGTAGGAAACTATTTTTTTATGAATTTATTTTCTAAAGCCACAAGTCACAGAGACCTAAAAACTAATTAAGAAGAGTCCAACACCAGGCAGGTACATGCCTTGGATGGGCTACCAGTTCACTGTACACTTACATAAACACCCACATTTGGCCAGTTTAGAGGTGTGTCACGTAACATCTTTGTGAAATGCGAGGAAATCCATGTGGACAAAGGAAGGATGTGAAAACTGAATACAGAATGTGACTGAACTGGAGTAAAATCCTGGTCATTTGCAGCAGCATTGACAACCTTAAAGAAAATTTAAAGGATTATTACAAATAAAAGAGCAAAACTGGTTAAGCTCATACAGTAATTCAGTACTCTTACCTTTGAAATACCAAAATGGATAATGTGTTAATGATTATTTTTCTAGACCATATGCTATGTTCAATAAAATAATATTTGTTTTATATATACAGTATAATATATATTTATATATATATATATTTATAAAATATGTAAAGCATATATATGGAAAATATATTTGAACACTCTTAAAATTAAGGAAATTATAAAATGAAAACCATGAAAAGGTTGAATAATCATATGTTTCCATCTTCATGACTGCAGTGTACTGTATTTTAAAAAACAGCTTCTAATAACACAATCATCAACAGATAAAAAGTTACATTTTAAATGTTGACATGTAATGTTTTCAAAAAGATGAATCTTTAAGATAACAAGGATAGCTCTGGTAGCATAAATGTAATGATGCTACTGGGGAAATGAATGCACCTGGAGCTCCCTCTACTGATTATATTAATATAGTAGCATTATTTTAGGCTAGGAGCACTTCATATCAATGGAAGAAAATAATATTGTACACTTAAAGTCTTGTTATGTCTATCCTAAATGAAAATAGTAGTCAAGTAAGTATTCCTAATTATTCAGGCAAATATTCCAAAAATCAAATTGATAATAAAAAGTCAAAACTAAAATATAGCTCAGTACTTGAAAGGAATAAAAAGAAGATGCATAATAATTCTTGTTCAACACTCACTAGTTTTGATTTTGATACTCTACAGTATATGGCTGCTTATAGTGGGTCATCCTGTATGCCTTGTCTACAATCCTTATCCATTATTTTTTACCAGAGATTAACCTAAACGTTGACTTGAAATTCCTTCTATACTCCTTTGATACTAACTAAATCATTCCAGAGGAGTCATCCAGTAGCCTGTTGTAGCTCAGTGCCCCAAAGTCCATTTTAAATGCTGGCATAGTAGAGAAGCTTCAGGAAATAATGTCGGTCCAAACTATAATACATAATTAAAAACCTGCACATAGCTTTCGCAGAGAACCATGCAGTTTGATGAAATATGAATAATTTACCTATACTTGTGAAATGAAAGTTGTAATTAATATAGTAACATCAAAGTTTTTAATCCTGTTTCTGAGTCCCGTTTAAATTAAGAAATTACATTGAATACAAATGCTGAAATTTAACCGAGTTTTAGTAGGTAAACATATTCAATGATTAAAGTAGTATTTTGTTTTCATGTAATTATCCATTTTTGAGATTTTCAAAGTCATTTAAACTTGGAGATGGCAAATATTTTTCCTCTCTCATTGTCATATCTTCCTGCTTCAAATCTGGAAATCCCCAGGACAAATTACTTTTGATTATTCAGATCCTGTTCTTCTCTTGCTCAGGTTAAGATCAGAAACAAGCCCAAGAAGGACAGTAGCTAGCTCTGTTGCCACCAAGGACAACACAATGAGGCAAAAAAGATATCTAATCACTTCTGGTCTCATAACCAAGAGAATGAAGATAAAAAGAAGGACTGAAATACTAAAGATAGTTCAAATCCAGTCACACTTAAAGACTGAACTCCGTCCTGCTATGAGTGGAACTATTGTATTAAAAGAAATGCATTTCACTATGAAGGGGTTGTAAAAGGAATGGGTCCAGATAGACTCTCTGAGCTAGCTGCCTAAAAAGCTAAACTTAAGCACTTTTATTTAACTTCTCAACTGAGGTCACAAGGCTTACATCTGTTCTACTGCAGGTATAATTGGCAGGCCACAACAAAATATAATTTTTTTTAAAGTTATATAAAGTCATCATTATACAGTAGGTAATGCAGTATTTGAATAATAGTTCTCTGTTACAGGACAGTGACATGAGATATGGAGAACACACTGACTAACAAAATGTTCAAAGACAAAAATATGAACACCAAACCTTTCTTGTAAGATATATCCTCTTTTACTGTATATAACTTGGCTACTTGGTTTATAGTATGATATTGTTTACTACCTGTTTTGCTGATCTCATGAGCCCTAAACAGTAAAGTATATTATTAAATGTGTAAAGTATATCATTAAAATCTAACGTCATGCAGCTAGTAGAAATCGTTTATATACCATCAGCATAGTTAATTCAAAGTGTGCAAGAAAATACAGGGGGAAAAACTATGGCCATTTTACAAACTTTTTTGTATTTACGAAATTTAACCTAAAATTGTGAAAACATTAAATTCTGCTTATTTAGGAAATAATAAATAAACACATCACTTCAGGGTCTCAGTGCATAAATTGGGATGATTGCTTTATTGAAAACTTTTCTGTTGCTAAGAGATACCAAGATATATTTTATGAGCCAAATGCTCTGCCATTTTAGGCTAAATTAAATATACAAGTAGAAATTTTATGTGAAATACAATAAATAGCCTACTGCACACTTTTTCTAATTTGAGGTCTATTAGCCCAGGATTTTGTTCTACTTATATTGACATGCAAACCTCAATAAAGAATAGTGAGTTGTAGGCTTTGAACCGCATGAAGTTCTCATGATGTTCCAGAATCAAATTTTATTGTTATAACAGATGCTTATTGATGTTATTTTCTCTGTACACTTTTACTCGATATATAAATAAAATCCAGAAGTAATCTCCTACTAAAAAAATTGATCCCATGATCTATCATAGTTACAGACCCTCTTTTACTTATTTATTTTTTTGAAGGCTTGAAAAAGTCTTTTCTAATCAAACTAGGTTCAATCAATCCAGAATGGTGTCAGATAATATGTTTGCAGAGGCTGAAGAAAGATTTCACAAATCAGATTTGCTTAAGAAGTGAACATAAATACATGGTCTTCACAGGACAGGACACTCTAGTCTAACTCCTTAGCTGCCAAATTGCGAAATTCAATAATGCCCAGAGGGTGAGGATTGGGGTTTCTTCCTGCAACTTGTTGGCTTCTTAATCAATTTTCTAAAAAAAAGATTGTATATATAAGGACTCAACTTTTCTGTTAATTACATATATATTTCATGTAAATGTTTATTTTTTATGTTGATTGTTCATTAATATTCTTATCTAATTTTAATTTGTTTTTTCTTTTCCTCCAACAATGTTGTGACATCTTATAAAGCACGTTCAATTACATCCTGTGTATGAAAATATTCTATAGAAATAAATGTTGTTGTTAATGTTACATTCTGTCATGGCTTGTTTCTACATTCTACAAACTATAGGCCAAATGAAAGCTTCATTGTACGTTCTGTAGGGCAAATGTGAGTGATAAAACAGCTTATTTACACTTATTTACATTTACATCAATTTCATTAAGAGCTCTCCCAGGAATTGCATTTAAGCAAGAGGATGTGTCAGCTGGCATAATGCTGAGGAAATTTTAAAAGGGTCAATTAGACTGTAAAAATAGATGAGTTTTTCATAAAACAGTATTGTTAAAACACCAATTTCATATTCTTCCTTCTTACATACTGTTAGTATGCAATTAGCACATGCTTGTTCCCTTTAAAATATGAATAGCTTGTTTTAATAGTAAATATAGGTATTTTTAAAAAGTAATTATTTTTCCCTGATTTTAATTATCTATGAAAACCTGAAGGATATGAGAATTAATAAATATTCATAAAACATTTTAGATTAGCATGCTTACTGTACCCTGTTGTAATTTGTGCTAACATAAAATACCAAAACTACTAAACAGAACTTGCATAAATAGAGCTAACATAATCCTGGAAATTTTGCTATGAAACAGATTTATTTCTGATCTCATGAAATTACTGATTTAGTCACACAAGTAGTGATCCTCAAAAATAAAAAAAGGTTTTGCAATAGCAAGCATTTTAAAATGAAAAAAATGTAAAAATGTGTAATGTGCATTTAAATTTAGTTTCAATTAAAAAATCTTCATTATCTAAGGACAGAATCAGCCAAAAAAAATACCTCAACATGGATCATACATTCTAAGACTTTTAACAACATCTATGAACATGTCTCTAAGATAACATTTGAAGAATATTATTATCTGGTACTGTCAGTCATATTATCAAAATGCAAAAAGTTAGTGCCCATTTTACAACAGTACAAATTTCAGTATCTTGATACTTAATATCTCTGAAAAGCAGTATTAACTGCAAGAAAATGTCAATATTCTTAAGTAATTGTTTCTAAGAGCAAAGCACCTGCTTTTAGAGTAACCATTGAGTCTAGTACAATTGTCTGGTAATCTATGAGAGCACATACTGTACATGTTGTGTGAACTGCTGTTTTGCAGTTTTTGTATGTTATGACCTGAAGTGTTCATAATCACAAAGAGTCTCAAAATATCACAAAATGACCACTCATCCATTGGGTTGCAATCCACTTTTGGGCCACTAGTGGGTCACAAGTTGCTATTGTTAATATTAGTATTGGGTCACTGTGGGTCACAGGTGGGTCCGGTTATAACGATTGTGTTTGATTCACCAAGAGGGAATGATCCAAACCTCCCCACTCTGACATATGTGCTCTAATTCACTTATGGGTTCCCCCGGTTCTGACAATTGTTATTGATTCATTCATTGGAGACCACACTCTGATGATTCCACTCAATTTGCCACCTTCCCTTGGTGGGCTCTGAAGACACTTATATGGGAAAAAGTGGGTCATGACACAAAAAAGGTTGTGAAACACTGTACTAGACAGAAAATAATGACTGTCAACCCACAGCTAGTAACAAGGGCAAACACAGAAATCTTATAATAAGGTCTTCTAATAAATAAAACAGTATTTATTATTACAAAAAATAAGCTCCATGGAGCACAAAAAGACATTAGTTGTTAGCCTTAAACAATAAAGGTAATCCAAGGCAAACCTTGTTCCAATATGAAATCCAAAAATACACTGAATATTATTAGCTTATAGCTCGTCAATTAAGGGAGGAAAACTCATCAGTGAAAGAGGTAATCAGTGCAATCATGACCATTGCTTTTCAAAACTGCAAAAAGGAAGGTGCTAAAGAAATAGTGACAGCTCATACAAGATTTATATTGTGTATTTTACAATTAAAGAGAGCTGATCACCATTGTAATTTCTTTTTACATCAGGGGGTCAAACTCAGTTTTATTGAGGGCCAAAAAAAACACATTATATACTCAGTACAGGCCGCCATGTTTACTGTACAAACAAGTCACACAGGAACCTCTCTGCTTGTCACAACCATTTATTCTTCCACACACATGAATGATTCTTGTAAAACTGCTCATAATGACAATGCACTTTGCCTGCAAAACAAAGGAAGACACCGAAAGAAAAATTCATGTATGTATCCAACATCTGCATCAGTGACAACATTGAGATAGGAAATAAGATAAAGAAACAAACTTGCTAAAAGGGAAAGAGTACAAAAACAAAACTAAAGATTGCCCCTGTGAAGTTGAATACAGTGCACCCTGAGACTTGGAAGACCACTAATAAAAGGTCTTCAATAGGTGCACTGGTCAGATCATAAAGTCAGGTGAAAGCGGCAGTTTGGACACAGGCCAAAATCTGTAGCTTAAGCAAAACACACCCATTTACACCAGAGCAGCTGGATAGCACTTGATCACATTAAGAAGTGAGTGTAAACGCTGGTGATCTATAACACAAACCACATTCTGAGTGAGAAATGGACAGCAAGATCTCATTTAACACAAATGCAATTGCAAATGTGTTTTCTACCTGCAAGTGATCAGAAAAGACAAAAGAATAATGTAGGTAGATGTCAGCAGTAGCAGCAGAAGGGTGGCCATCCCTGACCCCCTGAGCAGCTTTAAAAAGTGAGCAGAGTGACCACAGTATGATGTGTTGAGCTACCATCTCCGTTATGAGACAATCACATATTTGGCATCACACTAAAATCCTTAAGTTCTTTATGGCAGTGTGGCTTTTTTTCCCATTTTCTTGGGTCCATTATAAGCAGTCCGTTTCCATTCTAACTTCAGGTTAGTCAATGTAGTGCACTGTGCTTCTCAGTTAAATGCTACAGGACACTAGAGATGCATTTTAATGCCAAGTGTAAATGTAATCTGACTAAATTATATATGGATACAATCTGCATCAAATTCACGTTAAAGGGGTTTTTTAAAAAACAATAAGGGTCATCATGCATCGTATATAACTTGTTTAGAATATTGGTAAAGTGCGACACGTTAAAAAGGTCCAAGGACCTGATTGAATCCACGAACCTTCAGTCTGAAACCCCTTAACTGAAAATAACTGCTGATTTATAACAGTGAATAAATGAAGAAATGACAGATTGCACAAGCACAGAAATGTGACAGTTAGAATAGTGCAAATAATCTGTATTATATAACACCTTACTGTCAGGCTAAAACAGTATATACAATATATTGAAACATAACAGTATATTGAAGCACAACCTAACATAACATTCTGAGATCCACGTAATTCTGTTCAGTTCAAGGCAGAAACCAGCCCTGATGAATCCTCAGCCCCTTGTAGGAGCCACTTAAGCCCTCTTTTAAGTTTTCCCAGTTTAGAATCACAAATCAAACTTACATCCATGTTTTGTGGGAAAATTAAACAGTGAAATCTGAGCCATTAACCGCTGATAGGTTTCCTCCTGCATATGAAGGAATGGGGTATTGTTGTATTAAAGCAAGCTGCTTTTGCAGTTTCCATGGCTTACCAGTTTTCATGCCACTACATTAATATCTTCAAAGCATGTAAATGATATTCTAATAGAATTCTGGTCAACTCATGAATAAAGTATTTTCCACTTGCATGTGAGTTGATATTTTTTATTTATATCCTTATCTTCTAGCACTTCATGAATTCTGGCTGATTATACATATATCTGTTAACATTACGCTCTGTTGCTATATGAGCCTACGTGTCATTTGTCCTCTAATTCACCATTATCATTCAGCCTGCAGCATTACCAACAGGCGGACACAGCTGGGCTTTAATATTAAACATTACCAAAGCAAATTAAGGTACAGCTCTGGCCTGCAGCTATAAGAGATGTCTCTCCAGATTTAAAAGAGAATGCTACAGGATGTGATTGAGACGGCTACTTAGTGAAGTACTGAGGTGGGTAAGCTGATCAGATATCTTCCTGGTAGACTAGTGTTACTCTTTTACTGTGTGGTTAAATTATATAATAAATACACCTTTTCTGCTTTTTTTTTGGCTTTCTCAACTGTATTTTTGGTTGTGGAGTGCTCCTCTTCCCATTAGCGGCTAGTCTTAAAGAAGGGGCGGTGATCTTGAAATGCACTATCTTTTCAGATATCAATAGTAAAAGCATGTTTTCATCTTTCAATTAGATTTTTTCTTAGGCCACATATTTTTAATGATATTGTGAGCTTAGTGTGATTTTTAATTGTAAATCATTGTTGATGTTGTTACAAAGAGTGATTAATATGATACTTTACAATTATCTGACTCCAAATGTGAATATATGAAGCCAATTTAGCTCAGTACTGTATACAGTATGTATTTATGATGTTATATGGTACGTGCTACAGTGGAGCTCAGATAGTTGCTGGCAAAAATGGCGCTATTCTAAACATTTCTTCTTAACGTTATTTTTGCACAAACTAGCACACCACTGGTTTTACTAATTCAAAATGCTATCTAGTTAAAATAACAATGTCTATACATTAAAAAGCATATGAATATACTATCAATTTATGAAATATATTTATACAGTATAGTATGTCCTGTTGAAAAACACAACGTAGGCAGTATTAATAAAGGCAGAAGACAGATACAGCTTGTACTAACTGTTAACTAAGATTTGTGGTATAGGACAGGGGTCGCCAACTCCGGTCCTAGAGGACCACCGTGGCTGCAGATTTTCATTCTAACCCTTTTCTTAATGAGTGACCTGATTTGCTGCTAATTAACTTCTTTTGAATTCATTTTAATTGACTTGCTCTTGGAGACTCAGACCTCTTAATTGTTTCTTTTTCCTTAATTAGCAGCCAAACAATAATGACATACAAAATGAGCCAAAATAACTGGTGTCCATCATACAATATCTAAAAACAAAGAAAGATGAAGGTCTCAGGAATGTCAATCTGCTCAGGTCCCCAAAACATCTTAACAGACTTCTTAGAAAGTGAAAATCAACAATTTCAGAAATGTCTCCTATTGCACAATTAGAGCAGCAAAAAGCCACGGAATTAAAGAATTGGTTTAATCAACGACAATAATTGGCACCTCTTTAAGCAGCTGGTTGGAGTGAAACTGATTAGAGTTTGAGGCCCTGACTTAGTTGGTCTTCTGTTGGCTCCCTCACTTCACCTTTCATTTCTGTTTGGGTACCATTTAAGGAAGGAAATGAAGCAATGTAGAGGAACAATGAAGAAATTCAGGGGAACAAATCTTAAAAAAGCAATTCAATTAAAATTGAAAGTTAATTAGCAGCACAAACAGGGCACTCATTAAAAAAAGGGTTAGAATGAAAACCTGCAGCCACAGTGGTCCTCCAGGACTGGAGTTGGCGACCCATGGTATAGGAAGAAAAATCTGATGAGAAATGATGAAGTCTAGCTGTATGTAGGATTGCTAGCAATTTCAGTGCATGCATAAGATTCATCTTCTAGGCTTGACAGTATGTGCAAATCAAACCTTAATCTTATAAAAAATGCTCCCATGCAAAAGTATCTAATCAATTTAATATAAGAGGCAGAGACACAGCAAGTCTTTGGGGAGAGGAAGGCTTTAATTTTCTCTTCCTGGTAAAGTTTCACAGGGCTTAGGCTTACTTTCTGTCTTTTAGGAGCAGTCAGATGCCAGAGTTTTGTCTTCCCATATATAAAGGTATAGAAAAATTCTTGGATAAATTTATTAATCAATAAGAAAGGGTCAAAGGCCTCAATCTTGAAATTTGATATCAAAATAGCTTTCTGGCAAAATTTTTCACAATGCAAAAGTTTTATGGTAGTTTTATGTTGCTTTTAAAGTACAAAATTTTCATTTAAAGTAATTAATATATTTATTGTGTAATACGTTTTTCCATCTATCTGTCCATGTTCTGAACACAATTAATCTATTCTAGGGTCACAGGGTTTTAACATTGGACCCAAAACAGAAACCAATCCTAGATAGGGTGCCTGTCCATTGCTGAGCACATTTCACTCATTCAGACACCTACGCTGGACCAGTTTAGAGTCACCAAGTAACCTAATGTGTATTATTATTTAGTATATTAGAGCAAAACTTGCTGGACCTGGGGACAAGTCATGTACACTGAAGATGAATGGGCACACTGAACAAAGACCATGTCCTGCCAGGATTTCCCTAACTAAACTACAAAACATTTCTTTGTTGTTAAGCTAATCCAATACACAGGTATCATGTCATGGTCTGTTGTCTTGCTACAAAATAAAAGAAAGGCAGCAAAGAAAAAATGTATTACCGATATATATTTTCAAATGTCGGACTGAAGAGCTAGCAATTCAGATGCACTGCCATATAGACAAAGTGCACCTGCTTTTTTATGCCAACACTTCACTGCTACAAAAGTGCTGGCAAAGAAGGATCAGCTGATGGATCATAACCAAAAATACCAAAGCAAAGCCATTTACTGGGAATTCAACATAACTTAATGCCAAAACCAGAACACTAACCAAAATTGAAGTCTAAAAGGAATCACTACTGTTTGAAGCCAGAAGCACACTAAATACTGTTATAAATCTTTTTTGAAAAATTCACTAACTCAAACGGCGATATATAAGTCTACATGTATATAATCATGCAGTGTAACTTCTGGGGCCCCATTCGTAGCAACCAAGCAGTGTGTCATGGCAAGGAACTCCCTAACAAAATTGCACCCAAGGAAAATCAAAATAGCATAGCAGCAGAACAAAAACATGAGTAAAATAATTATTTATTATTATTTTTTAAGCATCCTGAGCCATAACATCTGGGTTCTGTTTTGTATTTTTCTCAGCTGCTCTTTTGTTTCTAAAAACAATTAAAAAATTATTTTAGGAATTTTAAAGGCCAATGAATTTAATGTTCACATTTATTTTTTCTTTAAACATATTTTAAGCATGTTAAAAATGAATTACTTACTCCCACAGTATCATTTTGGTTTTGTATGAATGCTGCCATTTTGAGATGTTTTGCATTTACACATGTCATATTCAACCCATGATGTCATTACCATGGCAGTATAAAGGTTAGCACTGTGCACTTCTTGGCTGTCTAAGTTTGGATACACCGTTAAAACTTTAGCATTCATTATAGTTATTATCAGTAGTGCATTTCGTGGTTACAAATTTGTTTCTGACATTACTACAATTAGTGTCTTACACCTTGCCTCTGGCAACAAATTCCCTTCATGCCTTTTAAAATTCCTTTACGATATCTCGATTTAGTTTTTTGATGACACAACCTAAACTTGTTTATTACTTATTAATCTCCCCGATATTCCCTTGGCTGTGATCCATTTTGTGATTCTAATCCCATTCAAAACAGCTGCTTTGTAGCACAGTCAGAATATATCTAGCGTCGATTAAACAGACTGTGCTGTGACATCATGTGCAATGACATCAGTGATCACATGATTAGCAACAGGTGTCGTCGTTATAAACAACTCAGGTGCAGATACGAAAAAGTATTGCAGAAATACACGTGCAAAGACATCACCACCGTAATAATAAAAATAAACAAGTTCAATTAAATTAAATAAAAATAATAGAAAATAGAGCCTGAGGGGCCAGAATCTTAAAACACAGTAATTGTGAATGCAAAGAATTGCCATACTCCTTATTAGGTCTTTGAAATTAATATAATGTTAGATATTTTCTTTATTTTGTCCTCCTGAAATAGGATATTCATAACATCAAAAATTCAGTGCTGCCTAAAATTCAACAACTAGCCTTAGTAGACATTTCATAATCCGTGTTTTTCTTAAATGAAATCTTATTTATACTGGCCTCTGAGTTGTGTTTTTTTTATTCTTGTAAGTTAATTATTGCTGCCCAGTGTCAAGGAGATGTAGTAATACAGTTGATTTAAAATAAATTAATTCATCCTGGAATGGGAAATAAACTAATTCCCAAAATGGTGCCCTTCTCAATCTGAAAAACCATAACAGCTTTGTCTCCAGATACTCTACAGTTCCTACACACAAACTGTAAACATTTGGAAGTAATTTGTTTCTGGATAGAACTTTTTAAACTTAGATACATAGAGACACACACACACAAGGTTTATATTCAAAGGTTCATATAACTGAAAGTTGCAAAGATTCACTATTTGCTTAAATTACTGTGCCTGATTCAGTTTAGGTTAAGACTGTAATAGCTGTTCCCATATGGATTATTAAAGAGATTTTCCATTTATCACTATTCATCAAATATTTTTTGTCAGCTGAATTAAAATCATTCATCATTTTATCCATTTGCAAGCCTGCTTAATTCACTTTAGAGTTAAAGTGATCTGAGCCTATTTCAGAGCATGGAATGCAAGGCAGAAACCTTGAATGGAGTGTCACAAACAGTTTTTTGAAAGTGCAAAGTAACTTATACACTCATTTTTCAACAAAAACCATAATACATGGAGAAAAACCCCACACAGACAACAAGCAATATGTAGACTTCACACAGACAGCATCCCCTCAAGGTGTCAACCCCAGGTGCCCATGCAATGTGAAGCATTAGTCTTTAACCATTGTAACTTTTAACTCTAAAACAGAAAGTCATCCACCATGAGCCAATCGCATATGAACAGCGGCTGGTGACAAAGGGCGAGTTTTGACATAGCATTTGCTGTGACACAACAAGCTGAATAAGGAAGCATAAAGTATGTGATGAAGAAATTGATTTACTGTGTGATAACAGTGACAGCATGATTGATTCTGGTTCAAAAGTTAGTGAAGCATACCAAGGTGATGACTCTGCTTTGAATGTGCTCGGTAACTTTCAAAGCTGCCGTTCACTGAATCTCCGGGGCTCAAGAGAGAAGTATTAGATATATATAATCCCTTGCAAAATTTCAGTTTATTCATAAATGATGGCATGTTAGGTGTAATCCTGACTGAGCCCAAGATACAGTATGTACACAGCAATTAATACAGCATGCCAAATTCCAGGCTGCATACGAGTCTGATATTGCTGATGCATTTCTTGATGCATCTTGTATATCAAGATATACAGTAATACAAACACTGGAAGTCGGAATGTGCTAGTCAACAAAACCTTTACAGAATGGACAAAAAAAAAAACATGAGTGAGTAACATTTCAGTTTATTTCTCAGGTGACTGCTTTTTGTTGACAATAATTCATCTGCCAATTCACACCTTTAAAAAGGTCATTTAACAATAAAGCGATACAAAAAAATAAAATTCTTGAGTTGGGAATGTCTCTACTGAACTACAGGTAGGTAGGTAAAGAGAGTCTGCCAACTGGTGAAAACTAAACCTACTAATGTGTTTTTGTATTTATTCTGTATTTATTAATGTAGCTTTTTTTAGTTTTACATTCACAACTCAAAATATCCAATATTGTGGGAATAATCCGGTGGCAGAATTATGTTTTAAAATATTGTTTCAGTCTTTCTCTCTCAAAGTAATTAGTTGAAATATCATACTGTTTTTGTTCGTAATATCAGCCATGTCATACATATTGCATATATAGTATTGTTGCAATAGGCTGGCACCCTGTCCAGGAACTCCTGCCTTGCATCCAAAGATGCTGGGATAGGCCCAGGGTTTTCTGAGATCCTGCTTTGTTAAGCAAGTTTAGAATATATATATATATATATATATATATATATATATATATATATATATATATATATATCCATCCATCCATCCATTTACCAACCCGCTGAATCCGAACACAGGGTCACGGGGGTCTGCTGGAGCCAATCCCAGCCAACACAGGGCACAAGGCAGGAACCAAACCCGGGCAGGGTGCCATCCCACCGCAGGACACACACAAACACACCCACACACCAAACACACACTAGGGCCAATTTAGAATCGCCAATCCACCTAACCTGCATGCCTTTGGACTGTGGGAGGAAACCGGAGCGCCCGGAGGAAACCCACGCAGACACGGGGAGAACATGCAAACTCCACGCAGGGAGGACCCGGGAATCGAACCCAGGTCCCCAGGTGTCCCAACTGCGAGGCAGCAGCACTACCCACTGCGCCACCGTAAAGCCATATATATATATATATATATATATATATATTGCTCCTAATCTCAGATGGTGTTTCTGTTGTTTTGTGGATGTCCGAACTCCTATGACCTGCTCCTACTCTGCTCATTAAGGTTTGACTGTTCTTATGCATGGGCTATTCAAGGCTCATTACCCCTAATCTTGACACTAAATGCTTGTTTTTCTTTGTTTCCCTCAATACAGCTAGGTGTGGTCTGCACGCTGATTCATGGTGTGGTCTGCACTCTGATTCATGCCTAAGAGTCCTGTTCTTCCTAAGCCCCCTTTATTTTCATGATCACACCTGTCTGAACACAGTAGAATCTATTTTCTGATGTTTCATATCTTTTCAGGTGCAAAATTCTGTCTATACATTTTATGTGCCAGAGATGGAGTCAGAGATCAATATGGCTGGTAAAAAACAACAAAGCCCATTATGGGAGATTTTGAATACAATACTAAAGGCATTAATTATAAGCACATTGTCTTGGAGCAGGGTATCTTGTGTGTGTAGACATTTAGAGTAAAAATTCTCAAAACTTAAAACTCACCTAAATTTCATTACAAATTGGCCCATTCTGGGCAAGAAAAGCATAAGATGAAACGTGCCAACATTCAGCTCAAATTTGTTCAGCAGTGATGACATAGATAATGTATTAAAAATTATAAATTTGTTCATATTCAGTATCTGGTTTTGATTATCATTGTTTTTATCAGAAAAAAACAAAATCAGATAGTAAACCATGTAGTGTGGTAAGGCCTCTACTAACATTAAACTCATATCCAAATCCGTTAAGTGTACAGTTCTGTCTGATTGTGACACAGTGTGAAGGACAGCTGGGTCCCATGCCCGGCAGGGACGCCCCTGCTGCATCTGTTCCGGGGGAGCCACCATGGGCAGCTCAATACCTCCCCCGGGACGCTTGGTGGCAGCCTCCCTGGTGGACGATGATTCACCAACCGGGCGCAAGGCTCCATGGGAGATGGAGTCCTCCACAGCCTGGTTGGGGGCTTGGATGGCCGCCAGGGGGAGCTGCATGGACTTTCCAGCCCAGCGGGTCAACTCGTCAGCCCCACCCGGAAGGTCAATTAGGGCCAGGTAATCAAGCACCTGGAACGCTTCTGGGTGGGGTATAAAAAAGGCCAGCCACCACCACTCGAGAGAGCCAGAGTTGGGAGGAAGGAGGACGAAGCTTGTGGTGGAGTGGTGGGAGAGAAGTGTGGTTTGTTGTGCTATATATATTGAAGTGCTTTTGGGACTGTGTTGGGCCTGTGGGACACGGGGAAGGCATGCCCCACGGCTGAAGAGAAATAAAAAAGTCTTTTATTTAAGTACGTGCCTCTGCCTGAATCTGTGCCGGGTCGGGTGCTATATAGCGCCTTTTACAACAGAAACAAACTGCACAGTAGCTCTTTAACCATGCCAAAAATCTAAAACTAAAACTGAAACTAATATATATACAAATAAAATAGAAATGTCTTTGTGAAATAAAAACTAAAAGTACATGATGAAGGAAAACTAAAACTAAACTGAATTTCCAAGATCAGAAATAATATAGAAATAAAAACTAATATTAAAAGGCAAAATTATAATAACCTTCATATCCTCTTTATCTCTCTCTAGATACTGTCCCTACTAACAAAGGCCCTGTATCTGCTATCTACTCTTTATTATCTAAATCCGCTTATAAATTTGTTTTTGTCATTTCTGTTTGGTCGAAAGACTTTTCCCATTATAACTGAGACATATGCTGGGACATTGTCTGTCTGTGGAGTAAGACCACTGTCAAAAACAACACATAATAATAAATGATGTGGTTTCACATGTGTCAATTACGCTTGCACTTCCAAAATTTATGCTTGCATCAGAAAATTACGCTTGCTTCTGAAAATTACGAGTACAATTCTCAGGCAAGAACAAACTGTCAAAAATACACCATTGCACGCACAAGACATTCGCTATTGAGGAAAAAACAATCGTTTTTTGTTACTACGCATGTGCCACAAAGATAGAATGCTGAGTTATTTTTGACAGAGATCGTACTTCATACTTAGCCTCCTTACAGTGGCTCCAAAGGGCAAAGCGTAGAAAAACAAAATAAAATTGACACAATGAAATTAATTAAACAATGAGAACATGCAATTATCAATAAAAAGTGAGAGCATAAAATTAATAAATTAATGGTGGTGCATTTTAAACTTTACATATGTCTTAGCCAAGTGTCCAGATGTTTGTTTTACGTGTGTAGGAGCGCAAGATGTTGCAGAATGTTCCCATCTTTCAGATTTTGGCATTCTTGGTCATAGATTTGCAGTTGGGGTGGTAGGCACAGAATTATGCCCCCCCCCCCTTGGAGAATATAAATATATACAAAATAGACGTAAAGATCGGGGGCATTGCACAGTACAAACATCTGAAGCAGCCCCCTAGTGGCACTGCTTTTAAGTGAGTTTTTTTTGCAGCTCAAAATTTTGCTATGGAGATACCGAGTAACACTGAGAATAATAACTGAGTGCAGAGAATGTTACACCCTTATAATGGAGGAATATTTAGAACAATAAATCAAATCACTGTGAAATATTACAATAAATACATAATGATATTAAATACGGGAGACTGGAAGTTCCCCCCATGTCTGCAGGGGTTTCCTCCCACAGTCCAAAGATATGCAGGTTAGGTGCTTTGGGAGTATTAAATTGTGTGTGTTTATGTATGTTCACACTGTGATGAAGTGGTGCCCTATGCTGGCTAGGATAGGCTCCAGTAGACCCACTCGATCCTGTTAAGGACTAAGTGGGTTTGAAAATGACGGACTGACATACAGTAAAGGAATAAGGAACAAAAGGCATATTTCCTGACCCTTTTAATTATTTCTACTTGCATTTCATGCTGTTATTATTTATTTAGCAACACATTTGACAATACTTTAATTTATTTTCATTTTACTTATTTAAGTAATTTTTTGTGTATTTATTCATGCATCCATCTAATTTCTAAACCCATTTTATCCTGAGCAGAGGCAGAATCACAGGGAAGCTGGAGTCTGTCCCAGGAAGCAAAAGGCCCTTTTGTTTTGTTTTCATCTGTGTCAATTAAATATCACATAAATGTCATTCATCAGATTACAGTGTGCCAACTTTGCCAGCCAGTATGACCCATGTAACCATGTGGGGACAAGGAAAACTCAACTGAAATTTTAAAAAGGCATCCAATCTTGTCACAAAGTTATTAGGTTTAGGTTTATTTGTCATATATAGGTTAACACAGGGTCAACATACAATGAAATGTGTATGACGAGAAAAACAAGTCACTCAGCCTAGATCTAATAAAGCTAAAAAAAAATAATAAAAATTTAAAAAAATTTTCAAGTTAAAAATAGACAAGCCACATAAAATAAAATATGTATGTTTTAAAAGAAGTTATAGAGCAATATGAGTTGAATGAGCAGCAAGTACAAATGACAGTTATTGCACAGATAATGTTTTATGAGTATAGATGCATATTCCATAAAGTGCAGATGCATGTTCCAGTCAGTATTCAGAGTGTGTGCAGGTACAGTTTGTGTGTGAGTATTGCAATTACAATTATTGTAATTAAAATTACGGTGGTCCAGTGCCATTTAACCCTTTGTAATGGCAATTAAGCATCACAGTGAAACCTATTCAATGTGAGACTGGTAGTCATTTTGGTCTGTGCAAAACTCAACTGCAACTTAACAAAGGTTTCTGCATTTACTCAAAGCTTTCACAACTAAGTGTGGTCCAACACCATTCAGCCTTTTACAGTGCCCATTAAACATCACAGTTAATTTCCTTTGTTGCCAAGTTTGCCAGTCAGTCTGACCCATGTAACCAAACTGGGACAGCACAACTCAGCTGCACTTTAACAAAGGTTTTAACTTTTCTCTGAAAATAACAGTGGATTTACGGCATACAACCCTGTATAATGCCAGTTGAACATCACTTTAAAATCTGTTCATTAGATATATGGGAATATGACAAATTTGCCAGTCCAGTTGACCCATGTGCCCAAACTTCAACTGCAATTTAACAATGGCATCATTCTTTTCTCAAAACTAGTGTAGCCTAATGCCAACTAACCCGCTGCAGTGCTCAATAAACATCTAATTCCATTCACTAAATATGGGAATGTGCCAATTTTGCCTGTCAATTTGACCCATGTATCCAACTCATATACTGTATAACAAATGCATCTGTCTTGTCACAAAGCTGTGAAAATGAGGGCCGCCCAACATCACCTAACACTTTACTTTGCATAATTATTGTGTCTTTATCGGTAGAGAATGCCTCGTGCGTCCAGTGATGTATTTTTGACAATTTGTTCACACCTCAGAATTGTACTTGTAATTTTCAGAAGCGCGCATAACTTTCAGAAGCACAACCGTATTTTTTAGAAGCAAGTGTAATTTTCAAAAGCGCAAGTGTAATTGACATGTGTGAAATTTAAATTTGACTTAAATTACAACTAGTTATTTTTTGAGTGATCTTACTCCATAGTCTGTCCTTCAAAAACCCAAATTATCATTTCTTGCCGGCTTAGATGTGAACAACCAACAACGTCGCAGACAACGATACAGCCGCAGGAGAAAAGACCACGAAACAAATCCAAACTTGAATCAGAAGACCCCTTTTTACTTTATTTGATTCCAAAACACCCAGGTCCATATCACTTTCTTACTGCAAAGTGCTTTAAGTCTTTAAAAAATGCTTAAATGATGTTTGTTTAGGGCGGTACGTGAAAGAATGATTAAATTCCAACAGATGTGATATTGCTGTCATCAGTTTGTTACTTTCATTGCAAAAACAAAAGGGAAAGGTGATGTTGATTTGATATAAAGTTTTGGACTTTTCTTCATCAATTCGTTTTATTCCTGCATTATTATTTGCATATGTGATGTTCAAAATTTGTGATTATATGCATGTTTGGTGGGGATGCATTAGGTTGGAGTGTTAATCACGCCTTGGTTATATGACAGTTAAATCACTGTTGCTTAAACAGGGAGATACCGTATAGTATACACTTATTTTATCCGATCTTGATAATAAATTTAACAGTTCATTCTTATGCTCAGAAATTTTAGTTAGGGGAACAGGATCATGTATGCTCAAATAAGCATGCATGCAACGTACTTGTTGTCAGCCAAATTTTCACATCTTTCATAACTTTCTTAAACTGCAAACTGTTAAATATAATGCTATAGCAATATGAATGGTTTGTCAAAAACTGACAAAAACCAATGTACACTAGCAAGTCCAAAGTGATATTTACATGTCAAAAATAAGTTGTAACCAAAGGACCATCAATGGCCTTCGGCATAACATGAAGCATCTAAAACATAGACTCAATAGTATGTATCTTTACTTGTAGTACAAAAGTAAATGTAACTTTTTCACTGTTGCTAATCAATCGTGTTTCCTTCTGCAATGGAATAATCATGTACTATTCTATAAAAGAACATTTCAAAACACGTGATGAATTGATATAGGACAGCAAAATAACATTTTATAAGAATGGTTACTTACCAACTGAAAAAAAAACTGCATTTGGGTGGCGTGAGGAGTCTGTGGTGGAGCCTTTGTAAACATTTTTCATTTAATAACGGGTCAAAAATAATAGTGAAAATCAAAAGCTCAATACTTTTAAATGCTGCACTGAGGCATGCTTGTCTGTAGCAAACTTTATCGTCTTCTCTTTATCGGTGGACAATCTGAACTTTTCACGGGTGCGTGTGGGCTTTTTACTTTTATTTTGGTATACTGATTCAGAATAGAGGGCTTTGATGTGGATAATGAACTTTGGATGTTAATATATCATTCGGTTAGAATGATTACATATAGCGAAGGATTAGTGTACTTCTAAGTAGTAAAAGGCCACAGTGCAAAGTAAAAGTTGAAAACACAATATAATTAATAATAATATAATTAATAATTTCCATCCATCCATTATCCAACCCGCTATATCCCAACCACAGGGGTCTGCTGGAGCCAATCCCAGCCAACACAGGACGCAAGGCAGGAAACAAACCCTGGGCAGGGTGCCAGCCCACCGCAGGGCACGCGCACACACACACACACTCACACACCAAGCACACACTAGGGACAGTTTAGGATCACCAGTGCACCTAACCTGCATGTCTTTGGACTGTGGGAGGAAACCAGAGTACCCGGAGGAAACCCACGTAGACATGGGAAGAACATGCAAACTCCACGCAGGGTGGACCCGGGAAGTGAACCCAGGTCTCCTAACTGCGAGGCAGCAGTGCTACCCACTGCGCCACCGTGCTGCCCTAATTAATAATTTTGCCACGGTAATTCCAGTACACGGCCATTAATGCAAAGACAGCAGTACTGAAAAAAATTTAGCTTGGCTTGCCCCCCTTGTCTAAACAACCCACCCCATGTCTATGTCACTGTTCCATCCTCACTATAAAACAATACAACTATATTTGTAATATTTTAATTTAGTTTAAGCGTCAACATTGATCTGTGTTGTTGATTGAAAGGGAAAGGTTAGGTTTGTTAAACAGTATTATTTTTTACATTTGCGTCAGACAGTTCACCAATGTCGTGTAAAGCATTATGCTTTTAATGACTGAAATATGATGAAGAAAACTGTTTTTGCAGTAGGGAAGTGCTCATCATTCTGCAAATTAAGACTGGCATGGGCATTAATTTGCCATAAAATTAAATCCATTTTCAATAGAGTCTAATAAATTGCTACATCTCTTCACCACATTCTAAATTCAAAACAACTCTAATATCCATGACCCAGTGGCACAGAGTAATCATCTCAAAGGCAATTCATAACAAACAGCAAATTTTGTATAATAAGCTGTCTTTATGTTTCATACCAGACTTTCTTGACTATTGTATATACTTAAAGAAAAGATGAGATTTTGAAATGCTCAATGAAGAAATATGACAACATACTGAAATATGCAATAGATCTAAAAAAATATAAATGTACTGGATTCCAATATGGAAACTGAAGAGTTAATAAATAGCAGCAGAAGAGTCTACTATAAATGCACTATATTAGCACTCACTATATTTTACAACAAAGATTGTTTATATAAGGTTAAGGGGAAAAACACTTAAAACTGTACTTTGGTAGAGAAGTGCATAATGATAATGTACTTAGTGTTGTGCTATAATAAATTCCACCCCTACAAGAATGTGCTTTTTCACAGAAAACAAATCAGACACTCTCAAAAAAGGAGGGACGAAAAAGTAATACAGAAATGTGACAAAAGTCAATTTTACTATATTTTATTAACAGTTTATAATAGTTATAAACCCCTGCTCTTTGCCCAGTAGCGTAGCGTGGGTGTCAGCTGCCCGGGGCGGAGGAAAATTCCACCGCCCCCTTATTTAGGTATGGTTCAAATTTTTACAAGATATTATTATTATTTATTGTGAAATTTTGCCGCCCCCTAAAAGTGCCGCCTGGGGCGGGCCGCCCCTGCCACCCCCACTACGCTACGCCACTATCTTTGCCTCAGTAAATGCAAGTTATCATCAATACACTAACAACCCAATTATCCTTCATTCACTCAGAATATGGAACCAATGTAGGAAGCACTTTAAGACAGAGAAGCTCTTATCTCTTGCACCTTTACATGACAACCACCTTTTTCTACCCTCTCAAACATACACAGCATTTAATGTTTGGAAAATGACAAGGATTAAACACTTAAGAGATTTGTACGTAGATAATGTCTTTGCATCCCACAAACAATTGCGCTTCAAATTTAACTTCTCATCAACACAATTTTTCCACTACTTTCAACTTAGAAACTTCGTTAAATGGAACCTGCCCAAGTTTCCTCACCTCCCACCTATTTATTTCTATTCCAGAAGAAATATTGATCAGTCTTGAAGACTCATATAGCATCTCTACAATATATTAAAACATTTTAAAGTCTCTACCTTTCAAAGATCCCACAGTACATTGGAGAAAAGACCTTTCACTTAATATTTCAGAAAAGGAGTGGAAGGTAGCCATGCACAGAATACACTCTAGTTCTATATGTGCAAAGAATTCAATTATTCAACTTAAAATCGTTTATCAAGCCCTTTTATCTCATTTAAAATTGCCCAAAATGTATCCAGGTCAAGATTCAGCATGTGAACATTGCAATCTAGCTCCAGTTTCACTGTGCCACATGTTTTGGGCGTATACCAAATTAACAACATTTTAGACACAAATCTTTGCATGCCTATTAGACAGCCTTGGTGTCATAATCCTAACTTATTAATGGCTGTGTTTGGTGTGCTACCAGACGGCCTTAAAGTGGAGAATGACAAAAAAACTGTAATTGCCTTTACCTCACTACTAGCACATAGACTTATCTTGCTCAATTTGAAGAATCCCACCCAAAATCTTTTAAAGTCAGTGGGTAACTGATGTTCTATACTACTTGAAATTTGAAAAATTTAAATTCTCACTTAGATGATCTGTTAAAAAGTTTTTTAAAATATGGCAGGATCTAATCAATAACATTTTAGATAAGCGTCTAAGGATACTCTTCATTCCTTGCTGCTTTTAAACATTTGTTCTGGTTGTTGGCTCTCCTATCTTTTTCTTGAGTTGGGATTAAATTTTGGTTTGTTAAGTTTGACTTGATTGTATGGAATGTTATTTGCTTCTAACTAAAATCAATAAAAACATGACAGACAAAACATAACAGATTTTACTAAGTTTCTGTTCAAAACAAAAATAAGACAATCTGAATAAGCCAAGTGGGAAAAAATTAAGTATATCTTTTTAGCTTCTATGGATCTGTCTGAAGCATTCAAATTTGTGGTAACACCAAGCCAAAAACAAACAACATTTGCCAGACAATTGCTAGTTATGCAGTGATATTTAAAAACACAGAAATGAAAGAACGATGTATATGATCTGCTCTGATAACTGATAATAACTTGGAATGAAACATTTTTATCAAACACAAAAACTGTACCAATGAACTAATTAATATGGAATTTCATCTTGACTGCACACATACGGTAAAATACTCTCATCCTGTTGTTATTTGAAGTCAGGTCTGCTTTTGCAGATTACATGCGCATGCAAAGCATAGCATGCCCTAGAGAATAATAACGCATTGTATTAGATCTTGAGAACAAAATGAAAAATGGCAAATTGGTACCACAGTTACCTTCTACTAACACATCTGATTATTTACAACTATAAAATGAATGTTTAAAGAGAAGAACAGAAAACAACATGGGTTAGAACAGGCTGTACATCAAGCAACTTTATACATACATGTAGTACTGAACATGTAGTTTTTATATATGCTGATTAAACTTTTATGTATACTGTAATGTATAACTTATATTTACAGCAAATAAAGCACAATAACCAGTGTGAATAAAATTATCTATGTCCCCCCAGTTTTTTCTATTTTCCATGATAGAAAGTAGTGAAATAGCCTAAAGACGTTAAAGCCCTATGTATACTTTTTTTTAACTAAAATAATAATCCACAAGAGGAAGTAATTTTTACTCTTCCTTATAAATTAAACCTTCAAGAGAAGAACAGCTTATTCATTTATTTAGGTTATGACTTTTCAAGCCAATCATTACTCTCTCTTTTCAGTTGCTATTTGGTGTATGTTTTATGGATCAAAAAATATGACAAAGTAATTTTTGTAACAATTCTCTATAACAAGCAAATTCTCTTTGTAAGCATTTTATCACTGACTTTAGCCTTTTCATTTCCCCCTGTCCCCTATATGCACACATCTATGCAGTGCCACCAACCAAATTTAAGAGTTCTGCATGAATGTATTCTATTTTAAACAATCTCTTCACTATACATCCACAATGGGGCTACAGCATCCGCCTCTGATTGAGGGGTTGTTCTCCCTTCATCTAATAGAGAAATTATTTACAGCTTTATTTTTTTTTCCATACTTTTTGCAGTGCTGGAAAATCTAAAACTATACAACATGACCTTGGTAAAAAGACCTATGCACAGATGGTATAAAATAAGCCTTTTGCTTTAATAGAATTTATTTCCCAAAAAGGATTTATCGATATAAAATATAGTTTTTGTTATGTCTCAGCATTTCAAGGACAGCATCAGACTTAGTGTACCATAGTCTGACATAAAAGAAAATTTCAGGCAGAGCTTGAACTACAGTATGTAGGTTCAGAATGTACTTCAAAGCTGAAAATGGCCTTTTGATGTGGCTATTGCTTGTTGACCACTTTAATTTTATAAACATAGATCTATCTGTAGTGAATTTGTTAAATCTTGTTTAAAAGATGTCTGGAAGGCATGAGCAGGAACATTTCAAACTGTGGGGAAATACACATTTTAAGAATTATCCATAAACTTTGAACACTGCTCTGTTTTTTTTTTAATTTCAGCTGATTAAAGAAATGATTGATATTAAAAATGCATATAAAGCAGTACTTACCAGGCTTGCTCCACCTGATTATGAGGCCAGGTAAGGCGACAAGTGTGTCCAATGGAATAATTTGACTTGACAAATGTTTGTAAGATGCTAAAAACAGGATAAGGGATCATGATGATGAGAGATAGGATCCAAGTGGCAGCAATGACCCGATAGGCATGAGATCGTGTCTGCCATTCTCTCGATTTCAGAGGATTACAAATGGCACTATATCGCTCAATTGCTATGGCCACCAGACTGAATGTGGATACACTTACAGAGATACCTGCATGACAAAAAAAAGGAAACACAATTAATGTTAACAGCCTGTTTAGTATTTGTTTAATTACTATTTTAAGTAAATGTAATTATACAAAAATTACAAATTAACTGTTAGTATTTTGAATTATACACTTTGCGATTTCCAAATTTGAACACATATTTGTCAATTAAAATCCAATTATCTCTTACAGAAAAGCTTTGACTGCTGCTCTTGTCATTTTTGTTTTGCTTATTTGATATAGTTAGGGTTTATAGTTGGGTTAGAGACCCAAGCAGCTGTAACCACTGCTGTCAACCTGTAATCAAGTAATGCAGACACCATATATTGAATAGCACTCAGTACTCTACTTTGCCATCAGAACCTGTGTTTAATCTGCAAATTGATCAGTGACGACAGTAATTTTAGAGAGAAGGAACTAATGCTCCTTTAAGTGCTAAGTGGTCATCTACAACCTAATTAGTTGTTTGCATTATTATTTCGCTATAAACATTCACACCAGTGGCCTGCTGGAGGTCATTTTGTAGGGCTCTGGCAGTGCTCATCCTGTTCCTCCTTCCTCAAAGGAGCAAATACCAGTCCTGCTGATGGGTTAAGGACCTTCTACGGCCCTGTCCAGCTCTCCTAGAGTAACTGCCTGTCTTCTAGAATCTCCTCCATGCCCTTGAGATTGTGCTGGGAATCACAGCAAACCTTCTGGCAATGGCACGTATTGATGTGCCATCCTGGAGAAGTTGGACTACCTGTGCAACGTATGTAGGGTCCAGGTATCGCCTCATGTTACCAGTAGTAACACTGACCATAGCCAAATGCAAAACTAGTGAAAAATGTCAGTGGCCTGTACTTCTTAAACCATTCCTGTTTTGGGGTCTTCTCATTGTTGCCCCTCTAGTGCACCCATTGTTAATTTCATTAACACCAAAGCAGCTGAAACTGATTAACAACCCCCTCTGCTACTTAATTGACCAGATCAATATCCCAGAAGTTTCATTGACTTGATGTTATACTCTGATTAAAAAGTGTTCCTTTAATTTTTTTGAGCAGTATATATACAGTTTAAGCCCGAGTGTCCTAGGTAATATGGATCAATGCTATCTCAGATAGCTGAAAACTCAGATAAAATGGATTGCCACTGAAATGAGTCTAACCGCAATACATATGACATGGGCCACGAACTCCCACACTGTCAGTCACAAAATACCCCCTGAGGCAGATAACCTTCCCACAACCTTAATCTTAACCATAGTGTAACCAGGCATTCCATGGGCATTTTGTGACTGACATTCTGAGCGTTACATGATGTTGGGGCATTACATGACTGAACTCAAAGGTATGACACTCTCCTCTTGGTTGTAGTGGTCACACTGTGCATAGAATAAGGGGGACAGACACAGACAGCATCACTCACAGTGGTCAGAGATGGGCTCTGCACAGCTGAAAGATGAAGGTCACCATTAAGCTCACCCCACAAAGTGCTCACCTCTGAGTCAGAAAGTGGAAAAAGGGAATGTGGGTGTGTGTATGTGTGTATGTGTCAGCCCTGGCCTGCTGTATACTACTGACCCATCCAGGGTTATTTCTTTCCTTGACCACTTAGTGCCCCAAAATACCCAAAAATAGAGTACAGTGATCCCTCGCTATATCGCGCTTCGCCTTTCGCGGCTTCACTCTATTGCGGATTTTATATGTAAGCATATTTAAATATATATCGCGGATTTTTTGCTGGTTCGCGGATTTCTGAGGACAATGGGTCTTTTAATTTCTGGTACATGCTTCCTCAATTGGTTTGCCCAGTTGATTTCATACAAGGGACGCTATTAGCAGATGGCTGAGAAGCTACCCAACTTACTTTCTCTCTCTCTCTCTTGCGCTGACGTAGGGGGGTGTGAGCAGGGGGGCTGTTCGCACACCTAGACGATAGGGACGCTTGTCTAAAAATGCTGAAAGATTATCTTCACGTTGCTACCTTCTGTGTGCAGCTGCTTCCTGAAGCGACATGCTGCACGGTGCTTCGCATACTTAAAAGCTCAAAGGGCACGTATTGATTTTTGACTTTGTTTTTCTCTCTCTCTCTCTCTCTCTCCCTGCTCCTGACGGAGGGGGTGTGAGCTGCCGCCTTCAACAGCTTTGTACCGGCGGTGCTTCGCATACTTAAAAGCCAAACAGCCCTATTGATTTTTGACTGCTTGCTTTATTCTCTCTCTCTCTCTCTCTCTCTCCTGACGCACACTCCTTTGAAAAGGAAGATATGTTTGCATTCTTTTAATTGTGAGACAGAACTGTCATCTCTGTCTTGTCATGGAGCACAGTTTAAACTTTTGAAAAAGAGACAAATGTTTGTTTGCAGTGTTTGAATAACGTTCCTGTCTCTCTACAACCTCCTGTGTTTCTGCGCAAATCTGTGACAAAAGCATGACAATATAAAAATAACCATATAAACATATGGTTTCTACTTTGCGGATTTTCTTATTTCGCGGGTGGCTCTGGAACGCAACCCCCGTGATGGAGGAGGGATTACTGTATATTAATTTTATAATGTTAATGTAAATTAACAGACATGTGCACATTATAATATGTTACATATTCCCTATTGATTTTTATTTTTGTAATTTTTACTTAGAAGGGCTTGTTTTGCATGCGTCTGATACAGACTCAGATCCAATTAAGACAGCCATAATACATGTGTTATATTCATCCATCCATTATCCAACCTGCTATATCCTAACACAGGGTCACGGGGATCTGCTGGAGCCAATCCCAGCCAGAACAGGGCACAAGGCAGTAACAAACCCCGGACAGGGCGCCAGCCCACCGCAGGGCACACACACCCACACAATAAGGACAATTTAGCATTGCCAGTGCACCTAGCCTGCATGCGTTTGGACTGTGGGAGGAAACCAGAGTATTTGGAGGAAATCCACGCAGACACGTGGAGAACATGCAAACTCCACACCCTGGAGGACCCGGGAAGCGAACCCAGGTCTCCTTACTGTGAGGCAGCAGCGCTACCACTGCACCACCGTGCCGCCCGATGTGTTATATTTGTTTGATTTAATTATATATGCAACATTTGGACAATTCACAGCTCCCATCCTGCAGTTGCACTTAGCAGTGCAAGTTCAGTGTTGCTACACTTAAGTTCTTAGGAAATACAGTACCACTTCAGAAGACAAGTATAGCCAGAAACCATTATGAAGCTGCCACAGTGCAGACTTCTATGCTATGCTGTTGTCATTTGTAGGGGTGAATTTCTACTACAGTACAGTAAATTCCAGCCAATACTATACAGCTTCAGAAGCACTGCTATGTAGAGTGCTCATGAACCTCAACTGACATGAAATGGGCTGAGCCACAGCTTACAAATACTACTTTGAAAGAGCTCATATCCAGAAGGCAACAGTTTTCGATCCAAATCTGCAAACCTTTATTATCGGAGATATTTATGACTCCATTTTAGGTGGTGTTATGACACAACTACTGTTCAGAAATAGTTGTAACATTTGTATCTGAAAAATCTCCGCAACTGAGAGAAAGCTTCCCTCTAATCTGAGAGAAGTGTTTACTGTACCCAAGCTTTGGAAAATTCAATCTTCTACTTATTATATTGATTTTAGAGTAACAGTATGATATACATTTTTCAAGTTATAGAATTAGAAACAAATGATTCTGGAATTAATTATCAATTAGCTACAAGAATATTAAAATGGATGGTGTGGTCAATAATTACTTTATAGAGCTCTATTTGATGACAGTTTTATAAAAGGCTGCCATAATCTGAAAAGTCTGAGGTGTTCCTCATTGATTATGTTTAATTTTAAGAAATACACACCACTGCATTCCTGACTTACAGTAAGTGGCCAAAAGTTTTGGCAGTGATACACATGTTGTGATTTGTGAACTTTGCTGCCTCAGCATTTTCAGATTATTTTTTTACATGTTTTTGTGGTTTACTGAAGAACAATTATAAATATTTCATAAGTTTCAAAGGCTTTTATTTGGAAACACAACAAATATATGTAAAGAATCAGTATTTTCAGTGTTGACCCTTCTTCTTCACAACTTCTGTATTTTGCTCTGGCATGCTTTATATCAGCTTATGGGTCAACTTCTGACTGATGGTGATCCATTCTTGCCTTTTAGTGCTTGGAGTTCATCACAATTTGTGGGCTTCTGCTTGTCCAGCCACATTTTGAGAACTGACCACAGGTTCTCAAAGGGATTAAGATCTAGGGAGTTTCCTGGCCATGGGTCCAAACTTTCAATGTTATGATGTCCGAGCCACTTCATTATCATTTTTACCTCATGACATGTTGCTCCATCATGTTGGAAAATACACAGATCATCAGCAAATTGTGCCTGGATTGTTGGGAGAAGTTGCCCTTAGGGGATGTTTTGATATCATCCTTTATTTCTGGCAGCGTTCTTGGACAGAATTGTGAGTGAGCCTACTTCCTTGGATGAGATGCAACTCCACACATGGATTGTCTCGGGATGCTTCACTGTTGGCATGAAACAGGACTCATGGTATCGCTCACCTTTTCCTTCTCCTGACTATCGATTTTCCAGATGTCCCAAACAATCAGAAGGAGCATTCATCCAAAAAAATAACTTTGCTGTTCAATCCTTGTACTTCCTGCAGAATGTCATCTTATTCTTGATATTTTTCTTGTAAAGAACTGGTTTCTTTGCTGACCTTCTTGACACAAGGTCGTTGTCCAAAAGTCTTCACCTCAATGTGCGTGCAGATTAAGTCACACCCACCTGCTGCCAATACTGAGCAAGCTCTAAATTGGTGGCAACACGATTCTGTAGCTGACTCCTCAGGAGGAGATGGTCCTGGTGCTTCTGGACACTTTTAGCTGATCATTTTGTGCTGGGGCAAAATAAGTAGAAATGGGTTTTTGTGATAAAGTTAACTTTGTATGCTAATAAAGCTCTTTGCAATGAATTAATATGCATCTGATAGATCTGCACAATAATATAAAAACAATGTGAATTGCCACCACAAAACTGAAGCCACACATTTTTCAAAACACATTTGTGTCACTGCCAAAACTTTTGCCCACTACTGTACTACAGTAAGTCAAGATTCTTCCAATTGAGCAAAATAAGATTATGAGCTAGCAGCACAGTGAAGGTTATCCCTTTCTGGTGCTCGTTAAGCAAAGATGCTTCATCCTGGACTGTGACAAAAAGGACTATTAGAGGATGGCCTTAAATGGCAAACCTGGAACTGATTGATAGATAAAAACTATAGTTTATTGTAGTTCATTATAAATAAAGGACACAGCCAAAACAAACAGTAATGAATGTGGATGCATGAAAACATCTCTTGCAAATGGTGGTCTAAGCCAAGATAAGCTTTTGAAAAAGATGCATTTAAGTGCATACTTTTGAAGCAAATTAGTACATTTCTCACAAAAAACTGAGGTAGAGTGCATTCTATCTTGGACCAACTTACATTCAGTTTCTGAGAATCAAATTGTGAGGCTCTGTTCCCTGCATTACCACAGATTATTTAAAGGCATATTATTGTGAAAGCATTGGTATAGTTTTCAAACACTACCTTTATCAGTAATGGTTCTTTGAAAAACAAAAGTACAAAATGCAGGCAGGTTAGGGAAGTGAGTTATGTAGCTTTTAGCAAAATCTTTATCTAGCATCCTGTATAATTGAAGACATGTCCTCGGGAAAGGGTATGTTCAAAGCACAGATGCCTATATGTCATCTGAATAGACATAGTCTGTAAATGTCTTCATATTACACAAGCTACATACAGCCTACTGTGCGTTCATTTTTCATGCAAAGGAAATAAATTACTAGTTTGCAAAGGTGTGATTCTACAGTAACATTTCTGCCAAAGTGTCACCTACACATAAAGCATGATGAGTGTTGAACAACAGGATTTTAACTATTACTGCAGTAATTTGAAGATATACTTGCATGCAAGTTATGAACATTTGCAACTTAGTAATATATGTTAATGGTCTCTAAAATTGGGTCTCTTTCAGGTCCACATATACACTGAAATTGAATTTCGGTAAAGGATTTGTTTCTTAAAGAAAGGGTTGTTTATATAAACCAAGAACAGAAATAGGAGAAAATGAAGATTTTACTGTGGATTGCAGCAGCTTTAATCTTAAGACAGCGTACCAAGCAGTAATTACTGTGTGCAGCTGACACCCAAAGGAACAAGCAGTATAGGTGCCAGCACTGTTACTCTACTTCTCCGATAATGTTACTTACCTAGTAGGAAGACTGAATGTTTTGAGTTTCATAACTATAAAAATTAATGGTTGATTAACTACAGGCACCCCTTCTTAAGGTGGTTTATGCTTTTCAGACTAATATTTCCAAAGTATACTCAACATTACATATAGAAATAAGAAGGATATTTCTTATTTATTTAATTTCATTAATGCCTTAAATTTATGAATGTATTAGTTGTCTAGATACAAGGGTATATCTGTATATTTTTGCAAATTGTTGGGAAATGTCCCATTTTTAAACTTTTATGTGGTCAGCATTTTGGAAGGGGCTTTTGTTAAGTCAATTTAATGCTAAAAATCAACCATTGGTTATAACATCCACGCTGAAAAAAAAACTTTGGATATTCCACTTTGTCATGATCAGTGCGTCAACTAAATCTTAGATTAAACTATTTTGATTACTCACAGTACTTTTTTTCTTAAGCTTTTTTATTTCCCAATATTAGTGCCTACTTGATACTATTGTTTTTAATAATTTTCGTTTCTAAATTTTGGAATACTACTTATAATCTTCTACATATGGTTCAAAGATAAACTGAATGCACAAGCATTCAGATGCATGTAAATGTTTGTCCTAATTCAGTTCCTTGCTAGTGCAGGCTGCATGTTATTTTTGTGGGTTTCCTCAAGGGCTTTGGTTTCTTTCTAACATCAAAAGACAAGATTTTATGTTGATTAGTGACCCTAAACTAGCACAATGTCAGTGAGTGTAGGAGAGAGGTTCCCTTGTGATACTCTGTTATCTCATCTAAAGTTGGTTTCTGCCTTGTGCCCATTAATTTCCAGAATACTCTCTTCACACTTTTCTACCTGTATGGGACAAATCTTTTATTATCATATTGTGTTACATTTTGACACTTTTTTATGCAAATATTCAAAAAGATTGTTAACATACTGACAGTTTTGCATGCAGGCTTTGTTACATATCAATAACTGGTCATGTAAATCTTCTGCTTATGAAATCATTGCAGATTGCTTGCACAGACTCCTTGAGAAAAACTGATAAATGAGGATTAAAACCATAATGTACATGCTCAGTCAGTTCTCTAGTGATTTACGACTAATCTTAAAATAATTATTATTGACCTTAAAATAATTAAAACAACTAATCACAGAAAGCTCGTCATCAGTTCTCAGTTCCTTCTACAGGTGCACAGTACAGTCAATGATCACTTGCTGCATCACATTGTGGTACAGCACTACTCAGCTTAAGGTCATAAAGAACTGCAATGGGTGAAGTTGACTCAGAATATTACCAGCATCCAACCAGCTTCTGTTCAGGACATATATAACAAAAATCCTTAGATAAAAAAAGATTTCACCCATCTTAGCCACTTTTCTCACTCCTCCCTTCTGGCAAACAGTACAGAGCAACTGGCACTCATGCATAGATTCAGGGATAGTTTCTTTCCACGGATCGTAAGTTTACTGAACAACAAATCACAGCAAATTCTGTAACAAATATTGCAACATAAAAAATTCTGTGTGTATTATTTACATGTTTTATTATACACAGAGGGTCAGAGGGTCACCCTCTGGGTTCCTCCCAGGTATGTAGTTCCACCATGGACCGAGAGGTGGCATTGCCACTAACTGTGTTGTCTTCCTTTTCCTCCACAGCACTGAGAAACCGCCCAGTGAGGGCAACTAACTCTGCTCCTTCGAGTCTCTGGGCCATAAAATCATGACCACCCCGAAGGAGGCGTAACTTCACAAGTGAGCGACAGAGAGATGGAGCTCCTTTTTACACACACACATATACAGTATATGCTTTATTCTGCATATACTATTTGTATGTGTGTGTATGTGTCTTTTGTTGGTACTGTATTACTGTCACTGTTGTAAGGAAACATGCAAGTAAGAATTTCATTGTACTATGTACACCATAAGCAACAAGATGTAGTTACTAACTAGAATGGAACTTTATCTGAGTTGCAATTTATTTGATTTAACCTTATGATCTGCATAAGATTTTTATATGAAAAGAAATGAGAAGGACTGACAGCCTTTAGTTTTCCCTGTCAGCTCTCACTACTCATGTAGTGTGAATCATGTTGAAAAAAGATTGGAACAACTGAGGAAAATCTAACAACTCCAATACTTACAGAACTATAAACAACTAAGTTCTCATTATGTTATTAAATGTGGAGGCCTATATATTTTGTAAAATAAAATAACAACAAATAAAATAATTTACGATTTGTTCCATATTTTTAAAAAAAATGTTAATTTTATGAGATCTTTCTTTGCACTGTATTTAGTTAAAAGACATCCCAATATGTTGTACAAATCTTGTGTTACAGCTTAAGGCTCATATACTCTTTACACTGACACAGTAGTCATGCATTTGCTTACTGCAGAGCAAATTAGATTTCTTTTATTTATGATGGTCATCCCTCTGTACAGCGGATCAAACATTAGATGTGTGTAAGGTTTCTATGCCCTTTCAATGGAGCACTTTGCCTGTGCTTTACACCAACAGCATAAATACATTTCCTATTTGGACTCTTCCAACTGTTTCTATTTTTGTCTTATGCTAACACTCTTCTTAGTAAGTACTATAATGGAACCCTCTTGTCTTACTCTGAATAACAAATTAAACATGGTGCATAGAACTAAACTGCAGAGAAAAAATTTGCATTGTGAAATATTTGATTAAAATATACTCTATTACATGCATTCCCATATGTTCTGCAATTGTATAACTTTAAGAAAAAGATAAAAAAAAATAATGCCAGATGGTGCAAAAGTATTTTTAAAAATACTGAAATTTATTCAGTTCACTTTAATTAATTTATAAGCAATTCTGATAATTCTGTTATGAATTATTCTGTTATGTCATTCAGTATTTACAGATTATAAAATATATATGATTGAAAATGTCAATAAATTAATCATTTTCTCTTCTTTATTGTGTCACAAATTCATTTTGGAAGTACACTGGTTTAAAGATGTTCTCAAAATGGAAGCATTATTGCTTTGAATTATTTACAATAAATCCAACATGACAAAAGCAACCACCTGACAGTTTTAAGAGAAAGCATTAAACCTCTGCATAGCCTTCTGGCTATACTGGAGTTGTTTTAAATGTTTTTAGTTTATTAGAATTGTAAGAACAATCCACAGTCAATCAAGATTTAAATTTTAACTGTGCTGTACATAATGTGAAACCCCTTCCAAGTCAGTTTGCATTTTCTATAGTCTTTTCTTCAGCACACTTCCCACTTACATTTTACTGTAACAGCCTCATTGACACATGGATATATACTGCACTTCTATTAGCATTTGCCTTCAAATATATCATTCTTCATTTTAGCGTGACTGTATTATGTTTTCTAAGCAATTACATTTTTAAACTTGTCTTTAAAAAACTTGTCTTTTACATCTATAGCATCAGCACTTAGATATAAAGCATCATTGATTATAAAATGCACATTTATAAATATGTTTACAACAAAAATGGTTCATGGGACACAGAAACCCGACTTCAAGACTGATGTTTACTTTATACTACTCTGAGGATCGCCCACTGGAGAGGCCCTGAACAGATTTGGGAATATTTAACATCCCTTGTTTTAATTTTGTAACAGTGTTTTAAAGGTGGTGTCAGTGTGAAGTCATGAAATGCAAAGACACCATTTGCAAGTTAGCCTGACTAAAGAGACTAGATCATTAATCTCAGTTTTTAAATTTCGTCTGAAGACTTACCTTAGTCTAGCATCCCATGACTAGAGCTGCTGATTAGCTATGCATACTGCATTTCTGCTTGTTAGTCATTTGTTCAGAAATATAAGTATCACAATATTTTAACCTATTACTAACTCTCCTTTATTCTGTTTCTTTTCTTGATATTTGGATGTGGCACTTTGTGCCACTGCTCTACTGCCAAGCTGCTCTTTTGCATATGGAAAACTCATCTCAGATAAAGGGTCAATGGAATCATCAGATGGAAAGATTGATTCCCTCATTAAATTGATTGAGGTGTCCATGTCTGTGACTTTATTTTTGACTTTCTGTTGTATGATCAATTAATTAAGGAACAGATATTGTTGATTTTCATTTATGTTTAATCCGTATCTATCTTGTTCTCTATGTACTTAAGAAATGTGCATTTCTAGGTGTACCAGTTTTGTATTTAGTAATTAGTATAATCTCTATTTGAATTTTAACTGAGAATTGTTAACAGTGCTCTGTGCCTGCACTATAGTGAGCTCTATATAAAAATAGAAAAAAAATAAAGCTCTATATAAAAATAAATAAGTTGTATCTAATAAGCACCTATATTACCAGCTTCCATCATTACTTACGGCTCATATCTCTTTCACAATTTATTATTCAATAAACTCTGAGCTAAATTGGCTTTAATACATACTCTGGTTATTATAGTTTTGCTGGAGTTGGAATATATAAAATCAGTTTTAAATTTGCTCAGAGTTAACTTTTTACTCCTCTGGTATTTTGCCCTGCGTATGTTAGTTCTATCATTTGTGAATCTAAAACAAATCATAGTTTTATGCATACAAGATAACATTATATTAGGTGTTAGATATAGCTTAGTGGTGCATAAGGAAGTTTCTGTAGGATTAAGAGAAATACATAATTTTTATGTTGATCTTTAAGCACTATTTGCTGTGGTTTGGAGAGGGGTCACCAAGGTAGTGTGCTCTGAAAGTGCAGCTTCACAAATATTTCTACAGTCAATAAATATATTCCTCATTCTTAAAATAATTACTTGTCAGGTTGGAGTGACCTAGTCACATACATAACATGATCAGTTATGTAGTTATGAAACCAGTACAGTGATCCCTCCTCCATCATGGGGGTTGTGAAAGGTGAAAAGCCGCGAAGTAAAACCATATGCTTATATGTTTATTTTTATATTGTCACGCTTGGGTCACAGATTTGCACAGAAACACAGGAGGTTGTAGAGAGACAGGAACTTTATTCAAACAATGCAAAGAAAAATTTGTCTCTTTTTCAAAAGTTTAAACGTGCTCCATGACAAGATAGAGATGACAATTCTGTCTCACAATTAAAAGAATGCAAACATATCTTCCTCTTCAAAGGAGTATGCATCAGGAGCAGAGAGTGTCACAGAGAGAGAAAGAGAGAGAGAGAAAAGCAAACAATCAAAAATCAATAGGCGCCGTTTGAGCTTTTAAGTATGCGAAGCACCATGCGGGAAGCATATCGCTTGACAAAGCAGCCGCAAGTAAGCCCAGCAAGAAAGGGAGCAATGTGAAGGTAGTCTTTCTGCATTTTTTAGACGAGCGTCCATATCCTCTAGGGGTGCGAACAGCCCCCCTGCTCACACCCCCTCCGTCAGGAGCAGAGAATGTCAGAGCAAGAGAGAGAGAGAGAGAAAAGCAAACAATCAAAAATCAATAGGTGCTGTTTGGGCTTTTAAGTATGCAAAGCACCGTGCGGGAAGCATATCGCGCAACAAAGTAACAAGTAAGCCCAGCAAGGAAGGGAGCAATGTGAAGGTAGTCTTTCAGTGTTTTTTGAGGAGCGTCCCTATCCTCTAGGGGTGCGAACAGCCCCCCTGCTCACAATATATTTGAGGAGTTTTATTTAATACTGAAATCAACTGGGCAAACCAACTGAGGAAGCATGTACCAGAAATTAAAAGACCCATTGTCCACTGAAACCCACGAACCAGCGAAAAATCCGCGATATATATTTAAATATGTTTACATATAAAATCTGTGATAGAGCAAAGCCGCGAAAGTCGAAGCAAAATATAGTGAGGGATTACTGTAATTCAAATATAGATAGATATACAGTATGATATATGGCTAGATATAGGGCCATCATTGATAGATTCAGAAAACACTGTAAGTTTGTAAAAAACTCATTGTTTAAAAGGGTGATTGTTGATATGTTAATAGAACAGATTACAAATAAAGTGACAAGATACAGAAATATTTGTACCAGTCTCTTTTAGGTCCATATGTGACAGTTAAATGTTGTTTTATTTAGAAGATATGGTGAAGCTACAGATTTACTGTTCTTTAGTGTTTTATTATACTTCTCACTTTGATTTTCCCTCAGCTTTTGTCATACTTAACCTTCATCAACATGCTTTAATTTTCATTCCCCTACCAGAATGAATGTGTTACTTTAAAGCCTATAAGGATTTAAGGAAGCATTTATCATCAAAGGCACTCTACATAAAACACTGAATGCTTTAAAGACCGAGCACAGCAATCCTAAGCTTTATTTATATTTGTAGATTATTATTTGCAATTCATGGTCTTTTTTGACTGTGCCTGAAGAGGTTAAGATGCCATATCCTCACAAAAAGCAATCAATGGACAAATGCATGAAATCAGCATTTCATTTAATCCTTGCTTTTCTTTTTGGAAAAGACACATTTTTAGAAATACCATCTCCACCTTAATTATATCTATATCTTAAAATGTTACAATAAACCTGTCTAGTAGCTCTATTCAATGTTACTCTATCACAAATGTGCCGTCTCAATATAAAGATTTTAAAAATATCTTCAACAGATAAAATAATTTCAAATTGCCACCTCATCCTTAATATTATTGTGCAATAGAGCTACTCCTGTTATGATTCTGGGTTTGTACATTTTTTTTGAACTTCATAAAGGTTTCTGTGAACTCACATATTTGATATCTGTTAGCTTGAATTACAGATAATCCCTGTGCATCTTTATTTCTCTTTTGTGATTTTGCTTAAGCCTTATTAATTTTGTTATACTGATGTAATGATGCAATGTCCCATTGGTAGTTGGTGTATGTAGTAAGTTGTGACATGTAACATCATTGGTGTTACCATACATAAACTGGTGACTCAGTGTCCAAGGTTAAGGATTCTCTCTAGATGTCTTTTGAATAGTATAGTGTAGATTTTTTGGCAAACTAATTAGCAATTGTGATTCTGACTACAACTCTGATTTACATTGTAGTTTTGAAGAAGGATAGGCTTTATTTATTGGTTTTGACTAGGTATGTTTCTGACTTACATTTTATCTTCTGACCCAGCACTCTCTGCCCTGATGGCATGCCACTTTTCCAGTTCTTGGTAGTATAATACCTGGGCTTCATTCCCAATCATAAAAATGTATGTTTTTATGTAAAAGAAAACAGGCTGTGTAATAGCTCAGCAGGTGTCATTATCATAGTTAAAAAGATGGACGTCTTTGTCCATGAATGGACTACCAGGCATTAAACTAAACTACAGTAAAAATAATTACCCTTCCTCACTGGTCCTGAACTTTCTCAAAGAAGTATCATTTTGTTAACTATACCAAATGACATTTAATTATAATTCAAAAAAGGCAGTGAATGTATACTGCCTCGTAAGAGACAGTAATAGAAAAAATGAAGATTGTAAGATACATAAGTCAAAAAATGAGCAAAAGTTAGAACAGGGAATCGGAACATACAGTACGTTTTCACTAAAGTCAAAAGCACAATTAAAAATTTGTAGTTAAAATAAACAGCAGAACAGATTTGTTAATTAGGAAATTAAAAAGAAACAAGTCTTAGCACAGTGATTCAAGGATTTATCCATCAAGCTTGGATAAACCAGCAGTGTTTGAGATGGTCTTTCCATGATTGCATAGCTGATGTGACAAATGATTGCCAAATGGCAAATACATTACCCAAAAATGGTGGCAAGTCATAGGAAAAACAAAATTATGGCAGAAAAATAATGCAAATAAACTAAAAACTTTGACAAGTTCATTAAGCACAAAAATGAATGTCAGATTCTGAATAGAGTCTCAGAACCTCAAAGACAATATACTGTATAACTTGACAGGATTTCAGCTGGAATTTGCACAATGCATTTGTAAAGTTACAGATCATAACAAAAAGAAAGATCACTTTCAACACAATTTCAAGTCATTATGAATATAGGTTTATGCCCTGTGGTTTGACTAATGCTCCACTGATTTTTGATTCATTTTTCACAGACCATGAAAACATAGTTTATTTAAACGTGGACAAATGCTTAAATTTATGACAGGCCATGTTCGCTGTGTTCTTCAGTAATTTAGTCTTTATTATTTTTACCATTCTAGGGGTTAAAACAAAAAGGTGAATATCCTTCCAAGATAGAACCAGGAGGGAGGTGAGGATGTTAAGAGTTCAGAAGAAGACACATAGTTTAAAAAATAGACAAATCTAAAACAGAGATCTGTTCTGTCTTGCATCTAAGCTTAAACAGACTCCAAAATTCATTGTTAACAGTTTAAACCCAAGATCAGTACACTAAAATCAAACAAACAAACAAACTCACTAACTCTCAGGTTTAATTGTGATCTCAGATGGCCAGGTATGCACTGCGCCAACCTTTATATTTTATACTTTATATTTTATATTTTATATTGTGAATTTCCCCTTGGGATTAATAAAGTATCTATCTATCTATCTATCTTATACCATCGCTAAATTATTAAAGTTTACAAGAAATCTCTTTATAAGGAACATTAATTACTTTTCTAGATTAATAGATGAATATATTAATAACCTTCAAGTTTATTCAGAACAATAGCCAATGTCACAAATAGAAAACTTGAAATAAATGATATAATTCAACTTTAAATCAGTAGCAGTAACTTAATGAATTTCTTTAAAAATAAACTATGTAATGTAAATTAAACAGTGTTGTCTCTGCATTAAGGGAGGGCAGGTGATGCATCCAGTAGATGGCACTGTCATGCAAAAATTGAATTAATTGTAAACTTGCCTGAATAGTTCAAAATACTGTACAGTATTGTTCAAACGTTTACAGCAAACTCAACTTAGTCGTCATAACAAAACTTTTACAATTTTCCATGATATGATCAATGCAATTGATTATGTAGAAAAATATTTATTTTTGGAATATGTGAAGGTTTCTTTCTGCCTGACACTGCTGGCACGTTTTTGTATTCTAGGGCCATTCCTTTGACCCTGTACTGATCTAGGCATATTTTGACTTTTATGTGAGCCATGTGTAGCCTGAATTGCTTGAAGTCTAGAGGCCATTTAAATGATCCATTGACTGATTTTGTTTTCTGACTCAATTAAACTCAATAATTTTGGAAGTTGTCATTATTATCATGAATCACATTGATTACTTATTTACAAGGCAATTTAGCATTTTGCCTGCTGAACAAAAATTGGAACTTTATAAAATTCATTTCTGCTTTTGAGTATTTGATGTTGATGCTGAGATAGATTTTAATACTTTCGTTTGATACAGTAGATGTTCTGTATGACAAAATCGTTTATTGTTAAATTTTCATTTTGTTGAGGGTGAGAAATCAAGGAAGATATGAATGTGGTTATTTTCAAACATAATCTCTTGTTTCTGTCTGAGAAGTGACATTACATTAAATTTAGATTGCAATTTCTCAAAGTGCACGACTAGAGTCCCAGATTTAGAAGTATTTGATCCCCGTATGCGGTAATCTGCTGCTATCTCGGTGTCTGATTTAAAGTCCTCTCCAATTATTTTTGAGAATAGTTCAGCTACAAATTTCACTGGGTTTGGACTTTCACAATTCTCAGGTAGGCTGCTGATTCTAATATAATTCCTTCTGCATCCATTTTCCAGGGCAGCAAGTCTGTCACCGAGTTTTATGCATTCGGAATTCGCAGCTGTTGCTTTTCCATCAGCGGTAGATGCCAAATGTTCGACTGTTTCAATTTCAGTCGTGAATGTCTGCTTAACATTTTCCAGCTGAACAGCAAGTGCTCTCAGTTTAGACACATTTTCCTGAATGTGTTCCTCTATTTTTTCCAGCATTCTCCAAGTCTTTATTATCTTGCCACAGCTCCAGCTGCAGTTTCTCATTTGTCTTCTCACTTGTCTTGAGCAAACCATTTATTTCTTACTTTATATCTTTCTGAATGTGTTTCTTGAGCTCATTTATGGCTGTGGCCATTGTAGCGATCATTGCCTTCAGTTCGGACAGATCATTTCAGCTTTCGTGCTCCACAGGTGAAATGGCAATCCCTGTTACAGCCAATGCTTCCGGCTCGTGAGGAGTAGATGAAAGCGCAGACTGCAAGTCTATTTCCAGTTTCAAGTGATCTTCTGGAATTGGCGAGCTATCGTGACCTGCATCACTTGCCCATTCGCTCCCATTTTAACTCTCGACTGGAGACGATGCAGCGGAGCAGAGTCCAGGGGAGTCTGTGCTTTCGCCTGTCTGTTCCAGGTCAGTCTCTGAAAGGCCGTACCTTGAACTCGGACTTGTTGCCTGTCTAGGCTTGGATGTAGCTTTTGTTTTCGTTTCTTTCTGAGACCCTTTCTTGCCGCTCATTTTTATATATACTTGCATATACTGTAATAGAACCTCCTTGGGTTGGGTACATACAGGATACCTTGGGATAATAAGAAATAAGAGAAAAAATAACACAGCTGCTAACGGAGCTCCGCTTCAGATGTCCATCTCCTGTAACGGACGAGACCAACTACAGCTGCTAAACGAGCCGCTTTTTACAACATTAAACAGCGCCTACAGAAAGCCGACATCAGATACAGCCTCTTGTATCCTGCCAAACTGAAAGTGGACATTCAAGGCAAGCATTATATCTTTACCACTACTAAAGAAGCAGAAAAACAACTAAGAAAGCTGAGCCCGACATGCTTCTGAAATACGATCGCGAGTTGCACCCTGTCATGGCATGACAAAGAAGATGTTACTGCTTTCTGATCCACTTGCAATGATACTGGTACTGTAAATGTACATCCTTTTCCCTTCTCGGCCACTTACTGTTTATGTCATACCCTTGGTCTATTGTTACTGCTATTATTGTATAAGGGCTTGCTATGCTTATCCAGGGCGAGTTTTTAACACCATTTCCTGATTTTACTATGTTACTATTTCAAGACTGTTAAAGACTATATTTTATGCTTATAATATTTGGACTGTTTTGGCAATAGATATCTTAATTTTAATCCTCATATGCCGCTGCTGAGGGGCTTGTTTTGTTTTGGATGTGCTCTGTCTCTAGGTATGTCAAAGGACTGGGACTTTGTGAAATGGGGTCCAGCCTCAAGTGGGGAGGCAAAATGGGGAGGTGGGGGGACTAGGGGTGGAGAGAAAGAGAGCAAGCTATATCTAATCTATCCTTTCAATCCTAATAATAATAAGTGCCAACGTAATAATAGGCTTCATGGTAATAAGTCCTGGGAAAATTGGAAAATTACATCAAAGCCGTCTCATTTTCAGTTAAAACTACAAAATGACATCAAAAACTCAGAATCAATGTCTCTATGACTGCCCAGTTAGCTTTGTGAGCTGGAATGTTAAAGGCCTGAATCACGAATTAAAGAGAAAAAAAGTATTCTCTCACCTAACAGGTCTAAATGCTAAAATAGTATTTTTACAGGAGACCCATTTATCAGTTTTGGCAGCAAAAAAAACTGGAATGGCCAAATATTCCATTCTATCTTTACAAAGAAAACTAGAGGTGTGGGAATTCTTATACATACAACAATCTCATTTGTAGTGTCAGATGCAATATGATATGTGATTGTCATGGGTAATTTATTTAACTGTAAGGTGATTTTGATAAATGTTTATAAACCCAATGTGGATGACGTCTTAACCCACTTTTATTAGCAGACGAAAACTGTACAGAATTTATATCCAAACAAATCAGCTTTTTTCTAGAGACAAACACATCCTCAGAGGTCTCTGCAGGAATACTCTGGGAAACCCTGAAGGCCTTCTTAAGAGGACAGATTATTTCATATCTTTCCCACAGAAATAAATTGGAAACCAAGAAGATATCAGAGCTAATCAACGAAATAACTAGAATAGATCAAGAACATGCCAGGTGTCCAAGTGAGGCTCTTCATAGGAAAAGGCAGGGTGTGCATTCAGAGCTCAACCTCTTAACAACTAAAGAAACTAAACAACTCATTCATGAATCAAGACATCATTACTATGAACATGGAGAGAAAGCTAACAAGATCTTAGCTCAACAAATCCACAAGCAAGAAGTTCACAATACAATCCCAGCAATCACTAACACAAACGGAGACAAAATCATTGACCATACAAATATAATGCACATATTTAGAGACTACTATAAATCCTTATATTCTACTGAGTTTAAAGAAGACAAGACACAATCTAATGCATTTCTGGATGCATTACAGATACCACAAATAGATACTCTCAGTGTAGAGGAACTGGATAAACGTCTGGCGCTATCAGAATTACTAGATGCTATAAAGTCACTTCAGAGTGGGAAAGCAGCAGGCCCCGATGGCTACCCTGGCAAATTTTATAAGAAATTCTCCACTCAGCTAGCTCCCCTCTTGTGAAACTTGTGAGGCAATTGCTGTATTTTCCGATCAAAAAATTAATGATATTAGAAATAATATAGTATATCTCCCCAACACTGATCCTCTTAAGCCCCAGTACTCCATTATAAACAAATTAAATTCTTTCACCAGGATAGATTTACCTGATTTATATAAAATAATTTCTCAACTGAGACCCTCCACCTGCGTCCTTGACCCAATACCAACAAGTTTTTTCAAAGAAGTATTGGGCGTGCTAATTGATAGTATTCTTGACATAGTAAACTCGTCATTAGATATGGGGGTCTTCCCAGACTGTCTTAAGACTGGTGTAGTTAAACCCCTACTCAAGAAAAATAATCTTGACTCCTCTGCTTTTGAAAATTTTAGACCCATTTCTAACCTGCATTTCTTAAGTAAAATTCTAGAGAAGGCAGTCATTATACAGCTAAATGACCACCTCAATAAACATACTATTCTTGTTTCAGTTGGGTTTCAGAACAGAAACTGCACTCGTTAAAGTAGTCAATGACTTGCGGGTAAATGCAGACAGAGGCCGTTTATCTGTTCTCATCCTCTTAGATCTGAGTGCCGCATTTGATACCATAGATCACAATATTCTTAGAAATCGCCTTAGTCAATGGGTGGGCCTCTCTGGCAGTGTCTTAAATTGGTTTGAATCCTACCTGGCAGGTAGAAAATTCTTTGTTAGTTCTGGTAATTATACTTCAAAGACACATGATATTCTATATGGTGTTCCACAAGGTTGTATCCTGGGTCTGCTGCTCTTTTCGATCTAAATGCTTCTGTTAGGTCAGATTATCTCAGGGCATAACGTGAGCTACTACAGCTATGCTGATGACACACAGCTGTATTTATCAATAGCACCTGATGACCCCAACTGTGTTGTTTCACTAACACAATGTCTTACTTGTGTTTCTGAATGGATGAGTAGTAATTTTCTCAAGCTAAATAAAGAGAAAACTGAAATTTTAGTGATTGGCAATAATGGATGTGATGAGGTTATCAGAAATAAACTTGATGCATTAGGTTTAAAAGTCAAGACGGAAGTAAAGAATTTAGGGGTAACTGTTGACTGTGACCTGAATTTTAAATCGCATATTAATCAGATCACTAGGTCAGCATTTTTTCACTTAAGAAATATAGCAAAAGTTAGACCTCTTATATCATTGAAAGATGCTGAAAAATTAGTTCACGCTTTTGTTTTCAGTCGACTAGATTACTGTAATGCACTCTTCTCAGGACTACCCAAAAAAGACATCAATCGATTGCAACTAGTGCAGAATGCAGCTGCTAGAATCCTAACTAGGAAAAGAAAATCCGAGCACATTTCTACAGTTTTGATGTCACTACACTGATTACCTGTGTCATTCAGAATTGACGTTAAAATACTGCTTATGGTTTATAAAGCCTTAAATAATCTCGCTCCATCTTATATATCGGAATGTCTGACACCTTACATTCCAAATCGTAACCTTAGATCTTCAAATGAGTGTCTGCTTAGAATTCCAAGATCTAAACTTAAAAGAAGTGGTGAGGCGGCCTTCTGCTGTTATGCACCTAAAATCTGGAATAGCCTGCCAATAGAAGTTCACCAGGCTAATACAGTGGAGCAATTAAAAAAACTGCTAAAAACACATTACTTTAACATGGCTTTCTCATAGCTTCATTTTAATTTATTCCTGATGCTCTGTATATTCAATTAATCATCATTACTATTCATGGTGACTACAAAATCCATACTAACCCCTACTCTCTCTTCTGTTCTTTTTCCGTTTTTTTGTGGCGGCGATCTGCGCCACCACCACCTAATCAAAGCTCCATGATGTCCCTACATTGATGGATTAAAGGCCAGAAGTCCACATGACCATCATCATCAAGTCCTTCCATGAGAACCCTGAATACAATGAGGACTGACTAAGGTCATTTATGTTAGGCAGAATGCCTAGAGGGGGCTGGGCGGTCTCAGGACCTGGAATCCCTGCAGATTTTATTTTTTCTCCAGCCGTCTGGAGTTTTTTTTGTTTTTTCAGTCCTCCCTAGCCATCGGACTTTACTTTTAATCTATGTTAATTAGTGTAAATGTGCTATATAAATAAAAATTGTTGTTGTTGTTGTTATTAGCAACATTTACAGAAGCTATGGACAATAAAATTCTACCTCAAACTTTTCGGCAAGCATTAATCACCGTCTTTCCTAAACAAAATAAGGATTTATTACAATGTGCATCATACAGACCAATTTCACTTCTGAATAATGATGTTAAGATACTCTCCAAAGACCTAGCTAGAAGGATGGCGAAAGTGCTGCCTTCGGTAATATCACAGGATCAAACAGGATCTATTAAAAGCCGACACTTAGCTTCCAATCTTCGACGCCTGTTTAATACAATATATTCACCCGCAAAGTCAAACACCCTAGAGATATTATTATTGTTGGATGCAGAAAAAGCATTTGACATGATTGAATGGAACTACCTTGTCAATACATCGGAGAAATTTGGGTTTGGCCCAAACATTTGTGCATGGATCAAACTACTGTATACCAATCCAGATGCTTCAGTTTGTATTAACAACATTAACTCAAACTACTTTAAACTAGAACGTGGTACCAGACAAGGATGCCCCTTGTCACTACTGCTTTCTTCAATCACCATTGAGCCACTGGCAGTTCACTGTAGAAAAGCTTATGAGACAAAGGGCATTATCAGAGAAGGACTTGAATAGAAAATTTTTCTATATGCAGATGATATGGTACTGTATATATCAGACCCACAAAATACTGTTCCTGCAGTCCTAACAGTGCTTACAGAATTTCAAAAGATTTCTGGTCTCAGAATGAATTTGACTAAAAGTGTGCTCATTCCAGTGAATTCTCGAGCACACAATGTTAGATTGGACACCTTCCCTTTTATCATCGCAGATCAGTTTAAATATCTAGGGGTAACACCACAAGTATGGATGGTCAACACTTCATCTCACTTTAGCTGGAAGAATTAACGTTGTTAAGATGAATATCCTTCCTAAGCTTCTCTTTTTATTTCAAAACATTCCAATATACATCAATAAATCATTTTTTAAGAAATTAGATTGAACCATAACATAATTTATTTGGAATTCAAAACATCCATGTATCAAAAGAGCGACCCTACAAGACCTAAGGCAGAAGGTGGCATGGCTCTACCTAACTTTCAACTTTCCTGGACATGGACACAAATAAATGAACATACACAGGCTTGGTCAGCAATAGAAATAAAATCCTGCAGTACATCTTTATATTCTTTGCTTTGTTCCCCAATAATTGCAAGTTATCGCCAATATACTAACAACCCAATTGTGCTTCACTCACTCAGAATATGGAACCAATATAGAAAGCATTTTAAGATAAACAAGCTTTTATCTGTGGCCCCTCTGCATGAGAACCACCTTTTTCCACCCTCTCAAACATATGCAGTTTTTAATGTCTGGAAAACATTTGGGATTAAATCACTTAGAGATCTGTACATAGACAACGTGTTTGCATCCTATGAACAATTACATTCCAAATTTAACTTCCCAGCAACACATTTCTGTTACTACCTTCAAATCAGAAACTTTGTTAAACAGAACCTGCCCAATTTTCCTCACCTCCCACCTACCTCTATGCCGGACAAAATATTGATCAGTCTTGAGGACTCAGACAGCATTTCTGTAATATATAAAACCATTTTACAGTCCCTCCCTTTCAAAGGTCCAAGAGGACAGTGGGAAAAGGATCTCTTACTCAATATTTCAGAAAAGGAGTGGAAAGTAGCAAGGCAGAGAATCCACTCGAGCTCCATATGCACAAAGCATACAATTATTCAACTCAAAGTTATATATCGAGCACATCTGTCTAGCTTAAAATTGTCCAAAATGTTTCCAGGACAAGATCCAACCTGCGAACAGTGCAACCAAGTTCCAGCCTCACTGGGCCACATGTTTTGGGCCTGCCCCAAATTAACATCATTCTGGACCAAAATCTGTAAATGCCTATCAGACAGCCTTGGTGTCCCAATCCATCCTAACCCATTAACAGCTGTGTTTGGTGTACTCCCAGATGGGCTTAAAGTGGGAAAGGACAAACAAACTGTAATTGCCTTTATTACACTATTGGCACATAGACTTATCTTGCTCAATTGGAAGAATCCTAACTCACCTATTCTAAGTCAGTGGGTAACTGATGTTATTTATTATTTGAAACTGGAAAAAATCAAATTCTCTTTTTCAAAACCTGTCAGGATCTAATCAATAACATTTTAGAATAAGATTTTAAAGCACTGAGGAAGCAGATTCTCTCCCCTTTTTTCCTTTTTATTTCTTCTCCATTTATCTTTATTCACTTATTAATTCATCTACTTACTTATATTTACTAGCTTTAAGTTTTACTCTGCTGGCTTAGCTCTCTTTTTCAGGGGTGGGGGTTGATTTGTTTTTGACCTTTTTTTTGTAAAAATTGATTTATTTGTATGGAATGTTTTGTGCTTTTAATAAAATCAATAAAATAATTTACAAAATCATTTTGTGTGATTCTTAGAGTATTATTTGGCTGAGTTATTACCTTGGTTGATGCTAGTAGCCTAGACTGTGAATTTTGCATTCCTTGGGAACCCACCAATTCTGCTGAGACTGTTTCAATCTTCCATGCTGATCCAATGATTTTTCCTCTACTACCTCCACTACTTGCACATTCATGCCACCAGCTTGATCTAACTCCACGACTTGTATTTAGACCATAACACCATGTGCACTCACTTTCCCACCCTCTGTGACTGAATCAGAGTCAGGATCCTTCCTGAGACTTGCTGGCAGCCACGCACAAAGGCTAATGGATTTATGCAGAGGAGAAGATCTCATAAATTGTACTGTTTAAGTGCTTGATAATTTGTCTCTTCATTCTCTCTCTTACTCACACCCACCCTCTGCACAGGCCTCTTTTATGGTTGGCTTTACAGGATGGCTCCATCTTTACACATCAGTAATATATGTGCTATAGTGTCCTAGAAAAGGAACTGCATGCATTTTCCTATCACAAGTTTGCAGATTCTAAGCAACCTTTCCACATATGGGGCAACGTCTGAGCTGAAAAATGATCCTCTATGACTCCCACCCACCCAATTTCATGAAGCCTTTTTCTGAATCCCATAGAGATATGATTTCTTTCATTTAGTCACAACTTATTCTACCAATAATATCTTAAATTGAAAAGTTTGCTTCTCCTGTACTTAATGGAAAATTAATGTCAATAATTTGGTCTTTTAGGGACTGCTAAGCCAGTCTATCCACTACTTCTCTTCTCTTCAGCTCAACATGTGCTGGAATCTATAAGAACCACTACACAAAAATCCCACATTACTCACTTGTGCTAATGTTTGTTTGATCTCCAGCATGAAAATTTGCTAACATGTTTATATTCCAACATTCCACAACACATTGACGTTATACTAGTGTATACTGATGGTTTACCAGATATCCTTTTCTGACAAAGAACTTCAACTCTGAGATATAAAATGCACCATAGGGTCTTTTGAGCCATCTGTAAAGATTAGAGTAATACTGTAATACTGAGTATTCATATATTGGTAGCATTTTAGTTTAGGTATTACAAAAATTATTCCATTACACATTTACTCTTATGAAACAAGACCTTAACAAAAGCTTCTTCTGGCATTATTAATTACACTTATAAAGGATCAGTAAATAAGTTATGCATCTCTGTGCAGAGTGGCGTATAAAGAGCCTCTGATACATTGGTAAAACTACTTGTAAATATGAAGGATTCACAGGTTTTATTCTGAACTATGCAACAGCAAGAGAAAAATGAAAAATTGTCACCTCTGACCATTCTAAAGTGTTTTTTTAGTAGGCCACATTGCTCAGAGATGAATAACCACTTTGCTGATGCTTTGTAAGTGTCACTAACCCCAAATGATGCCTTTGTTAAGGTCTTGTTACATAAGAGTAAATGGGTAATAGATGCAGTTTTTCAGTTCTTGTACAGCAATCTGAATTATTTTAATTATAAAATCTAAATTCCTACCCCTTTTCCACATACCATACAATTACTTTCATATACCAGGATAGAGTTTTGAAAAAAATACCATTTATCATAATATTGCAGATACTAATTTGGAAACTCCATTATCTATAATATGCACCTTGCAGTACTTGTTACCCATTCTGATCTATATGGGCCTTTGAAATAATAAATCTTTGATCCAATTATACATTTGACTCCAGATTTCCTAATTTTGTAGGAAGCCACTATCTCCAGAGCATGTCAAAGGCTTTCTCAATATTAAAGAACATTGCCACCAAACTCCTCTCTCCTTCAGTGATGTCCCTTTATATTCCTAAGTTTGCACACATTATTTCTATTTGAGGTAAAGCTCAACTTCATACTTGATAACATTTCAAACTTAAATCTTTCTCTAGAGTAAATAATAAACCTAGGACTTTTCATTTTCATTCTACATATTAAATGCTCATTAAAGTAATATTAAAAATGTCTATACTTACAACCCCTCCCTCATGGCATGAGGTTATAAAGATGGTGGCTTCAACCCACACTAGACAGCACCAGCTGTCACCAATAAGTTTTTTCAAATCTTTCAGCTACCCAGGTTTTACAGGTTAATAACGAAAGTTCTACACACAACATGTCTAGAAAACATAGACTTTTAACAAATTACCAGGTCACTTTTTAATAGGTGACATATATTGTCACACCCAGATGAACTGGTGCCCTGCCTTGAGTTGTGTCCAGTCTTGTATCCAGTTGAATTTAGTGGACTTAAGATTGATTGTTATTTTATGTTATTATAATCATGTTATCATTATTAAACATCTTGAAAAAGTGTATACTGTTGATGTATACCATAAAACATGATTTTTGTTACAATCTAGGATTGCATTTATGTATTTGATGCTTGTAGTTTCTAGGTCCTGTCAGCATTAAGAATTGAATACAAGTTGATATAAAACTTTGATGGCAATGAGCATGAACACTAGTTTAGCAGTCTCAACGTATGTTACATTGTAAAATAATTGTGATAAATTGGAAGCATTCTTAAAAAAGAGAAAGTAGGCTGAAAACTCCACAAAGTCATATTCATTGAACAGTTATGTAGTCTTTAATTTTCTGTGAAATATGGATTATTAAATCCTCTCCTAGTCTTACCTATTGAGCATGCTGATTAACACGTTGTATTAATGATTCATCTTAACATTCACTTCATCAGTGAACCTAATTTCTATTAAATAGAGCCTTTCAGGGTAAAGTAGTATGAAAGACTTTTGTTGGATGGAATAAGAAATGATCCTCCAAACATCATGGAGGACATAAATCCAATGTCACATGAACAAAAGCAAGTAAATTAATGAGTCTATCACAGACATATTCTGTTAATAAAACATGCATGTCTTCTTGATTTTGGAGGAATAACAATGCCGACACACGATGAATGTGCATACTCCAGGCTGGGATTTGGTCCCACAGAGCCACACTATGAATAAAAAAATGACAAAGAAAAATATTTTATGTTCTGTTTGTCACCTCGGGTTAGATTTTTCTCATTTTAGTACTTGGTGGCATGACAAACAACAAGTCAAGTATATGGACAAAAGGAGGAAACTATCATGCAGAGGGTGTGAAAAAGGATATGAACAAGCAGCAAGGTTGGCAAACAGTTTAACATTTGTTTCTACAAGAAAAACTACTATAGAAAATGAGTATTAAAGTAGCTGCTTTAGATAGATAGATAGATTTTTTTTTGATAGATATTCAAATAATAGCAAAGAAGGCTGTAATCACAATTGTGACACTGACTGAACGCATTATGCTAAAAATTCATATTGTGTAGGGCTAATCAAATCTTACCCTTCAAAGATCCCTGTTTTCAATTATCTTTATGTTGGAATACTGTTTAACTGGGGTCATAAGAGAAGAAAGCATTCATTACCCAGTTGACGTTTTTGCCTGCTTTTATCTTATCATAAAAGAACATGTTTTTTAATATTTAAGAAAGGTGCCAATGGTAATCACTGCAATCAATAATGTGACCTTACTCAAAGTTCTGCAATGCAATACAAGCTATATTATAATCAAAAAATTTTAACTTTACTATTGCACAAATATGAGGTGATGTTTGTTATGCATGTTAAATTTTCTAATCACCACTATACAATGAAACTAGAAAAATAGTTTGGATTAAACCATTAATTAATTAACTAATTAATTCAGGGTTGAAGGGGCCACAGGAAGTAAAACAGGGTGCAGTCCATTGTAACACACACTCACACAAACACCTTCACACTGAGCTGATCTAGGGTTGCATGGCACAGTACATGTTTCTGCGATGTGGAAAGAAAAACATAATACCTGGAGAAAGAACCTACACAAATTCCATACTGGCAATCCCTAAAAGCTCTGCCTTTTGAAGACATGAAACAGCAACACTTACCACTGCACCAGCATGCTGTGTAAAATGGAAAACAATTTTATAATTTAAAGTAAGTGTTGCATGGTTTACCATGTATCTAACTGGGTTGTCTGTGTGACACAATGAAAAACCAAATGGTTTGTGTCATAACCTTCTCTAGGACTAGTTTCTCTTTTATCCCTTTCCCCAGGAGATATAAATATCATTGATGTCTTCAGCAGCTCCACTCTTTGAACTAAGACTATTTTTTAATTTTTAAATTTATATAGATAGACAGGATATCCTGCAGGCTATTGCAAATGACTGTTCCTTACCATCATCACAGACCTTGTAATTGTTTCTGAGCTACAGTATCATTAAGTTGAATCAAAACCCTGTAGCGATCCTATATTTTCATTTTTTACAGAAAGAAACATGAAATGACTTAGCTCATCCAGTTTCAAGTTTGAGTAATTTTAGTTTTTCAATAATTATACAATTTCTTACTGTTTTCCCATCACTACAAATCCTCTTTCACCTTTGTTTTCATTTTGCCAAAACATCATACTAGTCCCTTTAGGAGACTAAATATTCAATTTAAGGTCATCTTTTACACTAAGACATTAATAAGGCTTACACACTATCTGCTTACATCACCCCAAATTGTAGTTGTAACTAATTTAAGATGCATACATCCCAGAAAATATCAAAATTTATAACAAGAGAACAATTAAGCTAGGACATTGCAGGAATTTCAAGCCTTCCAATTAAGGTGGCACAGACATCTTACTTGTGGAATATACACTTCACTGTTTTGGGAAGCAGAATAGAGTGACTTAAATAATTGTCGGCTTTGCTTTTGTCAATGCCAGTAATTGAGACATTTTTTAAGGCTCCGTTGTGACTGTATTATGTTACTACATTTTTATTTATTTTTGAAACAAGTTCCTGTATATGGTATCACACACGTGTGCATTGGGGATAGCTTGGAGACCTGGGTGATGGTAATTTCCCACCAGATCACAGGATGGCACTGTTTACTAACACCTTATCTCTTTCTCCCTGTGCAGAACAGAAGATTGACAGCTTTACCACGCCTGATATCATTTCTGGTTTCCATCTACAGTACCTATATTGTATATGAAGAAATGTATTCTTTCATCATCATGAATTTAGATGATATGGTGTCTTACCTTAGGTGTACAGTAATCCCTCCTCCATCGCGGGGGTTGCGTTCCAGAGCCACCCGCGAAATAAAAAAATCCGCGAAGTAGAAACCATATGTTTATATGGTTATTTTTATATTGTCATGCTTGGGTCACAGATTTGCGCAGAAACACAGGAGGTTGTAGAGAGACAGGAACGTTATTCAAACACTGCAAACAAACATTTGTCTCTTTTTCAAAAGTTTAAACTGTGCTCCATGACAAGACAGAGATCACAGTTCAGTCTCACAATTAAAAGAATGCAAACATATCTTCCTCTTCAAAGGAGTGCGCGTCAGGAGCACAGAATGTCACATAGATAGAGAAAAGCAAACAAATCAATAGGGCTGTTTGGCTTTTAAGTATGCGAAGCACCACGGCACAAAGCTGTTGAAGGCGGCAGCTCACACCTTCTCCGTCAGGAGCAGGGAGAGAGAGAGAGAGAGAGATAGAGAGAGACAGAGTTTGTTTTTCAATCAAAAATCAATACGTGCCCTTCGAGCTTTTAAATATGCGAAGCACCGTGCAGCATGTCATTTCAGGAAGCAGCTGCACAAAAGATAGCAACGTGAGGATAATCTTTCAGCATTTTTAGACGAGCGTCTGTATCGTCTAGGTGTGCGAACAGCCCCCCTGCTCAATCCCCCTACATCAGGATCAGAGAAAGTCAGCGCAAGAGAGAGAGAAAAGTAAGCTGGGTAGCTTCTCAGCCATCTGCCAATAGTGTCCCTTGTATGAAATCAACTGGGCAAACCAACTGAGGAAGCATGTACCAGAAATTAAAAGACCCATTGTCCGCAGAAATCCGCGAACCAGCAAAAAATCCGCGATATATATTTAAATATGCTTACATATAAAATCCGCAATGGAGTGAAGCTGCGAAAGGCGAAGCGCGATATAGCGAGGGATCACTGTATTGTGTGTTGATTTCATATTACATTTTTAGTGAACCTTAAGCACAGACATTTTATGCCAATATTAGTTTCTGAAGTATGAAGTATTCAAATCTGGTATTGTGTTTTATATTTTACTGTTATCTACAGTTGTTGAAATTATTTTGCTCTGTTTTTGATGGAATCTTGTTTTGGATGTGGGTACCACTTTTTATGAGTCTTGTCGCCATGAAGCAGCTCCTGGTTGCTGGGTGGGGCATAGTCTCATTGGTCGTAACTTTTGCGTCATCAGCGCAACAAGTTAAAAGGTAACTATTGACGTTCATTCTTTGTCCAAGATTGCCAGTGACTCTAGATTTTTAAAGGTAGTGGAAGCAAGGTAATCTTTCTTGTTCCTATATTTTTGACTGTAATTTCCTGTCTCACATTTTGGTTTTGATGACAGTATTTTGACTTTCTTGTAATGACCAAAGGCTCTATTTTTCACTACGTTTTGTCTGGATTCTTTCAAATCTGGTAGATTTTGTTATGAACTAACAGATAAGGCCTTTACTCTATAATCTGTTTGACCCCCTTATTAATATTTCTACCTTCCTTCTGTTTGTAACCAGAAACTTAGAATTAGAAAATTTTGAAGTCCTCATGACTTTATGAGCCCTGCATTTTAGAAGAACCATGTTCCCACTTTTCTATGCATCCCCCACTCAACTCAACCATCATGTAAATTTACTACTAATTTTAATTTATTGGATACATTCAGGATGCTTAATTTTTCTTCTTTCCTCATAGATGTCAATCATAGCCCAGGATAGATTGTATACTCATTCACATGTTACACTGTTGTAGGCCTGCATTCAGTGAAGAGTGCTCTACAAGAAGGAATGGGATTGATTCAAATTGAATATATATTTCACAGTCAATTTGCTTACTTTATTTTGAATGTAAATCTTAAAACTACATATTTGTCAGACTACTAGTTCATTTTTATGTATTCCATCTAATAATATTCCTATCATGTGCAGTCTAATGGTGTTTAACTCCTCTTTGCTCTGGCGTGCAAATTTCTGAGCAAAACTCTCGTCTATGTTGAAGAATTTTATTGCTGCCGATTCCAACTCAGTGGATGATCCTGTATATGTCTGGATGGTTGTTATAGGATATACATGTGACTTTATCATAGACTGTGCCTTTGACATCACTGGAATGGCCAGCTAAATCAAGAATTAGAAACCCTTCTTTCATTTTTGCATGCCCTCATGTGGCGGCTTAAGATATTGAACTGTCAATTTCTAATACAAGATCAGAATTAAATTGATTACTGCTATTTAAGACTGAGGTTGACATGCATTGTGTGTATGCTCAATGCTACATCTTCTCCAGTGCTAAAGCCATTAAATTACTTGTATTAAAATTATGATTATATGTTCGGATTCAGCGGGTTGGAAAAATGGATGGATGGATGGATTACAGAAGTAATTTGAGGAACATTACTAAAAACCCTCAGTTCTATTTCTATTTTCTTTCTGAACTTAACTCCTCTTTTAGGGAATGTTTGTCTTCCTAAGCACTTTGCAGATAATGTTGCCAATGTTGAGCTCCATAGTTTCATATTCTAAATTGAAAGAGGCTACCAGGATTCCACAAGTCTTGATAGGTTGCCAAGACAGGTAATATGTACATTTTGGAATCAGCAGATTGCATCGACAGATGCAAACCCTTTGTCATTTCTGCAATGCCTCAATAAATTCAGACTTTGACCACCCTCCTTTAAAAACTGAGGAATGACCCTGCAGATATCACTGATGAATACTGAAGCTAAACTGATGGCTAAGCAATTGGCAAGGAAAATTCAAATTGTTTTCCATAAACTACTGCATCCCTGTCAAAGTGGTTTCTTCTGTTTGAGCGAGGTATCTAATAATGTCCATCTTTACATATGTAATTCTTCTGGCAGATCTTGAAATATATGGGTTTTCATGAAAGTTTTATTAATATGATTAAAATGGTTTCTTTTTTCTTTCTCTAATCTTTACCAACACTAATTTCCTGGCACTTCCACATTTTTAAATGTGTGAGGAAAGGATGTCCACTCCCTCCCTTACTTAACAATCTCTTGCTTGAGTCTTTTGCCTTTGCAGACTACTCCCGCCACCACCAATGGCTCCTCAAATATAATAATTCTGTACACTTTTCTTCCTTATTGTTTCTGGGCACTACCTTCTTGAAATCTTTTCAGTCTATTTAGCATCTCTCAGAGCTGTAAATTTAATTGGCTGAAAGCAGCTCAACTTCTTTTAAGCCTCCCTTGGGAATGCAGTGTTTTCTCATTCATCTCTCTTAATCATTAATCATCTTAATTATCTCAGCTTAATCTACTGAATATCTGAGCACTGACATTATTACCTTTTATCAGGACATTGAAGCTTTTAACTATCATCAGATCTTTTTGAAAGCTGGAAGATTTTGTATGTTTAAAGATTTAAACATATTGTAAACATATTGTAAAAACAATTATCAGAGTTTTGTTTACTAAATATTTTTGTAATAATGAGTCATACACAAAAATAAAAGCAATAACAGAATGCAGCTGCATGCACTAATAGACTACAGTAAAATCTTCTCAATAGAAGTTTACAATGTCATAGAGTAAAGGAAAATTGGGAAAAATAGGCTTGTGAGGGGCTCAATAGCTTTCATTAACAGCAGAGTCTAATTGAAATGATATAAAACTGACGTTTTTAGTTGTTGGTTGTGAAGGGTCTGTGGTTACTTGCAGTTCAAATTTCTTAAACAAAACATTTTTGACAGAGGTACCCAACCCTATGTAGAGTTAAATACACTTTTAATGTCTGAAGGAAAATTGTTGGCTACTTCAGACCCTGCTGAAGAGTAAGTCTGGAGCTTTGCTGATAAAATAGAGCATGAGACAAATATTGAATCATTATAATTTGCTGCTATTGCTACTGTAAGGATGTTTTAAGTGTAACATAATTACATGTTTGATCACTCTGATCTTAGTGAGTGACACTTACATATCCGTTCCTCTTAAAATAGTAAAATAGTTTGTAGATTAGTGAGCTTGTATTGGGGACCTCTGTTATAGTCATGAGCAAGCTATTGGACAAATACAAGTTTAAGTAATCTCTCTCAATGTAAATTTGAAACAGTAAAGTAATATATACTGTAATTAGAGTTGCACAGAATGTTTCTTTGTTTCAAGATAGTGTGGACACCTGGGGGTGCACAGCTCTCCAAACACCAAACACAACAGAGACCAGGATGCAAGTTCAACACAACACACATTTATTTTTTTCTCGTTTCCCACCTATGCAGCAAAGTACAATAAGCATAGTGACTACAAAGGCTTTTCTTCCTTTCTCCCTCTCTCTCTCTTCTGTTTCTTGTCCACCTCTACTTCTCCTCCCACAAGCTTTGCCCTCCACCTCCCAATTCAGGCACCCTGAATGGAGTGAGACAGCCCCTATTTTTAGAGCTCTATGAAGTGCTCCAGGTGTTCCGCAATTTTCTTTCCAGCTGCACTTCTATTCTCCATGCACCCCCGGCAGTGGTTGTAGGGTTGCACTTCCAAGCTCCAAACACATGGTACTATAGTAAGCCCTTTCGTTGCCCTCTACCGTCCTGGAGAGGTACTGCCCCATGCAAGCTCCTTCCCCTGGGACTTCCCTTATGCGGGTATGAGTCCTGGCTGCCCAATACAACAGACAAGTTTGCATTTTATCAATTGTTTTCAATGGGAAGTTTTAAAATTTCAAAATTTTGTACAGCACGCTGTGTTTGAAATTTTGCAATGAAAACTGAACTTTCCCAACAAATTTCCTTGCAGAATTAGTGTACCAAATGTCAGCAAAATCAGTCAACAGGGAGTCCAGTTGTTTTATGTGGACAGACAACATGATTTTGTAATTGCAGTAGATTAATTTTGCATTAAATGCTAACACACCCAAAGAGACCACATATTAAATGTCATACTTAGATAAGGACAAGGTTTGAAGGTGGCATTTCATTTCCAGACCTGAAACTATGTCACTAGACCATTATGTTCACCCTCCATGTGATTTTGGTATTGGCTGATCCCCTTTATCTTTACCCCGCCATGGCTAGTTTTTGAAGCTAGAATAGTATGCCCCAACTCTCTTGCTGCTCTCCCCTTTCTTACATTAAAATTAAAGGCTTGTTCACCAGACTTTGGCCCCTTAATTTCTTATGATGTAGGAAGCTGGTGAAAGTTTAACAAATCTCTGGATTCTAGCCCATCTAGGCATTTCAGTACCCCAGTCCTTCACATTGTTGTAATGTGTATTGATATCAACTGCAACTCCTTTCTGCCCTGGTCACCCAATTCCTCTGGCTCCTCTTCCTCTTTTGTCTTTTACCTTAAGCTTGGAATGATTCTTATGGTATGTGATTTTCCACTAATCTCTCCATTTCTTTCTCATTTTCTTTTGTAATTTATCTTGCCCTCTGTCTTCATCCTTGAAGAGTGAGCAATGCCGTATGTTATCCTGTGCCAGGTATCCTATTAGTCTGGCAGCATAATTTTTCTCTTGCTTCCCGATTTCACAAAAAAACTATTTTTAAAGTACCACTGCTTCCTTTAAAAGTCCATTCCCTCAATACAACCAGTTTAAGCTTTGTACTCCCCAAAAACCATTGTCTGGCTGAAGAACTTGATTACCATCTTTGTTCATTGAAAGTCATAGGCCCATTTCTTTAAAGTGCCATTCAGTCTCAAGTCATTTGGTCTTCTGTTTACACATTTCCTTCTTTTCTTCTGTCTGTTACACTCCTATTTTCTTCAATAATTTTTTCTCTTCTTGGACCTCTGTAATTATCTTTTACCTCTATCTAACAAAGGTTGTTCACTTTGGGTTCAATCACTGCAAATGTACCTGTCACCTCTTGCTAGAAGTATGATTCACTTTCCCTTTAATACAACTCTTTTCTTAATTTTAACTTTTTCATGTGAAGATCAATTGATCATCTGACTTCAAAATTGAAAGAAGAAAGGCTTTTATAAATCTGTTTTGCAAATGGGTTGCAGGTGGTCTTTGCTGGAAATCTGACACAGCTTATTTTTTGCTTTTTCATTATGCCAGTTGTGAGTGCTGCACCTCTTTCCTCTGCTTGGACTGGTTGTTGGGGTTGTGGCCATCACTAGGGTGTTGTATTGTCTTTTATTTTATAAATTTATTCCTAAAATTGTATACTTTGATATTTATGCTTGTTTTCAGTGCCCTGATCAAAAATATAACAATCACATTTTCCTAATTGAGTAACTCACTTTACTGTTGATCCTTAAAATGAGAAGGCACTCATAAGCTGCACAATATTTTAAAACAATGACAAGAAGCCAACTTTGGAGGAACAGAATATTAATTTTATTCCTCTGTACAACAGACCTTCTTGACACAGTACTTCTAATATCCTTGACGGCTTTCATGATGTTTGAGGCTCACAACATTTCTGCTACTATCATTACTTGAATTACTTTGCAGAAGCAAATCTATGCTTTCCAGAATACATTAGAAACTGCCCTATACAAGCCTTCCCTGCACTCTTAACATTTTTGTCACACTATATTATATTATGTTATATGGAATGGCCAGTCTGGCCCTTGGTTATTTCTCGAAAATAAGTTATTTTTTTAGTGTAAAGGTACTTTTGTCTAATTCTGCAAGCCAGTTTGCTGTAGTTCACTAATGAAAGTGGCATCTGGTTAAAAAGTGGTGGATGAAATGGAATTCATGTGTAATCCGCAGAACCACAAAGGTTATTAATTTACTTTCTGTAAATTGTTCTCACATGGAATGTGGAAAAATTCATATGAAAGTAATTATGATTATTTAAGACAGCAGAACACCACAAAAATACACCTGGAATACCAGCAACAAAAAGTAATGACTGTCAAAATGTACAGATTTTCCATAATAATCAGCAATTTTGATCTCTTTTACTTTATAGCATATTTTGCGTTTTTCAGTGAAAATGTCTGTTTTTCAAAAAAGGAAATATAAAACAGTTTCCACCACCTATCCATTTTATTAAATGGTTGAAGATATTTATACTGCAAGTTCTTTTCAACTCAGCTAAGAGTTATCCTCATCAGCAGTAAAAATGGCAAAAGTGGAAATGTAAGCTGGAAACTATACATCAGCCAATTGAAACAGTAACTTCTATTCAAAGTATTTTTCATTTACTGACTGAAGAAGTGGAGAGCAGATGAGACAAAGTGTAGCACAAAATTAATTACAGTACAGTATGTCCCATGTCCATGGAATATACTGTATTTATTAGTAAATGACAATGAGAACACCTGACTCCTGATTGTGTCTTTAACAGACACAGTCTTTGGAGAGGTCTTCGAGACACGTAACTCAGCAATTTTTAAGAAACAGGGCTTTCAACTACAGTGTATTAGATTTCATATTGCTTTCAGGTTTCAGACTGTTTTTCAGCGTCTGATGAACACTGATGTCATTTACAGGATTCACCCTACAATATATTTAATTCATTAACACTTTTTTTTGAAAATGTGCTGGTTGAAGTGACCTGTGTGTTGGAATGTCAACCCCTAAGTCAACATATGTGATCTAACTTCTGATGAGAATCTGCTGATGTAACACTATTTCATCTCTTTTCAGTGTTAAGCCAAATGGAACTAATTATCCTATTGACCTACAGAAAAATACATTCATTTAAAGAGTCTATTTGTCCCTTTGACCGTAGGTCAGGTGACACCACTGGCACTGCAGGTGGCTTACACTGACCCCTTTCACCAGAGCATGTTATTCTATACTGGCAATGCACATTTCCTCTGCACCAAAAGATAAATTTACTAAAAACACTACAGATAATTTAACAAGACAATAGAGTCTGCATCTTATACAGTACATAAAAAACAACATAATACAATGTGTTTTACCAGATAATTCTAAATAACATTAATGTATACAACAAACCACATTTATGGCCAATTATATTGCTCAGTCTTGCTTGAGGCTATCCCAGCAGCAATGAGTGCAAGGCAACAATACTGCCTGATTGCGATGTTACATCATGGCAGTGTCTAGTTAACACATTCACATTACAGCACTATGGATTTTCCAATTGACTAAATAGAATGTTTACAGACCTTAAAAGGAAACTGCAGCCCCTCTGGAAGGCAAACAAACAAACAACAGGAGGCTACTTAAATCAAAATTAAATTTTGAGTCTTATCACTATTTAGCAGCACTGCACTATGTAAATATTAAATGTAAATGTGTGAATGGAGCACTTTCATTTAGAATGCAAATGGCAACATACTTCAATGCTAATATCCCTCCACACCTCACCCTGCAAACTAATAAGGTACAGAATGCATTCATAGGTTCAGAACACCTTTGAAATGTATATTCAAATGGGCAATGTACAGAAATTCAACAATGTAATCTCCTGATCATCTGCTCATCTGAAAGATGCTTCCAGTTCCCTTCGAAAATTGTCAAGAAGGAGAACATCATTATTATTCAAAATCAGAATACTCTATAATTGTTTAGTTTGTTTTTTTATTTTTTTATTGGGGCACTGGTTGAGTAGTTGAGTCACTGAAATGTATGCACTTTAGGAAAGGAATCAAAGAGTCTTGTTGATTGCCTTTGCCACTGTGCCACATTGTCTGCCACCAAACATCTGCAATGTTTAAAACTAGCATAAAATAAAAACAATCAAGTTTGCCAGATTACCCAGTATAAATCTGATTTGATATTGTAAGATGAGCGCTATATAGCACCCAACCCGACACAGATTCACATGGGAGGCACGGGTAAAATAAAACAACTGTTTATTTTTCTTCAGCTGGAGGGCACGTCTTCCCCGTAATCCCTCCAGCCACTACATAGTCCCAAGCACAGTACACAAATACACACCAAGCACTTTCTTCCTCTTGGCACCACCACTCCTCCTCAGCAAGCTTTGCCCTCCTCCCACCTGACTCTGGCCGCTGAGTGGTGGTTGCTGGCTCCCTTTTACTGTGTACCCGGAAGTGCTCCAGGTGCTTGATTGGCAGCATCTGGCTGCACTTCCGGGTAAAGCGAAACCAGTGCCCAAAAGGGGCCAGCAGCTCCTGCTGCAGCACCCCCTGGCAGCACCTGCGGAACCCCACAGAGTTGCACAGAACTCCAACCCCCATGAAGCCATGGGGGAGTCCGAGGCACCGCTGCAACCCAGGGAGGCTGCCATCTAGCGTCCAGGGAAAGATACTGGGCTTTCCACCCTTGTCTCCCTGGCAGATGTGGTGAAAGGGCGTCCCAGCCAGGCATGGGCCCCGGCCATCTGTCACAATATAAAAATCTTATATAATACGCTACCGTGGCTGTCCGTTTGTCTGTCCAGGATATTAAATCACCTGTAGCTCGCAAACCGTTTGACCTATTGACCTGAAATTTGGTACACATATACTATGTGATGTCTACTATCTGTTTTCAGGGTGATGATTGACCTCCAAGGTCAAAGGTCAACCCAGGAAGGTCAAGGTCAAAAATCAAATAACCTGTAGCCTGAAATTTGGTATACATATACTACGCTGAAACTCTGCACTACAGCTTCATATTAAAAGCAAAGAGTTTTGGAATTATTACTCTTTTTATTTTTATTTTATTTTATAGTAGAATCAACTCTCAGCAGCAAGGCAGCTGTGTGGCGCATGCCGTTCTCATCCCTACCACCTTCGCTGTCACTTCCCTTACCTTTTCATATCTTAAATCATTCTTGAGCCAGATTGAAGACTTAAGTGCCAGCTTAAGTGAATAACTAAGGAAAACGTACTAAGTAATTGCAACACAAACACTTAATCAGTTTTAATGCGTAAAGATGCCGACGAAAGAAGAGAAGAAGCGGGCCGCTACGGTGGAGAAAAGAAGAGCTGCTCAGGAAGCAGCAAGCGGATCAACCTCTTAGCAAACAAATGCTAAACATACAGAGAAAGAGAATGAAAACTATGAAGGGTGCACTCAGCATTTACGACAGGCTGATGCAGAGTGAAAGAGAATCGCAAGAGCAAATGAGACTGAGGAAAAGGCTAATCAGCGTCGGCAATCAGTGGTCAAACGTGCCAGAATTGCAAAGGCAAATGAGACAGAACAAAATGCCATCCAGCTATGACAAATAGAAGCTGATCGCATGAGAATAGCTAGAACGCTCTCAGTCAAGTGTATTCACTACATGTTATCGTGCAGTGCGCCATTACTGGTCATGCCATATTTACCAATATTGCCTGGCTACAGACCTGCAATGGCATTCCCCTCTGTGGCTGATCCAGCTGCAGGATGACATCATGTCATTGTAATACTCAGTTATTTAACATAAGACTATTTTAGATTTTAAACTGAGACTATCTATCTATATATCTATCATCTAATGGAAATATTATAGTACTATGTGATAGCCCACTGATTGTATGTAAGATGGGTGGGCCAAGATTCCTGATTAGCAATGTCTTGTCACACAGATACATGGAGAACTGCATAAAGAAAGTTTTGGGAGAGTTTGTGCTACATTCTGCAACCTCTAAAAAATGCAGGAGTAGAATTTCAAAGGAAATAATAAATACCAGTCCAAGGTGAAAGATAAGGATGCTCTTTGTTGGCTTGCAGAGAAGGTGCACAACATTGGAAAGGATGATCAGAGATCCTAGCCATGCTACATGATGGAAGACAGTACATATATAGCTGTGTTTGGTGATCCACTGAATGCCTAAAAAGCAACACCTTTCAAAATCTAGAAAGATGGTCATCCTATAAATGTTTTACGGTCATTAGCAGTTACTATTATAAATCTAATGTGTAAACAGCCACAAATTTTAACATTTTATCCTTCATTGATATTAAGTCAATTTTAATAACATATTTTCTCATTATGCTGATTTTGATTAACTATTTATTTTAGCAAAATATTTCCAATAAATACTGTATATGCTTCTTCAATGTTTTAAGATGGAATTACTTAATGTATAAATTGATAAACATTGAAAATTAAACACTGCAGTCTATTACCACTGCTAATCAAGTTAAAGCAAAGCCCTTAAGCCCCTATATGGTATTGGCTATTATATAAAACTTTATAAAGGTTCTACAGTATATGCTGCAACTATTTTACTATGCTTATGTTCAAAACCTATGTTATTGTATAGTGCCTATGAGTCATTTTTACAGAGTCATATATTGTTCATTCAGTTTCTCATAAATACAAAGTACACTTCTGTTATTACAGATAAGGAAACTGTATTTCACACTCTGGCAGTTGTCTTAACTAATATATGTTTATGGTCTGCTTTCGATAAAACTACTCTTTCTATTAAAATGCCAACTTTTTCTTCATTATGTTTGTTTACTTTCCTAGCCAATGGCCTCTGAATGTGTTATAGCCTGAGAGGGCACCTCAGGAGACAGAAAACCTACTGTAAAATTCTCAAGATGTATAAAGGAGAAAACCACTGAAGTAGAGAATCGACTTTAAATTAGCTTTTAGTCTTGCTTCATGGGCATGTATCTTTTGCATCAGAAGGGCTTTTGTCATTTATATATATTTAAAAAGTAGTCCTGTTCTATAATAAGATGCATTGGAAGACTAAATAGTGCCAAAAGCAAAATCAGCCAAAAATAATTAAAAAAATAGTTGGAGCTAATTGTTTTTAACTATATTGCATTGTTGCTATGACACATCTCCAAATGGTCAGTAGATCAACTCATACTGTGTATTAAACATATTTTGACTCCAAGCATTTTTGTGGGTGCAGAAGTAAAATTTAGGGTAGGCTTCTACTCACTCCAGTCCTGTAATGTAAAAGGCAAGCTCAAAAAACTCATGGATACTGTTGATGTATTTTTGTTTTTTTCCTTTTGTTCTGCTCCACTGTATAGTTGTTTGTTTATTCACGATGCACTGTGCCTGGCTTGATAAGCCTTGAAAATTGTATAAATAGTCTAAATCACTTACAATCTTTAGCTTGGGAAATCAACATAAGGCCTAAAATGAGGCCTTTCTAAATTTAGAGTATTACTATAATATTTTAACAATGTTTAACAGATAGACTTCAAAATATACTAACTTTAAATGGTTTTGTATTTTAATTTACTACTCTGTAGTAATCTTGGTTGTTCAGTAAAATGTCATGTGAGGGTGCATTCTTATTAATGATGCAATGTAACATAAAAACTTACTAAAAAGCTGGTCTCATCCCTGGTCATAGATTGAAGAGAACAACAGAACAGTGCCCTTAGCAATAGTTTCCCACTAAGAAATGAAATGTTTGTCACTGAGTAGTCCTAATATTATTCATAATATATAAAAAATCATAAATGCACTGTATTTAGAATTTGTGCCAGCCTTTCCCTTATTAAATATTAATGATTAGAAGCATGGGTACTATACATAGTGAGGTATGCAGTATTATATACAGCTAATAAATCTCAATGAATTGGATGTGAATTTGCAGTTATGGTAATGTATGACAGTATATTTAAAGATAAAAAGATGTTTAAAAAAGAAAAAAGGTAGCATTTTGCAGATTCAGACATGAACAGAACAAACTAAAAAACATATGTTAAATTGACTTAGTGTCTATTACCATACCTAATCAATTTCTTTTTCATACATAATAAAGATTCATTAAAATCCCACTTTACCAGTCAAACAGTCAAATTTGAGATTTCCACAACTGAAATTGTTAATTTGTTAATAAAAAAGGAGGAAGCTAATCTTATTCTTCATCTTGTCCTGGTTAGTTGGATAACATAACATCATTCATATTTTTCTGGTGACATGTTTTAATGACCAGGCAGTAGCCACTAAGCTACTGTATCTCTATCTAAATATCTTTAAAATTATTATTTTGACAAGAAAATAGGTTAGTTCACCATTTAAATCTTTTTTATGGTCTTACAATATTTCTAATTTACTTTACTTGTCCATTGTGAGATAGCAGGGTGCACTAAATTCAGGGGCTCAAAGCTGACCCCAAAAGTGCTTACAGTCTGTGACTTAAACAGACTCTGGATCAGGAGGCCATGATACTTGGAGTTACGAAGATGGACAGATTGACTGAAGGAAAGAGATGACCATGGGTAAGTGGACTAGCCACCTCATGAGTAAGTAAGGGGATGGTATAGGTGTATTTATGTAATCCCTGAGAGATATTTAGTTTATTATTTTTTATCATTTTGTATTGTAAGATTTCTTCTGTCATTATTCACCCCTGTGCTCTTCAACTTGTATTGAAATGTGGGTTTGTTTTCATATCTAGTCTTCCCTGGTGTTACTGTGGGTTCACTGTCAGCCTGAAAGTACTCTTTTCAGTTTACAATATACATTTTCAGAAAATCCTTAGGTCATTGTGCTGTCCATCTAAAACAGGCTGAAATCTAAGTAATCCATGTAAGCCTCATGTTTTTTAATTGTTACATGGGTTTTGCATTTGGTGTGGTCTAATAATACACACTCAATCCCTTTCTCTTGATGATAGAGCTTCCCATTTTCGTCACTTCCTCTCAGCTTCGCTCATCGAAATGACCATTTTTATAGTCTAAGTGTTTTGCTGGGAAAATGCAGTGGTGGTCACTACTGCATTTTCCTAGTTTAGCGACTCTATCCTAGTCATATCAAGGCTTTTGTTTCCCTATTTGCACATTGATTTAGCATTATTTTTACTCACCTATTGCCATCACGCAAAGTTATCAGTCATTAGCATTACAGCTATAAACCTTGTTCACATGGCCAAAGTGAGTGCAAGAAAGTAACAACCATGCTGCTATTGCTGGCGTATAACATTGGACAAAAGAATAGGCTGGTAAGATCAATTTTCTTATTTTAGACCCTTATTTGGTATTTTTTATGGTATTATCATTTTTTTCTGTTTTGACCCTGCTGGTACATGCTTTGCCTATTTTAATTTTTTTATTCTTAAACATAGCAACAGGACAGAAACACACACAGACACTTGTCCTTTTATTAAGGTGGATAAGTTGATTTCTGTCTCTCCAGCAGTTACGCTCTGTTGGATGTATTAACATTTGCAGTGCACCATCTTTTGGAATAAATTTTGTGATTTGTGTATCAATAAAATACATTGCATTTTTCATTCCAAGAGATGGCATATCACAAGCATTAGCACTGCTTTTAGTATTCCCATATCAAATTGACTATAACATAGACAGCAATGGGACAGACACACAGATACACAGACACTTGTCCTTTTATTGAGGCGTATAAGAACTATAAGCTTATATTAATGTTACTGGCCGCAAAGCAGCTATTAACTTTTATTGTTTAAGATACCAGTCACTCACATACCAACACTTATTCATGATGAGAAAATGAATCATAACCTGTCCAAACTGTGCACAAAATACCACAAAAATGCACTCAACTGGCTATAGAACCTGACACATGAGGCCCTGAAAGTGGATTAAGTGAGTTCAAAGAATATATTTGTAGATTAGTAATGTATAGATAAACATCTACAATAAAAGCATTTGACAATGATTATTTCTAAGGATATACAGTATAAACAAGTTAGTAGATAAACAAATAGCACTTTACTTATCTGCAATAGGAAATTCACATTTTTTGCTATTCATTATCACTTACCCATAAAATAGGCAACAGTTTTGCACATTGCTGCACCAAAAATGAAGTCTCCAAGTAAATTGGGAATAAGGGTGAATGGCATACAGAAAAGAGCCACCATCAAGTCACTCACGGCCAGAGAGAGCAGGAAGGAATTGGTGACAGTTCGCAAACGCTTGTTCAGGATCAAGACGATAATTATCAGTGTGTTTCCAAAGACACTGAGCAGAAAAATCAGAGAGTAGAGCAGAATTCTCACAGAATACTCCAAATCTGGGTAAAACAAATAAAAAAAAATTTTTTTAGATGACAAATGTTAAATTTATGGGCCAATAAAATCTCTAGACAAAAGAGTTACTAGATATGAAGACAAAGCTATATTTCACTTTTCTTAGATACTTCAAAACAATATAAAATTTTCAAATTCAAATACACAGCAGAAATTACAAGATAAAAATAAACTGGGATTGACAGTTTGTAAAACTGTGTACAGTTATTATGACAACTTTTTTTTAACTTATTTCTTCAGATTTAAATTAACTACAATATTTTCACAAGATAAATAGCAATCCATTTACAATTGCATTTACTGAACCTATATCTTCTACCTCAGGGTAATCAGGCCGAAGCCAGGAAGCAACCTTGGATTGGACTGGTACATATAGAGTTACTATTTATTAAAAACATGCACATTTTGGCTATAAAGGAGAATAATAAAATAACAAAATTATCCAGAAATTGACATAATATTAGAGACATTTTTCAAACTGACTTTAATCATGTATATAATGCCTACACCACCAAGGGGTTTATGTAGCCTTTTAATTTTTGCTTTACATTTTTGGTTAAGTTGTCACTAAGTTCATCATAGTGCTGCTAATGGTAATGAGTTCATCAATTAGATACATCAGATCAATAACAGTGACACTTTTGTGTGTTGATGCTTATGATGTATTCAATGAAGCCGTGTGGGACTATCAACAACAAATTGAACAATCGCACAAATGCAAAAAATACATTTCCTTTCTTGAGATATCTCTCTATTATAATAAAAAAATCCTGGGACGAGACGAGACGTTTTCAGAGAGATACTTTCACGTCCCGCGAGACAAGACTTTGTGCCAAGAGATTTAACCATGCCTGGGGCCGGAAATAAAAGACAAAGAGTAGATGACAAAGTAGAACATCCTAAAGAGGTTCAAAAACGTTGGAGCAATACACATGAAGAGCAGGTTAGAGATAATGAAAGTATTAAAATTGAAAGTCTTAAAAAATGATAGTAAAAATTGCATTAGCGCAAACAAACGGAAATTATTACGCAGTGAAATAATGGAACAGTGAAAAGAGATCAAATATATTGTTCGTCTTTAAATTTTAAGTCGGAGACTTGTAGATTATCTAATTCGTGTTGCCATTAGGGAAAAGTAGTGTTTCTTCCCAATGAAGAGGCGTTTCCGCGAGAATTAAAAGATTTGTTGTTTGGTGAAAGTGAAATCCACATACGTGAGCGGCAGAGACGTGAAGCGGCTGGCACGTAGCGCAGGCCGGGGTGTTGGTGAGCTAAAACTTAAAAAAAATGAATATGTGAAAAAACTACTGGGAGATGAAAATGGAAGGTGAGGAAAGTAATAAAAGCAGTGTTCCATATTTTGGAATAAATTACCTTAACAAAGAAAAAATAACAGAGAAAGTGCTGTTTTATGAATGTTGTCTTCAACAGCTACCCAAAATCTATTAAATGTTCTTACTTTCCTTTGTGATTAGTCAAAATTTTCTTCAAACCACTTAGATCATCTGTTACAGTGTTCTTCGCTCCTTTAATATAGTGTAGTTTGGTGGAATGTCGGCTTCCCAGTATGTAATGCCTAAATAAATATCAATGAATTGTATTTTGAATTAGACCAAATAGCAAAGCACCAGTTTGCTGGGTTTTGTAAGTTTTGGGCTACAACCTTAACAGCTCTTAAAGCATCTTTTATTTTTCACAATCTTCACAAAAACAGTAAAAATATTTTCCAACATAAAATGCTACAAGCCATTTCCACTCTCTGGGCAGGAATTTGAAACAAGTCTCAGAGTATATTGTAGATGCAGTATATGTGGTATAATAATTCAGCTGTCTCAGTCTGGGTAAAGGTCCTCTAATACTGGCTCAATGAAAAAAATATTCATATTTTGTATAATTCAAGAAGGGTGTCTACACAGATTAATGTATTGATTAAACCATAGTGAAAATGAGAGCTGAACAGTCAGTCGTGTTTGTTTGTTTAGCTAACAGTTCATTCAGACCTGCACTGTAATATACAGAATTGAAGGGACCAGAACATATTCCAGTTACACTGGACACAAAACAGGAACCTAGCCTGGCCAGAGCACATAGCCATCCCAGGGCACAATCACACACAGACTCTTTCATATCAATTTAATTTAGAGCTGCCAGTAAAACTAAACTGAAAATCTTTGAGATGTGAGATTATCTTCCGCAAACCTTGCAGACATAGGAAAAATCCCCACAGACTGAGACCGAGGCATGATTTGAGCTGTGTGTATTCCATGCACAAGTTAACATTCTCTCATTAATCTTTCAAAGCAGTCCTCTTTAATTTCCACAGTTGCTGTTTCATTATTGCCTTTTAAAATTATCCAGTATATTTTTCAAGATCTCTCTTAAACTTTATTCATATTATTTGCATATCTCTTAGTATATTTTGCTCTTTAATGTCCAATAGAATTGTCATTTTTAATCGCTTTTTCGTACATTGTATTCATCAGTTTAGATAATTTTGTTTTCTTAAACGGTCCAAATAACATTCTTTTTACTCTTAAGCTTCTCAATGTTTTTAAGAGTTTATGTCAGCATTGTCACTGCAATATTACAAACAAAAAAAAGTGAATTGCCAATGGCATTTTGCACTTATTCTCTAATAAACCATAACGTGCCTGAGTTAAAAAGAAAATGATAGGCAAACACAGGATAGCTATTGAGAAGACTGACAAATTAATAAGACAGACCATGAAAAACAAACATGTTTTACATGAAGTTCTGTCTACAGAACAATGCACTCTTTAGAAACTAATTCAGGTAAAAACATTATATACCAGCACAAGATGTTCTGCAGTTTAAAACTTGTTAAAATGCAAATTTTAATGAAATACATCTTCCTTACAGTTGTATTAGTCAAGCCACTAGCACACATGAAGTGAGCTGATTCTAAAGTCATATATTGCTGAGATCTTAACTAATTCTTCAGAATTACCCAGGGAAGGTTGCAAAGTAGTGAAGGTGATATTTTGGAAAAATACAACGTGTTTTGTAGAATTTATTGTTGCGGCGTGTTTACTACTGACTACAAACTGACTGTGGTGGGTCATGCTCATTTCCAGCAGCAGCCAACTTGACTTAATGCAAATTAATTTTTCCACATTGACATGCATTTATGCCTTTGTGCTACATGAATACACATGTTAAGGCCTGATCCAATGTGAATATTGCACATCAAGCAGTGGTGTACAATGAATGCAGTACATTACTGATACAAAGGTACCAGATATACATACTTACAGATCCAGTAAAACCTTTGTGTAAAGGAATATATTTTTCTTTTTACTTATTTTTGTCTCATAGGTAACATTTGAGTTTGGCTTAACAGCACCCTGTGAAGACCACAACTGACATATGAAGTATGTATCTAAGTGACATGGAGGTGCCAGAAATACTTACTTACCTACCCAGTAAAATATATTTGTATTTCATGTTTGTAGTTTTAAGTCTGTGGAATCTGGGTTCAGATTAGTAAGTATCAAAGCAAACACTTAATGCTTCTAAATGATAGATAAATATCAAATGTAACATCAAATGTTTAAAACTAGTCAGATTTTTTTAAAAGCTTTAAAATACAATAATGGAAATTTTGATGATTTTAGATGTAATGAATATACGGTATCTATTTTGGAAGCACATTGTCAAAAGAAATAGTGACGTTCCCTCATACGACTCGCTCTACTATACATATTCTGAATTTTTGCTTGTTTTCTTCATGTCAGGATAGGGATTGACATCTCAGAATTGCATTTTGGTTGTTTTCTTATCTTGAGCTGATTCCCATTTTACACCTGTTGCTGCCAAAACAGTTGCCAGCTCTCTGCAATTTTAACAAGATAAAGCTCGTGTCACACATGTGTGCATGGGAGACAGCTGATGGGCTCAAATGGTGTTATTACTCAGATGGACCAGGGGTTGGCGCTGTCATCTGATCCTTTCTCTTTTTGTCCTTCTGCAGACCCACCAAAGAACATACCTCCCAGTGATGTCACCACCAACCCCTCCCACTGGTGACTCCACCTCCAGTTATCACTGATGATATCCTGTCCATTCCAGAATCCAACTACTGAAGACCTCATTTCCTCTACCGGCCTCCCTGATCCATCCCCTTCCTGTTTCAGCCATATTTAAGACACCAGTCAATCTCTGTTAGTCAGTTCTGTTTTGGACTCTGATTTGTAAAGATGTGTTTCATTTGCCTGCATTATTTTTCAGTATATACGGGGTGACCATCCCCAAACCTTTTTTGTGCTCTTCGGGATGGCCATCCCCAAAACTTTTTTTTGTGCTCTTTGCCTGTTTTTTTTAATCTAGTTATAAAAATTGGAACATTGCTATTAGGGAAAGTTCAAATAATTAATTCTGATTCACCTCTTTTACTCTAAATAAAATGATATATAAAACTGCATAGTATAAGTGAAAGACACTAACCCATTTAAAAGTCTTGTTGGCACATATTTTTCATGAACAGATGGGAAAAAATATATTAAATCATGCAAAGATATTTTAATGCAGCTTGCATGCAGTGAAATCTACTTAACGCCTTTTTAGTAAGGGAAAAAAACTTGGAAAGAAAATTGCCCTTTCTGTTGTTCTAAATGATCTCAAAATGTGTGAAAGTAAGAACTCAGTAGCAATTTGTTCCTGCAGCTCTTTCCTTTCAATTTAAAGTGAACCATAAAGAATAACAAAGAAAATGCTGTTTTATGAAAGTTGTCTTCAAAGCCACCGCAAAAGAGAATTTTACATGATTAGAATATGTCCATAGAATAGCTGTGCTGCTTTGAAAATAAGATTGATAGCTTGTAGAAACTTCCCTCAATATAAGTCATTAATAAAAAAGCAATTTTGAAAAAAAAAAAACTTTCACCATAATACAATACTTAAAAAGGAAGGTGGGTCTAGCTGTAGATAATTGTTCAGCTCCTCTTTTCTCTAATTTAGCAATAAAGATAAAAGACGCAGTCTAACAATTGTCCAGACATATTTTTGTGTGTGCCTTAACTGCACTCTTCCTTTTGCTCTCAAATTAAATGTACTTTAAGTATGGGGAGGAGTGAAACTTTTCCAAAGCAGACCAAAGGAGATCTACATTATTAATATTTTTAAAAAAACATTTTCAAAATTACTGACAAAATTTTTGAAACGATGAAATATAAATATGGCAAATACAAAATACATGTTTTTTTCATTAAACAAGTAGCTTTTAAGCCTATTAAAGGAAAATTCAACTAAACAGATGGGAGTTCCAATAAAGTTTATGACGGACATAAGGAACATACAAGCTACTTTTCCATGGGCTTCTCAAAACCCCACTTACCTGCCACTTATCAATGAAGGATAACATACTACTTTGTTAACCTCATTTTTGCTCCTTAAAGGTGATTAAAGTTATGAAAAGTGATCTGAAGTAAGCATGAATCATTAGACATACATAAACGAAAGACCTGTGTGTGAGTGTGCGTGTGTTTGTGTGTGTGTATAGATCAGTCCGCTCTGCTCATGCTCAACCACAGCCACTAGAGGGCACATGCATGCACTTTTAAATTTTTTTAGCACTTGTATGCACCTCAGTTCTCCCTACAAAAGATGTGTGTGTGTGTGTGTATATAGAGCAGTCCACTGTGCTCATGCTCAACCAAAGCCAAGGGAGTTGGTGTGAATTCTACAGAAGATGTAGAAACTTATATAAGTGTGACATGCACTTGGTGAGATGGTGCAAGCATGCACTTTTACATTTTTTTCAGTGCTTGCATGCAGTTTGCTTCTCAATCAACCCAAGCAGATAAATTCATTCATGTTGTATGTTCACACAACAAGCTACCATATGTTTGCCTGAGACAGGTTCCAGCCTGTCCACCTCAATTTGTTCCACAGTTGGGTAATAACAGGAATGCCGAAAAGAAAAAGGCTGTAGATTCTACCCGAAAACGCCTACCGTGTGTAAGTGAAACACTAGAGCAGTGCAGGGCAAGGCTTGACAGAGAGGCTGCAGCAATTATCGCCAGCGTCTTCTTAGGAAGGCCAGTGGGGCAGCAAGCAGAAGGGGATCCATGTCCTCTGCCCTGGGTAATTCCTAAGAGTTAGCTGACACTTCTGCAAGTTCATCAATATATTAAAACTGCTAGGAAGTCTTTGGGTTGCTTTTTGTTCCAGAGACCACACGCAGCTAGTTATTTAATAACCAAACAAGATATGTATTAACAAAACAAAACAGTTATTTTTCCAAAACTAATGCAAAAGAAATGACAGACACACACTGTGAAACAAAATCACACTTTTCTAAAGAAGAACTTGTACTCCTTTTAGATCACAGTGGTGCTGTTTATTAAAGTACATGGCATACTTTTCAAAAGTGAGAATCAACAACAATGACATGTGACAGCAAAGTGTCTTCACATCACAACCTAAGGTTACTCTCTTTTAGACACACAGACACCACCTGGGCAGCCAGATAGCAAATTGGAAATTGTTTGTGTATATATTTGTTATATATATATTCTGTAATTTATCCACAATCTTTAAATGAAGTAAATAAATTCCATTACTTTTTGAAATGACTCTGACAAGGTGCATCAGCCAGGGTATGGCTTCTGTGATGAATCACCAAAAGTAGAAACTGAAAATCCATCATTGAGATGGAAGAGAGAGACTATAAAAATGACAAGGCTACCAAAGTCACACAATCTTCTAATACTACTAATACTACTAAAGTGAGCCTTGTTTGAAGAACAGTGAGCTACCTAAAAGAGAACTGTAAAAAGTATGAATCCATTGGGTCAGCACTGACAAACAAGCGCTACAGTATTAAAAATTCCCTCAGTCCTTTGGGCAGTGCATATTGTGTTTATTAAATATATTGGGAGTAACACAAGTACAATGGAATGAAAAGAAGGTATTTTAATTAGAAAATGATGACAAAAAACTATAAACAGTAGTGATGATGGCCTGCTTAGCATTAACACCAGCCTGATGTAAACCCTCAGCCCTAAGATAAGGAAATTTAATATATTCAAACTCCATACCCCCTAAACCAATGTTATGCAGCACTGCACATACAGCTATCACAGCAAAGCAAGGCAGAAGTGGAAATCTGATGCCGCTGGTGTTTTTTTTTATCATTTTATTGATCTTACTGAAATCACACAACATTCCCTACAAATAGATAGATTTTACAAGAATACAATTGAAAACAAATCAATCCCCACCCCTGAGAAAGAGAGCTTGGGCAGCAGAATAAAACTTAAAGCTAGTAAAAATAAGTAAATAGATAAATTAATAAGTGAATATAGATAAATGGAGAAGAAAAAGAAATGGGGAGAGATTCTGCTTCCTCAGTGCTTTAAAAGCTTATTCTAAAATGTTATTGATTATATCTTGCCAGGTTTTGAAAAAAATCTGCACAGATCCTCTAAGTGAGAATTAGATTTTTTCCAATTTGAAATAATATATAACATCAGTTACCCACTGACTTAAAAGAGGAGAGTTAGGATTCTTTCAGTTTAGCAAGATAAGTCTGCATGCCAATAGTGTAGTAAAGGCGATCACAGTTTGTTTGTCCTTCTCCACTTTAAGCCCATCTGGAAGAACACCAAACACAGCTGTTAATGGGTTAGGAGGGATTGTGAGACCAAGGCTGTCTGAAAGGCACTTAAAAATGTTGGTCCAGAATGATGTTAATTTGGTGCAGGCCCAAAACATGTGACCCAGTGAGGCTGGAACGTGATTGCAGCATTCACAGGTTGCATGTTGCTCTGGAAACATTTTGGACAATTTTAAACAAGACAGATGTACTCGATATATAATTTTGAGTTGAATAATTGTATGCTTTGCGCATATGGGGCTCGAGTGAATTCTCTGCATTGCTACTCCTTTTCTGAGATGTTTAGTGAGAGATCCATTTCCCACTGTCCTCTTGGATCTTTGAAAGGGAGGGACTGTAAAATGGTTTTATATATTGCATAAATGCAGTCTAAGTCCTCAAAACTGAGCAATATTTTTCCAGCAAAGAGGGAGGCGGGGGGTGAGAAAAATTGGGCAGGTTCTGTTTAACAAAGTTTCTAATTTGAAGATAGTGAAAGAAATGTGTTGCTGGAAATTTAAATTTAGAATGTAATTGTTCGTAGGATGCAAAGACGTTGTCTATGTACAGATCTCTAAGTGATTTAATCCCAAATGTTTTCCTACATTAAAAACTGGGTTGAAAAAGGTGGTTCTCATGCAGAGGTGTCACCGATAAAAGATTCTCCTCTATCTTAAAATGCTTCCTACATTGGTTCCATATTCTGAGTGAGTGAAGCACAATTGGGTTGCTAGTATATTGGCAATAAGTTGCATTTATTGGGGCACAAAGCATGGAATATAAATAAGTACTGCAGGAGTGTATTCCTATTGCAGACCAAGCCTGTATATGTTTATCTATTTGTGTCCAGGTTTTTATACTTTGTATGTTTGCTGCCCACTAATAAAATTGAAAGCTAGGTAGAGCCGTGCCACCTTCTGCCTTTGGCCTTTGTAGGGTTGCTCTTTGGATACATGGATGTTTTGAATTCCAAATAAATGTAGTTATGGTTGAATCTAATTTCTTAAAAATGATTTATTGATGTATATTGGAATGTTTTGAAATAAAAACAGAAGCTTAGGGAGGATATTCATCTTAATAATGTTAATTCTTCCAGCTAAAGTGAGGATGAAGGGTTGACCATCTATGCAATTCGTGCTTAATTTCTTCCATACAGATGGCGAAATTTTGTTGATAAAGAGCTTTATGTTTACTTGTGGTGTTAGCCCTAGATATTTAAACTGATCGGCAATGATAAAAGGGAAGGTGTCCAATCTAATGTTGTGTGCTTGAGAATTCACTGGAAAGAGCACACTTTTAGTCAAATTAATTCTGAGACCAGAAATCTTTTGAAATTCTGTTAGTGCTGTTAGGACTGCAGGCACAGTATTTGTGGGTCTGATATATACAGTACCATATAATCTGCATGTAGAGAAATTTTCTGTTCAAGTCCTTCTCTGATAATCCCTTTTATCTCATAAGCATTTCGACAGTGAACTGCCACTGGCTCAATGGCGATTGCAAAAACTAGTGTTGACAAGGGGCATCCTTGTCTGGTACCACGTTCTAGTTTAAAATAGTCTGAATTAATGTTGTTAATACAAACTGAAGCTTCTGGATTAGTATACAGTAGTTTGATCCATGCACAAATGTTCGGGCCAAACCCAAATTTCTCCAATGTAGTGAAAAGGTAGTTCCATTCAGTCATATCAAATGCTTTTTCTGCATCCAAGGATAATAAAATATCTGGGATGTTTGACTTTGTGGGTGAATATATTACATTAAACAGGAATTGAAGAATGGACGCTAAGTGTTGGCGTTTAATAAATCCAGTTTGATCTTGTGATATTACCGAAGGCAGCACTTTCTCCATCCTTCTAGCTAGGATTTATTCAGAAGTGAAATTGGTCTGTATGATGCACATTGTAACTCGTCCTTATTTTGTTTAGGAAAAACGGTGATTAATGCTTGGCGAAAAGTTTGAGGTAGAGTTTTATTGTCTCTAGCTTCTGTGAATGTTGCTAATTAAAGGGGAGCTAGCTGAGTGGGGAACATCCTATAAAATTCGGCAGGGTAGCCATTGGGGCCTGCTGCTTTCCCACTATGAAATGACTTTATAGCAACTAGTAATTCTGATAGTGCCAACGTTTTATCCAATTCCTCTGCATTAAGAGTATATATTTGTGGTATCTGTATTGCATCCAGAAATGCATTAGATTGTGTCTTGTCTTCTTTAAACTCAGTAGAATATAAGGATTTATAGTAGTCTCTAAATTTGTGCATTATTTTTTTATGGTCAATGATTTTGTCTCCGTTTGTGTTGGTGATTGCTGGGATTGCATTGCGAACTACTTGCTTGTGGATTTGTTGAGCTAAGAGCTTATTAGCTTTCGCTCCATGTTCATAGTAATGATGTCTTGATTTATAAATGTGTGGTTCAGTTTCTTTAGTTGTCAAGAGGTTGAGTTCTGAATGCAGAGCCTGCCTTTTCCTATGAAGAGCCTCACTTTGACATCTGGAATGTTCTTGATCTATTCTAGTAATTTCACTAGTTAGCTTTGATACTTGCTTGGTTTCCAATTTATTTCTGTGGGAAAGATATGAGATAATCTGTCCTCTTAAGAAGGCCTTCAAGGTTTCCCAGAGTATTCCTGCAGAGACCTCTGAGGATGTATTTGGAAAAAAACTGATTTGTTTTCATATAAATTGTGTACAGTTTTCATCTGGTAATAAAAGTGGGTTAAGACGCCCTCTGTGAGATGAGTATGTGGGGCATAATGATTTTAGCTCCAAGATCAGAGGGGCATGGTCAGAAATAGCAGGATGTGCTCTCATCTACTCATCGCGAGCCTGCAGCGCCTGCTGTAACAGGAGCTGCATTTCCACTCGCGGAGCACGAAAGCCGAAGCGAACTGTCCGAACTGAAAGAGATGATCGCTACACTGGCCACTGCCATGGTTACGGCCATGAATGAGCTTAAGAATGAGCTTAAGAAAGATAAGAAGGTGACCATTGAGCTCAAGAAGGATAACAAAGATAAGGAAACGGGTCTATTTAAACGTTTTGACGTGAACTTTAGAGGCATGTTGGAGAAATTAGTGGAACACATCGAAGAAACTAATTCCAAACTGAAAATGCTTGATGACCGTATTAAAGACGTTTCAGATCAGCTGGAAGACGTTAAGCAGGGACTCACGGCTCGAGTTGAAACAGCGGAACAACTGGCGTCTAACGCCGATGAAAAAGCCACAGCTGCGAACTCCGAATGCAAAAAACTTGGAGACAGACTTGCAGCCCTGGAGGATGGGTGCAGAAGAAATAAAATAAGAATTGAGGGTATACCTGAAAAACGAGAAAGCTCAAGCCCAGTGAAATTTGCAGTAGAATTACTGTCTAAAATAATTGGAGATGACTTTAAACTCGACATTGAGATAGCCACGGCTTATCGCACAAAGATACCAAGCGCCTTTAAACCTAGGTCTTTTATTGTCCGCTTCGAGCGACTACGATGTAAGCTTGATGTGATGGCACTTCTCAGACGCAAGCAAGAGATTATATTCGAAAATAATCTTATTCGTATTTTTCCCGACTTCTCACCATCAACAGCTGCAAAACGCAGATCCTACATCGACATTAAAAAGTTGCTACGGAAAGCCGATATCAAATACAGCCTCTTGTATCCCGCCAAACTGAAAGTGGAAGTTCAAGATCAACATTATATTTTCCTAAGCAAAGAAGAAGCTGAAAAAGAACTAAAGAAGCTGTTTCCGACACTTTTTTGAAAGTTAATAAGAAGCCGTATTCTATCAAGGCACGGGAAGGACCTATGATCTGCTCTCTGGATCCATGTTTAAAGAGACTGGTATTATAATTATACATCCCTTTTTTTTTTTCCTTTTCTTTATCTGGACTTTATATGTTTGTTTTAATCAGAGTTATAGAGTTATAGACGTGAGTGTGAAAATGTGGAAGTAATTAAAGTAGGATTCGTTTTTTTTCTCTTCTTTTTTTTTTATTATTTTACTATATCTTAAAGTAGACTGTTTAACTTCATACCCTTGGTTTATTGCTTTTTCTACTATTTATACTATTACCATTATACTATTACAGTAGGAATTACCAGGTTTATCCTAGACTAGTTTTTAAAATCATTCCCAGGGTTGTTTCTTTTTTTTTTTTTTTTTTAATCTTAATATCTTAACTTAAAAGCGCTGAAGATTATTTCAAGCTTAAATATTGTTAATGAGAACATCTTCGGCAGATAGTATTAAGAATGTAACTGCAAAAGATATCTCTGTTTTAATTCTGTAACGCCGCTGCAGGGTGGGGTTTGTTTTGTTTTGGACGTGCTCTGTCTCTTCGTATGTCAGAGGACTGGAACATTGCGAAGTGGGATCTAGCCTCATGTGGGGAGGCAAAATGGGGGGTGGGGGGATAAATGGGGGAGAGAAGGAGAGCAGGTTATATCTAATCTATTCTTGTAATTCTTATAATTATAAATATCAATGCAACAATAGGCTAAAATGCAATAACTCATGGGGAATCTTGAAACTAAGATTAAAACTGCCATATTACCAATTAAAACTATAAAATGACATTAAAAACTCAGAATCAATGTCTCCATGATGGGACAGTTAACTTTGTGAGCTGGAATGTTAAAGGCCTGAATCACGAATTAAAGAGAAAGAAAGTATGCTCTCACCTAACAGGCTTAAACGCTAAAATAGTATTTTTACAGGAGACCCACTTACTAACCAAGGATCAGTTCAGATTACAAAAAGACTGGACTGGCCAAATGTTCCATTCTAGCTTTATAAAGAAAACTAGAGGGGTGGGAATTCTCATACATAGAACAGCTCCATTTGTAGCATCAGATGTAGTGTCGGACCCTGAAGGGAGATATGTGATGGTCATGGGCAACTTATATAACAGTAAAATGATTTTGATAAATGTTTATGCACCCAATGTTGATGATAAGGAATTCATGCAAAATCTTTTTGCATCCATTCCCAATGTGAACACTCATAAAATTATAATGGCTGGGGACTTTAATTGTGTTTTAAATCCACTCTTAGATAGGACTCCTGTGACAGGGGGGACGACATCTAATACTGCAAAGATAATTACACAGTTTTTGAATGATCACAACTTATCAGACCCCTGGAGGTTTCTTAACCCAAACTCAAGAACATATTCGTTCTACTCACCAATGCATTATAGCTACTCAAGAATTGATTAATTTTTTATAGATAATAATTTCCTGCCTACAATTAAATCATGCAAATATGACACAATTGTTATCTCTGACCATACCCCTTTAGTCTTGGAGCTAAAATCAATAAGCCCCTCACACTCACCTCACAGATGGCATCTTAACCCTCTTTTATTGGCAGACAAGAACTGCACAGAATTTATATCCAAACAAATCAGCTTCTTCCTAGAGACAAACACGTCCACAGAGGTTTCTGCAGGAACACTCTGGGAAACTCTAAAGGCCTTCTTAAGAGGACAGATTATTTCATATCTTTCCCACAGAAATAAATTAGAAACCAAGAAAGTGTCAGAGCTAAGAAATGAAATTACTAGAATAGATGAAGAACAAGCCAGGGGTCCAAATGAAGTTCTCCACAGGAAAAGGCAGGCCCTACATACAGAACTTAACATCTTAACAACTAAAGAAACTGAACAACTTATTTATAAGTCTAGACAGCATTACTATGAACACGGAGAAAAAGCTAATAAGCTTTTAGCTCAACAAATTCATAAACAAGAAGTTCACAGTGCAATACCAGTAATCACCAACAAGAATGGAGAAGAAATCATCGACCATAATAAAATAATGCACACATTTAGAGATTACTATAAGTCTTTATATTCCACTGAGCCCAAAGAAGACAACACACAATCTAATGCATTTCTGGATACTTCACAGATACCACAAATAGATGCTTTAAGTGCTGAGGAACTGGATAAACCTCTAACGCTAACAGAATTACTAGACGCTATAAAGTCACTACAAACTGGGAAATCATCAGGCCCTGATGGTTACCCCGTAGAATTTTATAAGAAATTCTCCACTCAGCTAGCTCCCCTTTTATTGGCAACATTTACAGAAGCTAGAGACAACCAAATACTACCTCAAACATTTCGACAAGCATTAATCACCGTCTTTCCTAAACAAAATAAGGACTTGTTACAATGTGCATCATACAGACCAATTTCACTCCTGAATAATGATGTTAAGATACTCTCAAAAATCCTAGCTAGAAGGATGGAGAAAGTGCTGCCCTCGGTAATATCACAAGATCAAACTGGATTTATTAAAGGCCGACACCTATCTTCAAATCTCCGACGCTTGTTTAATGTTATATATTCACCAGCAAAATCAAACACCCCAGAGATATTACTATCATTAGACACAGAAAAAGCATTTGATATGATTGAATGGAACTACCTTTTCACTGCATTGGAGAAATTTGGGTTTGCCCCGAATATTTGTGCTTGGATCAAACTACTGTATACCAATCCAGAAGCTTCAGTTTGTATTAATAACATTTGCTCAGACTATTTTAAACTAGAACGTGGTACCAGACAAGGATGTCCCTTGTCGCCACTGTTGTTTGCAATCGCTATTGAACCACTGGTGGTTCATTGCCGAAATTCTTATCAGATAAAGGGGATTGTCAGAGAAGGACTGGAACAGAAAATTTCTCTATATGCAGATGATATGGTCTTATATATATCAGACCCAGAAAACACTGTCCCCGCTGTTTTAACAGCACTAACAGAATTTCAAAAGATATCTGGTCTTAGAATTAATCTGAATAAAAGTATACTCTTTCCAGTGAATTCACAAGCATATAATATTAGATTAGACACCCTACCTTTTACCATAGCAGATCAGTTTAAATACCTAGGGGTAAATATCACAAGTAAACATAAAGCTCTTTATCAACAAAATTTTGGCGTCTGTATGGAAAAAATTAAGCAAGACTTGCATAGATGGTCAACCCTTCATCTCACTCTAGCCGGAAGAATTAACATTGTTAAGATGAATATCCTTCCTAAACTTCTCTTTTTATTTCAAAACATTCCAATATATATCAATAAATCATTTTTTAAACAGTTAGATTCAATAATAACCTCATTCATTTGGAACTCAAAACACCCACGTATCCGAAGAGCGACCCTACAAAGACCTCAGGCAGAAGGTGGCATGGCTTTACCTAATTTTCAGTTTTATTACTGGGCAGCAAACATACAAGCCATAAAAACCTGGACACAAATAAATGAACATACACAGGCTTGGTCCGCAATAGAAGTAAAATCCTGTAGTACTTCTTTATACTCCCTGCTCTGCTCTCCAATAAATTAAAGTTATCGCAAATATACTAATAACCCAATTGTGCTTTACTCACTCAGAGTATGGAACCAAATTAGAAAGCATTTTAAGATGGAAAATCTTTTATCAGTGGCACCTCTGCAAGAGAACCACATCTTTCAACCTTCGCAAGTATATCCAGTTTTTAATACCTGGAAAAGTTTTGGGATTAAAATGCTCAGAGATCTTTATATAGACAACATATTTACATCTTTTGAACAATTACGTTCAAAATTCAACCTCCCAGCTACACAATGCTTTTACTATCTTCAAATTAGAAATTTTGTTAAACAGAAATTGCCCGATTTCCCCCACCTTGCACCCTCCACAATGCTGGAAAAAATACTGTTCAATTTCGAGGAAACAAATACTATTTCCGCAATATATAAAATCTTATTAGAGTCCCTACCTTTCAAAGATCCAAGAGGACATTGGGAAGAAGATCTCTTAATCAATATATCAGAAAAGGAGTGGAAGGTAGCAAAGCAGAGAATTCACTCGAGTTCTATATGCGCAAAGCATAGAATTATTCAACTAAAAATTATATATCAAGCCCATCTGTCTTGCTTAAAACTGTCCAAAATGTTTCCAGGGCAGGATCCAACCTGCGAGCGCTGCAACCAAGCTCCTGCCTCACTGGGTCACATGTTTTGAGCCTGCACCAAACTAACATCATTTTGGACAAAAATTTTTAAGTGCCTCTCAGACAGCCTTGGTATCACAATCCCTCCTAACCCATTAACAGCTGTGTTCGGTGTTCTTCCAGATGGACTTGAATTGGAGAAGGACGAGCAAACCGTGATTGCATTCACTACACTTTTGGCACGCAGACTTATTTTGTTAAATTGGAAGAATCCTAATTCTCCTCTTATAAGTCAGTGGGAAACCAATGTTTTATATTATTTGAAATTGGAAAAAATCAAATTTTCAGTTAGAGGATCTGTACAAAATTTTTTCAAAACATGGCAGGATTTAATCAATATTATTTTAGAATAAGAGAAATAACTATTATCGCATTTAACTCCCTTCTCCATCTCTTATTTACACAGATATTTACTTCTCCCTTTCTTTTGTTTAATGTTGCCTTATTAAAAAGCCTAAAGCAATTTTTCTTTAGCTAAGCTCTCCTTCTCAGGGGTGGGGTTTGATTAGTCTTAAAATTTGTTGGGTTATAAATTGATCTGTTTGTATGGAATGATTACAATGAAAATTAATAAAATAAAAATATTAAAAAAAAAAAAAGAAATAACAATAGCGTCGTACTTGCAGGATTTAATCATAGGCAAGAAATGGTTATCTACAAAGAGATAATCAATTCTTGAGTAGCAATGATGAGTAGAAGGTGAGTAGAAGGAATATGTTCTTGAGTTTGGGTTTAGAAATCTCCAAGGGTCTGATAAGTTGTGGTCAGTTACAAACTGTGTAATTGTCTTTGCAGTGTTCATTGCCACTGTGACAGGAGACCTATCTAGGTCTGGATTTAAAACACAATTAAAGTCCCCAGCCATTATACTTTTTTGAGTGTTCACATTGGGAATGGATGCAAATACATTTTGGATAAAGTCCCTATCATCCACATTGGGTGCATAAGCATTTATCAAAATCACTTTACAATTAAATAAATTACCCATGACAATCATGTATCTCCCTTCAGGATCAGATACAACATCTGATACTACAAATGAGACTATTCTATGTATAAGAATTCCCACACGTCTAGTTTTTTTTGTAAAGCTGGAATGGAACATTTGGCCTGTTCAGTCTTTTTGCAGCCGGAACTGATCCTTGCTTAATAAGTGGGTCTCCTGTAAAAATACTATTTTAGCGTTTAGACCTGTTAGGTGAGAGAATACTTTCTTTCTTTTTAATTCATGATTCAGGCCTTTAACATTCCAGCTCACAAAGTTAATTGTCCCATCTTGGAGAAATTGATTCTGAATTTTTGATGTCATTTTGTAGTCTTAACCGAAAGTGAGACAGCTTTGACCTTAATTTCCAATTTTCCCAGGGGTTATTGCCATGCAGTCTATTGTTACGTTGGTAATTATAATTATAAGGATTAATTTTGCCTCCCCACGTGAGGCTGGACCCCACTTCACAAAGTCCCAGTCCTCTGACATACCTAGAGACAGAGCACGTCCAAAACAAAACAAGCCCCCCTGCAACAGCGTATGAGGATTAAAATTGAGATATCTATTGTCGATACAGTCTAAATACTATAAGCATAAAAAAACAATCTTCAACAGTCTTGAAATGTTAAGATAGTAAACCCAGGGAATGGTGTTAAAAAGTGGCCCTGGATAAGCATATTAAACCCTAATACAATAGTAACAACAACAATAAACCAAGGGTTTGATGTTTAACAGTCTCCTTTAGAATAGTAAAAGGAGAAAAAAAAAGTTACTAATTTAATTTCTTCCACACATACATACATAAACATGTATAATTGTAATTAAAACATAAACAGATAGTGACCGAGAAGGGAAAAGACTGTATAATTATGGTACTTTTATCATTGCAAGTGGATCAGACAGCCGGTGATATCTTCTTTGCGATGCATGACAGGGTGAGACTTTGTATTTCAGGAAAGTGTCGGGATCAGCTTTCTTAATTCTTTATCTGCTTCTTCCATTTTGGTAAAGATGTAATGTTTGCCTTGAATACAGTCATCCCTCACCTATCGCGGGGGTTACGTTCCAGAGCCCCCCCGTGATAGGTGAAAATCCGCGAAGTAGCAACCTATATTTATTTTATTATTTATACATATTTTAAGGCTTTATAAACCCTTCCCACACTCTTATAAACCTTTCTCACTCTCTTGTTAACCTTTCCTATGCTCTTAAACACTTTCTACATTCTTAAACACTGCAGACCAACACTGCACACTGTCTGCACTCGCTTTGTGAAGGGGGGCAGCTGAACTCACGCTGAGCAGAAATGGACTTTGTGCTGCTTCTGCCAAAATGCCTGCTTGTCGCTCTGCGCGTTCGGAAGGAGGAGGAGGAGTGGGGGTGTGTGAGGGCTGAACGCACGTTCGCTCAAACCCCCCTCCCCAGAGGCGCAGTACGCTCCTGCCACTTCGCATTGTCAAGGGGGTGGGGAGCTGAATGAACGCTAAGGAGAAGTGGACTTTGTGCTGCTTGTCGCTCTGCGTGTCAATAATTTAAAAGCCTGTACAGCACCTATTTTCCTGTCTCACTGTCTTGTCTTGCGTGAAGTTAAAATGTTTTATAATAGTGAGATGTTACACATATCCTTAGCCCGACATCCACATATCATATGTGTTAACAAAGTGTGTTTTATAAGTTTACATGTGTTTAAAGCATGTGGGATGGGTATTTTAAGGCTTAAACTATAAAAATGTTTATTTATATGGTCTTTCTATATCGCAGATTTTCTCCTGTTGCTGATGGGTCTGGAACATAACTTCCGCGATAGGCGGGCAATCACTTGTATTTAAAAACCCGTGAAATCGTGAATCCGCGAAAAGTGAACCGCGAAGTAGCGAGGGATTACTGTATCCACTTTCAGTTTGAAGAGGTTGTATCTGATATCAGCTTTCCATAAGCTCTGTTTAATATTATAAAAAGAGGCACGTTTAGCAGCTGTTGAGGGTGAGAAATCAGGGAAAATACGAATGAGGTTATTTTCAAATATAATCTCTTGTTTCTGTCTTAGAAGTGACATTACATTTAATTTAGATTGTAACATCTCGAAGCGCACAATAAAGGTCCTAGGTTTAGAGGTGTTTGATCCCCGTATGTAGTATGTTGCTGCTATCTCGGTGTCTGCTTTAAAGTCCTCTCCAATTATTTTGGAGAACAGTTCAGCTACGAATTTCAATGGGTTTGGACTTTCACGATTCTCAGGCAGACCTTCGATTCTAATATTATTCCTTTTGCATCCATCTTCCAGAGCAGCAAGTCTGTCTCCGAGTTTTTTGCATTCGGATAATAAGAAATAATAGAAAAAATAACACTGCTGCTAACAGAGCTCCGCTTCAGACGTTCATCTCCCGCAACGGACAAGACCAAAATCAACCAAATCACCAACTGGTTATTTATGAAGAGAGTCAAAATGCATCTTCCATATACAGTATCTATGCCTATAGCTTGTCTTCCACTGCACCGTGTGGCTTTCTGATGGATATTATCCTTCAGCCCTTGCCTGAGAGTTAACGACAGATGTCAACAGGCTTACATGAAGGGGATACCGTCTATCACCTAATAGTCATCCATCACCAAACTTCATTGTTTCTTGCTTTCTGACACAATGCCAACTTCACCTGCAGATAAGGACATCATGGGTACACTCAGGCTATTTGCCACCAAAACCATAAAAAAGAATTGACGATTTCAAATCATCTGCATGTTAAATAGAAAGAAACTTTATAGTAGATGTAATTAGGCTCCAAGAGGCTGGTACTACCATAGGTAGGTATCAGCTAAAACCCAAGAATTTAATTTAAATAATGTGTGGATTCATGAGGTGGTGGTTGGAGACATAGATCCATAATTCTTAATCTTCTCATTAGGATTTCTTTATTTCAGCCAAAGCATCTCTCCCCAAATTGTTCTCCAGTCCTTTCATTTTCTTTCGTCCTGAATCTCTCCATAAATAATTGCAATACAGAAAGAGTCTCAGTCAAAGTATAGCTAGCTACAATAATAGAACACAGATTCTTGAAAAACCTTTATAGAACATAGAGATATTAGCAGCTTATACATGTGTAGAACTGCTGGCTTTCATAAAACCCTTGCAAATTAACAATTTATCTTAAGATTGAACTTACAATGTTCTTAACATTAAAATGCTTTTCAGAAACTAACCTCAGATAAACAAATTCTTAATAATTTACTACTGTGTCGGAGGCTTTGGCAGCCTCTTGAACCCAACACTGTTGATAGTCAGGTTCAGGAAGGGCTTGGCAAATGAGGACAAACAAACATAAAGCAAGGGGATAGTGAAACAGTGACTAAGTGCTTTTATTAAAAAGTCAAACAGTATCCAAAGTGCAGTGCTCCAAAAATTCAATAAATAATCCAATAAAAAGAATAGTGTTCATGTGGAGATTAAAAATGAGGTTAAAACAATGCAGGAATCTCCTTTGAAATTTGTAGTCCCTGGTGCTTCCCTTTAAAAACCGATGCCTCTTCGGCTTATCCTCATAGCATAAAGAGACATCAGCCAACAGGCACAGACACACTTCAATCCTGGCCCATGTCCCCGCCGCCTGATCCACGGTGTTCCACAGGGAGTCATCGGACCCTGCTCTACTGCTCTACCACCGCTGCCAATCAAAATCACACCATACTCCAAACACTGCCTATTGCTCGCTCCACCTGGCGAGCGGATGCTCCTGTGTGTGATGATCACTTCTGCTCTCAAATCACTCAACAGGAGTAATCCCCTTGCCCTTCCCTGGGGCTCCATTCCTATCCGCCTGCTTCTCTCTCTAAACACTGTCTCTCTGTCGCTCCAGCCTCTTCCTTTCATTAACCTCCATTTTTTTTCTCAGTTCTCAGTCGCGCACTGCAGGAAGCAACTGAGACAGACTGCACCCTCAAATGCAGGTGCATCTCGCCCCAATTACTCCAGCAACTCCCCGTAGCTGCAGTGGTCTGCACTCCCATGGAGAATGAGGCAGCCAATTAACTATTTATTTATTAAAAATAGACACCTTTTTCTGACCTGCGGACCCGGTATACCACAACTACATATTAAGCATTTCAAGAAGCAAATATTGTAATTGGACATACTGCACTAAAAGCATTCATGCACTATTACCACAATATTGGACAAAAATTACATTTCTGCTTTAATAGCCTCACTTTTTATTTGTAACTGTACATGCATTAAAATATATATAATGACACAGAATGCGCTGTTGCTGTCTCACTGAATTCAGTTCCTGGCTGAGCTGCCTTCTGTTCAAATATTACATGGTTTCTTTGTGTTAACATAAACTTGTACCTGGTGTTCTGCCCTTTTCAAACAGTACAAAGGTATGAAACTAAGTTTGCTGAAAATGTAAAGTATCATTTAATGAGCTTTGTAGCTGTGTTCTTAAGTTTACCTTGTAATGGATTAAGATTTCAGCCAGGATTGGCCTCTGATCTGGATTTGTTACTTTTTAGAGGCTCTATTACACGAATGAAAGATATAAATGAAAGCTTATTAAGGACAAAGGAGAAAGGATGGTTGAGAGGTACAACAGGGAATTATTGGAAAGTACAGAGATGTCAAGTGATCACAGTAACACGATTTCTTACATGTTTAGTAAATGATATTAGCAAAAAGTTCACTTTGCCTGTATCAGGCTGTGACAGGCCAATCTGTCTTTGTTTATATTCTTACTGGAGCGGATACTGTTTGTCATTACAATTGCAAAGAAGTGAAGAGAAACAGGATATGAACCCAGTTGTCACTCATTCATATGAATCAGTTAATATATAGTTATAATTACTTAAGGCCATAAACAGATCATCTAAACAAGAGGAAGATATATAAGGGACAAGTGGAGATGTAGTCTAAACAAGCAGAACTCAGAATAGATCTGAGAGCTTAAATAGACATTAGGAATCAAACTCAGAAATACAAGGAAGATGCTAGTACACTAGTAAGACGTAAAGAAATTCAAAGGGTAAGGGCAAGCAAACATAGAATCCTTGCCAAGTGAATGGTCCACAATGCACAAGAAACAAGTGAAGAAAATGCTATAAGCAGAAACCAAGAAGTAAACTCTGGTCACAAGTAAGTCCATTTAAATATGCTGCCAGACAGACTGACAAACAAACATCTAGTGACTTAGCTACAGTTGCTGTTGCTAAGCCAGAGCAGACAAATTGTTTGATGGAGGCATAACAAAGGACATGAATAGGTAAAAGATGTGATCTAATGACCTTCAGACATATCTAACCCACTTTTTAAACAGCCTTTTTCACTTATTCACCAATTAGTAGGGCAGCAGAAATTAATTTTAGAAAATTCTATCTTTTAAGCTTTCCACAACTGGTTGGGTAAGATTAATACTGTAGTTTAATTAATAAATCAGTTTAGATGTGTAAAACAATTGTTTCTTTTTTCCACAAGACAATCACAAAGGAATGAAATATAGCAATTCATTTCTGAGCTCCGTGTTAGTGTCACAGTCAAAGCCTGTCTTTGATCTGGTGTTGGAATCAGAGTTGCTCTAAGGAAAGTTAACTAAGCTTTTTACTTATGCTGGTCTGAGTTAAGGATTAGCTAATCAATTTTTTAGACAGTGAGGCATTTGAAATTAATTAATAGCATTATTCCTTTGTTGCTGGTAAATACCCCCTAAATAAACCATATAAAGTATGTTCATCCGAGTCTTCTAAAGATTTGTCTCGAGAAACATTCAACTGAAATAGACCCAGTCCTCTATGTCCCAAAATGAGATTAAGGAGGTTGTAGAACATTATGTTATGTTGTTGTAACAAAATTACGTGTAATGTTTCAAATCTTTACCAATATTTTCAGAATTTCTGAGTAACTACCAGATTATATACTGTAGTTGCATAATAGTAGCTCAAGCAACATCCAAAGCTTACAGAATGCCCATTTATTTATCTGTCAGTTTTTAGGACCACATAATCCATTTTAGGAAGCTGCACACTAACCAGATTACTGTTGCTATATGATAGGAACTAGACTTGAATCAAAAAACAATGGGCAGTTATATCCTCCAAACATTTGTAGAAGTACATAAAATACCACATGGCACAGAAGACTTCAATGAAAGCACATAAATAAGCCAGAGTTTTATAACAATTAGTTAGAATTTCTTAGGATTTTTAGAATTTCTTAAACTCATTTTTAGCTTTTTATCCTTTGAAGTGAGGGTGATCTTTCTTCTGTTACCACTGGTTTTACCCAGGAGGTAACTGCTTAACCAAAGTTATTCATACCCTTATATTGTATATTTGAGTTTCAATGAAGGTAAATGGCATATGTATTATGTACACTACACTTCAATATGACTTTCTACCAAATGCCCTATTAAAATGTTGCTATTAACAGGTGCATGGGTTCATTTTAAATTGAAAGACATTTTGTTCAGAAGAGCGTAAAAGCAATTTAAGTCAAAAACATGGCTCAGCTACACATTCTGTTATTTCATCTGCAACAAACACCACAATGCTCAAAAAATCCGGAGAAATGTTAATATGGTCAACCTTATTATGCATTCATTAATCATTTTCTGTTACATAAATCTCTAATATGAAGTGCAGCATTTCGCACATAGTAGTACATAAGATTGGCTTGGTGCACAACTGAATAGTCAGTTATGTTATAAAATGCAAGTGAAAAAGTTATAATCTAAAAGGGAGATAGATTATCTAAAATCAAACAAATATTGTATCTTTACTGTGACTATTCAATATTAACAAAATAATAATACAGGTTAAGGCATTATTATTACATACTATCCTTATTTAACTGAATAATACAGTAATGTATGTATTTCAGTTTTCAGTTCTGGCTAGATAATCTACAAAACACAAAACCAGAGAAGAACTTGATATGTGTGTGTGCAGAGCTTCTGCATTTCTTAGTGCAGAAATCTGTGTAAATCTACCATTAACAACTCCAACCTGCTGATTTAGCAACATGAATGAAAGCAAAATCATGCTTCCCAATTTTGGGGATATTATTCATTTTAAAATAAAGGTTTATTTAAGAAGGATGCATTTCTGATAACTGATTCTCAAAATCCTAAACTGATATTCATCCAATTATCTCTGCTGCAATATTTTGGCTTATGTGAGTGTGCAGCTGTCTTTTCATATTTACATTAAACATTCCTTTTTAAGGAAGGATCAGGTGGATTATACCCTATCAATGGAATTAAACAATAATGTTGTGTGTTATATAATAGAAAATCTGTCTGGCAGTCTGTATGTTCCTTCTACTTTGGAACCCAAAATTGTGACCCTAGCAATCTCAATGGGCTTTTTCCCTGTGTGCTATAGTTTACACACCAGCGAAAACTAATGCAATTGAAACATCCAACAAGACTGTAGTCATACCAGCAGACAAACTGACCAGAGCTTAACACTACTTACCCAGGCAACACCATGTGCTGGTTCTATCTATTACAACAGAAAAAGAAGTATTGTGTGCTTTTGCAAAGGGAATATTGGGTGAGGCTTGATCGAGAGTGGAAGTGCAGCACAACACAAAGAAGAATCTAAGAGTTGTTGTTTAACTCCTGCTTTGTTGGCTTTTGTTCATGATGTAAGCACTAAGAAATGTCCATCTTGAACTAAGAAGAAGAGTCACATGTAACAGCATTCATGGTTACAACTAAACTAGGAGTTATAGTAATTCTACACTCCAATAGTACACAGAAATAACAGATTCCAGACTTATAAGAACAGAGACATTAATAGAGGCAGTGTGGATGACAGATGGTGCAGCTAACAATAACAGAGGCTCACCATTTAAAAACACATAAACCTTTGCTTTCTTTCGTATACCCAAACTACAAATACTGTATACCTAGGCAGTGCTAGATTTTTCGGATAGTGCATATATGTATATATATATTTATATCTCACTATACAAGATTTTTCAACTGCTGTAAATAACTATCATTCTATACCTCCCCTCTAAAAGACCATCATGCATCTCTGGTCTGTGCTGTCTGCTCACTATTTATAAGAAGTTTCAAGCCTGTCCAAATCATTTATATATTTTCCTAATCATTTTATTTCATTACATCACTGCAGGACATCAGAGCCTCTCTGCTATGTTAGATACCTCTCTGCTAACAAAGTCTTCCGGAAAAGTGCACAACATTAATACTCTAATAACCAATCTCAATGCACGTAAAAAATTTAGGTAGTGCGGCATAAACACCAATAATTTAATTACAATTACTACTTTAGATGAACAATGTATTAAAACTATAAAAACAGTGTTGTGTTCAGTTGTAGTTTCTGCCAGAACGCTAGGGGGAGTTCTTATAAAATGTGTTACCTGTTGAAGGGATAGCAAAGGAGTCTAGGAATAAAAAAGTTTTTCTTGATTGGTGATCATTCGTGCCTGTTGTAAAATAAAGAAGTTAATGTTCTGAGTTATCCCTGGCTGGCTAATTATTTTACCTTGCTCTGGACATAACAAAATTGGCGACGAGATTCTCCTCTTTGTATTGTGTATGCTTGCAGTGAAAACGGCTGTAGCTAATGTGCCTTTTCCAAGCTTTTTTCTTCCGAGTCCAGGTGAGCCTGCAGTGCCTTTCGCAACGTGGCTTCAGATGTTCAATAACTACCTCATTGTAATTGACTCTACTGAGGATGCGGCCTGACGCTAGGAAGAGAGCTGTACTACTTCATTGTCTCGGGACCAAAGGTCAACGAATTTTCTACACCCTGCCTAACACAGGTACAACGTTCAATACCGCCGTAGAAGCTTTGAAAGTATACTTTATACCTAAAGCTAACGTGGTCGTTGAGCGCCATGCATTTCGTAAGAGGACCCAGGGATCACAAGAGACCGTTTTACAATATGTGGTGGCACTACGTGAGCTTGTCTCAACATGTGAATTTGCCGAACGCGCGGATGAAATGATTCGCAACCAATTGATTGAGCATGCATATAGCCCACACATCCGTGAAAGATTGCTGTTGGAGCCAGACCTTACGTTGGATAAAGCAGTAACTCTTGCTACTCAGATAGAAGCGGTTACAGATCAAGCTAAAATCATTTCTAGGAACTCCAGCCTCATGCCAGTACAGACAGTGCAGCATAAACAGAGGAATAAACCAAGACAGCGACAGACACCTGCTACTACTATGTCTGCTAACCCTGCTAAGGGGAAAGCATGCTTTCGATGTGGATCACAGTCACACCTGGCTAACTCAGTGAGCTGCCCTGCCGCAAAAGCAACTTGTAGGCATTGCAAAAGGACTGGGCATTTTGCTAAAGTGTGTTGCTCTGCCCAACCCTGTACACAGGAAGTACGTGAGGTTGAATTACCAGAAGTTATTGTACTATATACAGAAAATACAATACATACACCTGCTAAAATTACTTGTGCTGTGGAAATCTCAGCTCTAGGCTCATGTTCCTGCTCACTGGACCTGATTGTTGACACTGGCTCATCAGTCTCAATATTACCACACTGTATTTACAACTGTCACTTCAGCAACATTCCTCTGACAAAACCTACAGTGAGACTTGTGACGTATTCAAAATCTCATATCCCCGTACTTGGGTGCCTATCTGTAACTGTGTGTTTACATGGCTGTACAACTGTGGCTACATTTTTCATTGTGGAAAATGGAACCCCACTAATGGGTAGAGACTTAATGTCACTTTTACATGTGCATATCGTGAACAATAAAGCTATGCCTTCTAATGCTGCAGCTTCCACTTTGCCTGTGCCAGTCTTACATTGCACTGCTGTGCCCCTGTCCATTGGCTGTGTTAAAAACTTCATCCACCGCATCAAGATCGATGAGACAGTACCTCCTGTGTGACAGAAGCTGCGCCGCTTACCTCTGTCAGTTAGAGATGCTGTGTCTGAAGAACTTGATCGCCTACTCGCAGCTGGTGTCATAGAACGAATCGATGCTTCTGCTTGGGTCTCACCTATTGTAGACACTCAACGCAAATCTGGTAACATTCGCATGTGTATTGATCTGCATGAGCCCAATAAAGCAGTTATTGTAGACTCTTTTCCCTTGCCACATATGGATAAACTACTTTCTGCACTCAGAGGGGCTATGGTATTTTCTACCATTGACTTAGCCAGTGCCTACTACCAAGTGCCACTGCATGAGGACAGTCGAGACCTGACTGGTTTTATTACACATGAGGGCCTCTTCAGGTTTTGTCGGGTTCCTTATGGGTTGGCATCTGCACCCTCCGCCTTCCAGAAAATGATGACTGCTATTTTCGCTGGCTTACCTGGCGTGGAGAATTACTTGGATGATGTAATAGTACATAGACCTAGCTTGACTACCCATGACAAGACCTTACATTCTGTGTTAAGCCGGCTGGAAGCTGCTGGCCTGCAGCTAAACAATGACAAGTGCAAGTTTCGTCAGTCCAGCCTACCCTTCCTTGTGCATATAGTGTCTGCTGATGGCCTGCTTCCTGAGGCTTCTTTTCAATTGTAATGACAAGCCATCATGAATGCTCCTGCACCCACAGATACTGCTACTTTGCGTTCTTTCCTTGGGCTGCTGTCTTGGTTCTTTAAATTTCTACCAAACCATGCTACTGTCATTGAACCAATGCGCGCATGCTTGAGACAACCTGCACGTGCATTCCAGTGGACGGCTGATGCACAGAAGAGCTTTGAGCAGGTAAAAATGTTGCTAGTGGATAACCCTGCTTTGGCACTTTTTGACCCTACACTGCATACTGTAGTTTCCACTGATGCTTCTGACTACGGTCTGGGAGCCATTCTTTCTGAACTCGGTTCTGACAATGTAGAAAGAACTGTGGCATTTGCTTCGTGGACTCTTTCCACTACAGAGTGTAAATATTCAATAGTGGAGAAAGAAGCGCTAGCTTGTGTGTGGGCGGTAGAGAAGTGGTGAACATACCTGTGGGGACGTCGTTTCACCCTGTGCACGGACCATCAGGCATTGACAACGCTGTTGACCACCAAGGGGATTGGTAGTGCTGGGATACGCATTGCGAGATGGTCTGCACGTCTTCTGTCATTTAACTATGTAATATATTGCCCAGGTTCTCAGAATGCTCCTGCTGACTGTCTGTCTCGTCTGCCCTTACCTGTTGCTCCTGCAGCTGCTGATGATGCTGAACCAGAGTTTGTTGCTGTCCTGTCTGTGGCACGTAAGACATTGTCTCCTGCTGATTTGGAGTATGCTTGTGCTGAATGTCCAGACCTCACTAAGCTCCTTCATGGTCAACAGATGCGCACAAAATTGACCATACTACTACCTACTTCTTCAGGTTTACAGTCTGCCAGTGATGTCCGTACCACAGTTGAGCAACACCAGAAAAGAATGAAAGTCTACACTGATGCCAAACGCGGTGCTCGCTTGCCTAGTTTCAAAACAGGGGATAAGGTGAGGGTCAGAAATCCTCTGCATGTTCCAAAAGGACACCAGAAGTTCAGCAACCCTGTCACTATCAATAAGCAACTGGGTGCTCATACATACATTTTGAGTGATGGAAAAACCTGGAATGCATCTCATCTGGTTGTTTTTCCAGACTGTGCATCTACACCTGTCCAGAAGGAAGTCAAACCATCAGAGCTTCCTCAGTCACCCAGACCCAAACACAGTACTCACCCACCAAACTGGTTGAAGGACTATGTTACTTAAAATAATAGTGCTGAACCTGTGTAATAATATACTTGCATTTGCTTTATTTTGGTTGTGGAATATACATATCAGGTTCTTTTAACTTTAATTATTTCATTGCTTGATTACATGGAGGTTCTGGGAATTTTTGTCGTGTTAATCTCATTAGCAGGCAGAAGCAAAGCTTTTCTTTAAAAAAAAAAAAAAAAGAAAATGTTGTGTTCAGTTGTAGTTTCTGCCAAAACGCTAGGGGGAGTTCTTATAAAATGTGTTACCTGTTGAAGGGATAGCAGAGGAGTCCAGGAATAAAAGAAAGTTTTTCTTGATTGGTGATCGTTCGTGCCTGTCGTAAAATAAAGAAGTTAACGTTCTGAGTTATCCCTGGCTGGCTAATTATTTTACCCTGCTCTGGACATAACAGATTATAGATTAAATAAAAAATACACACAGAGAGGCGCTAACAAAAATAACTTAGTATCTGTTCCAAATACCAATAATGCACATAGATTTCAGCTCTGCCCCTCAGAAACATTAAATATGGCACTATTAAATGTTAGAGCTTTAACTAACAAGACGTTTTTTATCAACGATCTTATTAGTGATAGAAAAATTGATTTTATTGCACTAAGTGAAATGGCTTAGCTCAGATGGCGCAGCTGTTCTAATCAAATCTGTGCCTCCGGATTACAGTTTTACTAATGCGGATCGCCAGGGAAAGAAGGGTGGCGGCTTAGCAAACATTTACTCGAGCCAGTTAAAGTGTAAAAATGTCAGTTTTGGTAAATTGAAGTCCTTTGAGCATCTCGCCGTTGTTATTCATGGAGATTCTCACGTTCTAGTATTCTCCGTGTATAGACCTCCTAAATTTAACGCGTCTTTCTTTGAGGAATTCTCAAACTTAATGTCAATTTTAATTACGAACTATGACACACTTTTAATAGTCGGCAACTTTAACTTTCATATCGATAATCAGTGTGACCAAAAAGTAAAAGAATTCATGAACCTCCAGGACTCTTTTGATTTGAGACAGCTTGTTAATCAGCCTACACATAAAGCAGGTCATATGTTAGACTTAGTAATTACCAAAGGACTAAAAGTTGATGTAAACAGGTCATTGATATTGGTCTATCAGACCATTTTCTTTTACTATTTAATATAGAAAGAATGATAGAAAACATTCATGAGAAGCATATTGTTAAAAAATGCTTCTTTGATTCATCAGCAGCTTTAAATTTACAAACATTCTAAGCAATCAGTCCGTTTATGGTGCCAATTATAATAGTGAGGATAATGTAAATAGTAAGGTGGAAAGATTTAATACTAAAGTGAGAGCTACTGTTGACATAGATGCACCTGAAAAGACAGTTAAAAAATCTTCTAGCATTGTTATACCATGGAAGACCCAAAGAGTGTCTGATTTAAAGAGAACATGCCCTAGAGCTGAGAGTGGAGAAAAATGGAGAAAAACTAAGCTAACTATCCACTATGAAATATCGAAGGTTAAAATAACAGAATACAATAACACAGTCCGCCTTGAGAGGCGCTGCTTTTTCTCTAAGATTATAAATAACAATGCTAGTAATCCCAGAATCTTATTCTCTACGATTGATCGTCTACTAGATCCAGGTCACTCAATGGAATGCCTCCAAAATGCTTCCAGTAAAACCTGTGAGGCTAATGCTGTAATTTTCAATCAAAAAATTAATGATATTAGAAATAACATAGTATATCTCCCCAACACTGCGGATCCTCCTAAACCCCAGTATTCCGTTATAAACAAATTAAATTCTTTCACCAGGATTGATTTACCTGATTTACATAAAATAATTTCTCAACTGAAACCCTCCACCTGTGTCCTTGACCCAATACCAACAAGTTTTTTCAAAGAAGTATCAGGCATGCTAATTGATAATATTTGTGACATAGTAAATTCGTCATTAGATACGGGGGTCTTCCCAGACTGTCTTAAGACTGCTGTAGTTAAACCCCTATTCAAGAAAAATAATCTTGACCCCTCTGCTTTTGAAAATTTTAGACCCATCTCTAACCTGCCTTTCTTAAGTAAAATTCTAGAGAAGGCAGTCATTATGCAGTTAAATGACCACCTCAACAAACATGCTATTCTTGATAAATTTCAGTCAGGTTTTAGAACAAATCACAGCACAGAAACTGCACTCGTTAAAGTAGTAAATGACTTGCAGGTAAATGCAGTCTGAAGCCATTTATCTGTTCTCATCCCCCTAGATCTGAGTGCCGCATTTGACACCATTGATCACAACATTCTTAGAAATCGCCTTAGTCAATGGGTGGGACTCTCTGGCAGTGTCTTAAATTGGTTTGAATCCTACCTGGCAGGGAGAAAATTCTTCGTTAGTTATGGTAATCACAACTCAAAGACACATGATATCCTATATGGTGTTCCACAAGGTTCTATCCTGGGTCCGCCGCTTTTCTCAATCTACATGCTTCCATTAGGTCAGATTATCTCGGGGCACAACGTGAGCTACCACAGCTATGCTGATGACACACAGCTGTATTTATCAATAGCACCTGATGACCCAGATTCCCTTGATTCACTAACACAATGTCTTACTTGTATTTCTGAATGGATGAATAGTAATTTTCTCAACCTAAATAAAGAGAAAACTGAAATTTTAGTGATTGGCAATAATGGATACAATGAGGTTATTAGAAATAAACTTGATGCATTAGGATTAAAAGTCAAGACGAAGGTAAAAAACTTAGGGGTAACTGTTGACTGTAACCTGAATTTTAAATCGCATATTAATCTGATCACTAAGACAGCATTTTTTCACTTAAGAAACATAGCAAAAGTTAGACCTCTTATATCATTGAAAGATGCTGAGAAACGGCATGGTGGCGCAGTGGTAGCGCTGCTGTCTCGCAGTTAGGAGACCTGGGTTTGCTTCCTGGGTCCTCCCTGCGTGGAGTTTGTATGTTCTCCCTGTGTCTGCGTGGGTTTCCTCTGAGTGCTCCGGTTTCCTTCCACAGTCCAAAGACATGCAGGTTAGGTGGATTGGCGATTCTAAATTGGCCCTAGTGTGTGCCTGGTGTTTGTGTGTGTCCTGCGGTGGGTTGGCACCCTGCCCGGGATTGGTTCCTGCCTTGTGCCCTGTTTTGGCTGGGATTGGCTCTAGCAGACCCCTGTGACCCTGTGTTTGGATTCAGCGGGTTGGAAAATGGATGGATAGATGCTGAGAAATTAGTTCACGCATTTTGTTTTCAGTTGACTAGATTACTCCTCTCAGGACTACCCAAAAAAGACATAAATCGTTTGCAACTAGTGCAGAATGCAGCTGCTAGAATCCTAACTAGGAAAAGAAAATCCGAGCAGATTTCTCCAGTTTTGATGTCACTACACTGTGTCATTCAGAATTGACTTTAAAATACTGCCTATTGTTTATAAAGCCTTAAATAATCTCGCTCCATGTTATATATCAGAATCTCTGACACCCTATATTCCAAATCGTAACCTTAGATCCTCAAATGTGTGTCTGCTTAGAATTCCAAGAGCAAAACTTAAAAGAAATGGTGAGGTGCCCTTCTGCTGTTATGCACCTAAAATCTGGAATAGCCTGCCAATAGGAATTCGCCAGGCTAATACAGTGGAGCACTTTAAAAAACTGCTGAAAACACATTACTTTAACATGGCCTTCTCATAACTTCAGTTTAATTTAATCCTGATACTCTGTATATTCAATTCATTATAATAACAATTCATGGTGGCTCTAAAATCCGTACTAACCTCTACTCTCTCTTCTGTTTCTTTTCCCAGTTTTTTGTGGTGGCGACCTGCACCACCACCACCTAATCAAAGCATCATGATGTTCCTACATTGATGGATTAAAAGCTAGAAGTCTGCATTACCATCATCATCAAGTCCTTCCAGTGGAAACCCTAAATACAAACAGGACTGTTTCATTTATGTTAGGTAGAATGCCCAGAGGGGGCTGGGCGATCTCATGGTCTGGAACCCCTGCAGATTTTATTTTTTTCTCTCCAGCCGTCTGGAATTTTTTTTGTTTTTTCTGTCCCCCCTGGCTATCGGACCTTACTCTTACTCAATGTTAATTAATGTTGTCTTATTTTAATTCTTACTTTGTCTTTTATTTTTATTTTCTTCATCATGTAAAGCACTTTGAGCTACATTATTTGTATGAAAATGTGCTACATAAGTAAATGTTGTTGTTGCTATGTTGGGTACAGATCTGGGGGGGAACAATAACTGCTCTAATAATGAATCATTAAAAGGTCCAAGAGTATACTACAATGCAAGACAACTTAAGTTTAAAACAAGTTGGTTGGAACAAAAACCTGCAGCCACATGGAGAACCAAGACTGAATTTGAATACCACTAATTTACATATCTTTCTATTATAAAAAAAAAATCCTGGGAGAGAAAGACGGGAGACGAGATGTGATCTTCACGTTAAGATCACGGAAGACACTTAAAAGACCAGTGAGACGAAAGAGAATGGCCACAGAGCGTCTCGTGGGGACCTTAAACATGAGACGTTGTGCCAAGAGATTCACCGAGGACCGTCTCGCGATGACATAGAACATGAGATTCTTGCAAGACACGCCCTACTTACAACCAATATCAAATAAGACAACGGGCAGCAAAACATTCAGTCGTCTAAAGCAGGGGTCCCCAACCCCCAGTCCGCGGCCCACTACCGGTCCGCAGCCGTCTGACAGCCGGGCCGCGAGAGAACTGCCGGCAATGGCGATTCACTCAGACTTTTCAGAACGCTTGGCGGACGGGGCTTTGCAGCGGCGCAGAGAGAGGAGAGAGACCGAGGTGTGAGAGTATTAAAACAAAGTATTTTTATGGTCCCGATAGTTTCCCCATATGACGCGAGTCTATAGAAATCACGTTACTATGAAGTACATTCAACAGATGCTTTCATTACAACGAAGTGACCTTGAAATGCTTGAACGAATCATCCACAGAGCAGTTAGATCTGTGGTTGCAGCTCAGATGTGCACGTTTGCAGAACGATCCCCAAACAGAAACATTGTAAAAAAAATTCTTTCTTCGAACTTTCCTCGTACTGTTTTTTTTTTTTTTTTTTTGCAGTTTTTGTTTTCTGTGGTTTTCAGTGATACCTTTTGCTTATTGCTTGTCAACATTTGAAAAACATCCATTGGAATTTAACTCATTGTCACCCTCCTATAGAAACGGCAGACACGAAAAAACAATAACACTGTTAATGTATGTGATGTGCAATATGTTGGATTGGCAAATGCAAAGCATATGTCTTTGTTATATGCAAGAAAAGAAGAAAAATCTCAGATTGCAAACGTATGCGAACTGCTTAATAACTTAATAATAATAGAAATGTTATGTAAATTGTGTATAAAACTGCCCCCCCCAACCAACCCCCCCCCCCCTCCTGACCGGTCCGTGGAAAAATTTGTATCTAATAAAGTGGTCCTTGCTGTCAAAAAGGTTGGGGACCACTGGTCTAAAGGATTTAAGCACACACAGATCCAGGCTCTCAACGTATATAAAGTGTATCAGGACAATACGTTATAAATGAAACGTCGTCGACTAAGCGAAGAAGAAAGCAGCGCGGAGAAAAGAGACTCAAAAGCGTTGGAGAGAAAAAAGAGCAAAAAAGAAAAAGAATAATCTAGGTGCAAATTCAGAAAATAAGGAAAGTAATTATCAGCCTGGAACAAGTGGAATTGAAAAAAAGCACATCCAATCGGGCTCAGAATAAAAAGACAGAGAGTAAAAGACAAAGTAGAACTTCATAAAGACGTTCACAAATGTTGGCGCTATACAGAGCAGATTAGAGATTATGAAAGCAGTAGAATTCGAAAGGCTCAAAAAAAAAAAAACGTTGGCGTGATACACATGTGGAGAAAGTTAAAGAATATGAAAGTAGGAAAATTAGAAAGTATAAAAAAAAAGTGAAGATCGCAGTAGCGCAAACAAACGGAAATTATTACTCGAAAAAGGGAAAATTATCACCACAGACCAGGTGTCATTGGAAAAAAAGCAGGACAAAGCGAGGTCAGAAATAGAAGACAAAGAGTAGAAAACAAAGTAAAATGTCATAAAGAGGTTAAAAAACAAGGGGGCCAAACACATGCAGAGCAGGTTAGAGATAATGAAAACTGGAATTCAAAAAAGTAAAAAAATAATGTAGGCACAAAACACATGCTAAGCAAGATACAGAATATGAAAGCAGAAAAAACGACAGTGTCAAAACAAAGACAGTAAACATTGCATTAGTGCAAAAAAAGAGAAATTATTACTAGGAGAAATAACGAAAAGGAGAATAGAGATTGAATATATGGACATAGGTGAAATGTCAGAAGTATGTAAATATTGTAAGTCTTTGAAGTTTAAGTCAGAGAATATCAAAAACGGGGTTAACCTCAAATGCATTTATCGGTTACTTTGCAAAAAAAAATATTAACTGCTGATGATGTAGATTGTTTTGTCTATGCTAAAATTCCAAACAGAGAAACCTATCCTGAATTATGGTACAAAGTCATTAAACACATGTCTCACTGACCTCATTTAAAAGATTCAGCATATTGGGACTCCAAAGATTCCAAATATTGTTTTTACAGAAGTTCTGAAATAAAAGTGAAACTAATGAAATAGCAACAATTCAAAGAAAAAAAAAATCTTAAAAGTGTGTAACTGGAAAACCAAACACGAGGGATGGCGAGCAAAGCGAGCAGGGGGTGAAGCCCCCTATTATATATATATATATTTATATATATATACCACTAATATATATATATATATTAATTATATAAAATAGAAAGATTTTTTCATGCATAGCTGCATCAGTGAGTTTAAAAATAAAATTACAGAAAGGGGTTTGAAAGGCAGATGAATATTTTAAGGTAAGAAATGTGTTGTATACAATCAGAACTTCAGGAATTTTAATGTGGCGTATCTAGTACATAAAGCTCAAAACCTGAGTGTGTTTATCTGTTATATATATATATGTGTGTGTGTGTGTGTGTGAGTGTGTGTATATTCAGCATACAAATCCACATACTGTTCTCTGCCAAATCTCTGCCAAAATTTGCACACCTCTCTCATTTTTTGACCCAAACTAAAATTTTAACCATGGGGGTATCTTTAGTTTTTTTTTCTTATTTTCCTTTTTATGTGGTGGCTCATGGGAAGGGAAGCTCCTGAATAGACTAAAGCCAGATTAGCAGACAAACGGACCACAGGTTAAAATTGCTTCTAATTTATGATAACCAGAAACTGTTATTGTTCTCAAATTTAATCAGAAGAGTCACTAATATAAGAGAGTATGTAAATGTAACAAAGTTCCTGACACTGAATTATGAAAGGTGACAGTTGAACACAGACGGAATGGAACTGACAGCATATTTAATGGGGCAACAAGGCTGATGAAAGGCAGCAAGTTATTTCTCAATCACTGTACTGTTATAAATGAATTATGATTTCTAGAAATGTAGCAGTGTAAAGTGTGGGATTATATTCTGTTATATGGAAACACATGATATCATTTAATTGCCTCAATCTTGTATGTAATTCATTCAGTAGTAGGCATAAAAACAGGTGGCCTTGTCACCTGGATGGATTATGATGGAGGCATCTGACTTTATAAATCATTAAGAACTTTTACTTTCTGTACTGCTTACATTAAAGAAGGATTTTAGGGATAGGTTTCAATCTCAGCAACCTGTTGTTAAAATCAGTTTATTACAAGTGTCAATGGAAGGTTCAAAAGGACCATTTAGAATAAACTGAAACAAGTAAAACCACAGGGTAAATAAACATGTTATTCTTGAAAATGACTTCAAAATGCTTCCTAAAAAATAATTTAACCTGAATCTGAAATAGTGTGTGCAAACTAGTATGGAGAAAAGAGAGCACTTTTAGTACAGAGTTACGATCTCCAAGGAGTTTGAGGGTAGTGAGTCATGGAGAGTGCAGGATGTAAATGTGAACTTGTTGGTTAAACTTCTGAAAACAGAACTGATGACAGTTATATAGAACAAAGGGCATTTTTTTCTAGCTCTGTACATTTTATAGAGGTGTGACTTGATGGAGGAAACCATTTGTATATAAAACAATAAGTATAATCTCTGAGGTGCCCAACAGCATTTTTATAGTTGTTCGTTTATGTTTGTTTTAAACTATAGAAATATGAAAATTAAGAAAATGTTCCACCAGGGAATTACTTTTCCTCTCTATAATATCACTACCATTTTGAGCAGTCAACAGTGTGTAATTATCAGGAGTAACTATAGGGAACTGGCTATGAGAGTCAAGCTACATAACTGGGAAACTTTCATCCATTGTGTAAGACTATTTACTATTAATACATATTTATTTAATGCTACTCACTTTCTTAATTAGATGTTAACTCAATCAACAGATGCTCATCCTCATCTAGTAATGTGATATCAGAACCTTGTATTCTATGAATATTTTGTAATCCAATGCATCAACAATTAAACATTAAATTCTAAAAAGTATAAGTAAAATATTGTTATTTTACATATCATCCTGAAGATTTAAACTATATTGTAATCTAAATCCATATGCTTCATTCATTTTTTTATCTCTCTTGCTTATACTTTCTAATGAACCCCAATATTCTTAAAGAAGAAAGAATATATGATTACATTACTGTACATTTATAAACTTTAAATTTTTTCATGTTCACATCTGTAGACTTTAACCTAGGGCTGCCAACCCTGATGTTTTTATAGCCTTAAAAATTTTTTAAGATGATATGTTATGAAGTTCACAAAATATATTTTACTGAATTTTTTTTCACTGAGTAAGAAAAATAAATAATAATGATGACATCAAAGTTTGGGTCTAATCAGTCAGACTCTGATCTTTCCAGAGATACCATACCATTTCCATTTTCTAACCCACAGTAGCCCATCCAAGCAAGCACATGGTGCAATGCAGGAACAATCTCTGGGATAAGCACCAGTTTATCACAGGGGAACACACTGACACACACACACACACTCACTAGGGCCAATGTAGCATTGAAAAGCCACATAACCTTGCATGGCTTTGGACTGTTTGAAGAAACTGGAGCACCCAGAGGGAACCCATACAGACACAGGTAGAACATGCAAACTTCATGCAAGAAGGACCCAGGAATGCAAACCCTGCTCTTCTTACTGCAAGACAGTAGCCCTACTACTGCACCACCGTGCCACCCCTTTCCAGAGGTACTTCTGATAAATAAAGGCCTTCTGCTATCTGTCTGGGTTGCAATTCAAAATGTACCTTTTAAGGATGTGAGGGGAGTCCACTGTGCTGTGATCAGTTAAGTTTACAATCAATAAACAGGATGGAGTCACTCAAATGCTCCAGTTATTTTCACTGCCTCTGTCTTCTCCAGTGAGAGTGTTTTCTTTGCATTTTTAAGAGAGGTTTCCACCAAAGAACCAAATCTGTCCTTTGTTAAATAACTGCTTCTTAATTACGGTTACAAATGCCATTGAATTTGAGCCTAAACAATTATAATACATCCATTTGGGGCAAGTATGCCTATTATAAAACCATTTCTTTTAGAATTGGATTTTGTGTGTGTACTATTAAACTGAAACACATAAAACCTGGACCATATGCTCAAGGAAACAATAAACAAGTAACAAATTATAAACCAAAAAATAATTAAAAATTAATTGCAATAATTGAACCACATTATACACTATTATACTTCATCTTATGCAGCAGGTAAAACACAGTTATTCTCTTTTCAAATTGCAGAACACTTTGTTCAGTTGCTATACCCTTTCTCAGGGATAAATAACACATTTTCACTGTAAGTGCAATCTTTGCAATGCCACATGTTGAAAGGTTACAATCACACTGTCACAAAGACGTGGTGTGGAAAGAGCCATCATAGTGAAGATAATGCAAATATGCCTATTTCATTATAGCACTTATTGGAAAAAAAGGCAAAAGGTGCCATTTTTTTTTCAAATGTGTTTGGTGTTTTTTTTTTTTTGCTGAGTTATACAACATCATGGCCAAATTTCACTTAAGATTCATGCTTTTGATTATTTTGAATCTGAACACTCAATGTTGAATACTAATAGTAATTTTAATTCATTTTGCTGTACACTCTTACATTTTGCCTAATAAATTAGATGTAAAGAGTCAGATCCTTTTATTTGTTTGCATTTTGGAATTTAGTATACACTTCTGTTCAAACTGACATACGAAGCACAGGCATAGTATAATTGTTTCCATATTTCTACAGTTAGAGCACTAGAAGTGTAAGAAAAATGTGGCACAGACTGATCAACAACCTTCCAGTTGTTAAGCAGTTAAGTTAAATGAGAGGCACCTAAAAATGTAGACATTCAAAATGGGCTTTTAGCATGCCATGGTAATTTAGAGACATTCACACCTGGTGCAAAAACTGTTTTGTTATAACTACTGGCCCATATTTTTTCGGGATTATAAACCTGCTATGTCTGCCAGTCCTTCATCACTACCACCATCATTATACGTATATGCCAACTTTAAACTTTCTGTCCCATGTTTCTTTTTTGTATTCGTTGGTCAATAACAGGCATACTGCTTCACTTAAATGATTTTTTTCTTATGCTTACCAAGCTCCTGCTAGACTCCAGGAGACAATTCCGCTGAAATCCTAGGCACATGGTTTGAAACATAGAAAGGGTCTTTTTGTGCATTTTCTTTAGATCACACACATTCTTCTGCGATTCCTATATTTCATACTTTACTATTTGAAAATAGTCCAGGCTCATAATTTTGATCATGGTCGTTTCATGGAAATGGAGGATTTAACTAGGTACATTTAGACAGACTGAGCACCAGCCTAGAGGGTTTTTTTTTCTTTTTGTCTCTCTTTTATGTTCAAAAGCCTGGTTACCTTCTTGGCTCTCAAGACTCTCATTAGGAAAATACTATACACAACAAGCTCACCAAGTAATGTAGAGGTACATTTGTATTTGGTCTTTCATTTTAATTAACACAGCAAGACTTCTTACATACCAAATTATAGCAAAGATCAAGTATGTGGGGTGAGACAATTACTGACTGAAAATGTTAGGCAAAAAATGTGTATATTAAAAAAGAAAAACTATTTAGTTTAATATTAGACTTGTTTGTGTGGTCCTGTGGAAAACGAGTATTTAACTGTTCAGAGTTTTCTTTGTAGGGTCATATAACCCCTGGCAAATGTTGGATGAATACACCTTACAAATCTTGCATCTGTCTGTGCTTTTAATTCATTTCTGGAATAAATGTAATGGAAATTTGGAATGGCGCCTTTTATTTCAGATTTTTAGCCTAATCCACAAAACCCAAAAGGAAATCATAACAACAGAATGCATGCTCCATTTACGAGATCTCTTGAGACTTTTTTCACTTTCTAAAACTAAAACATTTCATGAAAGGCACCCATTGTAATGATGTGAAAAACAAAAAAGGTATACAACAAAGCATATGAAGAGAGGACTTCCAAAAATGTTTCAACTCATAGAAGACAAGAGTCTAGAAGTGCTTTGGAGCTAATGGGATAGGAGCAGCATTGGAATTCTGTTAGTTTCCAGCTATAAATGTCAGCAGTCTTGTTTCTTTTTGCAGCACCTTGTATAAAGTCATTAAGCTTTGATACGTCCACCTTCAATACAACAGTCTACTAAACTTCCTGTTTTTTATATTCCGTTATCCTTGTAAATCTGCTGCAAATGAAATTAATGTACAGTGTTGTGAAAATACTTTTAGTCACAGTTGTGACAGCTTCATTCAGTTTCAGCTGAAATCTGTTATATTGTGTAACATGTGTGTCCCTTTTCTTCTTTGAATTACTTATACTTGTATAAAGACCTCTGCTGAGCTCCTTTATTGATATTAAAGGCCACTGCTGGCTCCAACAAATGTTTGATCTTTCAGGACTTCAGTGCTCATTCCTTTTTAAAAGGTTAACACTTATTTAAGTGTAAAAAGGTGTTTGTGTAATGACAATGACCCTGTATTGATTACAGAGTAGTCAGTGTTTCCATCCATTCAGCCATAAAGCTGCTTTTTCCATTATAAAGTACTGGATAGAAATAGCCTAACTTGGTTTGCTAGCAAAGTCTCATAGCTCCAAAGTCCTGGGTTCAAATCTCATTCTGGACATTGCCTGTGTGGAGCTAGCATATTCTTCCGTTGTCCAAATTTACTCCCATGTCCCAAAGATGTGTATGTTAGATGAATATTACAATTATAAACTGACCCAGCATAATAGGTTTGGGTTTGTGCTTGAATGTGTCCTTTTATGAGCTGGTATCCTGTGGAGGGTTAGTTTCTCTCTTGCACTGGTTTACAGGGCAGCAGTTCATCGATGAATAGAGGGATGGAATAATTAATAACTAAAATAAAAAAATATAACAATGCCCACATTTAAGAAGCACTAAAAGGAAAAATGGACTATGTTCTCAAGTTATGTTTTAACTATTCTTAAACATTGTAGCATCTCTTATACTTACCTGTAGAAATGAGTTAGTTCTTCTTGTTAACTTTACAGCAGTTCTAGAATGTAAATTAATGGTAGTTGAACATACTTAACATTTCAGAAAATACTTAGTTATAGATTTGCACAAATGTAAAACATTTATACCAATAAATGTCACATTTTGCATGGAAAATGTCATATATATGAAATATTCAATAGTACTCCCCAGGAACAGTTGATTGAGAAACAGATCGATGTATGTTTAAAATGTGCGAGACACTGGACATTCAGCTAAGTGTGTGTGCAGTGTATCTGGAAAAAAATAAGCTTTTGCACCCTCATGTGCTATTTATTTTGAGTATTTTTTCCACCAGCCATTATTAAATGAGGTTTTCTCACGGCTCACCAACTTTTTGTGGTATGAAATGAATCTATACAATATATAACATATGGATGAATTAAAAATGTGTTTTATTATTGTAAAAGTATTGTTGTTTTGTTATGGAGCTGCTGTGAGTGTGACTATAAAATATGCCAGAGTTCTTTTTAGTGGTTGGCTGAGGTGAATGTGCAGGGCAGTGAAAATGGAGAAAGTGTCAATGAGTTGTTTTTTATGGAGCTTGTTTGGAGAAATGAATTAAAGAAGACATTATCTCAGCCACAAGCCTGTGTGTTTCTTTCTTATCAGTCACTAAAATGACAATAAAGTATCCATCTCTTTGCACATAAAACAAACCCATCCATCTTCCAGTTATATTCAAACATCCATCCATTGTTCCTTCAAATATATTCTGTATTAAGCTTCCCCATGAATAAAGTGCATTTTATAATAAATTCCTCCTTCTTTCTTTTGGCCCCTTATTATCTTCTTCTGTAATATGTCTGTGGTATACACATTCCTGAGATGATGGACTTTACTGGAAAGACACACTTCTTATAATTGGCTTATCCTTATTTCACTTTTACCATTCAGTGACTTGAAGAAAATATGTCTGGATCCAGAATGTCTCTATACAGTATATCAATATTGACCTGGGAGTTCTAGTTACTTCACACGTCACAGTTAACCTCAAACATTTTTCTTCTTTAGTGACTTTATTGGCAAAAGACACCTCAAACTGCAAATTCCCTCACTGGGAAAAAAGACTTGTTCAACTTTTTCCTGCTGGCAAAATCTTTGTTGGCAATATTCTGTGAACAAAAAATGTGCTTTCTTTTGTTTCCTGAGGCACACTTAAGCCTTCTTGTTGTCTTGGAGCTTGAAAGATGCTGCCCTAACACAAATTATTACTTAAGTGTAGTGTTACTTAGTGTATTAGTGCTTTTCTAACTATGCTTTATGCTTAACTCACTCCATAACCAAAGGATCAAGTGCACAGGTAGCAGTTCCATAAAGTGTTCTAAACAAGGATACATCTGATTTGCATTAAAGTGTACCCATAAAATGCTCATCTGAAAAGTGTCATGTAACATTTGTAACAAGTGTTTTGTAACATTTAACATCTTGGATGCATTTGAAGCTGCACCTACAAAAGACAGTAAAACCACTAACATTTCAAATTCGCAACTGAAAAATGCAGTTCAACTTCCTAGGTGGGTGTCAATACTATAATCATGCCATTAAATGTATAACAGTTTGGAAGTTGACTAAATACAAATCTTCAAAAAAGAAAGAAACTTGTCATTTTGTGTCAACTGGCAAAATCACAACTCCTTAATTTTCTATCAAAATATCTTTTAAGTCTGCCTTTTTGTAATAATGAGAAATTCTTTTTGTGATGCTGATAGAATGTGGTGTGGCGTCCTAAAATTTTCTTTAAAAAAATTGCTTTAGTGGATATTAGTTGACAATCCTTTTTGGTTAGGGTAACAATATATTACAAGGCAGAATCATTCACTTACAACAACAAAATTCACCTGGCAGACATTGACATACAACAGCATGTCTAAAATCATCCAAATTCCATAAAAAAACACCACTTTTGATAAACGTTGTGTGAGGCAATGATGCTGTTGTCTCATTGCTTTAATCGAAGGGGTCTAAAAAATCCCTTTAAGAGAAACAGAAGTAGCAGTTAAAACATTATTGTCAACCAAAAAAATTATTTTACTTGTGCTTTTGGGACGTTGATTGTATTAAAAAATGTTAGGTTAATACGTAACTGTAAATTGGACCAATATCAGTTTGTCTTGATGAAGTGGATCACAAAATTGATGCATCTTGTCAAGCTTGGATCACAAAATTGCACAGGAAAGTACAAGTTTTAATAATAAAGTTTTCCAAGGAGTAGAAACTTTATTTCTGTTCAGGCAGATACAAACACAAGTCTTCTTTTAGAGGCAATCCAGCCTCACAAGGAACAGCTGTCAAACTTAACGCATCAGCCCCAACTCCTGCTCAAAAGAACACAAAGTCTTCTTCATCAAGGGGGTACAGCGGCTTGGAAGCAGCAGCAAGATCAAATGCAGTCTGGGTTAAGAGAGACAGGAAATTGAGATCTCAGGATGGCTGCGGCGTGGTCTTTTAAATGTTCGAAGCCCCGCGTGAGGAGCACGTTGCATGGCAAGCCTGCAGGCCAGCAGCTGATCCCGCAAAGAGGAGCTGTAAGAGTGTGTTTGTTTCCCATTGAAAAACTGTTTAACAGGGGGTTTCTGCAGGGTAGCTGTCTCCCCCTGCAGTCCCCCTATTTATTTCACACTATATTTTGATTTATATTTCACACTCTATTTATAATACTGCCAATGTTACTTCATCCAAGACTACAAACATCAAAAGTGTTGTAATTAACTTTTTTTCTGAAAATTAAATGACGTTTAGTAAGAACAAAACTAATTATACTCTCCGATTCCCAGTGTTGTAGCAAACAAGATATCAATGGTTTCATTTTTATTGCACTCTTTCTCAAGTGTTTGTGTAACCAATTAGCAGCTGAAAGAACAAATGTTCTGGCAATTCTGAATTTCTCTTCTGTGTCTTCACTAAGCAGGTATGTATGCAGACGTTTTAGTTTTGCTTGAAAGTTGTGAAATAATACACTCTACTTAAGTGGCCTAGATGTCATTGTTATAGTTATTTCCATAATTTTATGACTTTCTTAATTTGTAAAGATGGATACAACAAGAAGTTAATTAAGTTAGAACATCTGTTGACAGCTATAGATATTGTAAAAATGTTATCAATGAAAAACATTACTTCTTTTTATTATGATTTTAATTTGCCTTTAATTTGTGTGCTTTATCCTGAATGGATCCTGGCAATGTATGTGTCTTCTGGGATTTTGTACCCAGGGATTCAGATTTTCAAGCTACAAATTGAGGTTTCTCACTGTTTTGATGAAGCTATTACTTATTGGAGTTTTTCGTGATGCCATTCTATTTTTCTTTGAGTGCCACCATTTTCTCAATCTTGTCATCATGACACAGGTCCCACTTGCCATGTGTGTGGTCTCAGAGGTCACAACTTCTAGTAGTTAATCTGTGAAGGGTTAAAAGGCCATCTTGACAGTCATTTTGCATCCAAGTATATGGAAAATAACAAAAGAATCTTTTGTTCGACATACTTTTCAATTACAATTTTGGGATTTTGATTTTGGCTTGATGATTTTGTCTCCTGGACTTCCTTGTTACAATTCTTTGCTTGGTTTTCTGACTCTCGTCTCTTATTCGGAACCATTATTCCAAAATTCTCTCTCACCTTTTTGGTGTCAGAACATTTTTGAAATCTCCTTTGGATAGTGGTCACAGTGTGAACCTTATGAGGCACTTGAAAGCTAACCATGAATCCCAAATAACACCAGGGAAATTTTGGTAAAAAGAAAAAAATAGATGTTTATTAACAAAAAGAAATTGTACAAGGGTAGGTGAAATGAATATCAATAGCAAATACTAAAGAACTCTGTTTTGTTGTTTGGGGTCAGAAGTTTTAAATGGTTCCTCAATTCTTTTATTTGACTTTTCAACATTGGTCCCTTGTAGTCTGTGCATGCCTCAAGTCCTGCTTCTTGATTGTGAGGGCCAACGAGGCTGACTTGGGAAAGTGAGGCCTACTCATTTTGTTAAGACCAGTATAGGATTCCTATTTTGAGGCCTACCACCCTTTAAGAGTTTTATTAACCAACAAGTTCATAACAAAACTATCCATCCATCCATTGTCCAACCCGCTGAATCCGAACACAGGGTCACGGGGGTCTGCTGGAGCCAATCCCAGCCAACACAGGGCACAAGGCAGGAACCAATCCCGGGCAAGGGTGCCAACCCACCGCAGGACACACACAAACACACCCACACACCAAGCACACACTAGGGCCAAGTTAGAATCGCCAATCCACCTAACGTGCATGTATGTCTTTGGACTGTGGGGGGAAACCGGAGCGCCTGGAGGAAACCCATGCAGACACGGGGAGAACATGCAAACTCCACGCAGGGAGGACCTGGGAAGTGAACCCAGGTCCCCAGGTCTCCCAACTGCGAGGCAACAGCGCTACCCACTGCGCCACCGTGCCATAACAAAACTAACATGTTCTCAAAAACAAAACAAGGATCAATACGACGAAATGTATGCTATAAAAATGCTAAGAAACTAAATTATCCCAGGAGGTCTTTCCTTCAGTGTTTCAGCAAAATTCAGGTGCTACTTGGTGCACACAACACTCTTTTATAACCACATATCATTATAGCAACTATACACACAAAAAGGTGGTGTGTATAAAATATCACCTTACAAATTTGCTAAAAAAATGATATTACTGAAATAGCAGTAAAAATAATACACAGAAAAACAAAAATAGAACATTATTTGTTGTGACTTGGTTCATTTCCCCACCAGTGAATAATTTTAAAACACTACTTCCCCCTATGTCTTTTCTCACTCCATTACCACTCACCCTTCTTCATCCCTGCCTGGAATGCCCTTACATCTTCTCTGCTTCCCACTTTAAATTTGCTTGTCTGGAGTTCATAAAAAGCTCCTGCTGGAACTACTCCAGGTTTTAGCATCAAACCATTTCTGGCATCAGAAAATCTCCATGGAACTCCTAGGCTGTCAATGAAGAGCTCTTCTTGGCAACTCCAGGTATTTCTGCAGTTCTTAAGCCCTACCATAATGTAACAGCTTGATTCTTCAGAGGCCTGATAACCTAAAGCCGGAGGCTGTACATTAGCCAATACACCTCTTTGCTGCCAACCACCATCTTAGGATAATTACTTCCAGGCCACCATCCATTATTTTTCATACTAGCATTCCTACATAGTCATTGACATTGTAAGTAAAAATGCTCTTGAAACTGCCTGCCTGTTTTACTAGGACATCCTGACATTTATACCATTATATTTTAATTAGAAAATTAGATTATGTATAATATTTAACATTTACTTTTTTCCTTGTAACAATTTACATATAAGAAGTTCTATTTCTTTCAACCAGTGTGATACCAGGGCAGGTACAACCGCCCTAACCCAGACACAGAAAGGCTTATACACAAGTTTTCTCACAGCACACAGTTTATTTACATTTACACTCTACAGCACAAGGTAAAGCACAGTTCCTTCGCCTTCAGTCCTCCACAACAGGCTTTGCCCTCTTCCTCCTGACTCAGGCCGTTGGATGCTGTTGACTGGCCCCTTTTTAAAGGGCACCCGGAAGGACTCCTGGTGCCCAATGAGCTTCTTCCATTGCCACACCAGGTATCACCCATGACTCTTAAGTGATTAACTATTTTGGGGCTTTACATAATACTTAATAGCAGAGATGGGTTTCTGAACCATACCATTTATCTGTATGCTGGTTGGTTTGTTTAAACTGCTTTGTAGTCATTATATGTAAATGAACCTAGCTGAACCCGAGGAATGTGTGGGACTCCACCTATAGGTATAAATATATGTCCATATTTGAATTTCATCTATAACGATGGCTCAAGACTCTTCTCTATTTATTAAGTATACTCTGCAACTACATATTTTCCATAAAAAAGGACCAACACTTTGCAGAAAAGTCCCCAACATGTCTAGATTTACAATAGATACATAAGAAAAATGAGACATATGTTGTAATTAAAAACAGATGTCTTGGGAATAAAGGAAACACTTAAAGTGTAGAATGGGTTAAAAGTCATGTGCACTGTAAATGTGAGTGTGCAAAAATAAAGCAAAATCATGAAATCATGCCTAAACCCATGAAGAAATACAGAATAACATATAAAACAAACAAAAGTAGTCTGCATAAATAAAAAACAGCAAAAAGGAGGAATAAGAAGTGTTCCATTACTGATTTAAAAGTATGCTAAAGACATGACAAAGAAGTGAAAAAAACCAGAACAAAAGATTCTTCCAAAACTGCTCATGTGAAAAGGAAATAATGAAGAAAACAATTCATTTTCTTCATTAGATGCACAAGAAAACAATCACTGAAAATGAGGAGGAAGTTACAAATGAAATCAGTATTTCTTCCAAGTTTTTACAGAAGAAAGAATCAATTAAATACCTCAAGCACAATGAACTTTGGATTTAAGAATTTCAAGCAATAAGCCAAATATGCTTAAAACATACAGGCCTCCAGGGATTTTACCAGTAGTTTTAAAATTATTTGAAGTCATTACAAATCATAGTAAGCTATTTGAAATGGTTACCTGAATGGGAGAAGAACATAATGACTCAAAAGATATAACTGTGATTCCATACCATAGATTTCAATAATTACAGGCAAATAAGATTTACTTGTTGTGACAGATAAAGGCACTGTCGACCCCTTGAACCCTCAGATTTGACTCCAGACACCAGGTAAAAGTCCAATAATAATATTTATTTGGGCAAACACGTGCACAAAGCACCCTCCTCTCCACAATACTCATATAATAATAATAAACTACAATAATTCACAATCCTCCACACTCCCAGACACTTAGCCACCTTACCACCCAGCTCAGCTCGATGTCTGGGATTTCCCACAGTCCTTTTATAGTCCTTGACCCGGAAGTGTTTCGCCCTCTCTGTCCATGTAACCTGGAACACTTCCGGGTTAGATAAAAATCCTTCTTTCTTCACCCCGGAAGCACATCGTTCCCCTTGTCCATGTGACCCGGACGTACTTCCGGGGTGTAAGGCAAATAGTCTTTATTCCTCCCTGCAGCGCCTTCTAGCGGGCCCCAAGGTATCCAACAGGGCTGGGGATAAAAACTACATTGTCCAGGATTCCCTGCTGGCATTCGGGGCACCTCCATGCTGCAGGGAGGGCTACACCTGGCGGCCTGGGGGTATTGGCCGTGATGAAAGGCCGGCCACATATCACATTGTGTAATATGTAAAATTATTGAAAGTATAGTCAGAAATATGTAAGTAGACCACTTATGTTAAAATAATACTTCAAAATGAGCCCTATCATAGACAAGATACTATTAAACAAACCTGAATTACTTTGAGTAAGTGACTAGAGGAGGCAAAAACAAAGCATTACATTTTCCTAGATGTCCAAAAAGAATTGAATGAATTTCAGACAGAAGACCAAAACTGAAGCTGGAGCCCATTGATCTCTATAGTAGTTCAGAAATTTTCAGTGTGAGATGCTTAATGAGTATGAATGCCAAGATTTATATTAACAGTGGAAATTCTAAAAAAGTAAACAAATGTGCAATTTTGATGGGTAGAAAACCTATGACAGCAAATCAATCCAAAATCCCCTGGACAATTGTCAAACCTGGTAAATGTGCTACATTTAATTATGTGAAACATTAATTAAAAATACAGGGTGGGTGGTCTAAAAGAAACTGCTGAAAGGATTTAGGGGCTTTAATTGACTAAACATTTGCATCGCCCAGGCAATGTGTTTAGAAAAATAGAAATGACTTTTCAAGATTAGGCTATATTGTAAAAACGTTAACTCAAGTTAAAGCATGCATTCCAGTGTGAACACAAAATTGAATGACCAGACTCCTTTAGACCAAAAGGTGGTTAAATGGACATTCATTTTTTAAGTTTAGAACTGCCAGTTTAACTCTGTCTGACTGTGATGGACAAAATAAAGTCTCTATAAGCAGGCACTAGAACTGTAAATGGAAGGGATGTTGATCTAATCAACAGAGACTACACCTGTTTTTAAAACTATGTTCATGTATCTCTTTAGTATCTTTGGAGCTGAAAGCAGACAATCCCATTTCAAGGATGCAAAAAGCTCACAATCCTTCTTAGGCCTGGAAGCTACTCTCCATAGATGTTTGGAGCTCTGAGATCCACTCTATGCCAACCTATGTGATAGTGACTGGGCTAAGTCTGTAAAGACTGACAAGCAGCATCACTTTAAAAAGAAAACTTTCAGTGCCTAAACTTTTGTGCCAGAAAGAGCATCACTTTTCCCTATGAAGTGGCAAAGGACACAGCAAAGAACCTAATAGCAAGCTGAGGGAGAGAGATGGAGAGTGAAGATAGAAGAAGAATCAATCAATCGAGGACCAGAGAAACAAGGAAGATGAGAGAAAAGCTAGATTGAGGTGAAAGCCTGCTGATGGAGAAATAGGCAATATAATGATGTGGACAGGACTTCACACAGAGCCACATAACTAGTCTGCTGCAGCAAGGATTTTGCAGGTACTGACTGTTGAGGTGAAGAGGAGTGCCAGCTCAGGAGTCTAGATTCAATGGTGATATTTCGTCTGCAGTTGCGGTGCAGGGAAAACCCAGCCACAAGGGATGCACAAACCAGTGTGTTTCTTCGTGCTGGTCCCAAGCCCAGATAAATGAGTAGGGTTACATCAGGAAGGGCATCCAGTGTAAAATTTTGCAAAATCAATATGCAGACAACAATACAAATTTCCAATCCGGATAGGTCAAGCCCCAGGTAAACAACAACCGCCACCAGTACTGTTAGCCAACAGGGTACTGGCGGAAATTGGGCTACTGTTGGTAGAAGAAGGGGGGGGGGGGGGTGTCCGGAGGCAGGAGGAGAGGAGGAAGGTAAAGAAATTGGAACTAAAGGTAGGTACTTTGAATGTTGGCAGTATGACTGGTAAAGGGAGAGAGTTAGCTGATTTGACGGAGAAAAGGAAGGTTGATATATTGTGCATTGAAGAGACTAAATGGAAGTGGAAGAAAGCCGGGTGGATCGGAGGTGGATTCAAATTGTTCTATCATGGTGTGGATGGGAAGAGAAATGGGGTAGGAGTTATTCTGAAGGAACAATATGTCAAGAGTGTTTTGGAAGTGAAAAGAGTGTCAGACAGAGTAATGATTATGAAGCTGGAAATTGGAGGTGTGATGATGAATGTTGTTAGTGCATATGCCCCGCAAGTTGGGTGTGTGATGGATGAGAAGGATGATTTCTGGAGTGAGTTGGATGAAGTGATGAACAGTGTACCCAAAGGACAGAAAGTAGTGATTGGAGTGGATTTCAATGGACATGTTGGTGAAGGGAACAGAGGAGACGAGGAAGTAATGGGTAGGTATGGTGTCAAGGATTTTGCCAGAATAATGGACATGGCTGTGGTGAATATGTATTTTAAGAAGAGGGAGGAACATAGGGTGACGTACAAGAGTGAAGGAAGATGCCCACAGGTAGATTACATCCTATGCAGAAGAGTCAATGTGAAGGAGACTGAAGACTGCAAAGTGGTGGCAGGGGAAAGTGTAGTTAAGCAGCATAGGATGATGGCCTTTAGGATGACGTTGGAAATCAAGAAGAGGAAGAGAGTGAGGGCAGAGCCAAGGATCAAATGATGGAAGTTGAAGAAGGAAGACTGCAAGGTTGAGTTTAGGGAGGGAGGAGGTAAGACAGGCACTGGGTGGCAGCGAAGAGTTACCAGACAGTTGGGCAACTACAGCAGATGTAGTAAGGGTGACAGCAAGAAGGGTGCTTGGCGTGACATCTGGACAGAGGAAGGAGGAAAAGGAAATTTGGTGGTGGAATGGGGAAGTACAGGAGAGTATACAGAGGAAAAGGATGGCGAAGAAGAAGTGGGATAGTCAGAGAGATGCAGAAAGTAGACAAGAGCACAAGGAGATAAGGCGCAAGGTGAAGAGAGAGGTGGCAAAGGCTAAAGAAAAGGCGTTTGTTGAGCTGTATGAGAGGTTGGACACTAAGGAGGGAGCAAAGGACCTGTACCGATTGGCTAGACAGAGGGACTGAGATGGGAAAGATGTATAGCAGGTTAGGGTGTGTGGGGAACAGCCCGAACACAGACAGGTAGACATGATGGTTTCACCACAAACACGTTTATTTACAATATTTACAGCCATTAAAGTGCACAATACCCAGTGCCGCAGCACCAATCACCCCTTAAGTCCTGGCCACACAACACAATGCCTTCTCAGTCTCTGGTCCGCCTCCACTCCTCTCCACCGAGCTTCGTCCTCTTCCACCCGACTCTTGCCATTGAATGGAGGGAGGCGGCCCCTTTTATACACCACCGGATGGGCTCAAGGTGCTTCCCGACACTCTTCCGTTGACACTCCCCTGTGTGGCGGAAGTGCCGGCTGCGCAACCGGAAGGACTCCGGGTGTCCCTGCTCCTCTTCCCCCCAGCATTTCCGGGTGTGACGGAAGTGCTGAGGTCCAGGGCTCCCAAGGCACTGGGGCGCCCTGTAGCGGTGACCATGGGCCCCTACAGGGTTGGGCTTCCAAGCCCTGTACCCGTGGCCTCCAATACAACCAGGGCAGTCACCCCCTCGTGTTCTGGAGGAGGCACAAGCCCTCCTCCGGTCCTCCTGGGCATCCCGGCCGGGCATGAACCCCATCCGGGTGCCACAGGTGATAAAGGATAAAGATGGAAATGTACTCACAAGCGAGGAGAGTGTGTTGAGAAGATGGAAAGAGTACTTTGACAGGCTGATGAATGAAGAGAATGAGAGAGAGAGAAGGTTGGATGATGTGGAGATAATGAATAAGGAAATGCAACAGATTAGCAAAGAGGAAGTAAGGGCCGCTATAAAGAGGATGAACAATGGAAAGGCCGTTGGTTCAGATGACATACATGTGGAAGCATGGAGGTGATTAGGAGAGGTGGCAGTGGAGTTTTTAACCGGATTGTTTAATGGAATCTTAGAAAGTGAGAGGATACCTGAGGAGTGGAGAAGAAGTGTACTGGTGCCGATATTTAAGAATAAGGGGGATGTGCAGAATTGTAGTAACTACAGGGGGATAAAATTGATGAGCCACAGTATGAAGTTATGGGAAAGAGTAGTGGAAGCTGTTAAGAAGTGAGGTGATAATCAGTGAGCAGCAGTATAGTTTCATGCCAAGAAAGAGCACCTCAGATGCGATGTTTGCTTTGAGGATGCTGATGGAGAAGTTTAGAGAAGGCCAGAAGGAGTTGCATTGTGTCTTTGTGGACATGGAGAAAGCATATGACAGGATGCATCGAGAGGAGTTGTGGTATTGTATGAGGAATTCGGGAGTGGCAGAGAAGTACATAAGTAGAGTTGGCGAAGGTGGATGAGTTTAAATACTTGGGATCAGCTGTACAGAGTAATGGGGATTGTGGAAGAGAGGTGAAAAAGAGAGTGCAGGCAGGGTGGAATGGGTGGAGAAGAATGTCAGGAGTAATTTGTGACAGACGGGTATCAGCAAGAGTGAAAGGGAAGGTCTACAGGACGGTAGTGAGACCAGCTATGTTATATGGGCTGGAGATGGTGGCACTGACCAGAAAGCAGGAGATAGAGCTGGAGGTGGCAGAGTTAAAGATGTTAAGATTTGTACTGGGTGTGACAAGGACGGATAGGATCAGAAATGAGTACATTAGAGGTCAGCTCATGTTGGACAGTTGGGAGACAAAGTCAGAGATGTGAGATTGCGTTGGTTTGGGCATGTGGAGAGGAGAGATGCTAAGTATATCGGGAGAAGGATGCTAAGGATAGATCTGCCAGGCAAGAGGAAAAGAGGAAAACCTAAGCGGAGGTTTATGGATGTGGTGAGACAGGACATGCAGGTGATGGGTGTAACAGAGCAAGATGCAGAGGACAGAAAGATATGGAAAAAGATGATGGCAACCCCTAACGGGAGCAGCCGAAAGAAGAAGATGAGGAAGATGTGTTGCACGGAAGACCTGAGAACACCTGAGGAGAATTGTGGAGTTTGCTGTATGTGTTACTGCTCTGGTCGATGAAGACTGTAACATTTCTCCAAGTGTTTTTAACTGTGTTTTATCAATTGCTTCACAAATGGACACCATTATATATATTTTTTGTTTTTTAAAAAGTATCTATTTATTTAAATATTTATTATGGATTTTTCTATTTGCCCTTTTGCACAATGACTCTGTTGGTAATAAATATTTTTACACACTTCAGTTAGTTGTGGTCTCCTCTCTTGCCCTAGGGTATTTTTATCAAGATTAAATAGTACTTTAAATAGTTAGTAAACTGTCAGCTAAAGACCTCCTTTCTTATATTTTCTTATTGCTATGTAGCAACTTCGTGACTATGTCAAGTAAACTTTGAAAAAAAAAGCCCTGAAATGCAACATAATGGTTTAGCACTCTCGCCCATGGCTAAGCATTATATCAACTGTGAGTTGACTGAAAAGCTTGTAAAACCAAGAATATCTTACTTATTATTTCTATAATCCTTGTGTACATAAATCAGCTGTATTATTCTGTTTATTAAAATGAGATTCCTTTAGTCAACTTGATATAAGTCTAATGGCCGGAAATAAAGTAGACACCTTACCGATTTATCTAATTAATTAGCTGTGCTATTTGTCAAAAACAGGCTGAATTCTAAGTAATCACTGTAGACGTCAATGTTGATATTTGCAGTGCACCATCTATTGGAATGTATTTTGTGATGCCTGTAGTAATAAAATGCATTGCATTTGTCATTTCAGCAGATGGCACATCACAAACATTTTTAGTAATAAAATGCATTACTACAAATGTTTGTGATACACCATCTTTTGAAATGACAAATGAAATGTATTTCATCACTACAAATGTTTATGATGTGCCATCTGTTGAAATGATAGAGACATAGCAATTGAGTAGACACACAGATATTACAGACACACAGACAATTGTCCTTTTATTAAGGTGGATTACTGACATTTTCTAATGCAAAAATAAAAATGAATTATTTGCTTGATTAACATCAATCAATCGATTCTTCTCAACCACATTGGCTAAAGATCTTGATCAGGCTAAAGATCTTGTTTCCACACGGAATTAAATTTTGACCCATGCCTGCTAACATCTCAAACTGCTACAAAATCAAATAAGATAAAGTTCTCTAAAAGGAAATGATCTGTTCTCTGTGACAGTGGCTCAATGCTGAAACTTTTATAACCATTATTTATTCAACATCTTCTTTAAGTCCATTCTTCAACTATCTAAGCAAAGCTCTTAGAGTGTGTGGGCACAATCAATATAGCATGCTGAATCAAAAGCAAAAGAATTAACATTTGATTAACATGCAGTCCTTTAAGGGATGATTATTATTAAGAAATTTACAAACTAGCATGGTATATCTTGTTTTACTGCATATTATGACTTCCATACTATCATTTTTCTTCAGCAGAAATTGATGCTCAGCACTCAGTTTTACTTGACTGTTTTAGACAGTCTCAACCATTGTTTGAATATTATCGATTAGTTGTTCTTTTTGTGCAATTAAATAATTTCTTTGTCAAGAAGGCATTCTGTAAAATGGCTCATCATGTATATTAACATGTCAAAATCAGCAATGTTTCAAATCACCATTTTATACTTTTAATCTTTCCTTCTTTTTAGTGTTGATACTTAATAACAGTTGCCTGTCCAAATTCCCAAAGTACTGCATGAAGAAGACTTTGTCCATTATTTATATGCACAGAGATTTGCTTTCCAACAACTCAGTTCTGCACCTCTAACAATTAATAAGTTCTTTGTTTTACTTTAGGTCCCTCATTATTTTAAATATTTCTGTGTTTATCAGCTGTAATGTGCATAAATATGTAAGAGCAAAAGCAGCATATCATCAGAGCAGAATATGAACTGCCACATTTCTCATTATACAGTGTAGGCAAAATGGCTTTAACTATGCAAGTATTTACACATTTAAACCTTTAATAATTATCACTCAAGTTACAAAGACACCTATGTGATAAGCAGCAGTGTCATATAAAAAAAAACTTTTTAAAAAATATAACCTGCAAAAAAAAAAGACCAGGCATATTTTTAGTTTAAATAATACTTTCCACCAAAACAAAATAGCAACTTAAATAAAGCTGATGCAACTTTTTGATAGCAAAGAAAAATATCTACTTTATATATTAGGCTAAAAAACTGAGTTCTTGCAGGTTTTAGAGTTTCATGTAACAAAAGACATCACAATAAAGCTTTGAAAAACACCTATCTAAGCAATATGTACATGAAGAACATACTGTACTGTAAACCTCAAAAAGAAATGTAACTGTCTATCTACAGATATTTTACAGTTTGAATCTACTTTCAAGTATAATACCTGGTAGATCATTTTTAACAGAATATGAAAGTAGCAGTTTTCAGCCTGGGGTCATTTCATATTGGCCAGGGATTGAGCTGAAACGTTTTTTTTGTACCTGCCAAACAAATCAAGCAGCAAGACTGCACACACCTGGCACCAAGTGACAAGAGAGAAATGCCCACTTTGTATTCTTTGAAACTAAAAATAACTTTTCTGTTTTCAAGGACAAATTTGTTTAAAAAAAACTGTAACATCAAATGGGATGTGACAAGTAAGGGAATAATCAATCACTGTAAGTAGTATACATAATTTCATTCAAACGAAAAGAATTGCCATTTCAGCCATAAATCACTAGGCAGTCAATAAACCTCTTTATGAATTGTCAAGCAATTCAGTGTTATATGGTAGCCATACTGACACATTATGGGCACAAAAACACGTCATCCCTCATACCTGCAATCAAGCAATTTAATCCCAGTAGTGTGTAGCCTACATAAAGTGTTCTGTGCTAGGCAGTGACTGAATGAAGTGGGAAACGTATTGGCAAGTGTAACATACTAACATGTTACCTTGATATGTGAAAAAGAACTAGCAAGCTTAAAGAGGGTCTTAATCGTAATTCTTCTTGTAATGAGATAAGATCATTTAGTTATGCAAGCTGGGAGTTGGAGCTGATTAGAACAATAAATAAGAAGAAAGCCACCCAGAAAGATCTGGACAATCTCTTGCATAAATGTTAGTATTAAAAGTTAAAAATTGAGTTTAAAGAGGTAAAAATCTCTCACTGTTTTTGTGTCTCACAACTTGCAATACATACTTATATACTTACTAATTTTAGAATTTCTTTTGAAATAAATACTCAAATACAAGGTTTCAGAATGAAAATATTCATAAACTCCTCATACAATGTATCTTTCAAAACCAGTTACTACTGTAATTAGATAGATAGATAGATAGATAGATAGATAGATAGATAGATAGATAGATAGATAGATAGATAGATAGATAGATAGATAGATAGATAGATAACATACAGTATATTATGGAGGGGAACAGGAGCTTCAGAAGGTTTCATAACATTCAGGACTGACGCTTGGCTCAGGCAAAGTGTACAATGGCAATGGCAATCTCAGTGTTTATTTGATATTTGGACTAAAATCTGCACACATTATACACTTCACGTCATTATTAATATAACATGAAAAAAATTTCTGCTTTATGTATGTGTTCAGTAAATCTTGCCTTGCATTTCATCCTACACTTACCCAGATCTTTGTAGACATGGAACACACATGAAATGCATGTATTCCAAATAAAGATATACTGTATTATTTACCGGCGGCACGGTGGCGCAGTGGGTAGCGCTGCTGCCTCGCAGTTGTGAGACCTGGGGACCTGGGTTCGCTTCCCAGGTCCTCCCTGTGTGGAGTTTGCATGTTCTCCCCGTGTCTGCGTGGGTTTCCTCCGGGCGCTCCGGTTTCCTCCCACAGTCCAAAGACATGCAGGTTAGGTGGATTGGCTATTCTAAATTGGCACTTGGTGTGTGGGTGTGTTTGTGTGTGTCCTGCGGTGGGTTGGCACCCTGCCCGGGATTGTTTCCTGCCTTGTGCCCTGTGTTGGCTGGGATTGGCTCCAGCAGACCCCCGTGACCCTGTGTTTGGATTCAGCGGGTTGGAAAATGGATGGATGGATGTATTATTTACCCTTTACAACTCTAAGCACATCATACACAGGTAAGGAGCCTTGGCTTGAGCTGAGAGAACTTTTTGCCCAAGTTGAGACTCCGTCAAGGTAGGGGATGAGTACAGCAGGCTGTTTGTGCTGATTGATGCATTTACAAAACAAAAGACGCTAATGGAGAGGTGAGAAGGGATTTAAGGTGGGACAGGATTACAAGTTTTTTCGTAGGCTTCAGGCATTCTAGTGTTAAGGAGGTGTATATTATACACCAATCAGCCACAACATTAAAACCACTTGCTTAGTATTGTGTAGGTGCCCCTTGTACTGCTAAAACAGCTTTGACCCATTAAGGCATGGACTCCACAAGACTTCTGGTATCAAGATGTTAGCAGCAGATTCTTTAAGTCCTTGTAAGTTGCAAGGTGGGACCTCCATGGATTCAACTTGTTTTTCCAGCACATCCCACAGATTCTCAATCAGATTGACATATCAGGAATTTGGATGTCAAGTCAACACCTTGAATTTGTTGTCATAGCCCTCAAACCATTCCTGAACAATTTCTGCAATGTGACAGGGTGCATTATCCTACTGTAGAGGTTATTGCCATCAGGGAATACTATTGCTACAAACAGGTACTGTATATGTAGCCTGCAACAATCCCTGGGTAGTTCAAATGTGTCAAAGTAACATCCACATGAATGTGAGAACCCAAGAATTCCCAGCAAAACAATGCCCAAAGCATCAGACCGCCTCCAACAGCTTAGCTTGCCTTCTTCCTATTGTGCATCTTGCTACCAACTCTTCACCAGGTAAATGACACACACACACCTGGTCATCCACATGATTTTAAAGAAAACTTGTTTCATCACACCATTACACCTTTTTCCATTGCTCCATAGTCCAGGTCTGATGCTCACATGCCCATTTTAGGCACTTCTGGCTGTGGACAGGGGGTAGCATATTCACTCTGACGATTTTGCAACTACACAGCCCTATACACAAGACGTTGCTATGCACTGTGTATTCTGGCACCTTTCTCTCATGAGCAGTGTTACATTTTTTAGTAATTTGTTGCCAAAGTAGCTGTTTTGTGGGATCAAACAAGACAGGCTACCCTCCACTTCACATCAGTGAGCCATGGGTGCCCATGACCCTGTTGCCACTCAATATCTTTCCCTGGACTATTTTTGGTAGGTATTAACCACTTCTTATCGGAAACAAACAACAAAATCTGTCATTTTGGAGATGCTCTAACCCAGTTGTTTAGCCATCACAATGTGGCCCTTATCAAAGTCACTCAGATCCTTACGCTTGCCCATTTTTCTTGCTTCCAATACATCGCCTTCAAGAGTTGACTGTTCACTTCCTCCCTAATATGTCCCAACCCTGAGATATTCCATTGTAATGAAATAATCAGTGTTATTCACTTCACCTGTCAAGGGCTTTAATGTTGTGCCTGACATATATACTGTATCTCTATATATACAGGGTGAGTCACAATTATGTTAACATTTGAATAGCGGAAACAATTTATTCACAAAACATACTTCATATGTGCAAAATGATTTCCAGGAATGTCTCAACCTGTTCGCCATCATGTTCAACACCTGTACAATATGTGGCACATAAATTGCCCATTAAAATTGTATATACAGTATTTTGCGCACTATAAGGCGCACTTAAAAGCCTTTAATTTTCTCAAAAATCCACGGTGCGCCTTTAAATTCGGTGCGCCTTATGTGTGCACTGAGTTCCAAAATCTGTAAAAATGTTGTTGTGCATTTTAGTAAGCGCTCTGCTTGATTGACTGTCAGACCATTTCCTGCCGACATAGGGACGTAGTAATACGTACACTATGAACGCTGGCAGCGATAAACCAATTGCAGAACATTACGTAAAGCCACGTACACTTACCTCCGCCACGCCTACGGCAGGTAGGTATATTGTACTACTGGTGCACTGCGAAACCACATTTGTTTGGCTAAGGACCCTGAAAATGGCATCAGAGAAGAGACATGCTTACGATGCACAATTCAAACTACAGGCTATCAGTTACGCGGTTGTAAATGGGAATAGAGCAGCAGCGAGAGAATTTAAAATCAATGAATCCATGGTTCGGAAGTGGAGGAAGCAGGAGAATGAATTGCGCCAAGTTAAAAAGACAAAAAAGAGTTTCCGCGGGAACAAGGCGAGGTGGCCAGAGTTGGAAGACCAACTTGAACAATGGATTCTTGAACAAAGAGCAGCCGGGAGAAGCGTCTCTACAGTCACCATTCGACTGAAGGCAATAACGATAGCACAAGACATGAAGCTCGAGCACTTTCAAGGAGGTCCGTCTTGGTGCTTTCGTTTTATGAAAAGGCGCCATCTCGCCATCCGCGCACGAACTACCGTGGCGCAGCAACTGCCAGCGGATTACAAAGAAAAGCTGACCATCTTCCGCACCTACTGCAGCAACAAGATTACCGACAAAAAAATCCAGCCCAACCACATCACCAACATGGACGAGGTCCCTCTCACTTTTGACATCCCCGTGAACCATACTGTGGAGAAAAAGGGGACCAGCACGGTATCCATACGCACCACGGGGCATGAGAAATCGGCTTTCACTGTTGTTCTTGGTTGCCACGGTAATGGACAGAAACTACCACCTATGGTCATTTTTAAGAGGAAGACGCTGCCAAAAGAAAAGTTTCCAGCCGGAGTCATCGTTAAGGCCAATCCAAAGGGCTGGATGGACGAGGAGAAAATGAGAGAGTGGCTGAGAGAGGTGTATGTGAAGAGACCGGGTGGGTTTTTCCATGCATCACCGTCTTTGTTGATCTGCGACTCCATGCGTGCCCATATCACCGCTACTGTGAAAAAACAAGTGAAGCAAATGAATACGGAGCTTGCCATCATTCCAGGAGGATTAACAAAAGAACTCCAACCGCTGGACATCGGTGTAAACAGGGCGTTCAAAGTGAAGATGCGAGCGTCATGGGAGCGATGGATGAGAGACGGCGAACACACCTTTACTAAGACTGGAAGGCAGCGCCGGGTGAGTTACGCCACCATATGTGAATGGATTGTGGATGCCTGGGCTAAGGTGTCTGCTTCGACTGTTGTCCGAGCTTACGCGAAAGCTGGAATCATTGCTGAACAGCCACCCGGCAACGAGACTGATTCCGACAATGACGAGAGGGAACCCGGCATGTTTGATGGCGAACTTGCCCATCTGTTCAATTCAGATACAGAAGGTGAGGACTTCGATGGATTTGTGACAACAAACTGATCAAAAAACAATGTGAGTGTATTTTTAAATACGTAGTAGAATAAGGTTTAACTAAACTCATTGTTTTGCTTCTGTTACCTTGTTTTTGCATGCGCCGAATAATACGGTGCGCCTTATGTATGGCTTAAGTACAGAAATAAGCCCCGCAATTGAGAGTGCGCCTTTCAATCCAGTGCGCCTTATGGTGCGCAAAATACTGTAGTAATATACATAGCACTACCATTAGAGTTAACATATACAGGTGAATCCTCAGCCTTTCAATACACAATCCTCCTTTTCCACCTCCAGTTGAGCTTTGTCTTTTCCCTTCTGACTAACTGGAGGAAGCTGAACAGCTCGCTTTTATGTCAGACCTGGGAGTACTTCCGATACAGGGGCATTGCCCAACGAAAGCATTTCAGGGTCAGACAGAAGCCATCTGAAGCAGGGTGTCCCTCTCCCTGGAGAACACCCTGGTGACACCCAAAGACCCCAACAGGATTATCCCTCAGAACTACAACTCCCATACATCCCTGTGGGTGTGCTCACTGGGTCCACACCTGCAGAGCACTGCCAGCTACCATACTGGGGGAGGAACTGCCCTTGATGCACCAACTCCACCACATTATCCATTAATTTATACCTTTGTATGGGATATTGCTTCAGTCCCATTCTGGCTGGGTTATGCCTCCTTCCATACTGTTCTTACATTATGACATCCAAGCTGGGAAAGGGCCCAGAAGATCACTCACTATATATGTATATATATGCATACATACTGAAAAACCTGTTTCTTCTACAGTCTAACATTGGGAATACACAGGGGAAGAGACAACCTTGACCAACCAGAAGAGCTGAAAAGCCCCTAAGCTATTACTCCCTACCTGCCTTGACACTATTTAAAAAGACAGCCCTATGACCTAAATCTGTCATTCTAGACCAGCAACTTGACATTACATGATGTGTGAGTGATCTTTTTGCAAAACCAAAAAATAAAGACAGCAGCAAACCACTATATTGGTATGATTTCTTTTTGTTGCAGTGATTAAAATGAGGCAACCAGTGGCACCCCAAACCTTTTTACGACCTCATTTTGTTTTTTCTTCCAGATCACAGTGATATATATTTAACATATAGTGAAATTTATCACATCTATAAAAAGTATTCACCCCTTTTATGTTTTAACATTTTATTGTAACGCAACATTGAATCATAGTGGATTTAATGTGGCTTTTTTGAATGTGATCAAAAGATAAAGACTCTTTAAAGTCAAAGTGAAAACAGATTTGTACAAAGTTATCTAAATTATTTGTAAATATTTGACAGATGGTGGCTGGCGCCATTACCCAGCCGGGATGCCTCCAGTTGGAGAGGACTGTTATTTGGCAGCTCCCCTAGGTTGCAACGCTGCCTCGGATTCCTGCAGGGCAGTGTGGGAATTACTATTTGCCAGCACAGCCCTTTTGGGATCCAAGAATACCGCAAGGGGGAGCTGTGGAAACTGCAGGAGCTGCAGAGCCCTACTTTTCCCCTTAGCCATGCCTGGGAGCAATTCCAAACCTTTTTAATAAGCCACCTGAAGTGCTCCCGAGTGTGGCTTAAAAAGGAGCCAGCCACCTCCCAAAAGGAGCCAGAGTTGGGAAGAAGTGGACGAAGCTTGCCAGGAGAGGAGTAGAGGTGGAGAAAAAAGAGAGAAAGAAAGAGAAGAAGGAAGAGGACTGTACTTTTGTCTTGTGGACATTGTGCTCTTGTGGGGAGCATAGAAAGCACTTCCCTACCTATAAATAAAGGTTTGCTGTGTGGCAATTAGTGTCTGTGTCAGGGTTAAGGTGGCTGTCCGTGCCCCAGTGGTCCACAATATAAAACACAATATACTTGATCAAGTATTTACTCTCTTCAAGTCGGTATTTAGTGGGAGCCCAGGCGGCATGGTGGTGCAGTGGGTAGCGCTGCTGCCTCGCAGTTAGGAGACCTGGTTTCGCTTCACAGGTCCTCTCTGCATGGAGTTTGCATGTTCTCCCCGTGTCTGCATGGGTTTCCTCCAGGTACTCCGGTTTCCTCACACAGAGTCCAAAGACATGCAGGTTAGGTGGATTGGCGATTCTAAATTGTCCCTAGTGTGTGCTTGGTGTGTGCGTGCACAATCTCCACACAATCAGCTCTGTAATAGATGTTAAGCCATCTGTAAGCTTAGAACGCCGATTCTTCAAAACTTTTAACGAACATCGAAATATCTTCGTAGTACGTGTTTAATTATTCTATCCATCTATCCTTCCAGTGTCGCGTCAGCACCAGCAAGAATACAGCGAGAGGCAGGAACAATCCGTGAACGGAGCACCGGAGGTTCACTAGCGCTGCGGCACCGTGTAGTTAAAGTTAAAGCTTTATCTGTATAAAATAATAAACATATTTTGCTGCATTTCATCTTAAAAATGATATCGTCATCATATGTAAATACGCGCTTTATAAAGTGACTCAGGTTGTGCATTATTATAACTGTATCGCAAGTTTACAATGAGGTAATTGTACTTATAAGTACAAACAGTTCTACAAGGAGCACTTGATGGACTGATTGAGTGTGTTTAGAGTTCTTGGGATGAAATTGTTTCTGAACTGCGAGGTCCATACAGGAAAGGCTCTGAAGCGTTTGTCATATGAGAACACTTCAATAGACAGCATGGCTGAGGCAGCGTGTGCTTGATGCTGTATACAGATAATTCTCTTTCCGATCAGCTGCTGTACAGCTGTGATTCACACTCAGATACAGTGATATAAATACTCTGAGTGGTGCAGTGAGAGTAATATGGAAAAAGATGATCCGATGTAGCAACACCTAACGGGAGCAGCTGAAAGAAGAAGAAGAAGGTGCAGTGAGAGTAACAATGCTAAAGCAGTTATGGTATTTCGAATAGTTTGACCATTCTGTGCACCATTATATTGTTACAGGTTAATTACAATCAGATGCATTAAACTAACAAATAATATGCAGTTAATTTCAGTGTATTTATAAAGCCGCATCAGGGATGTGGATCTAAAGAAAAGGAAACCACACAGAACAGTAGCACTGCTTTGACACTGGGTGCTGCCAGTCTGCAAAACAGAGCAGAGAATTTGCGTATGCCAGGGTTGGAGCAACCGTGGAGCTACAAGGAGATCTATAAATGGAAACAATGTGAGTGCAAGCATCTGAAGTTTTTTCCACTTTAAATAAGTGTCCATATCTGCTGTGGATTTGTCATAACCTTTCACACCAGAAGGCACAGTTTTTAAAAAAGTAAATTGTCTTCCAATTCTGACATCAAATGTCTGTCTCAAAGACCCTTATTTAACTGACTCTCATCCATTAACCCAGGAATGACTTGCTTCCCTTCTCCACTATCTACACCTGACTATCAAGTATTCCCTTCCCCTTTCTCATTTTGTGAGTACAAGTAAAGCTTCACTACAATACATTTTGTTGATTATTTATTTAAAATTTTTATAGAAACTTTTTTCATTGTTTTAATGACATTTAGGAAAACTGGGTTTTTCAGGCTGTGCTAGAACATATTATGCTGCCCTTACCAAAGTGTAGCTGGAAACCATTGCCTTACCACCTAATCTTGTGCACCAGTCCTTTATGTTATTACATATTATACATTAAAATACATTTTAATTATAAGTACTATTTTTTAATTTACTTGTCTTATTTAAAGAAGTGTAAATGTTATATGGAATAAGCATGTATCTATAAAAGAAAAAAGGTAATTCCATTTTACAAAAGCTCCAATGCGGAGTTGTTTTTTTTTTTCTTGCACCTCCTCTTTTTAATTCTGATGTGGCTGGCTCATTCTCATCAGTTGTCTACAGTAGGTCACTGGTGTCAGACTCATCCCCTTCACAACTGTCTTTGCAGCTTTTCTTTCTAAATTACTGTAAATGAAAGACACTCTGTGTAGCGTTGACATATACTCTGTTTCGTGAGTTTTCTCACAGACATGCTGTTTGGTAGGCTAGAAAATCTAATCTGGCTTGGGTCACACAGTGGTTAATAACATGAAACATTTTTATTGTATTCTTTTCTACTGTTTTGTTATTTATGGCTATTCTTACTGTTGATTTATATTTTAAAGAATTGATTGTTTTGCTTTGTTTCATAAATGAATCACATTTTTTAACTTATATGGTGCAAAAAGCATATTCTTCGAGCTTAAAAGATGAAATACAAAACAACAGAGAAGAATGGGCAAAACCAAGTAAATGCAGAGAAAAAGGGGAAAAATCAAACAAAAAATGTTAACACTTTAGAACAGAGACTTTAAGGGAATATAATAACACACCTGTTAGTCACTAACTACAGTGCAACACAAATGAAGCCTGATTAGACTTTGGTTTAGATGTTTCTTAGAAGCAAATATTAACCGTCTTCATCTTTTAAAAAATACCATAAATCTTTTTACATCTCCCTATTATATAAAAAAAACTTGGGACGAGACGAGACCTGTTCAGGGAGATGAGACGTGACATTCTCAGAAAGACAAAAGACACTTTCACGTCCCACGAGACTAGACTTTGTGCCAAGAGATTTAACCACACCCGGGGCCGGAAAAAGACAAAGAGTAGATGACAAAGAAGAATGTCGTAAGGAATTCGAAAACATTGGCTCGATATACATACTGAGCAGGTCAGAGATAATAGAAGTAGGAAAACTTGAAAGTCTCAAAAAAATGATACTAAAGATCGCATTAGCGCAACAAACAAATTATTACAGCGAACAGTGAAAAGAGATCAAATAGTGTTTGAGGATGTCTGGGGGAGAAGAGAGACAAGGCAGTGAGACAAAAGGACAGATGGTGTACAGGCGCCACACAAGATGTAGATCACGCAGCATGCAGCATGCAGCAGCAGCAATCCAGTAGCTGATCGAGCTAAGAGGAAGTAAAAAAAAAAACTGTATTTGTTTCCCATTGTATCACCATTTAAGAGGGGTTTCAGAGGAGCGTTCGAGCAAAGTGTGCAGGGGGCGAATTTCCCTAGTTATATAAAATGATGACAAAGGACTAATACATCTGAAGAATCTTGGTATTTTAACAAGAGTTTCCATAGTTGATTTAAGGTTTATAGACTGTTTAGTAGCTGCCTTTGTTAAGGTCTTGTTATGCAGCAGTAAGTGATTAATGTACTATGGACAGGCCTTATTCAGTAGTGTCTCCAGTGCTTTGAAAGTCTTGTTAAGACCAAAGAGTTTGTTAAGATTGTCACAAAGTAGTAACTGACTAACTGATATACCTAAGTAGTCCATATTCTAAATTATTCACAGAAAACATTTAGTAACACTTTAGTTTCAGTACTCCAAAAATGCATCTATTAACAAAGGCTTCTTTTGGCTTTAATGACACTTACAAAGCATCAGTAAAGTGGTTATTCATCTCTGTTCAGTGAGGCATTTGATATGCTAGTAAAATTACTTATGAATATGAAGGATTCACAGGCCATATATTGAAGTATGCAATACCAAGACACATCTGACCATTCCAAAGTGAAGTTATTTTAGTAGGCCACATTGCACAGGCGAATAGCCTCTTAAATGATGCTTTGTAAGTGTCATTAACATCAAAAGAAGCCCTTGTTAAGGTCTTTTTATATAAAATTAAATATGAAATACATTCATTTTTGCAGTGTCTAAACTACACTATTATCAAATATTTATGTATATTCATAGCCAGTTACGATCATGGATGCAGCATCCTTGGTTGAAATCCTGCGCCTTCTGGCCAAGTGGAGTGAGTCTACATTGGTTTTCCTCCCACATCTCCAAACGTAAATGTTTGGTAAATTGGTAAATCTAAATTTTCCTTTTGGCATTGTTAGTGTGTTGCTTGTGTTGACCCTCTGTTGCCTTCCCCAAATCTGTTTCCTACTTAGCTCCTGATAGCCTATGATCTCCCTGAGAGCCAAAATTGGATTTAGATGGTCTAAGAATGTTATGAAATAAAATGAAACAAAAGCATTTTTCTCATTGATGATATTTTCAATATAGTCTTAATTTTAGAACCGTCCCAATGATGAAAAAGTTACTCCTTGATGGCATTTTTTAATTGGAGCATCACAACTTTCAAATTCTTTGATCTGAAGATTGGTAAAAATATGTTATGTGCACATTTTGATACTAGTAAAGTGTTACAGAGATTAAACATGTTTAATAAATTTGTATAATAAAAGAAATACAGGCAACATAGTCATTTTAATTCTGTTTTTGACATGTTCATTGAAAGATAATGTATACATCTGTAGCCAAAGATTTTAAGTGTGTCACTGTGAGTTGTGAGGTTTATTCCATACACATTATTTTATTTAAAATGGGTAATTGAGGCAAAAAATAAATACAGTTGAAGCAAAGCAAACCAGCTGACAGGACAAAACACTGCTGTCATGTAACCAACCATACAGGGGGATGGGAAGAGACAAGTGGAGGCAACAAAGAGTGCTGATGTGCTCCCTCCTTGATGATGATCAATATATGGCTCAGGGTACCATCTGCTATTGAGAGTGTCTCTGTGAATGAATCCCATATTTGACAAATGCATATTCTTACTTTGGAACCTAAGAAATGCATAAAGCTCTGGCAACTGCTATGAACATTAGAACTCACCTACGAATGGATGGAAGATGTCGCTCTTGCACTACCTAGGAACCATGCCTCCCGTACTCTATCAAGGCAGGCCAGAGATGACTGCAGGAACTACAACTGCAGCACACTTTTTGCCAGTAGCTCTCCTTCAAATATTGAATTATTGTGACTTTACAGCCAAAAAAGAAGCTAAGTGTATTCTTTCTTTAGTGTTTTTTTCTTCATCTTAGAATCATCATTGTACCATTAATATTTTATTTTATAATATATATAGTGTAGGGTGGCATGGTGGTGCAGTGGTAGCGCTGCTGCCTCGCAGTAAGGAGATCTGTGTGTGCTTGGTGTTTGTGTGGGTGTGTTTGTATGTGTCCTGCGGTGCCCGGGATTGGTTCCTGCCTTGTGCCCTGTGTTGGCTGGGATTGGCTCCAGCAGACCCCCGTGACCCTGTGTTCGGATTCAGCGGGTTGGAAAATGGATGGATGGATATATGTAGTGTATGTATGTATATATACATATATATATATATACAGTAGACTTTTGGTTTAGTAAAAGCTGCCATTTCTAATGAATATATTCCCAGGAAGCATGCACCCCCTGTGGGATTCAAGACTTTCCACATGTTCCTTTATTGTTAAAGTTATAGAATCAAAATTTTTGATATGTGGATTTCTAAAGAGAACTCATAATGTTTTGATAATTTATTTATATTTTTTAAACAAGTAATTATAACAAGAACGATGTTTTATAAAAAAAAATCATAAATCAAAATCCTTATAGTTTCAGATTCCTGCTGTACATGTGCTGGGCTATTTTCCCACAGTTCTTAGAATATTTTTACTTAAGAATGAGTTAGACCATGTTGTGGCTGTACATTAGGTTTTGATGACAAGTCTTATAGCACATGCAGAAAACTTTTCTTTTTAAATGGTTCTGTTTGACAGAACAGGCAATATTTTTGTCCCACAAGTGCATTTTTTGCCTGCCTATAGGATCTGTTCTTTATCATTTCTGATTTAAATAGAACAACTACTTGGCACATCTGGACTGATTTAAGGAAACAAATTATGTGAAATAACATCATCAGTACATTATGCAATGGTTTATAACTCTATTTATATTATAGGGGCACTACATGATTTGTAATACTTAGAGTGAGTGATATACCTTTGGCTTTAATTTTGGTGAAGACATGGTAACTTTAAAAGCCTGCTTGTTCTGTACTGGTTCCAAACACAGACTAAATTTTGGAAAATTTTAAACTAGACATACAAAAAAAGTTGGAATATTCAAATGAATCAAGTACTTTAATCAATGCCATACCTGAGCAAACCAAGGTTGCAAAACAGTCTACACACATGTGTCTATAGAGTTACTTGATAAATGTTTAAAGATTCCTAGCAGTGCATGCAAGTTAAAATACAGATACAAACTCAAAAGAATGTTTTTGGAGTTACAGACCCTGGTAAACCTCCATTGCTAGGTTTGAAAACACTTCAAGACACAGAATTATTAAATTACTTTTTGCTGTGACCATAACAGTAATTGAAACTAAGCCAGTTAAGCTAGACTTTGCAGATGTTTTCACAGGAATTACATTATTTCTTGGTGAGTACAACATCCATCTTTTCTCCGATTGTAAAAATTAATATACCCTTTGTGTTTTGTTGTCATTTTGAATTAAAGCCACAAAGAAATGATCAGTCAGGCTTTATTGCCAGTTTAGCAAATCCAACATAATGAGTCAGCACACTAGCTGTTGTGGAAAAATACATCGCATACTAATACAGAGTATGTATTTACTCATCTTTTATCTATTTGAAAAACAAAACTCTGAACATGTGCTGCAACCGTTACCAACACCTTACAGCATCACAAATAATGGATACATCAGCGTCAAGGATTCCAGGTCAGTATACTGGCCACTCAAGCTCAATTGAGCCAATCAGGATAACACACACTCTATAAAGAGTCTAAGAAAGATACACCATTCAAGTAATTAAGAGAAACCATATAAAACAAATGTTCTGGGTCAAAGAAAGTGTGTCCTCAGAACACAGCAAACCACAGCAACTCTCTGCTCCAAAAATACCCGCTTCAAACCCCTGAGATAAAATGCTGATTAGCCACCACCTGCACTCTGTCCTAACAAATACAAATCAGCAGTTTCGACCCAAGGTCAGCAGATACAATGAAGTACATACAAAGAATAAATGACTCAGCAGCACAAAAGAGATACTATGACAGACTGGCCAAGCACTGACATAATCAGAAAATGAAACAAATCAGATTTGAACAATATGGCCACAAGCAACTTGCAGTTTATAGTATAGTGAGTTAACATTGAACAATCTTTTTATGTGCACACCTCAAAAGGATTGATGTACAGTATTGTTTAAACCGTCACAGACTCCTAAAGACCAAAAAAGTGCAGCATGATGTACATTACAGTGTTAGCGTTAGTCTATGAAGGATACAATAGTACATCACAAACCCCAGGACAGACTAAGAATCTTTCTCTTATTACATAAGATATGGATGGCAAGTAATATTTTAAACTTATGACACTACAGTGGTGTGTAAATTGTAGCTTATAAATGGGGATTGTGCTATAATAATGAACATTAGGAGTTGTAATCATTTTCTTCTTTTCCAATTTTATTAAAAGATGTTGGATTTTGTATTTTACATAATGAACAGATTCTATGATTCAAAGGAGTGATCCAAACTGAAAAAGATCTTTTAATTTTGTGACTCTGTAAGATGGATAGATCCATTCATACATTACATACTGTACATACTTTATTGGCTCAAAAGGAAACTGCAGTAGTAATTAATTTGTACTAGCACTCCTAAGAGCAATATCTCCTATATAATTAATTGTAAGTTAAATGTACAGTGGTGTGTGTGCCATTTTAGAAATTGAAAAGTTATTTTTTACACAGGGAGTGCAATACAAAGTATGTGGTAAACACCATCCTGTAGCACTTACACATAAAATAAAATACATTCATTTAATGCACATATTTCTCAATTAATCAATCAGTTTTATTTCACATGGTAGCAATATGCCCCATCATAAACCAGAGGATTTAATACTAGCGTGTAGCTCATCCAATACAGAACCCTCTCTCTAACCCATACTGTATTGTTTATGAACAAGTCCTGGGACAGCAATCTACAGGAGCGGTGTATTCATTTTCAGAACAGTGCATAAATTTTTAATTAGCCACCCTACCCTTTAGAAATATGACCGTCATAATTCTTGAGCATAAAGGTGACACAGTATTTTCCCTGAGACAAAGCAGATTATGATGAGAATCAAGGACAATGTTTAAATTTAAATTTTAGGAAATCATCAGCATTCTGTAGCCAGTTTGAAAATAGTAATCCTTATGCAACAGAGAGGTGGACTGTGGACAGGTGTCTCTTAGTCTGCATTAGAAGCTTTCATTTCATTCCATTCCAAGACTCGAGTACATTTTTGACCACCAGTAAATTTATCACCAGTCTTCTAAAAAAGGACTCAACCTATGATAACTGCAATGTGTTACAATAAGCACAGAGGTGAAGGACATATGAAGTAATGATGGGTGCTTTTATGTTCTTTTCAGTTCCGTGCTGATGTCCTGCGTGATACCTCCTGGTATTTGGACCACTGGAGACAACCCTAAAACAACCCATAAAAGGACATTGTTCATCTGCTGTCATCCTTTCTCTCATTGGTTTACCCCTCTTTTTCCATATCATCTTTATCTCTGGTGTGTAGCACTTGCCTTTTCCTCCACCATTTTTTCTCTAGCTCCTTACACTCTACACTGCATGGAATAAACCAGTCTTCATCACATGGCATTCTGAGATTCAAACACAACACATACTTTATTATGCTAGGCCAATTTAATGTCACTCATTAGATGAACAGGAATTACTTTGTAAAGTCAGGGAAAAAGAATCATCTAGTGGAAACAGGCACGTTTACAACACGTATTGTCCACATAGACAGAGACCTGACTGGAACAGAATGTAATATAAGACAGCAGTGCATCCAAAAATAAGCAGAAATAAAGGAAGCATAACACATTTAGATCTCATAAGTAAATTAATTGACTATGAATGAATTTTTTAAATTAGTTATTAAAACTGTTTTTATTGAATGAATATTTTATAAGTTTAGATGTGTAGCTCAAATTTAAGCAGGCCAATAATTCTTCAACTTAGCATAGCTTAATTTTCAATGTCATTCCATCAGAGCTATTTATTTCAGAGTAGTGCTTTATAAACATTTCTGACTATAAAACTATTTAAATAATTAATATATCTTTTTATACTTCATACTTTAATTTGGAAAATGGAAAAAAATCTGAAGCACTTAGCCATTCTTGACAGCAACTCAATTTAAATGTAAAATACTTATCAACTAGCAATGTCTTTGTCTTATCAGTTGTTAATAAGGGTAGTGGAAGTACAAAAATGCATAGTAAGTCTTGAATTAAGAAAACATTAAGGCAGCCACTCACTTTGCCTTGGTATTTCCTTCTTGCTCAAATCTCTCTACAATAACTGCCTTTATTATATGTATGTTTGTCCAACTTTCCTTTAAATGCAATAATATTTAAAATCTGCCTGCAGTGTACGAGATTGGCATCAAGTCATTGGTCAACTGGCACTAGGTGATGCATCTGCTTTTCATTTGGAAGAATGTGTACATTTTATAAAAGCTAAAAGGCTCTACAGCTTTAGGAAGACATGTATAATGACATCTCTGAGTAAGTGTTATCATACTGTTTATCTGATTATATTCCAAGAAGGTTTTTTTTCAGGAAAAAGTTATGTAATAATACAATTAGTATTAGTTACTCTTTGCTTAACCATGAATCCTAAATTCTGTTTTATTGTACAAATAAAAGCTGCTTGTAAATCTGCATATTCCACCTATGAAACATAAGGCAAATCTTATCCTACTATTCATACTTTTATAAATTTTCCTTGTATTATTGCAATACCATAGTTGTACTCCAAAGCAATCATCTTATAAACTGTAGATGGTACAAAACCCAGCTGCTCATCTGTTGACATGCTAAAGGCTGCAGTCTACTATTTTCTACTTTTGGAGTGGCACTCTTGTTGAACAGCTTATTTATTTCAAAATGTTATCCTTAGCTCTCAGTGTGTCACCTGACAATCCCCTTCACAGTTACCAGTTTTTTAAAATCGTTATGTACAAAACAGAGCACTCTGCTCAGCTAATGCCCATCTCTTCACCCTTTCATTTTATGAAAATAATACAAAGGCACTTGATGCAAATGCCTTTAACTGCTATGCACCTAATCTGTCAACATTATGCAACCCCAATAGATTTATTTAGAGGAAAACTAAAGGACTTTTTAAAATAAGTTTTGATTTATAAATTTATACAAATTTATTTTATGTAATCTACACTCTGTGTTGTGTAATGTACTTATTTTTTATCTTTTAGTTACCGTTGTACTTTGTTACTTGATGCTAAAAGTATGAGCAAATAATTCATTTTTGAAAAGATTTCCATCTTATACTATATAAATATTATCATTTTTTATAAACCTAGTTTAAAAAGCAATGGTTCCTCATCCACCAATCTAGTGCAATTTGATAACTATTGGTATGGATGCCCCTTTGATTTTGTTTACTTAAGACTGCTTCCATGCCTTACAGGCATGTGAGGAAAAGTAAGCAAGAGAGAAAATCATACTTGGCCTTCAAAAGTTTTAATCTCATTCCCAAAATCACCACATGACATCTTTATGGAATTCATTTAGAATTCTTAGGTATTAGAATTTGCTTTAGTTTTTACACAGAGGTAAAAACTCATATGTAATAAGTACTGGAAAATATGGACTCATTGGTATATATACTTTCTCTGTTCAGGATTAATGTTTATATGCTATATTTTCTTACAAGACAGAATTCTACTGCTGGATGACTCAAGGTCCCATGTTTTTAATTTTTTTGTTTGTTTTTGTTTAGGTAGTTACAAATATAATACTCAGCACTACAAAGAATGTAAAACTGTCTATCCATTCATCTGTCCATCTTCTTACATGCTTATCCCATTCAGTGTCAAGGAAAACCAGTGCTTATCACAATAGCATTGGGTCCAACCCCTGATGAAACCTAGGATGGGTAAAGTGTTAAAAAGTGACTGTGACACATTCAGTGACTGTGAGATGAAACTAAAGAGTTTGCAAAATTTACAGTATGAATGAATGTTGGCAGGGTGTTAGCATTGTTTCAACATTTTATATGATTTATTATTGAATTGAATTATCTTAGTGTCTGCCATATGTTTTTATAAAGTGTGTAATGGTGTTTGTTGTTAAAAGTACAAGTATAAAAATAACATAGATTAGGACTGTTAAACACATCTTTTCACAGCTTGAATATAACTGTAGTACCAACTACCTATTTAAAGCAACAAGGTTTTTATAAGACACATTCGTGGTATTTTCTTGCACTGAATCCAGATTGTTTATGATCCTGGCATGTTTCATCATCTTACATTGGTTCAAACAGAACAACTGTTTTCACCAGTACAATATTTTTAAAATATTTTCCTTCTTATTTAAGACTTATTATGATTTTTCCTACTAGCACTAGGAAAGTTTTGGAACCATTATGCTGTTTTCTTTTTTTTCAAGATGACTAAAGCCAATTGTGAAATTTCAAGGCTTTTGCACTTGCTCAGTAATTGGGATCAGTGTCTTCCTGGGTCAAATTCAATGAGAATGGGGTGATATTATTGCCATGAGCTTGTATTGTTGTATGGAATGCATCATTGCACTACATGCTACATTTAAATATTCATTGAAATCGATCAGATTTGTATTTTCTTTTGGGAATATTTTTTTTCTTATGCAAAATGTAATGCCACATACAGGTGCTGGTCATAAAATTAGAATATCATGACAAAGTTGATTTATTTCAGCAATTCCATTCAAAAAGTGAAACTTGTATATTAGATTCATTCATTACACACAGACTGATGTATTTCAAATGTTTATTTCTTTTAATGTTGATGATTATAACTGACAACTAATGAAAGTCCCAAATTCAGTATCTTGGAAAATTATAATATCAATTAAGACCAATGCAAAAAAAGGATTTTTAGAAACGTTGGCCAACTGAAAGGTATGAACATGAAAAGTATGAGCATGTACAGCACTCAATATTTAGTTGGGGCTCCTTTGGCCTGGATTACTGCAGCAATGCGGCGTGGCATGGAGTCGATCAGTCTATGGCACTGCTCAGGTGTTATGAGAGTCCATGTTGCTCTGATAGTGGCCTTCAGCTCTTCTGAATTGTTGGGTCTGGCGTATTGCATCTTCCTCTTCACAATACCCCATAGATTTTCTATGGGGTTAAGGTCAGGCAAGTTTGCTGGCCAATCAAGAACAGGGATACCATGGTCCTTAAACCAGGTACTGGTAGCTTTGGCACTGTGTGCAGGTGCCAGGTCCTGTTGGAAAATGAAATCTGCATCTCCATAAAGTTCGTCAGCAGCAGGAAGCATGAAGTGCTCTAAAACTTCCTGGTAGACGGCTGCGTTGACCTTGGACCTCAGAAAACACAATGGACCAACACCAGCAGATGACATGGCACCCCAAACCATCACTGACTGTGGAAACTTTACACTGGAACTCAAGCAACGTGGATTCTGTGCCTCTCCTCTCTTCCTCCAGACTCTGGGACCTTGATTTTCAAAGGAAATGCAAAATTTACTTTCATCAGAGAACATAACTTTGGACCACTCAGCAGCAGTCCAAAGGTAAGACGCTTCTGACGCTGTCTCTTGTTCAAGAGTGGCTTGACACAAGGAATGCGACAGCTGAAACCCATGTTTTGCATACGTCTGTGTGTGGTGGTTCTTGAAGCACTGACTCCAGCTGCAGTCCACTCTTTGTGAATCTCCCCCACATTTTTGAATGGGTTTTGTTTCACAATCCTCTCCAGGGTGCGGTTATCCCTATTGCTTGTACACTTTTTTCTACCACATCTTGTCCTTCCCTTCGCCTCTCTATTAATGTGCTTGGACACAGAGCTCTGTGAACAGCCAGCCTCTTTAGCAACAACCTTGTGTGTCTTGCCCTCCTTGTGCAAGGTGTTAATGGTCATCTTTTGGACAACTGTCAAGTCAGCAGTCTTCCCCATGATAGTGTAGCCTACAGAACTAGACTGAGAGACCATTTAAAGGCTTTTGCAGGTGTTTTGAGTTGATTAGCTGATTAGAGTGTGGCACCAGGTGTCTTCAGTATTGAACCTTTTCACAATGTTCTAATTTTCCGAGATACTGAATTTGGGACTTTCATTAGTTGTCAGTCATAATCATCAAAATTAAAAGAAATAAACATTTGATTAAACATCAGTCTGTGTGTAATGAATGAATCTAATATAGTTTCTATATTTCACTTTTTGAATGGAATTACTGAAATAAATCAACTTTGTCATGATATTCTAATTTTATGACCAGCACCTGTACATTATACTAGACATCAATCATAGTTAAGGCAAACTTGAAATGAGGTGCTGCTAGTTGGCAAGTATCAAACAGGATATAGAAACAGGTTTACTTGGTAATGTATAAAAGTGTTGAGTGAAAAATAATATTTAAATCTCAAAAAAGTATAAAGAAGTACAATTAAAAATCCCCATTTTTTAACTTGCATATCTTTGAAATGTAGGAGCAAATGTATTCTCCCATTTCAGGAGCAAATAAGGAGGTTGTTAAATACATACAATATATAAACCCTTGACATTTTTTTAAATCAATGCACAATGGGGGGTAAATTTTCTGTATAACAGAAGCTACCAGATTATGTCCCATTATACAAAAATGGTGATATAGCCAATCCAAGTAACTACAGCTAGCATCACAAGTAAAGCATCACAGGTAAATTAATACAATTAATAATGAAAAAATTATGCAGCACATGCCAAAACAGATGTATTAGTAAAGTGTCAACATGAGATAAGATGGGGAAGGCTGTGTTTCTCTAATATGCCAGAATTCTGTGAGGCAGCAACAAAATCATATGACCACAGATATGCATGTAAATTTTGAGGAGGCTTCTAATAAGTAAATGGGTGTAAATGGGTGCAAGGTTGGCTTAAGCACAGAACACAAAAGGTTATGGCATGAGGTAATTATTCTGAATCAGAAGATGCTAAAAGTGGTGTCTGTGACGGTGCGAGTCGGCACCCATTCATTAAACAAACCCAAGCCCCACTGTAAAAACCAGGGCATTAAGAACACAAGAATATTAAAATGACAACTAAAACAATCAATAAATAAATGTCCATTACAAAGCTCAGTTCTATAATGTCCTCCTCAGGCTTGAGTGTTGTGGGTTCTTTAGAAAAGTCAGACACCTATCCTGCTTGCTGCTCTTCTTCATTCCTTCTTCAGTCCTCACCACCTTAGGTCAACCCAACTCTGAAACTAAATGTGACGGTGTGAGTCGGCTCCACTCTCCCAGTTGATCTCAGGAGCCTCCTGAACGCAACATCATTGATAGTATTGACTGGGATGATCTTGGCAGATGAGGACAAAACACACATATAGCAAGGAATATGTGCAAAGGTGCTCTAGTTCTTTTATTAAAAACCGTCAAACAAACAGCATTCCAAAGTGCAGTTGCTCCAAAATGTTAAATACATAAATAAATAATCCTTAAAATGAACTGTGGAGGTTAAAAGTAATCCAATAAATACATCCATTAAAATGAAGTTAAAACACTGGCAAGAATCTTCTTCAAAATTTTCAGTCCCTAGTGCTTCCCTTTAAAACAGACGTCTCTCCATGCTGTGAGGTCCGAGTAGGATAAGGGCTCATTTGTACTTCACGCTCAGAACGCGTACGCGTCCGCATCATGGCCGCCATGCGTTGCTGAGCGTTCATTTGATGCGTCCTCTGAGCAGGTCCTCAGAAATTAACGCGATTCGTGTGCGAGATGCAGTACCAGCAAAAAGTCGGGGGGCGCAGTGTGCTAAAAGTTGGAATGTGACGTCAGAGTCTCTGTTTATTATCTACATGTGACAGAAAGCCGCTTTGCGGATCCTATGAGATCGGTGTGCGCGCTTCGATATTTGATAAATGGTTCGATGTGGTGAAGCAAAATGCCGACATACAAATGTATTCGTGGTGCTTTTATATTCAAGCGTTGCATATTCCCGATCGTAATGACACGATACATTTTAAAATTCTCACATACCGTCTTCTGTGCTCTCTTTTTTTCTAGGGCTTCCTCTGCTCCTGACAGCAGCGAATCGCCAGCAATAGATCGCCACACAGCACATTAAATGTATGATATTCCAACTCTCTGCACATTTAGAATCCTTAGATTTATACTTGATATCACTTTCATGATGAAAAGCATTTAAGTATGTATATTACATTTTACAGATAAATCGGTAATTTCGTTTAAATAATGAATGCTGTTAATAATTACACACATGGGGTGACACAGTGGCGGAGTGTTAGCGCTGCTGTCTTGCAGGGAGTCACGTCGCTGATATTCCCTGCCTGGAGTTTACACGTTTTCCTGCTGGGTTTCCTCAGTGTTCTCCAGTTTCCTTCCAAAGATATGCAGATTTGGGAATTTGGTGCAGCTAAAATGACGCTAGTGTATATGTGTGCTTGTATTCACCTTGCGATGAGCCGAGGCATCTTCCAGGGATTGTTTCTCACTCGTGCCCAATGCTTGCTGGAATGGACACATCCCTTGATTTAATCAATAAACATCCTTTTCAGAGATATTGCGGTAAGGTGTCATCGGAATTTAATGGGTGTTCTAGGCAATTCACAACACAGAGAAGCCGAACATGTTCTCACCGTGATAATATCTTGCACTGCCACCTGGTGGATTCCTCCAGATTTACTAAAGTATGTGCGCAAGTATAAACACTTCAACGCTTGCGTAGCAGGAGCATCTGCTGCAGCATGCGTCGCATCACGTGAAGTATAACTCTGGCCTAAGAAGAAATTTGGTGACTAAGATTGTCATATTTTGTCATATTATTCTTGTGATCAAATATACTGTGCATCCTACTGATTGTCATCTGTCATACAATATCACAATTAAAATGTTGTCTACTCATTAATTGTATTATTCCTTCCAAAAGTAACTAGACATTATACAGCATGTCTTTCATTTTGATGAGATGCAATACAAACCATTATAATCACATTTTGTGATTAAAACTAAAGTAAAATAAATGATTTGAATTATTTTGTTTCTAAACAAAGAATATAAATTTTATCTTTACAGTATTCAGTTTATTTTGTTACGCATTATTTTTCAAATTGATGAACAACTGGATCAAGGAAGAAGTTATTGTGTAATATATTATTCTTCTCATAATAGTCTTTAAGTGCATTTGAAATGGTTAATTATTACCTTTTCCCCTGTTAACTTTGTAAGCAACTATTTTTGATAATATTTTAGTTTTTGATTATTAACTTCTGATGCCAGACTACAGTTCCTGTATTGAACATCACCATTTACTAATATGCCTGACAACATTCATAGAACAGAATTTTTCATTAAAGTATATAAAATGCATTATTCATCTTTAATTTGATTTTCAAGCAATGTCAGTTTTTCCAGGTATTTTGAACATTTCAGACAATTGATTACATTAGCTTGTGTTTAAACAATATTTATTTTAAATAGTTTTGTTATTTATTATTTCATTTTTTTGCAGAACAAAACACCTCCAATGACAGCTACACGTAAAACAGATTTGAATACTTTAACTTTCTTTTCCAGCATGGGGGCACAAAAAGCCAGAGCCTTTCTCAGCAGCAACAGATGCATAGCAAAATTCAAAACTGGTGCATGAGAGGAAACCCACAATAAAACAAGCAAATTTATTTTGCATTTATCAATCAAACACCCTATCTCCAAAATTGTTGCCATCTATTATTGAAAACAATTCAATAAAATAAAACACTAGCAATTACACATTTAACATATTTGTTCCCATTACAGAGCATTTTAATGATGCAAATTAAAGAAAGCCCTGAGACTGAAAATATGGTCCTAACTGGAATTTTGCCATGTGTTTGTCCATAGTTGTTGTGGCTCCTTTTTTGAATAGAGCTTAGAGGTTCAGAACACATTACAGTTGTTGACATATTTGTTTTATTAATTTTAGCACTCTTGACTTAGTTGAACTGTTCATGGTGAGTTGAAAGCAGGCTACGTTTAATATTTAAAGAAAGAAATTCTTTACTATTAAAGGCATTTAAGATCATCTTTAAGGTAGATGTTTTATTTTTTTAATGTTGAGTTAAATGTTATTTTGTGTTTTATGTTTGAATTTTTTAGAATATTATATACTGTATTTGTACACAGCACCAAACATATGCACTATAAATAAATTGACTTTACCTAAATGATTTGGTTGTAATGTGTGTGACTGTTTTAGAGGTAAAGTAAGTATGTAGATATTATCACAGAAACATAGGCTATAGAATTTGAGTACTGAGATTTTGCCTTCAAAATGCACTGCTCATGCATTAAATGAACAATATAAAAATACATTTGAAGGTTTTTGGAAACTGAAATTTATTTTTAATGTGTTTAATAGTTTTGTCTTTGACAGACATCACAGATTAAAACAAAGACAGTGTGACATCATTTATTTTAATTCTGAATCACAGTTTATAGATAGTTTGAGTAAGTCTAGTGTAATTTTGCAAAACCATTTAGATTAGTTAACATCAAATGTAAACGTAGAAAACAATTTAGATCAGCTAACATCACATTATAATACGACCTTGAGAGATGCTCTGGATGCTGTGGCTCCCCTTAAAATAAAAGTGATCAAAACACATAGAAACTCGCTCTGGTTCAATGAGAACACTCAAGCTCTTAAATTAGAGTGTCAAAGACTGTAGCACAGATGGAGAAAAACAAGGCTGCAGGTCTTTCAAATTGCATGGACAGAGAGTGTTGAAAAATATAAAAAGCTCCCTTTAAAGCTCGCTCAGACTACTATTCTAAAATAATAGCAATAATAAAAATCCTTGGGGTACTGTTTAGAACAGTGGCTAATTTAACAAATGGGAATTCAGATCTACAGTACAAAATACCAACAGACATTAGCAGTACAGATTTTATGAACTTCTTTAATGAGAAAATTTAAAATATAAGATCCCAGATCTCAGCATCACAGTGCAAACTGCATACTTGCTTGGCACACCCGGTCTCACATTGCATTCAGCAATTTTTAATCCTATAACAGAGCAGGAAGTCTTGACTTTAATTTCTAAAAATGAAACCTGCTATTTGTTCCTTAGATCCAGTGTCAACAAAAGTAGTAAAAAGCGCAATGGATGTTCTTGCAGCGCCTATTCTTAACATTATTAATAGTTCATTATAACATGGCATAGTACCTGATGCACTAAAAATGTCACTCATTAAACCATTACTTAAAACGTCAAACCTAGACCCTGTGATAAATGGCCAGGAACCCTGCCCTGCCGGGACGCCTGGAGGAAGGTGGAACCGGGAGAGCAGCACTTCTTTTCCCTGGGCACCCAGACGGTCCTTGATCCCTGGGGGACAGAGCTTCCAGGACACCAGGAAGTGCTGACGGACCAGGGATGGTTTATGCCTGGAGTGCTTCCAGGTGCAAGGGCAGCACTTCCGTCACACTGGGGAGTGCTGCCGGAAGTCCATCATCAGGCACCTGGAGCACATCCGGGGCCAGATAAAAGGGGCCGCCTCACTCCATTCGAGGAGCCGGAGTCGGGTGGAAGAAGGACGGAGCTTGTGAGACAGGAGAGGAGGCGGCCGAAGGAACCAAGGACTGAGTGAAAACTGTAAATAGTTGTGTAAATACTCCTTGTGTCATTTTGGGCTATACAACATTAATTGTATTGCATTATACTGCTGACTAAAGTGTTGAAATTTATACCTCAAGCCTGCCAACTCTTTTCCATTGATTCAATTTATCCCTTAGGAAGTTATTTATCCTGCCAGGAGCTCCAGTTGCAAAGGTGTGCATGCAAACATTTGTTGTATACAATTTATATATAAATAATTCTACTGTAGATCTGCTCCTGAGATGATCCTTTAAATGGTTAAAAAAAAGCATTCTAGAAAATTCCTTACTTTTTTGTAAAATCAGGATTCAGTCGCATTTAGTGTGCTTTGTCATCTGTAAGACTAAGTATGAAAAAGTCTTGCGTCAAATATAAGCCGTGCGTATGCACAAAACAGTTGCATGTGTCTGTATTCACGCTCACATCAAGATGTATAAAAACTAAACTTGCCATAATGCCACACACATTTTCACAACAGCCTCAGGCCATGCATATGCATGTTTCTGTTCAGTTTTGTAAATGGGCAGCACCCAGCATCAAAGTAGTGCTACTGTTTGTTAGTGGTTTCCCTTTCTTTTTTATATTCCCATCCATGACACTGGCCTGATCAAATACAGCTAATTAATTGCATATCGTTTCCAAATTTAAAGCTTTTGATTGTAATTAATCTCTAACAATATAATGGTGCATAGAATGCCCAAACTAATCCAACTACCATGGTTGCTTTAGCATTGTTAGAAGACATTGCAAATGGAATAATTAGAAGACAACGTGTATTTAGAGATCATACTGATTCTTGTTCCATGATGATGACTGGTTTTTAAGTCAATTTAGATTTCCAAGAGCTAACCTCTTGGAGCTGTGTGCTGAACTGCAGCCAGCTTTACAAAGTCAGACTTTGAGGAATTATGCTCTACCTGTTCCTTTGCAAGTTCTATCCATTCAGGTTTTTAGCAACAGGAGCTTTTCATCATGAACTGGTTAACCGATCTGGTATTTCTCACTCATCACTGAGTCGCGCCATGCCATGACAGCTGAATGGCTTGGTATTATACGCTTATCTAGATATATAAGATTTATTTACACTGTGGTTTAACAGACAAATATCAAAGCATAATTCACAGCAACGTCCAGTTTTCCAAATGTGATCAGAGCGATCAACTGCATGCACATTGCTATAAAGGCACCTTCAGAGAATGAATTTGCTTATGTAAAATGAAAGCATTTCTACTCTATTAAAGTGAAAATTATCTGTTATGAGAATATGCATCCCATTAATGTTGTAGCATGATATATAAAGGTCTCGCCTATAAGTGCAGCAGCTCACTGCTCAAATGGTGTGAGCCCCAGAATTCTGCCACCTCCTCCAGTGGCGTTGACACTCAGATGGTAGGCTGCAACTTGCCTTTTCATGTTGACTTTGATATCTAACCACTCCTTTATTTCGGGCACTGTGTGATTTTCTGAACCTTTGAGTGCCTCCAGCCTCTTTTTGTTGCTTAATCCACTGCTAAGGCCACCAAATAGTACATTTTTCTTTGCCTTCACTTTACTGAGCAGGACTTCCATTTCACATTTGCTGAAATTCTTCTTTTTTACATGTTTTTGCCATTGTCTTTTAACAAAACACTAAACAGAAGGGGATAATTATATTGATTTGCATATTTAAATAATCAAAATTCAGAGAGGAGTTGGGGTGGGACTGTAGGTGTGTGCAAAAGTGTAGAAGTTTGCTTATTCACGTTTTATGCATCTGAATTTTTTTTGTGCATTCACAGAATTCTAGTTTTGTCCACATGCAATATTTTAGGGTGAATTATACGCAATGAGTCATACATGAGGCCCCTGGTATTCGATGAGTGTTTGAGCTTCAAGCAACTGTGTGTTTTGGGCTGCTATAAGCAGAAATTCCACAACCACTTTGTAAACCCCATATATCCATTAACAGAGGTGTTCCTTTATGACTAAATGCAGAATTTAAAGTAAAATGTTTTTATGCAATTCCTTACTTTTGTGTGAATTTCATTTTTGAAGCTCATATGTAAATAGATCATTTGCTATCATTTCTTTTTGAAGGACTTCTATCATGCAGGTATATGTTGCTCTGTAGTCTTTCAAGGTGCAGGCATTGTTACTGTACTTTTTAAGCCCATCTCTGGCTAACAGTATAACTTGAAAAACCAAAGTTGGAAATTCTAAATTCTGCTAATCACCTTCTTTTTTTACCAACATATAGCTCAAAAGAAGACATAAGTGAGAGTCATGGATTCTTCCTGCCTTAAAAATAACCAATAACTTTTGCATAATAGGTGAAAATGCCAAGCCATTATCTGCCTGCCCTTGATGTTTTTATCTTGATACTCTATTCATATCAACTGTCTTTGTACAGTAATTCCTCTTCTTCCACTGCCTAACTAATAAGCTTGCTGATCCTGTCTAAAATGTCACAGTGAAGTGTACCTTACTCAACTTTCTCTTATCAGCTACTCCAGGAGAGCCAAGCTTGGCTCCCTGACCTACAACTTGTATTTGTAATGCTAACCCACTTCTCTTTGCCCCCTGATTAATTTATTATAGCAGCCTTACTGCATGTGTGCTCCACATTTTCATATTCCACATCAATCTCTTAAGTCATGCAAACTACTGATTTTGCCTAAGGGTACTCCAGTTAAACCATCTCTAAACCTACAGTATATCTTTAGTTTTTCCAGAAGATTAATTGTTTTAGGCATCAAAACTTTCAAAAAACCACCAGACATTTACAGAAGCAAAGCTTCTAATCGTGTTATGAATTAAAACCATGAGACATCAAATGTTTAGAAAAATTAATTTTTTATGTAAAATATTTTATTTTTTATCTCATTATTACTGCTTTCATGGTCACACATACATATATTTCTATAGCTTATACCTCTTTTGTTTCTTCTTTCCTTTTCTCAGGATAAAGCTTGTTTGTGAGTGGGTTAAAAAATGGGTATCCCATGGTAGTTTGTATAAATAAAAGTAAAAGTGAAGGTCTAGTGGTGTGTATAAATTAGAAGTTGATTTGTGGATCATAAAAGCATCTGTTCTCCAGTGGAGTCAGAGGTTTAAGGCATATGAATGTATGAGTGGTAAGCTGAAGTAGACTCAAAGTTCAGTTCACAGAAGATCAAAGGATGAAAGCACATGATGAGGGATTGTGGATGAAAAGATGTGTAGGAATTTAAATGAATGTACAGAGTGGCAGAGAAGGACTCATACCAATGTTTAATGTAGACTGAAGTCACATAATGGGAGTCTATTCAATTGAAGTTAAGGTTATAACTTGTAGATATTCCATCTTTGATGCTACTCAAATGAAGTCAGAAACATTGACAGATATGATCTACTAAAGACATTAAGAGCATGAAAAGGTGCAAACAATGTACTTATACTACTATTGAAGAAATCATCTCAAAATTACAGGGGCCTCATGCATAACGGCGTACACAGCTTACACACAAAAGTTGAAATGTGCGTATGCACAAAAAAATTCTGATGCAGAAAACCGTGCATAAGCCAACTTCCACGCACTTCCGCTATATAAATCCTGGTCTGCATGAAATGTAACACTCGTGCACGCACCTGCTGCCCCTCCCAGACTCCTCCCAGAATTACGCCTCTTTCAATATGAAAATCAATGTAAATATTCCCTTAAGTTCAGTGGTCTGTGAAAAGACAATGGCAAAAGCACAGGGAAAAAGATGACTATCAGCGAATGCAAAGTGGTAGCAAAGAAAAATGTACTATTTGTTGGTTTAAGCAGTTGTATAAACAACAATAGGAAGTTGATCAAAAGTTCAAGTTCAGAAAGTCGCACAGTGCCCGAAATAAAAAAGAAGTGGTCAGATATCAAAGTCGCCATGAAAAGATGAGTCATAGCCCACTATCTGAGTGTCATATGTAAGCTTATTAGTGTACAGAGAAAAGGAAAAAAATTGGGACACAGTGGAAAAAAAAAGCTCAAAATGTCAACTTTAATCTCGAAATTTCCACTTTAATCACGCAGTTTATTTTGTCAATAAAGTAGAACGTCATAAAATAAATCTTAAAATCTTTTAATTTAATAGTCCCTTAAATCCCATCGTAACTAAAGTAGCATGTTAAATGCTTCATATTCTATGTTTTCTTCTATGTGCTCCATGTGTGTGAATAAGCACTTGCTTCTTAAACAGGCTTTCTCTTACGCCAACAGGACACAGAATACATTACATTCAAGATATTACAGCTCCCTGAATAATTTAAATGCTAAGATGTATACTTATATCATTTTCATGATGAAATGAATTAAAGCATTTATTAAACATGGGTCCACAGTGAAGCAATGGTAGTGACGAGCTGGCACCATTTCCAGAGATTGTTCCTGCCTCCTGCAAGATGCTTTCTGCGCTGTGCACGACCCTTGATGAAATAATTTATTGAACCAGTACTGTCTCTTTCAAACATACTAACCAATTCCTGTCCTTCCTTTTCTTTCTCCAAGTAACCAATCGCCACACAATCATCTGTAAGCTTAGAACGCCGATTCTTCAAAACTTGTAAGGAACATTGAAATATCTTTGTAGTACATAATTAATTATTCCATCCATCTATCCATCCAGGGTCCAGTAATAATAATAATACAATAAAAAAAAACAATAAAAAATATACAATATGAAAGCATAAGTGGTTCAGGTTGTGCAATATTACAAATGTAATACAAGTTTACAATGAGGTAATTGTACTTATAAGTACAAACAGTTCTACCAGGAGCACTTGATGGACTAATTGAGTACATTTTGTGGTGGATGGCCAGGTAGCCTTTGACACTGGATCCAGGAGAGCAACCATGGGATGCACACTACGTCCCCCGGAATACATAGTGGCAGCCCTAATGGGTTACATCGGGGCCACAGACGTGGGACTTCAGGGCTCGGCCTTGTTGGGCTCCGTGGCCACCACCCGGAGGAGCTGCACGGCTTAACGAGCCCATGTGGGCTGGAATGCAGCCACACCCAGAAGTGCAGCCTGAAGTAGGTCAACAAGCACCTGGAGCACTTCCCGGGGCTATAATAGGAGCCTGCAGCCGCTAATCTAGGTGCCAGAATCGGGAGGACGACGACGACGACGACGACGACGACGACGACGACGACACCACCACCACCACCACCACCACCACCACCACCACCGCCGCCGCCACCGCCACCGTAGTCGTCATCGCCGCCGCGAAAGAAAGAGCATATTTGTGCTTTTTGTTTTGGATTCACTTTGAGTGTGTTTGTTTGTGCAGGACTGTGTTGAGCCGGTGGGACACAGGGAAGACGTGCCCCACGGCTGAAGAAAAATAAGAGCACTTTTTGTTTGATTTTTACACATGCCTCCGTTGTCAGTCTGTGTCGGGTCGGGTGCCTATATAACACCTTTCACAGTTTAGAACTATTGGGATGAAACTTTCTGAACCTCTAGGTTCATGCAGGAAAGGCTCTGAAGTGTTTGCCGAATGGGAGAAGTTCAAATAGACTGTGTGCATGGCTGAGGCAGCATGTGCTAGAAGCTATACCCCAAGAATTCTCTCTGCTCTTGACACAATCTGCAGTAGAGGTTTCCAATCAGCTGTTGTAGAGTTGCGTTTCCACACTCAGATACATTGGGTTAAAATACTCAGTGGTGCACTGAGAGTAACAAAGCTAAAGCAGCTATAGTATTTGGAATAGTTTGGCTATTCCTTGCACAATTATATGGTTACAGGTTGATTACAATCAGATGCCTTAAACTAAAAAATGATATGCGGTTAATGTCAGTGTATTTGATAAAGCCATGTTAGGGATGTAAATCTAAAAAATAAAGGGAAGCCACCCAGGAACAGTAGCACTGCTTTGACACTGGGTGCCACCAGTTTGCAAAACTGAGCCGAAAATTTGCATATATTATGGTTTGAGCTGATGTGAGAATGTGCTTGGCTTTATGCCAAGTTTAGTTTTTATACATTGCGATGTGAGTGTTGAAATGTTCGTACGCAATATTTTTGTGTGTATGCACCATTTATACATGAGACCCCAGGAGAGGTTGTAGAAGAGAACAGGGAAGTCGCATGTATGTCTCTTTCATCCAGTTTGGAATTTATTGACCCTGAGGAGAAACAATGACCTCAAACTAACGTGCCAAGTTCTCTGCCTGTACCGAAACCTACCAGTCCATCATTATAAAAGATTCCCCTTTTCCATTTTGTCCAGACCATAAATGAATGGAAGCAAGACTCTATGCTTCATTTAACACTACAAGCACCGTTTACCATGCAGATGAGTGTTTGGTTTTAAATGATTAATTATTTTATGAGTATACATATCATGCTATTGTACTTCCTTTACTCTTCCTAAATAACTGCACTGAAAATGCCCATGTTGTTATAACTCTAAAAATCATAATCACCTGTTCATAAAAATATTGATATTTTTCTTGTTTTCTTTACATGAAAGACACTGCTTTGTACCCAGGTGTGAATCACTGCCTTTTTCCTCTGGCTCACATTTGCATATCCTTTTTACCTCGAAAAATCTTCCCCTTCTTCTGTTACAGAAATTATTGAACATTGCTGCCCAAGTATAAATTGTTATTTGTTTTCTACTGACTAGACAATTATCATCAGAAAATATCAGACATAATCACTCACATTTTATGCTACATATGATAAAAAGATCATACAAAAACTTGAAAACTGCCAGCAGTCTAGCTATTTCAGTTACAAACTCACCTGGAATGGCATCACAATATTTTTCACAAAACTAGGAGTGCAAAGTAAACAGTCAACAATTTCCAAGAGGAGAATGGAGAGGATAGCACAGAGGGAACAAAGACTGCCACAGGCAAAAAGCACAGTGGAGAAAAGTGGCAGATCCAACAAAGTATAAAAAAATTTAAAAATACACAGCTGGTTGCTTGTGTGACATGAACATGTTAAGTTACACACCAAGGGTATACTGTGGTTAAAGTTGGGGGAAGTGACACAATGTGGAATTTAACTGTATGTGAGTCATCTTTTATACAAAAAATGCACATATTAAATCACATATTGACACAACGGTGTGATAGATATGTACTCAAATCATATGACCATTTTTCCTAAAGGGTGCCTTATAGCATATTTAAAACTTGGTACTGTATCAGACACTTTGCATACTTGAGTTTGTTTTTTTTTTTTTTGAGATTTTGTTTTTTCTTAAATATCCCCTCATAGAATACTCAACACTTTCCCACTATATCAGATGCTTCTCATGCTTTTGTGTCAAAAAAGCGTCATGTGTTATAAGCCAAGAAAGAACATAATCATTAATTAACAGTTATTCTCCATGAAATGTTGATGCTCTTTCAGCTTTGGATAGTTTTAATATTCTAAACACTATTTCTTATTAGGAGAAAGACGTGACTCTACAACTTTGGGGGAGTTGGGTTGATGGAAGTAAAGGCAACACACTCACAGATGGTAAAGGCACCAGCCACCAAGAAAGTGCAGATTCAGTGACCTGTGGGAAGACACACACACATAACAAAATCCATGCGGACTGCTGATACTGTAGTCAGTCAACATTCCACTTGCTGCTTAAATGCATATATACCATAAAATATGTGAGACTTGATATAAATTTTAAACTATTCACATAGAAAAATATTAGCTTCTACTTCATTCGTTATTTTATTTGTCAAGCAGATGGAAAATAATTATTTTACTTTTCACAAATAAATAATTGGAATAACATGGAAATGTTATTTTAATTGAAAACATATGCTAACACTTTAATTGAAAAAATATTCAAGCAAGTAGTTGATATCACAAGTTAAGATATCTTTGGTTTTAGTGGCAGGAAATAGGTATGCAGTCATCACAATGCTGAGATGACAGACAATTAATAAGAATAAAAGAAAAAGAAGTCACTTGGCATAGTGTCAGAGGCTATAGTATACAAAAACTGCATGGTCTTCCCAGGGTTAAAGTGCAGCAGTCATTACCATTATCAGTCATCCACTAAATAAATATAATACCTTGTCAGATTTTAAACAATATTTGTAAAGAATAGTTAATCGCAGTGCAAGCCACACACTACAGCGCAAGCAGTATATAACTAAGATTACAGAAAATGTACAGTATTAAACCCAAACATACTTCAACAGTCATTAGAAGTAGCACAGCCTGAATGAATCTCAGATCATCTTGCAATGCTTTAAGCCTAAATTCCATCCTTCCTTCTATTAATCTTTTGGCCATCCTTCCAACATAGGTTTAAAGCTGATTGGCTAAAGGTAAATGACTGTCCTGGTGCAACAACTCTGCCATTGATCCAGGAGCAACAGAAACTCAACAACATTAGATCGTCTGATATAACTGCACCCGCTGACCACTGTGTCTCTATTTTTCTCTCTCTTTGTTTCTTTCTTATTTCTCTGCAGCAATTGCTCTCCATCTCCTGGTCTCTCTTCTCACTCATCTAACAATGATCAAAATCCATACATTGCAAGTACAGCTTTATTCAGCCACTGATGTCATCTTTGGGGACTGGGTGGAAGTGCATGCATTGTGGTGCTGCTAACAATATGAAAACAATAGTAGACCAACACAGCATCTCATGATAAATACCAAGATATAAAACTGTCAATTAGACTAGCCATTACAGTTATAGACATTGATATACTGTAATTCAGCTGTACAGGGTAAATTAAAGTGAATTCAATTATTCAATAATCATGTAACCTAAAATAAAATGGAATTTGAAATGAGCAGTACTTTTTAGACAACAAGATTATTCATAAACATGATTTGCTTATGGACAGAGATCTTTGCATCTTTGTCTAGTGTCTAACTTATTTACATATAAAATTTAAAGCTTCTTAGAATAATGGCAAAGTGTTTCTCTCTGCTGCCTCATTGACTTGCAGCCCTAAGTTATCATTTCAGCCCAGAAAGAAACTGCATGGGCTCACACATTTCCTACATGTTTCTTCCCACATGGTAAAAAACATGTAGATTATGTATATGCTACATGCTACACCGATCCCTCTCCCACTTGGACAGAGGCAGTGGTGCAGTAAGAATTATGTTTCTGGACTTCTCTCGCGCCTTTAACACCATCCAACCTCTGCTCCTTAGGGACAAGCTGACTGAGATGGGAGTAGATTCATACTTGGTGCCATGGATCATGAACTATCTTACAGACACACCTCAGTATGTGCGTCTCGGGAACTGCAGGTCTGACATTGTGGTCAGCAGCACAGGAGCACCGCAGGGGCTGTAAAGCCCATATACATCGGACTTCCAATACAACTCAGAGTCCTGCCACGTGCAAAAGTTTGCTGACGACACTGCTATCATGGGCTGTATCAGGAGTTGGCAGGAGGAGGAGTATAGGAACCTAATCAAGGACTTTGTTAAATGGTGCGACTCAAACCACCTACAACTGAACACCAGCAAAACCAAAGAGCTGGTGGTGGATTTTAGGAGAACCACGCCCCTCACGGACCCCATGATTATCAGAGGTGACTGTGTGCATAGGGTACAGACCTGTAAATACCTAGGAGTGCAGCTGGATGATAAACTGGACTGGACTGCCAATACTGATTCTCTGTGCAAGAGAGGAAAGAGCAGAATATACTTCCTTAGAAGGCTGGCGTCCATCAACATCTGCAATAAGATGCTGCAGATGTTCTATCAGACGGTTTTGGTGAGCGCCCTCTTCTACACGGTGGTGTGCTGGGGAGGCAGCATAAAAAAGAGGGACACCTCACGCCTGGACAAACTGGTGAGGAAGGCAGGCTCTATTGTAGGCATGGAGTTGGACAGTTTGACATCTGTGGTGCAGCGACGGGTGCTGAGCAGGCTCCTGTCAATCATGGAGAATCCACTGCATCCACTGAACAGTGTCATCTCCAGACAGAGAAGCAGCTTCAACGACCGACTGCTGTCACTGTCCTGCTCCACTGACAGAATGAGGAGATCAATTCCACCCGGGGGGGGGGGGGGGGGGGGTAAATGTTAACACTACACAAGATTATTGAATGTTATACCTGCCTCGCACTCTCCACCTTGCATTTTTTAACTTGCACTGCATTTTTATCACTATTTAATTAATATTGCTTTTATCAGTATGCTGCTGCTGGAGTATGTGAATTTTACCTTGGGGAATAATAAAGTATCTATCTATCTATCTATCTATCTATCTATCTATCTATCTATCTATCTATCTATCTATCTATCTATCTATCTATCTATCTATCTGTCTATCTATCTATCTATCTATTAAGTTAGTTAGCAACTCCAAAGTAAAATTTTGTGGATAAGTATGGGTGGGTGTATGAATTTGCCCTGTGCAGTGGACTAGCATCTTATGACTGATTTGGGAGAGATGGCCTCTAACACTGTGCAGTTTTTCATTGTAATAAAACCAGATTTCAGAATGAATGAATGAATGAGTTTCAGGCAGCACTCAAAAACATCATCTGGTGGATTTGAATAATAATATTAACTTTATATATTCATCATCTTCTGGTTATTTTTACTGCTGCCATTAGTAAGAATTGGTAGGTTTGGGAAATAACATTGGCTCACTACTTAACTTCACCACTTAAGTTTCTTAAGGGCTCAGAAAATGGGTAAAGCATCCATGGATATACAGTAAATGATATTCAGAATATAAAAAAGAATTTATATAGAATTTAAAAGTAAAGGAAAACTGCACTGTGGTGGGTTGGCACCCTGCCCAGGATTGTTTCCTGCCTTGTGCCCTGTGTTGGCTGGGATTGGCTCCAGCAGACCCCCGTGACCCTGTGTTTGGATTCAGCGGGTTAGAAAATGGATGGATGGATGGAAAACTGCATGAAAAATAGGTAAAAAAAACCAAAATGATAGAAGATACTACAAAATATTCAGTAGTTGTTTTCTTTGCATTTTTGAAATGGCATATCAGCATCAAAGACATAAACGGTTATGTAATCCTTTAAATTCATTGTTTTGTGCTGCACATATTGTCCACATATGGGAATTGTAGATCTGTCTACCTTTTGACCCTGCACTTTATTCTCTCTTTCTAGAGTCACAGGAAGCTGAAGCTGCAAGGGGCACAAAGAAAGGAATTAGAAAAAATATTTTATCAACTACAATATCTCATTATAACCTACCAAAACAACTCTAAAATATTATGAGGATTAACGAAGAAACTCTTGATGATAACAGAAACTCTTGCTACTCCTTATGCTACACTGATAAAAGAAACTTTGCTTTTAAAAACTGTGCCCTGTGTTAATGAAGAAGTTATATAAACTACATAAAATTAAAATATTAAGCACACTGAAGCTATTAGTAATAGTAATAATTATAATAACTATTATTATTATTATTACTACTATTTCCTATTATAATTCCTATTACTAATTTTTACACAAAAATCAACCATATGCAGGTGTAGTGAAGTGGCAATGCTAAATTGTTCCCAGTGGGTGTGTTTACCTGTTGAACCTGCAATGGGTTGGTGCTCATTTCAGAGATTGTTCCTGCCTTGCGCCCAAAGATCGCTGGGATTTCCCATAACACTGCTCTGGATAAGTGCCTACAGAAAATGGATCACCTATACGTCTTTATCAACCTATCCAATTCAATATGCATCCAGTATTATTAATTTCCTTTACAGAATGCATAAATTAATAGTATTAATACCATGTATCACTTATTTAGTGGCCTAAGGTTTGTTTTGGTTTGTACTTTTATTCTCGAACTCAATTCACACTTCACGAACAAAACTGTTTCATTTACACAGTAAAATCACTAGTGTTACATTTCCATTTTTTTAAGGTTTACTTTAGCACTAAAGGTTAATGTAACACCATCGATTAGGTATCGTTCTTTTCAAGAGTTGTAGGCTCTCCTGTTTGTTAAAAGTATTTCACATGTATTGTCCGTTCATTTTCTAACGAATTCCTGGCCACATGGAGCTGCAGAAAGGTTGGAATCAACCCGGACTGGTGGCTGGCGTCCTACCCAGGTGTCGTTTTACCCTTGTGCCCAATGATTGCTTGAATGGACTGCAGCTTACCAGACACCCTAAACGGATTAGTATTTGATTTTAATTAGATTAATTTGTAATTACATTTCTTAAATATTAAAAGAGAACCCGGAGAAAATAAATGTAATACAAGTAAGTCTGGAGAACGCAGTTCTTGCCCGCGGAATTCAAACCCTCACTGCACCGCTAGGACCATATGATAGCAGTGCTAACCTCTACACCACCCAGGAGTGATTCATCACCCTCAACATTTTTCAACTTTTAAATAATAATTTTCAGTCCCACTTATAAGCTCGGGGTCACTCAACATTCGCAGCCTATTTTGTCAGAGAGCACACTAGCTGCCACAAACTGACTCACTTACACCTGCACATATTAAAAGTCCCCGTTTAACCAAACGTGTATATTTGTGGGATGTGCAACTGGGCAAAGCCTCGCACAAGAATGAAAAGAGCGTATAAACGAATTTTTATTACTGTTATTAATAGTAATCGCAGTAGAACTACTAATGATATTGTTAATTATACTAAATCATTCCTGTTTGTAACGTTTTCATACCTGTTTACAATTCAAATAAAATTTGGGTAACGGTTTCTTTACAGTCATTAGATGTGTTTTAATGGACGAATCGCTGGGAAATATAAAGCATATACATTTTCCTGATAAAATAAACACTACAGGAAAAACAGAAAACACAAATCCGTGGCGGTTAGTTAGCCTCGCGGTGGTGCCGTAGTTAAAGACAACGTTGCTGCTCCCTGCTTTCGATTCCTGCCTGATGTCTTTATGTTTTCATCGGTCTGTGTCGGTTTTCCCCAGTTGCTCAGATGTTTTCCCCATATTCAGAAGATGAACATGTTTTGTTTTTTTATCGCCGCTAAATTGTGCCGTAGTGATTATGGGAGGGCGTGTGTATTGTACCAATTGGCACGGGGCAGCATGTCGCCGTCCCGTCCAGGGTTTGTTCACACCTTACCACCGTTTTCCGTGACCCTGTATTGGAAATAAAAATGAAACAGAAGGATGGAGACGGGTACGAAAATTGCTACTGTGATAATGTCATGTTCGGTTTTCGTTACAAAACAAATACCTAAACATGCACAAACTAACGAAAGGCGAATTTTACTGGAATCTTACCTTTCGTGCGTTGCGAAACAATTTCCCGAGGCCAAGATCCATTCCCACACGTAAGGTTGTTCAGGGAGAAGGAGATATTGGATGTATAGTTAGAGGAAAAGTTGCTTTGCATCATGTTGCACTCCGACAAAGTCGTCACTTCCATCATGCACAAAAGACGTGGGGACAAGGAACTTTACTAAACTCACGGACAGGAAGGAGCACTGAGTAATTGTGCGCCTGCACTTTCTGTGCTAAACACTTGTTTTAAAGTATCCAATATACTTTGAAGTGACTACAATAATGACAGCAGAGGATATGTTACCTGACAAAAAAGTGTGTTATTCAAGTCCTTGTTAACATTGTACTATTTTAAGTTCGGAGACTGGACTACACTTGAGCCGTGTTACTGTTCTGTTATTCTGTTTTCTTACGAGCTGTGCAACATCCAGTGTGTTCCTCAGCCGGCAAGATCTTTATGCCTTGGGACAATAGGACGCTTCTTTCTTTTAAAATAGGATGCTTCTTTCCGATTGTAAAAGATTGTCCGTTTCAAACCGAATGCCTTGTTGAGGTGCCGAGCTCTGCAGACTTGATGAGAGTGATGATTCGAAGCACCCTTCTGCTACTCACATTCTTTCTGATCAGAAGCGCTCATCTGGGTGAACGAATAGGAGAAGGGGGCGATTCTGCTTGCGTTCACCGCAAGCAAGTTTGCGGTAAGATGCGAGTCAACAGCGCCCTCTCGTGCTGAAGAGAGTGCGCTACTGCTCTCTTCGCTCACGGAGGTAAAACATTAAGATTGGATATTAATAAAACCACACTTACGTTAGCATACTTTTACACCCTAGGTTAATAGACTGATACTTCCTACTCTTCTACGGATTTCAAGATAAACAAACTAGATTAAACTGTAACTGTTTACTACATTGATTTAGTGTATAGTGTTTTCCCCCATCCCAAATATGTTTTGTAAATAGAATTTTGCATGACATATCCCTGTAACAATGTTCAGTATTTTGAAGGCAAGGATGAAACTTTTTTAATCACCAAGAACTCCATGCAAGAGCAGTTCATTACTCAGTGTTAGAAAGTAAGCAACCTAATTTGGGTATGTGAAGGGATGACATAATTGAAAAATGAAAAAGACATTAACATGCAAATGCCATCCACACTTTACATAGTTATATGTTAACTTATAAGGTTACATGATCAGTTTATATACATTTACATCAGTAATTTCCAGGAAGAAAATATAAAATAACAGGAAAAATAAATTGAACTCTTAAATAAATTTTAGGGTCACAGATGTCAAAGCATACTCCGGCAATATCAGATGCAATGCAGGAGCGCTGTCTGGCTGTGGTGCCATTTCATTGTAGTGCCCACTAATGCACACATCCACACTTGCACTCATTTTAAGTTGCCACTGAATAAAACACACACGTTTTCAGAGATCAGCCAATGTATTGGATACATTGAGAACATGTGGACTCCACACAGACAGTGACTTGCCTGCGGACTGATTTAAAGGAAGTGAATTGTTTTATGTTGATCAGACGTGGTTTGTACTTCACTGGGAACTTCATCTTATTGTGCATTAGTGTTTTTGTAAGCTGTTTCTGTTGTTTTGTGATTATATGAATGAAACGTAATATACAATACAATTTATTTTTGTATAGCTCAAAATCACACAAGAAGTGCAGCAATGGGCTTTAACAGGCCCTGCCTCTTGACAGCCCCCCAGCCTTGACTCTCTAAGAAGACAAGGAAAAACTCCCAAAAAAAAAATGGAAAAATAGAAGAAACCTTGGAAAGGGAGTTCAAAGAGAGATCCCTTTCCAGGTAGTTTGGGCGTGCAGTACGTGTCAAAAGAAGGGGGTCAATACAATACAATACACAGAACAGAGCAAATCCTCAATACTGTATAAAAATAAAAATTTTAGAAGTACAGAGCAGAATTTAACAGTAGATGATATCACATAATAAGATTTGGATATGTTTAGAGTCCTGGAGACCTCATCCATCAAGCTGCCTCCCCCATTTGGTTATTCCACGGCTGAAACAGCACTGGGCCAGCCAATCCGATGAAAGGACCCCTCTTTCCCACGATTTTTGCGATCCTCCATCAGGGAAGACTTTACCTTAGGCAGGCAAAACAACTTGGCAGGTGGGCCGTGGCACCAAGTGCCACATTTGAGTACCGAGAAGAGAAACAGAATAGGTGAGGGTTAGTATCCAATTATAACTATCATGTTATTTATGTTTTAGTGCTAAGGACTAACAACAGAGATGCAGTATGTACAGTTAATCAGCAGCTCTAGTCAGGATATGCTAAACTGAAGTAGTCAGTCTTCAGTTGGGATTTAAAAGTTGAGACTGAAGGTTTATCTCTTATAGTAGCAGGCAGACCATTTCACAGTTTAGGGGCCCTGTAACTAAAAGCTTGACCTCCCATTGTTATTTTATTAATCCTTGGAATCATAAGCAGACCGGCATCTTGAGATTTTAATGTGCACTCTGGTTTGTATGTCATGATAAGTTCAGACAAGTAAGCCGGACCTTGGCCATTTAATGCTTTATATGTTAAAAGGAGGATTTTGAAATCTGCCCTAAACTTAACCGGGAACCAGTGTAAGGATTTAAGAACTGGAGTTATGTGTTTGTATTTTCTTGTTCTTGTAATAATTCTTGCAGCCGCATTTTGGATTAACTGGAGGCTGTATAGAGAACAGTTTGAACATCCAGTGAACACCGCATTGCAGTAGTCAATCCTACTAGAAATAAATACATGAATTAATTTCTCAGAATCCTGTTTATTTAGAAAGCACCTTAATTTCCTAACATTTTTAAGATGGAAGAAACATGTTTTGGACAACTTTGTAATATGCGCTTTAAATGACATGCTAGAGTCAAAGATAACTCCTAGATTGCGGGCTGAATCAGTAAAATTAATGGGGATTCCAACTGAGTTATATGATGACAAAATATTGTTGTGCTCAGCGTCATTCCCTCCAACAATTAACATCTCTGTTTTATCTGTATTTAAAGTCAAGTAGTTCATCCACTCCTTTAATTCACTAACACAACTAATTAAAGACAACATCGGAGAAACTTCATTTGATTTAAATGAAAGGTATAACTGGGTGTCATCTGCATACGAGTGAAAATTAACATTATGTTTTCTAATGAGAGATCCCAGTGGAAGCATGTAAAGTGAAAACAGTAAAGGTCCCAGTACTGAGCCCTACGGGACACCATATTGAACTTCTGTGTATAATGATGGAGTACTGTCTGCACATTTTTGTACATATTGGAATCAATTTGATAAATAAGAACTAAACCAAGCGACCACGGTGCCTGTAAGCACAACATCATTTTCTAGCCTGTGCAGTAAAATAGAATGGGCGATGGTGTCAAATGCTGCGCTTAAGTCCAACAACATAATTACAGTGGAGTTTCCTTCATCAGAGGATATCAGAATGTCGTTTACAACCCGTGTTAGTGCCGTTTCTGTACTATGACCAGTGCGGAAACCAAACTGGAATTTCCCAAATAAATTGTAATGCGTAAGGTGTGACTGAAGCTGACTGGTGACTACTTTTTCTAGTATTTTAGAGAGAAATGGTAAATTTGAAATAGGCCTATAATTATTTAGTATGTGTGGGTCTAGGTCTGACTTTTTAAGTAATGGTTTAATGACTGACACTTTTACTGTATCAGGTACTGTGCCACGGAATAATGAACTATTGATAATGTGAAGAATATTCTCTGCAAGAACATCCATTGCACTTTTTACTAGTTTTGTTGGCACTGGATCTAGGGAACAAGTAGTGGGCTTCATTTTAGAAATTAAAGTTAAGACTTCCTGCTCAGTTACAAGATTAAAATTACTAAAGTGCTGAATGCAATGTGAGACAGGGTCTGCTAAGCTAGTACTGTATTTGGTTTGTACTGTGATGCAGAGATCTTGGATCTGATATTTTTAATTTTCTCATTGAAGAAGTTCATAAAGTCTGTACTGCTAATATCTGTTGGTATTTTGCACTGTTGATCTGAATTTCCATTTGTTAATTTATTCACTGTTCTAAACAGTACCTGAGGATTTTTATTATTGCTATCAATTATTGTAGAGTAGTATTCTGAGCGAGCTTTAAAGAGGGTTTTTTTATATTTATTAACACTCTCTGCCCATGCAATTTGAAAGACATGTAGCTTTGTTGTTCTCCATCTGCGCTCCAGTTTTCGACACTCACTTTTCATTAAACCAGTGAGAGTTTCTATGTGCTTTGATAACACTTTTGTTTTACGGGGAGCCACTGTGTCCAGAGCATCTCTCAAGGTCACATTATAATGTGATGTTAGCTGATCTAAATTGTTTTCCACATTTTCATTTGATGTTAACTGATCTAAATGGTTTTCCACAATTACACTCGACATACTCAAAGTATCTAGAGAAAAGCCAAGCAAAATGACACCTTTTATTGGCTAACTAAAAAGATTACAATATTCAAGCTTTTGAGGCAACTCAGGCCCCTTCTTCATTGCCTGCAAGAAGGGGCCTGAGTTGTCTCGAAAGCTTGCATATTGTAATCTTTTTAGTTAGCCAATAAAAGGTGTCATTTTGCTTGGCTTTTCTCAAAGTATTGATACATTTTGAAGCAGAATTACAATCTAGATGTCGCAATGTCTTTGTTTTAATCTGTGAGTGTGTTGGCAAGGGCAGGACTAAATCAAATGTAATTAAGTAGTGATCGGAAATAATTTAATGGAGTAATATTTAAATTTTGAATTTCAACTTTGTAAGTTATAATTAAATCTAATGTGTGGTTATGATTATGAGTTGAACCTTTGACAATCTGACAAAATCCTACTGAATTTAACAAATAAGTAAAACATTTGCTAAAAGTGTCAGTTTCCACATCAATGTGTACATTAAAATCCCCCATCAGTACTACGTGATCATAATTTATAGCCAAATCAGATCGAAGTTTGCTAAATTCAGTCATGAACAATGAATATGGCCCTGGTGGACTGTAGACTAGCACTATAATTGTGTTGGAATCTGTTTTAATATTTAAAATGAATGCCTCAAAGGATGTAAAATTGCTAAATTTTTAGAAGTGATTTGCATTTTGTTACAGTGAATTATTCCAAGTCCTCCTCCTCGACCAGAATCTCTAGACTTATGAAGGAATGAGTATCCATCTGGTGACGCCTCAGCTAGGGGGACAGTGTCACATTTACTAAGCCAGGTTTCAGTGAGAAGACACAGTTCAGATTTTGTACTTAATATAATATCATTTACCAAAATAGCTTTAGTGCCAAGAGAGCAAATGTTCAATAAGCAGCATTTAAAACTGTATGGTTCTTTCTGAACTGGTGATATATTTTTTGTTTTAATTTGAAGTAAATTTCTATTACAGATGCCCCTGCTGGAGGGTCTGGTTTTATTCCTTGGTTTAATTATACACCTTATTTTTTGGTTATCAACTAATTTAAGGTTTGTATCAAGACTAAATTTACTGGATGCCTCACAACAGGGATTTTGGGTAACAGCTTCGGGATAGTAACAGGTGGGATAAACAACAGCCTGTGATTTAAGACCACATGACTGCGGCCTGGATGGTGCTCTAATCAGTCAACCAGGCAGTTTTGCTGCCATATTTTGGGATAATACATAAGATCCCCTCCAGTTAGGATGAAGACCATCTCTTTTGAAAAATCCAGGCCTTTCCCAAAAATCATCCTAATTGTTCACAAACGCTATGCTTTTATCTGCACACCAGGTTTCTAGCCAGCAGTGAAGGGAATGCAATCTGCTATAAATCACATCCCCTCTATATAATCTTGGTAAGGGGCCAGATACAACTAAATTCCAACATTTTATTTTGGCTTTGATGCATAGAGAGATGAAGTTCCTCTTTAATACCTCAGATTGCTGTAAATAAATATCATTAGTGCTGACATGCAGCAATATGGTAGATACCTCATCGTCAGCGACATGGTCAAATGTGGCCTCTATGCCAGAAATCTTGGCCCCTGCGAGGCATTTAATATTAACTGCTGGTTTAACATAGTTTGGAATTCTAACATTCCACACTATGGAATCAGCAATTATGAGCACTTTCTTATTCTCAGTTTCCACAGGTGCGGTGCGGAGTGCTGAGAATCTGTTCTGTTCTGGCTCCGAATAGTCAGAATGTCTCCTAATGGTAGATACAGTAGTGATATAAACTGTGCTCTGAGATATTTCAGGTGAAAAAGGCAGACATTTCAAGGTAAGGTAATAATAGACACTAATGTTGGCACCAGAGAGTGGCAATGTGTTATATACTGATTAGCTAATGCAGCTAAGAATGTTGTACTCTGTACAAATGAAAATACTACTACTACTACAACTAATACTACTTCGACATCTTCTACTGTACATTGTAAGAGAAGCCTTTTTAAGAAACTAAATTATCATTTAAAATTCTTACAAGTAGAATGCAATAGTGAGTAATGCTTCAAAATACTTTGTAGTCTGACTTGGTGGTCTTCAGTGTCGTCTGTGATTGGTTTGCCTCTACTGCATTGGAGTGGGTTTCCTCCAAAGACTGTTTCTTTATACAATAAAAAGTAAAAAAGCATAATTTAAATAAAAATGAAATTGGCAGTGAGATAATGCAGTGATTAATAGATAGAATTTATTATACCAGAGGGAAATTTGTTAGGATGTCAACTTTGTTTGTGTTTTCACTGTGCCTGTGACAGTTTTTCCAGTTTTCTTTCTGTATTTTTTCATTAGTACAGCTAAATTGGACCAACACGGTTTCGTGATGGTGGGTGTATATATACTTTGCAACAGGTTAGCATGGCGATGCTCTATCTAGAATGTGTTTCAGCCTTGTACCCATCAGTTTCAGAACATACTTCCATTACCTTTGTCTCTGTACTGGAAAGAAAGAAAATGGAAATAAGGATACAGGCAGTGATAATATCATGTTCAAGTTTCATTAAACATAAATGGCTCAACTTAATGAAACACAAACAATTACTGGAGACAAACTACACTACAACTTCCAGGTCCTCCTCATAAGGGGTACTTTCAATGTTCAAACCCTCCATTACGTAAATACTAACATATTACTTCCAATATTAATAATTTACATTAGAAATATATAAACGAAAGACCTGTGTGTGTGTGTTTGTATGCAGCAGTCCGCTCTGTTCATGCTCTACCACAGCCATGGGAGTTGGTTTGAATTCTATGGAAGATTTAGAAACTTATACAAGTGTGACTTGCACTTAGTGAGATGGTGTAGGCATGCACTTTTACATTTTTCACCGCTTGCATGCACCACACTTCTAATTCAAAACATTCAGAAAAACTTTCTGGTAAATGCACGTTGTTAGCTCACAGAATGAGCTGCCATATATTTGCCTGAGAGAGGTTCCAGCCTGTCCCACTTAGTTTGTGCCACAGCTGCACTCAACTACACATCCATCTCGGACAACCTGTCCCGGCACACTTAGCTGACGCCTCTGCAAGTTCACCAATATAATAAAACTGCTAGGGAGCCTTTGGGTTGTTTTTTTTTTTTCTCAAAGACCACACACAGCTAGTTTACTTATACAGTAATCCCTCACCTATCGCGGGGGTTACGTTCCAGAGCCCCCCGCGATAGGTGAAAATCCGCGAAGTAGCGACATATATTTATTTTATTATTTATACATATTTTAAGGCTTTATAAACCCTTCCCACACTCTTATAAACCTTTCTCACTCTCTTGTTAACCTTTCCCACGCTCTTATAAACACTTCCTATGCTCTTAAACACTTTCTACATTCTTAAACACCTCAGACCAACACTGCACACTGCACGCAGCGATCAGACGTCAATGTGTCTGCACTCACTTTGTGAAGGGGGGCAGCTGAACTCACGCTGAGCAGAAATGGACTTTGTGCTGCTTCTGCCAAAATGCCTGCTTGTCGCTCTGCGCGTTCGGAAGGAGGAGTGTGTGTGTGTGTGTGTGTGTGTGTGTGTGTGTGGGTGTGTGAGAGCTGAACGCACCTTCGCTCAAACCCCCCCTCCCCGGAAGCGCAGTACGCTCCTGCCACTTCGCATTGTCAAGGGGGTGGGGAGCTGAATGAACGCTAAGGAGAAGTGGACTTTGTGCTGGCTTTGTGCTGCTTGTCGCTCTGCGTGTCAATAATTTTAAGCCTGTACATCACCAAATTTCCTGTCTCACTGTCTTGTCTTGCGTGAAGTTAAAATGTTTTATAATAGTGAGATGTTACTCATATCCTTAGCCCGACATCCACATGTCATATGTGTTAACAAAGTGTGTTTTATAAGTTTACATGTGTTTAAAGCATGTGGGATGGGTATTTTAAGGCTTAAACTATAAAAATGTTTATTTATATGGTCTTTCTATATCGCGGATTTTCTCCTGTTGCTGATGGGTCTGGAACATAACTTCCGTGATAGGCGGGCAATCACTTGTATTTAAAAACCCGCGAAGTCGTGAATCCACGAAAAGTGAACCGCGAAGTAGCGAGGGATTACTGTATTAAATTTCATCCACCACAAATCTACCCAGGCATGTATTCTGCTCAAGTCAAGTAATGACTCGGCTTAACTTTAGATTGTTTACCATTCTTCATAGTTTCGTATCATTAAAGGAAAAGCTGGTTTGCACAATGTGGTACTCCAGGAAAACCTTTGTCACTTATATTGTGCATCTCAACAAGCTTAAGTAACTTTACTAAAGTAGTGAGCCTCCTATTTTTGTGCCACACATTTAATCCAAACTGCCTTGGTGTGAGAGTGACACAAAATGAATTGACATCTGGTTTGTTCCTGTTCTCTTCATATTACTGCTGGAATAATTTCAAATGATTCTCACCAAGATGCTGGTTAGCACTTTGTGGTGTATACATCAACACAGGCTATGCTTAAACTGTACAACACACTGGGGAGGCCACATCTGTAATATTGTGTGATACACTGGGAAGGCCACATCTGTAATATTAAGTGAGATTTTCCACTCTGCATTCTAAGAAGACCAAAGTGGCGAATACAGAAAATCCATAGCGAGCAATTAGGCTAATTCCAGTACAACACAGAATAAGCTATAAGGAAAGTCTGAAGCAATTGAATTGTTTCAGTTTAAGCAATCAGAGATTACCAGGCAGAAGTGTTTAAAATTGTGAAGAGCTGGCTGTTTCCATAAATACAGTTCCTGAAAAAGTGTGAATGGAATCAAATTAGGATAAAAGATTTCTGTCTCTTCACAAGTTGAACTGCAAATAAATAGATCAATGTACCAAGAGGTATAGCTGAAGGTACTGTAATACCTTAGGCACCTCAAAAATGGATTTTTAGAAATCAAAATCTTGATATTTTGAAACAATTAAATGAACAGTAGAAGTTATCTTGCCGAGTTGCATTTTTTAAATAAAATTTTTCTCATATTCTTCTTTAATTTGATAAACGGACTGATGAGAACATGAGTGGGTCTAAACCTTTCATGTGTTCTGACTTAGAAAAGTTAAGACAGACAACAGAAGAAAAGCAGCCAAAGACAAGGAAATTAAACCAAAAAAAAGTCTTTAAAAGTGCCAAGGGTCAAAAGTGAGGAGATCAGATTAAAACCAAAAAAATAGGTTTGAAAATCCACAACATAGGTAAAATGAAAGGTGCCACTGGCTTAAATAGTTAATAATGATGGTATTACACAATGCACATGCCAGTTGCATGTAGCAACAAAACTTTTATAGCCATCTGAAAAGACACACACACACATGTACAATGGCGGTAATTAAAGTGCAATAATTATGATGTCATGTGTGACAGGATCAAACTGCTGTGGTCCCTGTTGTAACTGGTTTTCCACTGGTTAGCAGTTCTTTTAAATTTCAGTAGGTAGTTGTACTGTGTTAGCCATATACAATGATAAGTCAAGCAAAATTATACCTTTTATTTGGTAAGTGAACAGATTACAACATGCAAGCTTTCGAGGCAGCTCAACCCCTTTCTTCAGGCATGTTGTAGTCCTAGTAGTGACTACAACTTGCCTGAATAAGGAGCCTTAGGTGCGTTGAAATCTTGCATATTATAATCTGTTCAGTTAGCCAATAAAAGGTATCATTTTGCTTGACTTCAAATTACAGTGGGGTTAAACATCCAACCCAAGCACCGGAATTGCATCCGTAAAGAAATGTTAATTTATAAACTTTTATGATCCCTCAGGCAGATTTCCCTCTGACAACTCCCAAGAGCATTGCACTTCAAGTAGTGATCAGGGGCCTCATGTATAAACGGTGTGTACGCACAGAAATGTTGCGTACGAACCTTTCCACGCTCAAATCGCGATGTATAAAACCTAAACTTGGCGTAAAGCCACGCACATTTCCACGGTAACTCATACCTTGGCGTACGCAATTTCTCCGCTCGGTTTTGCAGACTGGCGGCACCCAGCGTCAAAGCAGTGCTACTGTTCCTGTGTGATCACCTTTCTTTCTTAGATCCACATTCCTGACGCTGCTTTATAAATACACTGAAACTAACTGCATATTGTGTATTAGTGTAATGCATCTGATTGTAATTAACCTGCAGCAATATAATGGTCCAGGGAATAGCCATAGTATTCCAAATACCATAACTGCTTTAGCGTTGTAACTCTCACTGCATCTTCTTCTTCTTTCAGCTGCTCCCGTTAAGGGTTGCCACAGCAGATCATCTTTTTCCATATTACTCTCACTGCACTACTCGGAGTATTTATATCACTGTATCTGAGTGGGGAATCACAGCAGCAGCTGAAATATCGGTATACAGCATGAAGCAGACGCTGCCTGAGCCACGGCAAAACGCTTTATAGAGACTTCCCAGTACGGACTTTGCGGTTTAGAAAAGGTTTCATCCCAAGAACTCTAAACGCACTCAATCAGTCCATCACGTGCTCCTTATATAACTGTTTACTTATAAGTACAATCACCTCACTGTAAACTTGCACTACAGTTATAATATTGCACAACCTGCGCCACTTTATAAAGTGCGTATTTACATATGATGACGGTATTCATTTTTAAGATGAAATGCAGCAAAATATGTTGATTATATTATACAGATAAAACTTTAACTTCATTTAAATAATCTGTATTGTTAATAATTAAACATGTGAGGACACGGTGCCGCAGCGCTAGCTAGTTCACAGATAGCTCCTGCCTTGCGCTGTATTCTTGCGCTGACGCGACACTGGAAAGATAGACGGATAGAATAATTAAACATGTACTACGAAGATATTTCGATGTTCCTTAAAAGTTTTGAAGAATCGGCGTTCTAAGCTTACAGATGGCTTAACGTCTATTACAGAGCTGATTGTGTGGCGATTGGTCATTTGGAGAAAGAAAAGTAAGGACAGGAATTGGAGGTTAGTACGTTTGAAAGAGACAGTACTTCTGTAATAAATTATTTCATCGAAGGTCGCACATGGCGCAGCAAGCCTCTTGCGTGAGATATGAACAATCACTGCGCCACCGTGTTCCCATGTTTAATAACATGCTTTCATTCCTATCATCATGAAAATGATATCACGTATACATGTCAGTATTTTAATTATTCAGAGAGCTGTAATATCACGAATGAAATGGATTCTGTGTCGGAGAAAGAGAAAGAACGGAAGCACGTAGTGATTCATATACATAGAGCACAAAGAAGATCAAATACAGAACAAAGCATTTAACGTGCTACTTGAGAAACTAGTAAAATAAACGATTTTAAAATGAAGTTTATGATGTTCTACTTTAATGGCAAAATAAACTACGTGAAATTTCGAGATTAAAGTTGACATTTCGTGCTTTTTTCCCACTGTGTGCCTATTTTTTTTTTCTGTACCCTGATAAGCTTTCATATGACACTCAGACGGTGGGCTACGACTCGCCTTTTCATGGCGACTTTGATATGTGATTTCTTTTTTATTTCGGGCACTGTGCGACTTTGTGAAGTTGAGCCTTCGAGTTTCTCCGACACTCTGTCACTCGATCAACTTTCTTTTGTTTATTATACCACTGCTTAAACCAACAAATAGTACGTTTTTCCTTTTCCTCCACTTGGTATTCGCTGAAATTCTTATGTTTTCCCCGTGCTTTTTCCATTGTCTTTTCACAGAAGGCTATTTATATTGATTTGCATATTGAAAGAGGCGTAATTCTGGGAGGAGTTGGGGCGGGACAGAAGGCGCGTGCACGTGCGTTACTTTTCACGCCGATCGGGATTTATGTAGTGGAAGAACGTGAAAGTATGCGTGCGCACAGATTCCTGCATCTGGATTTTTCTGTGCGTACGCACAATCCCGCTTTTGTGCTTACGCCATGTTATAGTGTGAGTTCTACGCACGGCGTTATACATGAGGCCCCTGGTCCTAAAGGGTAGATTCCATATTACTTACATTCTTAAATAGAAGCAAATCTCCACCTTTCCCACATGGCAGCAGTTTATGACCACCTATTGGATTGTCTTGATTTTCTGCCAATTCTTCAGAGTCTCTGATTCTTTCAAGTGGTGCTCTTATATAATTTCAGGCATTGACAATACTTTCAAGACATTCTGTTTCCTGTGGTCTCTGTCCACTTGTCCATACTGAAGTAGGCTTTCCTCTTTCATTACAAGGTCTCCACAGAGACCTTCAATTGCTCTATGCCACCTTGGCATGCAACATTTTCATTTGAAAATCCTTCTTGAGCTAGACATTTTTCTTTACAGAACTTTGAAATACTCCCAGCAATTTGTCCTTTCTCAAAAATTGGCCTCTTGTCACATTACTTGACTTAGAATGGCAACAGCCTCTATTACAAGAGGACAAAAACATTTAGTAGTGGGTTCAGTTAAGGTTTCCTCCTAAAATCCTCTATTATTCATAATCAGAACCCAGATATACATTTTGGAAAGATTCTGAATATTTTAGAATTATTTACATAGTGGTTGAATATTGAATTTGTTTGATCATGTTGGTTGGTCAAGGTTATTGCAATGTGTATATAATATAATAAAATTCTTATTTTCATGTCTCCTCAGAACAGTTGACAAAAATACAATAAAAAATGAATGTATGAATCAGTTAATTCATTAAAAAGGATACATAGCATAAGACATAATATGCAAACAATATATAATATGTATTTGCTAGTATTATGCACACTATTTTTTGTTTCAGTATTTGGTCTTATAATTAACTGTTCAGCAACCTTGCGAGTTGTGGGTAGAAACTATCCCTGAATCTACTGATGCAAGTATCAATGGATCTGTACTATTTGGCAGAATGAAGGAGTGTGAAAAGGATGGCTGAAATCTTTAATTATACTGTTTGCCTTTCTAAAATAGAGAGTGTGTTGTGTGTGTCCTGAATAGAAGGCAGCACAGTCTCAGTAATATTCTGTGCTTCATTCACCACCCTTTACAGTGGTTTACAATTTTGAGCCAAACAGATACTGTACCGGAATATGATGCATCATGTGAGTTTTTAAAGCATACTCTGCAATTTCATCCAGATTAGATTTCTTGTGGACATTATCTCATTTAAAAGTACTCCTTATATCACATAGACAAAGAAGGATGAATCATATGGTGGTTGTTGTGGCCATGAAAACGGGCATGGAAAGCATTAAGTAGATCCATAACAGTAAAATGAAGACTTTTTTGGATTAGGTTTTAATTTCCATAAATATCCGTAATCCCTGCAAAAGTCTGTTTGAACTGTTATACCACCCTAAGCTTTGTCTCTAATTTAATCCACATAGCCATATTTTTTCTTTTTTTGTATTTGCATTTCTTGTATGTTCCCATGCCACCATTTTGCATTATTGGGTAACTTCAGTAAATTCCTAATGTCAGAGGTGATCCAAGGTTTGTTAGTGGGAAAAATGTGTATTGTTTGTTTTTTTGGCACAAATTTTTGATGAATCCCATTCATCTGCATATTCATCTAGATCTAATAAGGAGTTTCTAAACATGTCCCATTTTACACAATCAAAGCAGTCCTTTAGTTTATTCTCTGATTCTTTAGTCTAACAGTATACCACTTTTCTTGCTGGCTCCTCACATTTCAATCACTGCTTGTTAGCTGGCAGCAGGGTTACTGACAAGTGAACAGACTGTCCAAGGTGGGTGTACAGTAGAGGACAGAAAGCATCTTCTGTTGGGGTGTAGCAGTGATCCAGATTTTTGCATCCCTCATAGGGCATGTAACCTGCTTGTGATATTAAGGGTAAGCATTTCAAATTTGCTTTGTTCAAGCCCCTAGCAACAATCAATGATCCCTCAAGGCTCAAATATTTTAATGTAAATGTAAACACCAACCAGAAAAACACTTTAAAACTCCCTTGATAACACTTAATTAATAAATATTCAATAAGGTTAACTGGGTGAATTTGGAATGTCTTTGCTCTTGATTCATAAAGGATCTGCATATTTTACAAGTTTGATATGACTTGCAGACATTATATATTAGATTTTCAATCAATATGGCATTTTATTAATATGTATTATTTTTAACATCTGCAAAAATAGTTTTCATTTGTCTTGTATTTTTTAATTTACATATTTTGAAAGGATTATAATGATTAAGTATATAAACAAATATATATATATCCTTTCATCACCTATTTTGGCAAATTCATAGATCTTAGGAAAGCTGTCTTCCTGCATGGTTAACCAATCCACTCCTGGATAAACTAATTGAAATAAACAAAGTGTGAAGAGAGTACTGACCATTTCAACCTACTAACAACAGACTAATAATCAGGCTGGGTTTCAATTGTAACACTGGTTATAGTCATTTTAAAACCAAATACGTGTCAAGGTCAGACAAATTCACGTGTTGTTCATGTAGCTAACAAGATGCTGAATATAAAGAATTTTTCACTCCAAAAAAATAAAGAAACAATTTCCCTGTAGACTAGTTCAGACTTATGTAGCATACTGTACATAAGATCAAACACATTAAAAAGCAGCAATGCAGCAGAGTTAATTTGTTGAGATTCTAGAGAAATACAGATGAAGTCATTAATAATTTAAAACAAAAGGCTCAATACATGTTGTGCTGTCAATTTGGTATATTTTTAAAGAAGTTTCTGTATAAGAAAGGCCTTCCCTGCTGCATACACATAATACAACTGTACAAAATAAGACATGCTTGGCTGAATGTTGGCACTTCAGTTTAATAGTAAACCAAAGTCTGCTTAGTAAAGAAATATAAATTGAGTACATGTGTTTATTAAGTGAATAATTTCATTACAGAGTGCATTTGCTCTAGGTCTTGGATTGAATTGTTCAAGAGTATATAACAAAACCAAAAACTTGTGTATTATTCGTTTAAGAAAATTAAAGGCAACTGTAATATTCACAATCAATGAATACAGTGACATTCTTACTTGCGTGTGCTAATCAACATGCAAAATGTCACCACTCTCCGGCACCATAATCAGCGAATATTGTTACCTTAACTGGAAATTTCTGTCTCTGTTACCTCAAAACCTAACCTGAAAAATCACAGAAAAATATCTTTCATATTGCTTTTTTAATGCTTGTGTCATTCATTGTGATTGTGAGAATGGAATTGTAAAGAAAACTTCAAGCAGAAAATATTCAATCCAGGTGTGCTCCTGATGATTAAGGTTACATATTTGTACACAGTTTTTACACATGTATTTGTATTCAAGTAAGTGACAATTATCTACTTCATTTGTTTGCATCACTATAATTTTAAATAGTAATATAAACATGTGATATAATTATTGATTTGCCTTTAAGTTCAGCTTAAAGTGCATAGCTTTTTAAAGGATTTATGTTGTACTATTTCACTGTGTCTAGTGAAAAGGACTACATGCTGCACACAAAAAACTTAATAGACAAAGGCTGTCTTTCACATTACTTAAATGTAATTGTGAGCCAAGCCAGTGCTGATTTACCGGCACATTGTGGTGTGCAAAAATTGGATACCATGTTGGAAGAGAAAAACATGGTGATCACCTGGCACAAAAAGACATAGAGTCAAATCTTTAACTTGCATATTTAAAAAAATAATTGATATATATATAATTTAATATGTATGATAATATTCGTAAATGTTTTGATCTCAATGATTTAAACAACTATGTCTGTTCATTATAAAAATGTGTCCTGCATGCATTCTCATGTCAAACATGTCTTTTATTTCAGTAAAGTTTTCCAATCCTTTTCCACAGAATGTAATCTGAAAGGACACATCAGCCTAGGTTAGTAAACCTGGAAAAAAGACAAGATATTTTCACATGCTAATGTCAAAACATCAGTTATAGCAACTGTATTGTAGGATCAAACCACAAAAAGGTTTAATATATGTCAGACATACATGTGTAGAAGACATCTTCAGGGCTTTTGCAGTAGATGTAATTTCACTCCCATGGGTTTGGTGCTGCCACTCACCTCCTCTCCCCTCTTGCACTTAGATTCAAGGATAATCAATCAGAGAACTCATTTCCATCTCCAACCAGAAGTCCTGCCTTTTTTGGCTGTAAACTATAAAAGAACCAGTCTATCAGGAAGACCTCAGTCTGAATAAGACCCATGTCTTTCAACCGCAAGTTAAATTCTCTTTTTTCAATTTCATTTTTGGCACAACTGCCTGCCATCAAATGGGGCTTCAACATCTGATGCCCCAAACCTTCATGGCCATTGTTTCTTGTATCTTTACAACATTAACATCAAATATATATTTTGACCATTTTTCTTGGCAGCAATGCCAAACCTCAAGAAAGTTGCATCCCTGATTGGCAAGCAAATATTTACATGGCTTAAAGTAACTTGAAATTCGTTACTAATTAAAAAATATTTAAGTAAGCGGGATCCCTGTAACTTTTGTCTTGACTCTGTGTTCCTTATCTCAGGTTCCTGTCATGTCTAAAGTTCCTATTTCATTCAATAGATTTTGTTTTGTTTAACAGCTTTATTGCTCACATTAATTCTTGTTAAGTAACATACAGTATTAATATTTTGGGTACAACAACTCTGCTTGTTACCAAATGTATATCTTCAAATCTACATCCATATTTTATTATAACAATGGCAATTCTCACCAATGAATCCTGACACTAACACATTGCTGATGCTAAGCTCTCAGTATGCTATAGTTAGGGATTATGATCTTACTGTTAATTTGATTGTTAGCTTCTTAGCATTACATTACATTATGTGATCAACATCTGGGTCAAATTTCTTCAGCATAAAGGTCTTCTAAATTAAAATTATAATTAAATAAGCTCAAACAGTTTTGTAAAAAATAACTGAGGTCTGTTTCTTCAGTCATTGTACTTTTTGTATAGGTTTCTTCTGTGACCATGATGGAAATCTCATTTGAGCTGTTAATGACATTAAAAGAAACAAAAACATCTTCATATTTGAAGTGCATAAAAATAAAGTTTATGTTTTGTAATTATTCATATTTAGAAATTAGGAATGTTATGCTTCCTGAGGGGAAAAAAAAATCCTTACGTCAGCATTTTTATCCTTCCCTGATTGTAAACATCTGCTGTGTTTTGTTTTTTTTTTTTTCATTAGTATTACCCAAAACAATGGCATAGTCACACTTACTGGGAGTGTACAGTAATGTCACGCGTCTGTTTGATTTTCTGTTTTAGTTACCTATGTTGTCACTCAGCAACTGGCATCTTTGACTGGTATGAAGTCATTCAGTCAATCAAATACAATTAAAATCCATTGCCAATTAGGAAACTACTAGAAACATTTTCTAGACAATTCTTTGAAATATTTAATATGTGCAGTATTCTTTACCACACATTTTAAGGATTCTATATACAGTATAATGTTTACTGTCTGAATAATTGGGTAAAATAAAAAAGTAACGTAATAGTAATAGTTCAGTTTTGAAGCTTAAATAATGTAATGGCATTTTGGTTGCTTTAGCATGGTTGCAATAATACAATGTATCTTCTATAATATTGACTCTACAGAATTTAATAGCAGGAAATCATTTTGTGTGAGATGAAAACAAATGCATGCCCTCCCCAGTGGTTTGGATACTAAGCACAATATTAATCTGCTTTTAAAATGGCCAGTCTATCAATTATAAATGGTTTTGTATGCTTTGTCTAAGAGGTGTCTGGGACTCTTTTTTTTATCCTAACCAGCTTTACCTTCTTCATTGCATTATTCATGGTAAGACTCTCTGTTTCTTATATGACTATTAGAAACATCGTATTATATATTTTTTTCCTCATTCATTTAAACATTTGTTTATATCTCCTTCAGCATAATGAATCATTTATTATAATTACATCAGACCTAAAGCTCTAAAAGTTCAGTCAGTCCATAAGTATTTGGACAGTGATGCAATTTTCATAATTTTTGCTCTGTATGCCACCACTATGGATTTGAAATAATCCAATCATTATGTGACTGAAGTGTAGACTTTCAGCTTTAATTTAAGGGATGTAAAAGGGCACCACAGACAAGGGAAATGTTTGGGGTTCCACCCTGTATGTTATTAACAATGTCTCAAAAACAAGAGGAATATTGAGTAGTACCAAATGACCAAGTTCAAGATGGGACTGACTGGGGGAGGCAAGTGGTTGGCAAGTGGTGGGAAGATAGAGGAGGCTCCAACAGGGAACAGGCAGAAGAGAGATCAGTAGGAGGGCATGGTCTGGAGACAGAAGTGGAACCTGGTTGGGATTTAAGTGGCCTTTCCTTCTGATGATCTGCAGAGAAGGGAGAAAAGACATTAGAGTACTCCGTCAACCCCTGACCCAGCATTTACCCTTAGTTAAGCCCATTGACTGCCTCCCATGCACACGTGTGTGACAGGGGTTTACCGAAAATATTGTATGAGCAGTGTAGGAATGACAGACGTTTTTATACATGGCCTCCCTATTTTCAGCGGCTCAAAATATTTGGACATTTAACTGACAAGTTGCTCCATAGCCAGGTGGGAGCAGTTCACTCATTATTTAATTTACTATTAAGCAGGTAAAAGGTCTGGAATTGATTACATGTGTGGAAGCTGTCACTGTGAACTCTCAATATGAGGACCAAAGAGCTGTCCATGCAAGTAAAAATAGGTCATCATTAGACTGAAAAAACAAAACAGACCCTTTAGAGAGAGACCAGAAACACAAGGGACTTGTTAAAAAAAACATTTGATACATTCTTAAAAAGAAGGAATGCACTGGTGAGTACACCAAGTCCAGGAGGTCTGAACAATCATGGAAGACAACTGTGCTGGATGATTGTAGAATTCTTTCCTTGATGAAGAAAAACCCCTTTACAACATTTAACCAAACCGAGAACACTCTCCAGGATGTAGACCTATCACTGCCAAAATCTACAATCAAGAGGAAACTTCATGAAAGTAAAGACAGAGGGTTTACCACAAGGTGCAAACCACTGGTAAAAGTCAGGCATAATAAGGGCAGACTAAACTTTACCAGAAAACGTCTGTCCAGTTCTGGAACAATTTTCTTTGGACAAAGGAAACAAAGATCAATATATACCAGAATTTTGGAAAAAGAAGAGTATGAAGAAGAGAAAAAACAGCACATGATCCAAAGAATACCACATCATTTGTGAAACACAGTGGAGGCAGTTTTATGGCATGATCATGCATTACTGCAAATGAAAGTCAGTAACTAGTGTTTATTGATGACATGACTGCTGGCAAAAATAGCAGGATAAATTCTGAAGTGTGCAGGGCTATAATATCTGCTCAAATTTAGCAAAATGCTGCAAAACCGATAGGACAACCCTTCACAGTACAGAAGACAATAAGCCAGTGCTTTTCAATTCAAAAAAGTAGAATATTCTTCAAAGGCAAAGTCAATCAACTGACCTAAACCCAAATGGACATGTATTTCACTTGCTAAAGACAAAACTGATAGTAGAAAGTCCAATGAACAAGCAGCAACTGAAGACAACTTCTGTAAAGGTCTGGCAAAGCATTACTAGGGTAGAAACCCAGCATTTGGAGATGGCCATGGGTTCCAAACTTCATGCAGTCATTGTAAAGAATTTTCAACCAAATATTGAAAATGATTATTATATTTAGGATTGTGTTAGTTTGTCCAAATACTTTTGAGCTCCTGAAAATAGGTGGACCATGTATAAAAATGGCTTTTATTCCTAAACGGCTGAAACAATATTTTTGGTAAACCCCTTAAATTAAAGCTGAAAGTCTACAGTTCAATCACATAATGATAACTTTATTACAGATCCAATGTGGTGGCATACAGAGACAAAATGATGAAAACTGTGTCTCTGTCCAAATACTTATGGACCTGACTGTATATCCTTTTTTCTGTCAAAAGTAATTTATGACACAAAAATGTAGCACAGTACAATAACTTAAAGCTCTGAGAAATATATTCTGATTTTTCCTCAAAGCTAGAATTGTAAAGAAATGCTTAGAACTGTAAATCAGAAAATATATGTAACTGTATAAAGACAGAAATTGATTTATTATAATAGTGATAGTAGTTATTTTGTTGTTTTCTTTTTTAATTTCATTTTGCAGTTTTTTAGTATTGGTAAAATGTCTTTTAACTAGATTAAAATATGGACTGCAACAAAACACATAAAGCTGTTTCAGATGATCACTATAATGATGAAAATAAGACAATGCAGAGTAACAAAAGTCAGATATAGAGTATCATAAAGAGATCGCTGTGAGACTGTGGTGAAGACACCATAGATTAATTGATTGCTATCAAGAGAGCATTGTGCACAGAATGAATTTCTGCTGGAATAAGCACTTACAATATAATACCATCATGATATATACTTTAATTAAACTCTTATCACACAGATTCTGGTGTCTGCTCAGGGCTTTAAGTTTAATCTTTGCTTTACAGGAACTATTGACCCATATTCATATGATTAAGGTACAATATAACAAACAATGACTAATCTAATAAGAAATACATTCTGTGTTCAAATGTATTGGGTTAAGGTTCAAAATGTAGATCAAGCAAGCTTTACCTTAGAGCACTGTAAGATATATATTAAGATATATGCAGTATTTAAGTTAAGATAATATTTTGTTTAATTCCATAAGATTCTACGTTGGGAAAATAAAAGAATAAAAAAGTGATTATCTATATTCATGAGAATTAGAAATGTCACACCAAGTTCCAAGAAGCTACATGCTAAGGATGACCAAATTTTCAAAGTTCCAAAGTGGGACACTTGTGTAACATGTATGTATGGATATTAAGTAGGCTGACCAGATTGTCATGGTTCTAAATCAGGACAGAACTCCGTAATCCAGTGAGTGTGCTAGATGCAAATAAAACTGAAGACCAAGGGTTGGAGAATTCTTCCATGGAGTATCATGTGCCTTGTGAAAATGCATATGAAATTGAAGTGCATGGGGTCCACCTTCATGTTTTGGCTGCCTAAAATGGGACAAATGGGACATTTTGTTCAATTTCAGGACACTAAGAATAAAATGAGATGTGATTCATAAAAATGGGGACTTTTCTGGAAAAAAAGGATGTCTGATCAGCCTAACCAGAATGAACAACCTGAAACTGGGACTGATCTGGTCAAACCAAGATATCTGGTCACCCTATGCATACTGATAACTTGACAAGCTTAAAAAGACAGCTTCATTTAACAGAGAAGTTGAGACTTTTTGTTGTTTTGATATGATGTTTTTATGGAAGGATTGTGAAGCTACCACAATATGTTTGGTCTGAACAATTTAGATACAACAATACAATGAAGATATAATATACTTGAAATGACTTATTATGGCCTTTATAAATTTTATGAAACTTTTAGTCATGAAAATGACACAAAAATAAAATTCAAATAATTTAATGTTAGGAACATTATTATGTATGTGATTTAAAGGTACGAGACATAGTACAAATGATCAATAAATTGTTGATTTTTTCTGAACTATATTATTCACTATTACTCATTTTTGGCACATTACTCAAATTCTAGTAAGAAGGGATGTCAAACTTTATCACTACTATTACTGATCTCATCACCTGATAATGTCAGATTACATAACTAGCAATCGCAGGGCATGAAAAATTACACTACTCCATGATGAAATTTCCACACAACTTCACATTTCCAAAGATTGAGAGCTCATTCCTTTTTCCTGACAACAAATAACATGCAACAAATTAACAAATGTTTTCCAGGTATGGCAAGTTTATCTACAATGTCCGTTCTTCTTTTAATTTCTTTCCATTCTGTCATTGTACATAAAACACATGACATCAGAGAGTCTCATTTCCGATTGTGAGGTCCAAAACACCTACGTTTCTTATTGTTTGCAGCTGTATTATGTGCATTGTTCCCCTGACTCTGTGCTTGCTGTTTCTCAACTCTCACACACACAGAGCCCACCCCTATGACTCAAGTCTTTTGTAAGGGTTACTTGCACATTGGTTGGACCAAGATCTAAGCAGAAATTAGAGAAAGAATTTAAAATCAGTTGGGGGTGTCAGACTATATGACTGATGGTCACAGCACAGAAAAACTGCTTCCAACTCTATAAGATTATGAAAGTAAGGTCAGCAATAAAAATTGCTGAAAAAACGTGTAATGTGACAATGCCATAAAAAACTGTCTACTCATGTAATCTGACATCATCGGATGATGAGGTCAAAAACTGCAATCATCAAGTTTGACATCCTCTTCAACTAGAAGTCATATAATGTCATGCTGGCTTTAGAAATGCCAGAAACAAAAAACCGAAAATCTAAGTCCGAACAGTGGAGCTGTGGCAGTTTGTAACGCAGGCCACTGGGACACCTCCCCCCTACCAAAATATTTAAAAAAATTTAAAAAATAAATTAGTTTATTTGCACAATGTGCCAGGTGTCAGTGCATGTCAACATCCATTAAAAATGGTTTCCAACTTGTATTTGTTTAATGTCTGTGTGAATAGCTATATTTCCTGAGTGAAGGGTGCCAGCCAAATGAGAGTTTATGTAATCCCTTGATCTTTTGGCAAGCAGGTGACCTGAGACTGCCCTTTAATTGGTTGCTTTTAGATTTTTCCAGGGATGAAGCTCTCTGTGCCCTGGATAATTCCACATTCATTGGCAGTGAATTAGTATTGTTTTAGGTTTATCTAGTCTAATTTGATTGGACAATCGCTGACACACTATTTTAAATTCACGTCAATGGTTCACAGTTCACACCCGCCATTAATTTCAGATGAGTGAGCACGACTTAAGCAGAGATGGCAACTTGAAGTGGAAATTCAGAAATTAAATAAAATGTGATTATTTCTTTAATACATTAATCTTTCACTTGAAGAAAAAAGAAGATAAAGGAGCTTGGACCGGACCAACCTGACTTAAGAATTCAGCAGCAGTTAAGTAATCGAGGATGACACACACACACTCACTTTTTCCACTCTTGTTATGACAAACGAAGTTAACTAATTGTATGTGGTGTGTGTAATGGCTTTCTTTGCTTTCCCTGTTTACTGTTTCAAAGTGTTAAAGCATTGGGGACAACGAAGGGGGAAGAAGACCTAAAACATCTTTCTGAAAAATGCAAGTGGCATGAAAGAAGCCACAGTCAATTAAAGCAGTGCTTTTCAAACAGTGTACTGACATGAGAACTAACCAGGTGGGCCATGGAAATAATAGTGTAGCGCACTTGGGTCTGAACCTGAGAGAAGATAACCTCCATAGCTGTTCAAAACCTGTCCAAGGAGGACAGGACTACAAGGAGAAACTGGCATAAAAGCAGCTCTGCGATCACCATGTAAGAGCACTTTGAACGTGTCCCTTGGCTACTAGAGCCCATCTTCCTTGGGTATATGCTCTCAAGTAAGCCTCACACTACTAGTGGACAGTGGGCATATGAGTTGCCTCTGAGGCAGAGAGGGGTGGGCAAAAGGGCAAAGCAACTTGGAGATGCCACCAAAGTGCTCACTAAGTAACGTGTTTGCGAACACTAATCTCAGAGCTCCTTTTTTACCGGCTTCTCAGGTAGCCCCATCCCTTTGGGCAGTTGAGCAAGTGTGTGAGATATACTGTAAATGTGCTTGTGGTTAGTAAGATAGTGGTGTGCCTTGGGATGAGTATGTTTACAAAAGGTTTGCCCCTACAGAAAAAAAGGTTGAGAAACACTGATATAGATAATGGTATGTAGCTAAATTTTTTTGTCAGGCTTAGTGAAATGACTCAATTTAATCAGAAAGTAATTGACAAATTTTCAGGCCTGAAGGAAAAGGTGTGCAAAATTTATGTTCAATAAAATATAGGTATCCTGATAGTAAAGGCAGAATAAAATTTAGGTTAGACTCGTTCAGTGGGTATAGTACAAGACAGGCTGAGGGGCAAGTTATGTTTAAATATGTGGGGGGTATGTGGATCTTACAATGTGAATTTGTGCCCAGGTGAGGTAAATCTTGCAAACTTGCAAAGGACTGGGCAGAGTTGCAGCAAGTGTAGAATAAAATTAGGGTGAGAATGACACTGTGGGTGCAGTAAATGATAAAGTGGGATCCAAGTCTTGAGAAAAATCATCCATCCATCCATTCTCCAACCCGCTGAAAGGCAGAGTTTGAAACACTGCAACACCGTTTGTTTCATTGTCCATTCTCCTTGTGGTTCTGGAATTAAATGACCTGTTAATTTATGCAGGTCTTTGTTCATCCATCCATTGTCCAACCCGCTGAATCCGAACACAGGGTCACGGGGGTCTGCTGGAGCCAATCCCAGCCAACACAGGGCACAAGGCAGGAACCAATCCCGGGCAGGGTGCCAACCCACCGCAGGACACACACAAACACACCCACACACCAAGTACACACTAGGGCCAATTTAGAATCGCCAATCCACCTAACCTGCATGTCTTTGGACTGTGGGAGGAAACCGGAGCGCCCGGAGGAAACCCACGCAGACACGGGGAGAACATGCAAACTCCACGCAGGGTGGACCCGGGAAGCGAACCCGGGTCTCCTAACTGCGAGGCAGCAGCGCTACCACTGCGCCACCGTGCCGCCCCTTGAGAAAAATCAGAGGACTAGTAATTGTACAATGTGGATTTATGGAATAGAATTGGAAATGGCCATGGACTGGGCACTTTAGTAGCAGAGGCAGAATAAAATTGGTTTGGACTTATGCTATGGATGTATTAGAGGACAGATGGAAGTGCACATAATTGGAAGATTATGGAGGTGTGGGTGTGGACATTGTAGTGTTGGTTTTGGCATAATAGGGAACTGGGCAAGTTGGCAGAGGATTTGGCAATTTAGAGAGAGATGTAGAATAAAATGTTGGTGGCAGGTGCACCTGTTCCTTTCCAAATCTATGGGGCAAGTTATGGGAAGAATAAGGGGACTGTGGATGTCACAGACTGAAGTTTTGGAGCACAGTAAAAATGGGAAAGCTGGAATCAGATTGGGCAGCATGGTGGAAAGGGTAAAATACATTTCAGCCTGGATTTGTCCTATGGGTCTGGTACTGGCCAAGATGTGCATTGGCACTGTGATGAGGACCATGAGAGATTGTGGAATGACTAGATAGATAAATAGATAGATAGATATGAAAGGCACTACATAATAAATAGATGTGAAAGACACTATATAATAGATACATGTGAAAGGCACAATTAAATAGATAAGTGCTGCTTCTGTTTGTCCTCCCAAAAACTGCGCCCCCACCCAAATTTTTTCCAACACCTGCGATAGGTGAAAAAACCTTTTAAACAAGTGCATCTGAAAACTTAGATATCTAGTACAGCTTGCTGCCATTTTATATACTCTGGACAAGGTGATACAGTATTTCACTGATTGGCATTGGGCATAGCAGCTGTAAAAATCATGACAATAGACATATAAATTGTGGTAAATTTAGTTGCTCCTTAAAGAATGTCTGTTGCTATAAGAAGATTATTGCATCTTATACAAGGGAAAATTTCAGGTAGATGATTATGCGTACTCTTCAAAAAGCAGTAAGCAGGATTGTGTTAGAATTAAACTGTTTCAGACTCTTATTAAAAATCTGCTTTCTGAGTAAATAAACCATGAATTAGAAAATCATGATATTATTGTTTCACTTTGCCCAGTTATTAAATTGGCCTTAAACCTGAGGATGTACATAACTAAATAATAGATGAAGGGAGCTGTTATTTTTGCAGGTATTTGACCCTATTGATTTTGGAAAGCTTACCTTTATACTTGCTCCACCCAAAAAAAAAAAGTTAAGGGGAAAACATTTTTAATTGGGTTTAGTAAATCACATGGTCACATGTGTCCAAACCAAATCAGAAAACTTTAAACTCACTTTTTCATTCAGTTCTTGTAGGTAACAACTGTTTTCAACCTCATCATTCCAATTATTCATTTATTAAATTTTGTATTAAAAATAATATTTACACCAAGGCATGGATTCTAAAGTAGCTGTTTTGAAAGAATTTAAATTAGCTATAGTTTAAAATAAGTAAAGAAGAAGACTTCAAATGATTGATTGAATCCTATTGTCTCTGGTAATATTGATTAGGTTACTGTACCATTAAAAATGGGGTCTGGAAATGTCTATTGAGAAGATATTTCCTTGTTAGTTATTCATTTTGTAAGTTTTAATTTAATATTAAGGGCATCCATGTCTAAAACTCTACAAACCAATATTCAATTGGACAATATCTGAGTTGGATTCTGGCGGGAAGGGTTGTTTTAAGAAATTTCTAGAATGCAAAAACCATATTCTTGCTTTTAGCTGCTTAGTATCCACTTTACCTATTCATTCTATTCAGCAAAGAAAAGATCTTTAAATTACTTTCCCACTGTCGTTATGATAGCAACATCAATCTTTTGCCAGGAGCTCTCCAATTTATTGGTAAAATGTATGTTTTATTGCTCAGAGCAAGACAATAGGATATACACAAGAGAAAATGTGAAATGCATTTGATTGACTAAAAAGATGCATCTCTGAGACCTTATATTGTTGATTATGGAGTAAAATAAACTCACCATAAAAATAATTACACAGACCTGCAAATGTCATACCTTTTAAGTCAAGTACATAAATAATTTCACTAGTTTTACTATACAGTATTCAATCTACAATGTACTTAGAATATGATTAGAAAAAGAAAGGGGAATGAATGAAAACATAATTTCTGAACATTATGAATAGCTTATGTAAAGAAACGATAGATAACGATAGGTTGTGGTCTAAACCTTTGCCCTGTTTGCTGGTGCTTGTAAACAAAGCAAAACAAAACAGAAATAAGTGATAATATTGATGTGCTTGAGTATAATTCATCCTAATTTGCTTATAAGATACAATGTCTATCACAATTAGTTGCTGGTTCAGCAATAAACTTCAACTTCTAGGCTTTCTGTTGTTGATATAGCTGTCAGAGCAGAAGGGCAGAGCTTCCATAACAGAGTCAGAAGTGAAACCATTGTCCTCTTTGTGAGAGAAAAAAGAAAAGTGGTGCCAACAGCGCATTCCCCTTCCTCCATTAGCCCTGTGTCTCCTTCTTAGGGCCTTGAAGGCACTCCCATAATGTGCACGTATGACACTTATAATGCATTATGGTCTAGGTAATGTCTCAGTAATTTTTCAATCTTTTGCCCATGAAGTCTTTCCACACCTTTTAGGCATTTATGTTTTGGCTTCTTAGACCTCCCATTCAATAGAAAAACAGTAAAACAAGTATTAGGAATCCATGAGAAGCCTGTTTGTGTTGATTGGAATTACTTTTCTTAAGCAAAATTAATTTTTATTTTTGTGGCTGATTTATATTAGTTATATGTTTAATGTCATTGCATCTCAGTTTTGTGTCTCTTTCGTTGTATGGGTGCTGCCATTTTGCATGCCTGATCGCTATGCTGCTGTGTGCTTGCTAGACATGTGATTTAAATGCTCAGCAACTATTGAAATAATGGTGGCCATTATGTAAACAAACAGCCGCACACAGCAGCCAATATCTGAGCTTTGAAATAAAAACAGAGATCTCAACAAAACAAACAAGTGAAACGTTAGAAAACAATAACCTTTTTTCATTTTGAAATTAGCTTTAGTGTAGTTCTCATTTTTAATTAACATTTTGTTTTTTTGGACAAATAATTTCTACAAGTAGTGGGTACATCTGACTAATTCCTCATCTCATACTTGGTTGTATGTTTTCTGCTCACATTCCACTAAATAAAAAACAAAGTAATAATAATAACTGCTATTTGATGGAACCTTTTGCCCTGTTTAGTGCATTTTTTGTCATTTGTTTTCTTTCACTTGCTGTTTCTAGAGAACCATGGATTACTCTATTGTGTCACTAGAGGGGGGCATTTTGTATTTTATATAATTGTTCTTTTTGTTTTGTTTGCTAATGATCTACCATTGTTTCAGTAATCCAAGATGGCTCCCACATCATGCTACTAAAATTAGATTTTATCATTTAATTTCTTTTTGTTTTGCTTGCTAATGATCTCCTATTATTTCCATGGATCCAAGATGGCCATTGTGCCACTAATCAAGTGTTCATGTATTTATTATTATTTCTTTTCTTACTGTTTTATTTGCAGGTGATCTCTGAATGTTTCCAGGTTTTAGGCACATACCAACCAGAGTCACCAAGTGGAGACAGGTTGCATTCAGTGCTACTGTTCAGTGGCAGACTTTCTTCATTATTATATTTTATTAAATTTATTAAAAACAACTCCAGAGTTAAAAGCAATTAACATTCCATACAAAAAAGTGAAACTTAACAAAACTACATTTGATTCAAAAAGAGAAAGCGAGAGGAAACCAACAGCCAGAGAAACTTTAAGAGTAGAAAAGAGGAAAGAGAATCCTTTTCCCTAATATAAATGCTTATTCTAAACTGTTATTGATTAGATCCTGCCAGGTTTTTAAAAGTTTTGAACAGATACTCTAAGTGAGAATTTATTTTTCCCAGTTTCAAATAGTATATAACATTAGTTACCCATTGACTTGAAAGAGGTAGGCTAGGATTCTTCTAGTTGGGCAAGATAAGTCTACATGCTAATAGTGAAGTAAAGGCAATTACAGTTTGTTTGTCCTTTTTCACTTTAAGCCCATCTGGAAGTACACCAAACACAGCTGTTTAGTGGATTAGAGGTATTATGACACCAAGGCTGTTTGATAGGCATTTATAGATTTTGGTCCAGAATTATGTTAACTTGGTGCACACCCAAAACATATAGCCCAGTGAATCGGATGCTCAATGGCAACATTCGCAGGTTGGACCTTGCCCTGGAAACATTTTGGACAATTTTAAATGAGACAAATGTGCTCGATAAAAGATTTTAAGTTGAATAATTGTTTGCTTTGTGCATATGGAGCTCAAGTGAATATTGTGCATGGCTACCTTCTACTCCTTTTCTGAAATGTTTCTTTTCCCACTGTACTCTGGGATCTTTGAAAAGAAGAGACTTAAAAATGTTTTTATATATTATAAAGATACTGTCTGAATGTTTAAGACTGATCAATGTTTCTTCTGGAATAAAAGCAGGTGGGAGGTGAGGAAAATTGGGAAGATTTCGTTTAGCAAAGCTTTTGATTTGATGGAAAGCTAAATTTGGAGTATCTAGTTAGAACACTCTAGACAAGAACAGGCCATTCAGACCAACAAAGCTCGCCAGTCCTATCCACTTATTTCTTCTAAAAAAACATCAAGTCGAGTTTTGACAGTCCCCAATGTCTTACTGTATACCACACTAATTGGTAGCTTATTCCAGGTGTCTATCGTTGTTTGTGTAAAGAAAAACTTCCTAATGTTTGTGAGAAATTTACGCTTAACAAGTTTCCAACTGTGTCCCCGTGTTCTTGATGAACTCAATTTAAAATAACAGTCTCGATCCACTGTACTAATTCCCTTCATAATTTTAAACACTTCAATCATGTCACCTCTTAATCTTCTTTTGCTTAAACTGTATAGGCTCAGCTCTTTTAATCTTTCTTCATAACTCAACCCCTGTAGCCCTGGAATCAGCCTAGTCGCTCTTCTCTGGACCTTTTCTAGTACTGCTATGTCCTTTTTGTAGCCTGGAGACCAAAACTGTACATAGTACTCAAGATGAGGTCTCACCAGTGCATTATAAAGGTTGAGCATAACCTCCTTGGACTTGTACTCCACACATCGTGCTATATAACCTAACATTCTGTTAGCCTTCTTAATGGCCTCTGAACACTGTCAGGAAGTTGACAGCTTATAGTCCACTATGACTTCTTCTCATAAGGTGTACTCTCAATTTTCCGACCGCCCATTGTGTATTCAAACCTAACATTTTTACTTCCTATGTGTAATAGAGTGTAATTGTTCATAGCATGCAGAGACATTATCTATGGAGAAATATCTAAATGATTTAATCCTGTACATTTTCCAAACATTAAAATATGTGTTAATTTGAGAGAGTGAAAAAAGGTGGTTATTGTGTAAAAGTGCCACAGATAAAAGCTTCGTTATTTTGAGGTGCTTCCTACATTGGTTCCATATACTGAGCGAATGAAGTATTTTGTGAATCGGATATCTATCTCCTTTATCTCAGTTGCATTTCGAAAGTGAATAGCCAATGGTTCAATGGTGATTGCAAATAGCAGAGGTGACAGGGGGCATCCTTGTCTAGTACTACATTCTAGTTTGAAGTAGTATGAAATAATGTTTTTAATTCAAACTGAAACTTCTGGATTTATATATACTAGCTTGATCCATGCACATATACCTGCTTCTACACCAGCCAAGCAGATATGTCTCTTTTGTGTCGATAGATATTTGGGCTTCAGTTTTTACACATTGACAGCAACATGTAAATTGAATAAATTCTTTTTGTTCAGTTATATTCTTTAATAAAAGCACACTTGTTTTGTTATACCTTTTGTGAAAGTGTTTATTTGATGTTTAGACTTCAGACTTCACACATTATACACTTCATGTCCACATTTTGTCATTACTACTATAACATGAAAAAAGTTTCTGTTTTGTTATGTGTTCAACATTTCTTGCCTCGCATTTCCTGTCATCCTACATTTACATAGATCATTGTAGATATGAAACACAAATGAAATATATGTATTCCAAATCATGATATATTATTTACCCAAAACAATTCCAGACACCTAACTCCCAGATAAAGAGACTTCGGCTCTGAGAATTTTGCATCTGACTTGACTTAACTGCCTTGGTGTGAGATGGAATAGGCAAGCTGCTTGCTGCTTGTTCTGATTGACACATTTGCAAAACAAAGAAGCTGATGAGGAGGTGAGAGGGAATTTAAGGTGGCCTGGCATTACAAATATTTTCATAGGCGTCAGGGATTCTAGTGTTAATAATTCCAGTTTGGTACTCTCTCAATTCTTTTAGCTAGAACTTTGGAGAGTATCTTAACATCGTTATTCAGAAGTGACATTGTAATAAGTCCTTATTTTTCTTAGGAAAGATGGTAATTAATGCTTGGCAAAAGTTTGAGGTAAAATTTTATTATCTTTGGTTCTATAAATGTTGCTAATAAAAGGGGAGCCAACTTAATTGAAGTTTTTTTTCTAAAATTCAGGAGGGTAGCCATCAGGGCCTGCTGCTTTCCCACTCTGAAGTGAGTTTATAGCATCTAAAACTTGTGAGGTTGTCAGAGATTTATCCAATTCCTCTGCACTGAGAGTATCTAGCTTTGGTATTTGTAATGCATTGAAAAACATATTAGATTGTGTCTGTGTTGGTAGTTACTGATATTACATTGCAAACTTCCTGCTTGTGGATTTGTTGCGCTAAGATCTTATTAGCCTTCACTCTGTGTTCATAGTAGCAATGTCATGAAAAATTTAAAATCATTTAAAAATGAGTTGTTTCATTTCTTTTGTTGTCGAGGGTTTCAGTTCTGATTGTAAAGCCTGTCTCTCCCTATAAAGTGCTCATTTGAAGACCTGGCATGGTCTTGATCTATTCTGGTAATTTCACTGATTAACTCTGATACCTTCTTGGTTTCCGATTTATTTTTGTGGGAGAGATATGAAATAATCTGTCCTCTTAAAAATGCCTTCAGAATTTCCCACAGTATTCCTGCAGAGACCTCTCAGCATGCATTTGTCTCTAAAAAAATTAACAGGGGGTTAAGATGCCAGCTGCTAGATGAGTATGTGGGGAATAATCATTTGAGCTCCATGATCAGAGGGGTATGGTCAGAGATAGCAATAACGTCATACTTGCAAAATTTGATCTTGGGGAAAAAATTGTTATCTATCAAGAAATATTCAATTCCTATAAATTGATTTTCTGCTTCTTTCTCTCTCTCTGACTTCTGGTGCTCCTGGCATGTATTCCTCCGAAGAAGAAGAAATCCTTGGTTGCTTTTAAATGACAAGCGGAGGTGTAAACTCTTTCAAGGAGCATGTTTGAAACAGTTTTAAAAGATAAATGTTTGTTTGCAGTGTTTGAATAAAAATTCGAGTTTCTTCAACTTCCAAAAAAAAAAAAAAAAAAAAGAAATATTCAATTCCTGAGCAACAATGATGTACCGGTGAGAAGAAGGAATATGCTCTTGAGTTTGGATTTAGAAATCTCCAAGGGCCACATAAGTTATAATCAATTAGAAACAGCGTAATTGTTTTGCAGTGTTAGATGTTTTCACCCTGTGGCTGAAGACCTATCCAGGTGTGGATTTAAAACACAGTTAAAGTCTCCGGCCATTATAATTTCATGAGTGTTCACATTAGTAATGGATGCATATACAATTTGAACGATGTCTCTATCATCCACATTGGTTATGTAGATATGTATGAAAATAAGTGTACAATTAAATAAATTACCCATAATGAACACACATTGACCTTCAGAATCATATACTACATCTGATGCTACAAATGAAATTGTTCTATGTATTAAGAATGCCACACCACTACTTTTCTTTGTATAGCTGGAGTGGAATATTTGGCCAGTCCAATCTCTTTGCAACTGAAACATATCTTTGCTTAATAAGTGAGTCTCCTGTAAAAATACTATCTTGGCATTTAGACCTGTTAGATGAAAGAATACTTTCTTTCTCTTTAATTCGTGATTAAAACCTTTGACATTCTAGCTCACAAAGTCACAAAGTTCATTGTTTGGTCATAGAGACATTGCTTCTGAACTTTTGTTGACATTTTGTAGTCTTAAATTAGGCTAGTACATTATTACATACGATTGCTTTAACCTTTATCTTCAATTTTGCCAGGAGTTATTGCTATGAAGCCTATTGTGTTGGCACTTACAATTGTTGGGGTGAAAAGGATAGATTAGAGAGCTGAATGCACACTAAGGAGAAGTGGACTTTGTGCTGGCTTTGTGCTGCTTGTCGCTCTGTGTGTCAATAATTTAAAAGCCTGTACAGAAGCTGTTTTCCTGTCTCACAGCCTTGTCTTGCGTGAAGTTAAAATGTTTTATATAGAGAGATGTTACTCATATCCTTAGCCCGACATCCACATATCATATGTGTTAACAAAGTGTGTTTTATAAGTTTACATGTGTTTAAAGGGTGTGGGATGGGTATTTTAAGGCTTAAACTATAAAAAATTTTATTTATATGGTCTTTCTATATCGCGGATTTTGACCTATCGCTGATGGGTGTGGAGCGTAACTTCCGCGATAGGTGGGTGATCACTTGTATTTAAAAAACCCGCGATACAATGAAGCCGCAATAGGTGAACCATTATATGGCGAGGGACGACTGTATTTTCAAATATAATCTCTTCTCTGAGAAGTGACTCCTACTGAGCCCCTCAGGTTCAGTAAATACAGGATACCTTTGAATGATGGTAAAAAAGGTAAAATCACATTGCTGCTAACGGAATTCTGTCTCAGACGTCCATCTCCTGAAACGGATGAGACCAGCCTTTCTGTGGGAAAATTTGAACTGCTAGACCACTTTGTAGCTAGGTACCCTGTAATGTACACTAGCAACACAGGAATTACAAAAATACAACTGATTTAGCTGTTTTAAAGAATAACTTCTTAATTCAAAAGAGTGGCCTAAAATCATACAGAGGGTCATATAGGGACCAGCAAAAGGGACAAAAATTCAAGCAGAAGCAAAATGTGCAAGGTCTAAATTGTAGATCAGAACAGAAATAAGAATTCCTGGTTCCATACAAGCAAAACAAAACTCAAAAAAGCACAAAAGCTCAAAAACACTAGAAATCATTGGAACTCTAAATGGTGGCTGTTGCACAGGTAGACTAACATAATGCTTAAACAGCTCTGGCATCACAGCCCCTTGTTTTTATCTGTACTGCCTCCAACCATGACACTAATACAAAATACATATTGTGTAGCAAGAGATACACATTAGAGATACAAGAAGGAAGTGTCATGCAATAGAAAGAGGTGGGTCCAAGCTTCAGTCTACTCTTTTCTGACAACATGTACCCAAGATGGTGGTATTAGTGATAAAAGAAATCTTAATTACTGTCTTCCAAATGATACAACTTTTTTTTATAAAGTTGAGACACAAGCCGGAGAAGCCCTCAGTATTTAGCAGTCTTTTTTGATGACACTCTGTCTTACATAGGAAATTGGAAATTACTTCCAGTTAAAAAGAACATTATTAATAACACTGAAATTGGAAATCTTAGTTTGTGACATATATTTAGGAAACCTGCTGCTATAATACCTGGCTTTAGAGAAATATGATACTTCAGTGGAGAGCTCTTGTCAAAATCCTTAAGGATTTCAAGGTTCATTTACCAAGATTTATCAGTATCTGTTCCAATACTATGCTTGAATAAAATAAACCAATTGATTTTTACGTTTATTTTGGAGGAATAAGCCAAATAAAAATAAAATAAGATCTATCATATGTAATATCTACACTTTTAAAATCTGATTAGCATGTTTAAAATTAAACAAGTTAAAAACAATTCAGTGCTGCTATTTGAACTAATTTTGGGTTTTTTGTATTGTCAAAACATAAGGGCTCTCAATTTGTTGATTTTGACTGTTAGAAGTTGGCTAACTCACAATCAATTTATTACATCAAATTCTGCAGGGCTGAAAAATTGTGCTTTGTCACAACTTCTTTCCTTATAAATTACCAATTTGGAATAACAAATATATCTCTCTATTATAAAAAGAAATCCTGTCCCCTGTCCTGATAGTCTATGATACGTGATCCTCTCAGAAGACAATTTAAAGACCCGCAAGACGAAAGAGACCTGCCACGGTGCGTCTCACGGGATCATTGAACGAGAGTCTTGCAAGACACACCCTACTTACAAGCAATATCAAAAAAAACAAATCAGTAGTGTAAAGGCAGTCATGCAGCACACACAGCTCCAGGGCTCTCAGTGAATATAAAGTGTATAAGGTCAAAACGGTAGAAATGAATAGGGTAGAAATGAAATGAATAGGGTAGAAATGAAACGTCAACGATTAAACGAAGAAGAAAGAAAAGCGCGGAGAAAAGACACCCAAAAGTGATGGAGAGAAAAAAATGGGTACAAAAAAAGTAAAACGTCATAAACATGTTAGAAAGCATGGGGGCAAAAAACACACAGATCAGGTGAGAGATAATGAAAACATTGGAATTCAAAAGACGCAAAAAAAAAAAAAGCGGAGGTGCGAAACACATGCAGAGCAAGATACAGAATATGAAAACAGAAAAAAAATAAAGTGTCAAAACAAAGAAACTAAAGATCGCATTAGCGCAAACGGCCAGAGTTATTTATTACAATGACGTGCAATCCACAATGGCCAGAAATCTGGAGATTCCTGAAAAAAATGCCACCAGATACATTGGCACAAGATATTCCAACGTTCGTAAGTAGATTGTTTTATCAGAAAGTATTAATTTTATTGAAAGAACTCGAAACGGTATTCGGGAAAATCTGAGCATACATTTACATGATCGAATTTCAAAAACAGGGTTTACCTCACATGCATTTATTGGTTACTTTACAAAAAAATTATTAACTGTAGATGATGTTGACCGTTGTGTCTGTGCTGAAATTCCAAATAGAGAAAGCTATCCTGAATTATGGTACAAAGTCATTAAACACATGTCTTACGGGCCTCATTTAAAAGATTCAGCATCTTGGGACTCGAAAGAAAAAAAGTGTTTAAAAAAATTTCCAAAAGCTTTCGTTCAAACAACAGATATGACTATGGCTGGCTTTCCAGACTATCGCCGAAGAGACAGTCGTCACGAAAAACACACTTATCATGGAAAGAAAGATGAAAAAATTGTGATGATCGATAATTCAATGATTGTACCATATAACCCGAATTTACTAAAAAGATTCGACTGTCATATTAATGTCGAATATTGTGCATCAGTGATGAGTATTAAGTACATCTACAAGTACATTCATAAAGGACATGATAGAGTACACGTAACTTTATCAAAAGAACAAGCACAAAACGAAGTTCAAGCATATTTAGATACTCGATACGTTAGTGCAATGGAAAGCGGATGGCATTTAATGGAATTACCAATGAACAGACGAAGTCATTCTGTCTACCCGCGAGACCAAAGACACGCCCTACTTACAATCTATCAAATAGGACAATAGGCAGCAAAATATTCAGTCTTGTGAAGGATTTGAGCACACACAGATCCAGGGCCCTCAGCGCATAGAAAGCGTATAAGGTACGTTATAAATCAAATGTCAAAATCTAAGCGAAGAAGAAAGCAGCGCGGAGAAAAGAGACTCAAATGCGTTGGACAGAAAAAACAGCAAAAAAAAATAATCGAGGTGCAAATTCAGAAAATAAGGAAAGTAATTAAACTTAAAGTAATTAAACGCTAAACACATGCAGAGCAGGTTAGAGACTATGAAACCAGTGAAATTAGAAAGGCTCAAAAAAAAGAAACCTTGGCGCTATACACATGTGGAGAAAGTTAAAGGATATGAAAGAAGGAAAATTAGAAAATATAAAAAAAAGAAAGTAAAGATCGTAGTAGCGCAAACAAATAAACTGCCTCATTTAACTATGCACCAGTCTAACTTTGGCTTTGCACAATAATTATTACACTATTGCACCTTAACACTTAATTCTACTTTATTCACATAATTGTACTTATTTATTATGTACTACTATACTGTTACCTTTCAATCTATGAATTTTTGTTAATCTAACTGATATTCTTCTAACTTTGCACAGTTTTTGATAAGCGGATCAGGATGTATTTCACTACATTTTGTCCTGTATAACTATGCATGTGACAAAAAAAGAATATTGAGAATTTCAAAAACGGAGTTTACCGCACATGCATTTATTGGTTACTTTGTTCATGTATATATATTTATCTGTCTGCTTATTTAAAAAGCTACATTTACCCCAGGAGTCAAAAACGTTCTGTCTAGCCCTTGTACAAAAATTTAGACAAAAGCTGGGGTGTCACCTTGGTAACCCCCATGTACTTTTGGAACTGTGAGAGGAAAATAGCACGACTTTAAAGACAGGAGTCCAATGCAGAACTCTACTTACTTTTTTACTTTGTAAAAAAGAAATTAACTGCTGATGATGTACAGTAGATCGTTTTGTCTGTGCTGAAATTCCAAACAGAGAAACCTGTCTTGACCTCATTAAAAAGATTCAGCATGTTGGAACTCGCAAGATTACAAATATTGTTTTTACAGAAGTTCTGAAATAAAAGTGAAACTAATGAAATAGCTACAATTCAAAGAAAAAAAAATCTTAAAAGTGTGTATCCGGAAAACCAAACACGGGGGTTGGCGAGCGAAGCGAGCAGGGGCGAAGCCCCCTAGTCATTATATAAAAATAATCACTTTACATAGATAATTGAGTAAACAACAATATTTTGTTTATTGGCAATTTATTGTATAATGAAGGTTAAGTTTTAAACCATTCTCAATCTATACTAAAACTCTTGCTAGTTACTCTCCATAACTTCACTATTATGAGAAATGCCATTCCTTACAGTCTTTTACATGTGTGGATAGAAATGCATTCATGAAATCTGCATTGGCAATATGAATGTTATTAATGTAAAATGTAATTATAAGTTTATGGAGAATCACAACTTCTTTTTAGAAAATTTGAACTAAAAGCTATTTCTTCTTAAGGAACTACCTAATTGGAAGAAAGCTGTGCTAATCACTAGAAAGGATCAATTTCTTCTCAAAATCACAAATATCCAATTATAAAACATTGCATAAGACTTACCGTTTTAACTCCTTCATGGCAAAACCATATGCAAATTTGCAAGTCAATTGTACATTTGGAAAGGCAGAGTTTGAAACACTGCAACACCGTTTGTTTCATTGTCCATTCTCCTTGTGGTTCTGGAATTAAATGACCTGTTAATTTATGCAGGTCTTTGTTCGTCAGATATTATTTATATTTATTAAAATACAGACATGGTCAACTCTATTAGGTTAGGTAGACTTCATGTATCCCTGAAGGAAACTTGATTGCAGCAGGAGAATACAAAAACATAAGGGTTTATAACACAAAAAGAAAATAAGCACAATACATCTAACAACCAGTGTTATCATAAGTACACAAGATTTCTAAAATAAGAACAGTTATCTTTAACAGTACACAATAATAACAACTTGCAATTCAGCACGATATCTACAACTATTAGATTTCAAACTGCTTATAGCTCTTGGAGTAAAATACTTCTTAAATCTGCTCCTCTTTACCCTTGAAACCTAAGTCAACACCCTGGTGACAACATATGAAACTTATGGGGGAAAAAAAGGACTGCTACTGTTTGAAAAAATTAAGGTTAACATAAACGCAATGATTGTCCTTAGATATTTATATTGCTCTACCAAATCCATTACTGTTGAGTGAGTGGGTGAAGGAGAGCACCTAAAATCTTCAGAGTCCTAGCTAGAAGGATGGAGAAAGTGCTGCCTTCGGTAATATCACAAGATCAAACTGGATTTATTAAAGGCCGACACTTAGTGTCCATTCTTCGATTCCTGTTTAATGTAATATATTCACCCGCAAAGTCAAACATCCCAGAGATTTTTTTATCCTTGGATGCAGAAAAAGCATTTGATATGATTGAATGGAACTACCTTTTCACTACATTGGAGAAATTAGGGTTTGGCCCGAACATTTGTGCATGGATCAAACAATTGTATACCAATCCAGATGCTTCAGTTTGTATTAACAACATTAATTCAGACTACTTTAAACTAGAAAGTGGCACCAGACGAGGATGCCCCAGGTCACCACTGCTGTTTGCAATCGCCATTGAACCACTGGCGGTCCACTGTCGAAATTCTTATCAGATAAAGGGGATTATCAGAGAAGGACTGGACCAGAAAATTTCTCTATATGCAGATGATATAGTTTTATATATATCAGACCCAGCACTTACAGAATTTCAAAAGATCTCTGGTCTCAGAATTAATTTGAATAAAAGTATACTCTTTCCAGTGAATTCACAAGCATGTAATATTAGATTGGACACCCTACCTTTTACCATAGCAGATCAGTTTACAATACCTAGGGTTAAATATCACAAGTAAACGTAAAGCTCTTTATCAACAAAAATGTCGCCGTCTGTATGGAAAAAATTAAGCAAGACTTGCATAGATGGTCAACCCTTCATCTCACTCTAGCTGGAAGAATTAAAGTTGTTAAGATGAGTATCCTTCCTAAGCTTCTTTTTTATTTCAAAACATTCCAATACACATCAATAAATCATTTTTTAAGCAATTAGATTCAACCATAACCTCATTTATTTGGAACTCAAAACATTCACGTATCCAAAGAGCGACCCTACAAAGACCTCAGGCAGAAGGTGTCATGGCTCTACCTAATTTTCAGTTTTATTACTGGGCAGCAAACATACAAGCTAACATTTAATGTTCATTTTTTGCATTCTCTTAGTTAAAAACTCCAAATCTATCCCAGCGAGCTGGGGTGCAAACAGACTTTATCAATCACTTTGTCAGCTAAAATATGGTGCTGGATTACATTAAAAGCAGACCAGAAATCAATAAACAATAACCTTGCATGGTGTTTTGGCCCTTTCAAGGGCTAATACAGTAAATTTAGAAGTGATGCTGTGGGTCCTCTAGTCCCCTTTCTGCTAGTATGCAAACTGATAAGGATAAGTCTGGACTTTTTAAGAATAATTTCAACAATTCAAAATCCTGTGTCTAAAACTATAAATTGAATTATTTGAGTTTTTGAGCCAACTTATAGTCATTTTTAATCCCTGCCAATTCAACATGATTATTGCTTTTTGCATGAATGCCAGCCATCATCTTCACAATGAACCCAGGCTGTCAGCCCACAGTTGATTCACAATTCTGTCCTTATACTTCAGCTTCATCTGCTTAATTTCATGATTCACCTCCTTCTGAAATGTCCCATTTAATCTTTTTATCCATCCATCCATCCATTGTCTCCCGCTTATCCGAGGTCGGGTCGCGGGGGCAGCAGCTTGAGCAGAGATGCCCAGACTTCCCTCTCCCCGGCCACTTCTTCTAGCTCTTCCGGGAGAATCCCAAGGCGTTCCCAGGCCAGTCGAGAGACATAGTCCCTCCAGCGTGTCCTGGGTCTTCCCCGGGGCCTCCTCCCGGTTGGACGTGCCCGGAACACCTCACCAGGGAGGCGTCCAGGAGGCATCCTGATCAGATGCCCGAGCCACCTCATCTGACTCCTCTCGATGCGGAGGAGCAGCGGCTCTACTCTGAGCCCCTCCCGGATGACTGAGCTTCTCACCCTATCTTTAAGGGAAAGCCCAGACACCCTGCGGAGGAAACTCATTTCAGCCGCTTGTATTCGCGATCTCGTTCTTTCGGTCACTACCCATAGCTCATGACCATAGGTGAGGGTAGGAACATAGATCGACTGGTAAATTGAGAGCTTCGCCTTGCGGCTCAGCTCCTTTTTCACCACGACAGACCGATGCAATGCCCGCATTACTGCGGATGCCGCACCGATCCGCCTGTCGATCTCACGCTCCATTCTTCCCTCACTCGTGAACAAGACCCCGAGATACTTGAACTCCTCCACTTGGGGCAGGATCTCGCTACCAACCCTGAGAGGGCACTCCACCCTTTTCCGGCTGAGGACCATGGTCTCGGATTTGGAGGTGCTGATTCTCATCCCAGCCGCTTCACACTCGGCTGCGAACCGATCCAGAGAGAGCTGAAGATCACGGCCTGATGAAGCAAACAGGACAACATCATCTGCAAAAAGCAGTGACCCAATCCTGAGCCCACCAAACTGGACCTCCTCAACACCCTGGCTGCGCCTAGAAATTCTGTCCATAAAAGATATGAACAGAATCGGTGACAAAGGGCAGCCCTGGCGGAGTCCAACTCTCACTGGAAACGGGTTCGACTTACTGCCGGCAATGCGGACCAGGCTCTGGCACCGATCGTACATGGACTGAACAGCCCTTATCAGGGGGGCCGGTACCCCATACTCTCGGAGTACCCCCCACAGGATTCCCCGAGGGACACGGTCGAATGCCTTTTCTAAGTCCACAAAACACATGTAGACTGGTTGGGCAAACTCCCATGCACCCTCCAGGACCCTGCTAAGGGTATAGAGCTGGTCCACTGTTCCGCGACCAGGACGAAAACCACACTGTTCCTCCTGAATCCGAGGCTCGACTATCCGACGGACCCTCCTCTCCAGGACCCCTGAATAGACTTTTCCAGGGAGGCTGAGGAGTGTGATCCCTCTGTAGTTGGAACACACCCTCCGATCCCCCTTCTTAAAGAGGGGGACCACCACCCCGGTCTGCCAATCCAGAGGCACTGTCCCTGATGTCCATGCGATGTTGCAGAGGCGTGTCAGCCAAGACAGTCCTACAACATCCAGAGCCTTGAGGAACTCCGGGCGTATCTCATCCACCCCCGGGGCCCTACCACCAAGGAGTTTTTTGACCACCTCGGTGACCTCAGTCCCAGAGATGGGGGAGCCCACCTCTGAGTCCCCAGGCTCTGCTTCCTCATTGGAAGGCATGTTAATGGGATTGAGGAGGTCTTCGAAGTATTCCCCCCACCGACCCACAACATCCCGAGTCGAGGTCAGCAGCGCACCATCCCCACCATATACAGTGTTGACACTGCACTGCTTCCCCTTCCTGAGACGCCGGATGGTGGACCAGAATCTCCTCGAAGCCGTCCGAAAGTCATTCTCCATGGCCTCCCCAAACTCCTCCCACGCCCGAGTTTTTGCCTCAGCAACCACCAAAGCCGCATTCCGCTTGGCCTGCCGGTACCTATCAGCTGCCTCCGGGGTCCCACAGTTTATCAGTTCTTTGAAATCTTTGGTTATATTGTTGTTAAGATATACTTTGATTTAACTAGAGGGCTTTGCTTGCTACATGCCAGCCACTTCACGTCTCTGCCGCTCACGTTATGAAGAGGGGGGTTGAATGCACCAGTGATACAATGGGAAATAAATACAGTTTTTTTTTTACCTCCTCATTGCTCAATGAGCTACTGGGTTGCTGCTGCTGCTGTGGGATATGGCCGGCCTGTCATCCCGGCCAACACCCCCAGGCCGCCAGATGGAGCTCTCCCTGCAGCATGGAAGTGCCCCGAATACCAGCAGGGAATCATGGACGAAGGAGTTTTCCTTTACAGCCCTCCTGGATACCACAGGGGCCAACAGATGACGCTGCAGGGAGGCCCAGAGAGTTGTTTGTGCCCTATAACCCGGAAGTACGTCGTAGGCAAGGCGACAAAGGAAATGACGTGCTTCCGGGATGAAGAAAAGGACTTTTTATCTGACCCGGAAGTGATACGAGGTCACATGGACTGAAGGATTGAGAACACTTCCAGGTCAGGGAATATAAAAGGACTATGGGAAATCCCAGACGATGAGCTGAGTTGGGAGGCAGGGTGGCTAAGCGTCTGGGAGTAGAGGATTGTTTATTTGATTATTGATTTATTGGAGTATAGTGGAGTGGAGAGTGCTTTGTGCACATTTATTATTATAATAAATAACATTTTGGATTTTTATCTGGTGTCTGATGTTTGGTCTGAGGGTTCAAGGGGTCACGGGGACCCTTAAACTGTCACACCATATTCGATCTCTTTTTTGCTTTTACCTTTTCATCAATATCGCATTGAATTTTGATTCCGTGTTTAGAATTACATTGTGACAACGCAATGGATAACTGCCCGTGAGTGAATATCGTTTCTTTCTCTCTACAAGAAATGTGTCTGACAATAGCATTCACAGAAATGAGAAATGATTTCTCTCGTGGGATTTCACTTTCACCAAACAACAAATCTTTAAATTCTCGTGGTTACACCTCTTCATTGGGAAGAAACACTACTTTTTTATTTCCATGATGGCAACATGAATTAGACAATCAATAAGTCTCTGACTAAAAGCTTAAATCCGAACAATATATTCGATCTCTTTTCGCTGTTCCATTATTTCACCAAGTAATAATTTCCATTTGTTTGCGCTAATGCGATCTTTACTATCATTTTATTGAGACTTTCGAATATTTGAGTTTGTCATCTACTCTTTGTTAGACTCATTTCGCGGGACATGAAAGTTTCTCCCTGAGAAAATCACGTCTCGTCTCCTTCCAACCTTTTTTTTTATAATAGAGTGACATGGATTATGGCATGTTCATCAGTGTTAACACAGGATTTTTTAAACACGGCCCAGTCAGTGCATTCCAAACTGCTATGCAGGCACTCACCAAATTCCTTGTCCCAGTCTTTCATGTGTTTTATTTCCAGCTTTTCTCTTTTAAAGACTATTTTATATATAGGGATGAGGAGGACACAGTTGTGATCAGATAAAACCAGTGGGAGTTTGGCTTTCAATTCAGAAGTGCCTTTAATATAGCACTGATAAAAAATTCTGTTATGTCAAGTTAGAAAATAAATATACTTGTAAAAATTACACATGATTTGGTTTAGTGAACATTGGTTAAAATCATCTACAATAAAATTCAAATAGTTGGGAAACTCTCTGGGCAAATAAATTGGGTGCAGCAGGGCAGACAGAAGTCCTACATCCTTCGTGGACATCTTTCTCTCCAACAAAGATTTACACCATTGCATGTTTATATAAAAGCAGACATCATTGCCACGTGATAAACTGGTGTTGGAAGAGTCTCTATTCAAATGAATTAGTGCACCAAACTACTGTATCGCTAGTCAAGTGGTCATCTTAAATGCTTTCATTTAGCCAGATTTCTGTAAATACTGAAATTCAAGCATCTCTGTGATTAGAATGAATGCACACAAACTTGAAGTTCATAAACTTTATTTTGGAGAGACTGAACATTTCCCATTATAAAAGTCAGTGTTATTACCATTATTACCATTATTGGTATAGTTTTTTCAGTCTTTCCTGATTATCTCCCGTTTTCCCTTTTTTTTCTTATCTGGATACAGGACTATTATAACAATGACTATATCTATAATAATAAAAGGCAAAGCCCTCACTGACTGACTCACTCACTGACTGACTGACTGACTGACTCATCACTAATTCTCCAACTTCCCGTGTAGGTGGAAGGCTGAAATTTGGCAGGCTCATTCCTTACAGCTTACTTACAAAAGTTAGGCAGGTTTCATTTCGAAATTCAAAGCGTAATGGTCATAACTGGAACATATTTTTTGTCCATACACTGTAATGGAGGAGGCGGAGTCACGTATCGCGTCATCACGCCTCCTACGTAATCACGTGAACTAAAAACAAGGAAGAGATTTACAGCACGAGTCACACGCAGGAACGAAGGTAAATGACGTTAATTTTTGACTGTCTTTTAATACTGTGTGAACATACATATTAACACATGTGCAATTAAACGTGTGCATTTACGGGGTGATTTCTCAGGCTTAAAAGCTCACCTTTTATCAAACGCGGGAAGAAAGGTAACTGACGTTGTTCACTGTCTTTTAATACTGTGTAACCATACATATTAACACATGTCCAATTAAACGTGTGCATTTACGGGGTGATTTCTCATGCTTAAAAGCTCGCCTTTTACTAAAAAGGTAAATGCAAAACTATTTTCAATCAGTTTATTGAAACGCTCCCGTTAAGGATTGCAATAACATATTCGCGAGATAAAAGAACGAAGTAGGGGGAAATGGAGGAACAGCCGCAAACAGCGAAGAGCAAAAAATTAATTAAACAATTGAGAACGGAGCGAGTTAAGCATACAAGCGTGTTCATAAGGGCAACAAAGCACGGTGTAAAACGTAAGTTTAAATTAAGTTAATAGAAACGCTCCCGCTGCGGATTGCAATAACATATTCGCGAGATAAAAGTTTAATGAGAAGACACGAGGTATAAACGAACCACACGCCGTGGCGCAACGTTAGGGGCAACAGTTTCAACCATTCTATGATCTGCTTCTCGCAACTGAAAGACGGCACATGGCGGATGTTAGCCGACTTGCTGACCGCAACGTTAGGGGCTTCAACTATGGCGCTGACGCCATATCTCAGTGCCAACACTTTGCAGACTGTACTTAAAAGACACGCCCTCCTCACTGGACAGTTAAAAACACCAATCAAACTAACGATGACATCAAGTATTACCCAATCAAAAGTAGGAAAGGAGGCATCTTCATAAAATGCGTGTGGGATGATTTGCATGAGACGCTGCTTTAAAAAAAAAATGATAAAAAAAATACGGGATAAATCCCGTCCAGTATTGATTCAAAACGGGACGCGCAATTTCATTCTCAAACGCGGCACGATTCCGTATTTTAAAGGACGGGTGGCAACCCTACAGTGCCAGGTAACCACCCATACAATCAGATTGTGCTTCAGACTAGGAATGCAATGAATGTAATTACCCCGATCTACATACAAGGCGAAAGTCTTGCAACATTCAAAGATGATGGTTTGGGATAATTAGTACTTATTAAGTACAACATTGAACATAAAAGAGCTTATGAAGCCTTGAACCGAAAAAAGCAAGATCTCAGAGATCGTAAAAAAAAAAAAGGAGGTAATGTCGTTTTACTCGCTGTAGATTTTACTCAAACATTACCAGTTATTCCACGAGGGAGACCAGCAGATGAACTCAACGCGTGTTTAAAATCCATGCTTCTCCCACGGTCGGTTATATGTCGCGTGTTCTCGGGTAGGTACACCAAAAAATGTATACATTTAAGCATGTAATGGGCAAAGAAAAAATGAGGTATACCCGAAGGCACTGCAGTAGTACTCAATGTAACTTTACTTCTTAAATGTTAATGTTTTACTGTTTAATAATTTATACGCTTCTTATATATTGTTCAAATTCTTTTATGAAAATACCAGTGACAGCGCAATGCACGATAACATGGAGTGAATACACCATACGCATCTGCCCACGGCCGCCCTGGTGTGCGCAGATAGGAGTTGATTCTAAAATAAAATAAACATAAAAACAGTAATACATTCATCACCCATAAAGCGGATAGCAGACGTGACGTATTATAAGTGTACCACATTTCAAGTCAATACGTGAAACGGTTTGCAAGCTACATGTGATTTAAAATCCTGGACAGACCAACGAAAAGCCACGGTAGCAAATTATTGAAGAGGATTTTACTGTTTAATAATTTATATTTATATGAAATGTGCTTCTTATATATTACTTCATATTCTCATATGATAATGATGTTAATGTTGTTTATATTGATTTCTATGTTATTGTAAGTGCATCTATGTGTGTATATGTATGTATGTATGTATGTATGTGTATATATATATATATATATATATATATATATATATATATATAAAAAAAAAATATATATATAAAAAATATATGTGTATATGTATATATAATATATCTGTATATGTGTGTGTATATGTGTATATGTATATATATATATATATGACAGCAACACTCATAACAATGACAACACAATTACATTGACAATCATGTTACGTTATTTTTAAAATGTTTCCTTTACTTTTTCATAACCTCTTTAACACACTACTTCTCCGCTGCGAAGCGCGGGTATTTTGCTAGTTAAAAATAATAGTCAGATCGGATGAGAAATTGGGCAGTAAATACATGTATTCAGGTAAATTCCACTCAAACATACTCTCTACAGTATGTAATCTATAATGCTGATTAGCATGAAAAATAAATCCAAATAATAAAAATAAAAATAAACTGAATTTATTAACTTCTCTGCAACACCTCTAGAATCTGTGTCATGTTCTATGTATTTTTTATTATTTGGTAAACATTTCATCAACAAATAGAGATTGTTAAAATGTAAACCTTCACTTATTTCATTTCAGAGTGTGCTATTTACCGTAATTCCTTAGAATTGATTAAATCTGGGAAAGCCTCAAAACTGCATAACCTTAGAAAAAATATTGAACTGAATCCCTGCTTTACAGACTTACTGTTAATCTTCTGATTTTTCTTTTCATTTCTTATGTTTTATGTGACTTGGAAACATTGTCAGATAGTTAACTCTTCTGATCTTTTTGGAGATGCCAAACTCATTTATTTTGAAACATGTTTTCCATACATTACCTTGATTTTTGTACTTTCTTCTTCTTTTTTTTTCAAAAAATGTATTGTTTGTATTTCTATGTTCATTTATTTAATTTAAGCCGTTTAACTTTTTCCTTGTTTGTTTTCATGGAGTTTATACCTTTGGGGGTCATTAAAAATTGGAATGTGTCCTTGCTGCCTGTAAGGCATCAGGAACTGAAGCTAGATCTGTTTAGTTCTGCTTTTTGGCTTTCTTTTTCAGGCTAATGATAGAGCATACATCATATGCTATCTTTTGCATTTTGTTTTCCTGTCCTGGGAACATCTAGATGACTCAGCAGCACATTTGAACCTCCTGAATAATTTGTATCTTTCATTTGTGTGGCAGCTGAGTTGTGACACCATGGAACAGCAAAATTAGTGACTTATCCTTATGGGACATTCTCATTTACATAAAAGCTACTTAGGCATTTGTTGACAGACCACCAGATTGGATATATAATGGCTAATAGAATAACAAATATATCCATTTTATTCTCATTCTTCAGAAGATTCCAAATCTTGTCCCTCATACAGTACAGACTAATGCACATTTTAACATGCACTACATCACAGAAAAATGAAATCTGCAGGGAAATCTTAGGGGTTGGTGACAGGATTGACACTCCAGCCACTGTGAAAAAACCCTACACTGTTCCGATTTATTCAAACTAGTGTTGTGCTGAGGTATCACCTGTTGCATGGCTGCGCTCGGATCCTAATTTGAGATCCTGAGGTGGTTCATTGTGTAGCGAGTGTGGCAATGCACTGTGTTCGTGCATGCTCACAAGCTTTGTCAATTCTTAGAAACAGTGTTTGATTTATATCTGTGATATCTGTAGACTTTATCCAACTAACGCTTATATACAGTAATTATATATGTTGCAATCCATACCCTGTATGTTCCCTGACTACAGACTTTTTTGTGCCTGGAATTCATTCTGGTGGTTGAGCTTACAGCTCTCTGAAACAACCATAAATATATGTATCCCTTGTTTTGCTCATCCCTTTATTTTGTAAAATATTGATTTCTTATAAATGTACCCAGTTGTATGGGTGCTTCTTGCAATGGAGCTTTTTCTACACTTGTTACAAAGCAAAAAGTAATTACATTCTGTAAATTGCCAAGGATGTACTTTCCCACGTTTTCTCTGATAACAACAGCACTGTCACTCATATTGCAGACAGGCCTGGCACACTGCATATTATTGAGAAGGACCATCACATAACCGCTTCTGTCTTAAGTTAGTTACCAAGGTTTCCTCTAATTTTTTTCATAGCTCTTGGCTGGAAGAATCTGGAGCAGTCATAGATGAAAGTAACGGTGTATTTTAGAACAAAAAAATTCAGACCTTTATAGTTATAATCATATTGACACTCAAAAGAAAAAATAACACTTTTAACATAATGTACTGCCTGCAGTTAAATGTTACAGCAGTGGAATGAGCTTATTTGAATACAAATCATCACTTCATGGAAACATCTTAGTTGTTAGTGTATGCTTAGCAAATCTGGAACAGAAAAGCATGTTTAAAAATAAAATGAAAGGGTGGATGAGTAATAATATGTGCAACAAATTATTCCTATGTAAAAAAAAAGCAAAGGAATGTGAAAGAGTTTCTAGTGTTATGAGGGTGGAAGGTGCTGTACAGAATGTAATTGTGTGAGTTAGTTAGCTTTATAAGCTGAAGTTTTAGTCCAGGAAAGTTTGTCGTCAAAACAAGGCTCAATTAATATGTGAAATAAGACAAAAATGGAATCCCTCCCCCCTTCCCAAAATGTCCCATGTCCTTTCCATTACACCAGGAAACACAGCAGCATGAACTAATCAATCCTGGTCAGTTTTGACATCTGACAAAGGGACTGATTGCAACAAAGGTGTCTGCTCTGCTCTTTGGAAGAAGCAGAATGCCAGGAGTCAGTGGAGATGCTGGATACTCAACTAATTCACGCTGCAGACATCTCCAAAAGAATCACATTCTAAAATATAGACAGCCATTTCTTTGCCTACTGTACAGCTACTGTACCCAAACATAATACTTTACACAGGTGTACAGAGAGATTGAGTCCTGAAAGGTCAAGAAATATAAAAATAGGTGATAAGGGATAAATTGCAACTTATTTCATTGAAGATAGTGAACAAAAGATTAGAGAGCAGAAAGCTAGAACAGGAGAGTAAAACTAAAACATATGCATAAATGTCCCTTGGGGCAGCATGCAGGCAAAAGTGACAGAGAGCAGTATGCTATAATCTGTGCACAAATTTAGATTGAGTAAAATGATGGTTGAAATTTATATATGAAAATGTGATATTTTTGTGATTTTTGAGAATGGCATCCAAGCAAAGGGGAAAAGACAACATGAGATCTCAAGATGAGAAGTAGGGGTTTATAGAAAGCCATACATAACAGTGAGCACAGAACTGAGACATGCTTTCTGAGAGGAGAACAAGGAACTAACAAAAGAGAAAAGAAGGTGATAGGATAAGCGAAACGTTAAGTGAGAAACCATAGGCCTTTAACCTTTAGTGACCTAAGAAATGTTAATGAATAAACCTTGGTATATCTAGAAATGCACACAGAGATGGTCACGCCAGTTTAACAACCACATACAGTAAATACAATAGAGAGCTACATCAGCTGTTTCCTTTCTCCAGTCCAACTAGTTACTCCTACTACTCATTGGTTGTTTCTCTTATTTTTTTAAACAACAAATAGAATTTTTGAATTGCTTACATGATTTTGGGAGGACTGAAGACCAGTATTCCCAAACAAAACATCCAACTCACTAATGTCATATTGGATCCTGGCAGACAAAAAACATCTGCAACCATGTACATACTAATTCTTGATTATTAAAAATGAGTGAGTGTATATGCCATTTGGGAATTTTAATAGGAGGACCAATATAGTTTTACATCAGATCTGTATAACATTTAGTATAATGAGCGTTTGAGGGAGGTTGGAGACCCTTAGATTCAAATTTGTACTTGAATTTAATTTATAGAGGAGAACAATTGCAGTCTTGATGGGTAACCAAACTGGGAGGATTTAAGGACTTCCCTAGTTTCAAACAGAGTGTAATACATAAATCCAATGATACAATTCTGGACCCCTTCATGATACTAACTCTGATTAAGACAGCATGTTTCAGCCTGGATCAATCTGAGTCAACCTTAAAAATCAACTCCAAAATGGACATCCTTTATTTTTTTTCTATGTTAAAGTAGATATTTGATTTCCTTCTTATCAATAAATATTAGCTACATTAAATTTACAAAAATGTACCTAGGCCTGTATTTCATCTGAGATCAGACCATTCAATAGTACCATGGTAGTCGCATAGGCAGCTGTACTATTTATTTTAAAAACTTAAAAAATACTGGTTTATGTAGTTAATAATATGTATAAGAATAACTAGAGATAGAGTATTCAAACAAATAGCCATGATCACAGCCTCATGCTTGCATTCACAAGGTCACTCATACTTATATTCAGCTGTGGTCTATACTAGGTTCCCACCATTGTTCCCCACTAAAGGATAGGTAGTATCTGTGCTGAACAGTAGGTGTCAGTCGTCCACTTCTCCATTCAGAAGATGTCATCACTCTTCCCATTAATGTAAGACACTAGCTCTTTCCATGGATCTATCTGAATTGCAAGGGTTGTACACAAACTCTTTACTGATGTTAAAAATCTAACACTAGCTGGGTTGTTTGTGCTTTATATGGACTTTTCTAATTTAAACACTAAGGACTGGCAATCATTCTTTGCATGACATTTCATCCCTGTTGTGCCCAATTATTACTTTGTTTGGTTCTTTTCTAAATTACTTTGATCCAATAATCCATAATATTAATTGTTCTGTATTGCCACCAGTTGTTAGTTTAAACTATATCTAAAAACGTTCTTCCATAGTGTTGGATTTAATATGATCAGGCTTTAGGTTTTAATACCCCAAAGCAAAGGATATTAATACCTAAAACTCTTGATTCAATGCAGACGGATGCCTTTTACGATTCTGAACCCTAGAAGATCATTTTTCCTGTTTGGTGTTACCAGTTACCAGTACATAACACCTTAAACGTTTAGTGGGCTTGTTTGCATTAGGAACCTGTGGTCCCTTTAACTGGAACTTCAGTGTGTTGCAGCAAATTGAGGTTCAGTTGTCAATTGGTTGATGCTGACAGTGCAGCACCACATGGCTATTATTATTAGTCATGTACCCAGCTACAATCTCAAAACAAGCCTTACATGATCCTTCCCCCTCCAACTTGTTTTGTCAGAATGAAACCTGGCAAATAATAATAACAAAACAAAATTACTATTTACTTGGCTTTTTTTTTTTTGTATGATGGAAGAAAAAAGTGTGAAGCATCTGTAGATTTGTAGGGAGCCATGCCTTCAATCAACAGAATTAGCCAATTCTGGCACAGCCAATGTGAGCCCCAAGCTCAGTATTTACAACGGTCTGTATTAAATTTACTTATTGCCAATTTGTAGCCATTTGTTAGATTTTGTTTTTTGGTATTTGTTCTGTCTGCATCTTTTGTTGTTTGAGGCCTCACAGTTCAGGTCAAATTTTATTGCCAAAATATTTGGTCCCGCATACTTGGCATATGCTTTCCTAGCCATCATGGATGCTTAAAAAAAACATTTCACCCTTACAATCCACTCAAAACTAGGTCAGTTCTGCCTTTCCTATTGAGTTCAATGCATTTTGTGAAGTCTGGCTAAGTTCCTGAACATTTCTGTGAATTTGATACACTCATAGTGAAGTGAACACCGTGGGGTTTGCTCATCACTAGTCTTGAGTCATTGTGTTTTGTTCAGTGCAACATGGCAGACTGACTAAAGTTTACAGAGCAGTGTCTTATCATTAAGGTCCCTTTACTAACACATTTAAATATGTTTTAATTTACTAAAATAAGCATACGAATAAATGGTGCATTCTAATAATGTCCCTTATACTACTATATACTTAGTATACTAATACTAAGTATTATTTAAAGTCTAAAATTACTTAAACATATTAAAAGTCTAGAGTTAATATGTAAACTGTTATCAGAGAAAGTTAAATGTTATATACGACCTTCTAATGTAATTGTATTGGTACAAATAACAGGATGAAACAGGCATGCAGTTTCAAGTACATTTTCTCTTACTATTCCAAATAAAATTGGAGAACAGAGAATGAACTTCTACCCAGAGGGCTTACAAATTTGAGTCTGGGAATAACTTTCATTTTCACTGTGGCCATTTGAGACTGTAAAGACTTTTGGGTGCTTGAACATTACTGGATTGAGGTTTTGATGTCTGAAAATGCACAGCAAAAGTCTGGGAATGAAATTTCATGTACAGAGAAGATATGTTAATGCCTGAAAAAATAACAGAACAGGCAGAGGAATTAAGTGATAGTAGGGAGGAATTTGGTCAACTAATTTTATATCCTTATGTAATTTCAAAAGAAATGTACAGGCCTGAAATATGTAAGAGATCCTTAGTAGCATTCTTTAGATATAGTAGGATGTCATCAGCATAAGAGAGACAATGTGTGATATATCTTATTTACTGAAATAGGAATAATTAATTCTGGTGCATATTAAGCTTTTTAGAAGATATGTCTGAATTTGTGAACAGCATATCTGAAGGAGTGTAGTATAGTGTTTTAATCATGTCCACAAACTCAGCACTTAATCCCATCTTGTGCAGGATGTGCCAGAGGAATGCCCAGTTTATCTAAGCAAATACCCTTTCATTAAAGCTGTAGGAGAAACAAAGGAGGGTACCACTTCAGTTATATGAAGAAGTCTTCAATGATTAACTGACACAAAATAAGACCACATATAATTAGTTTGAGTTGCATTCTTCATGTTGGACTTCGAAAAAAAAGTATGACGGGATAATTGCCTGAAATTCTGACACTGGACAGGGACTAGACTGTTTTTAATTGTGATAACTGTAATAATGACTTTATAGGGACTTTACCTTTATTCACAGAGCCTAGAGCTTCCTTTAGTTCATCCAGAGTGACACAGACACTCACATGAAATGCTTCTTTCCCTGAAAGGCAGGAGTAAATTCAGCAAATCTAAGAAAGATGAGCAATTTTAGTAAGGTGATATAGTCACTCCAGTAAATAAACTGTACAAACTGTTTACTTATTTGCTTGGGGTAATTAGTGACTGCAGCACTTTTGCTCCACTTTTCTAATCTCATCCTAATCATATTTATACCTCTGCTTACACACATATTATTTATCTTAGAATAGTATGCATAAAAATACAATATCTTATCATTTTGTTAATCATGGGTACTTTTTTTCTGGCCTTCTGAAGAATGTCACTTCTAAACTTGTGCAGTGTAATATTTAGAAAATACTATGTTTTATTTTTCTATAAATAAAAGCTCAATTTTTCCTATATTGGTGGGGAAATCAGGTATATATGTTTTATATGCAATGTTTATTGCTCATCAAAACACAAACCAGATAATTAATTACACATTTAACTGTGAAATTTGTAAAACATCATATTCCTCCTATAATGAATATTTTCTACTTTTATTATTCAATATTCAAGATAGTGACCAGTGTCATCTCTGCACTGGGGCAAAGGCTTTACTTTGCAAAAATGAAATACATAATAAACTTTTCTCAATAATCTTAAATGTTTATCTGCCATCGCAATTTAGGAATAATAAAATTTTTTTTCTAGTTTCTATGATTCAATTTCTTACTTGGAAAAATATATCTCTTTTCAGTTTTTTATGCACCTGATGCCGCCTCACTTTTTCTGACTTGCTAGAACTGACCCTCTGACCCCTCAGTTTTTTTGGCATTCCTTTTAGAGAGTATGCATGTACAGCCTGAACTTTTGAGTTCTGCCTTGGGTCTTGAAGAACAAAGCCCTTCCAAGCAATCATTGTTTGAATTTTCTGTGACGCAATTTAAAGAATATGTAAACTTGTATGCACTGGAATAGTCATCATCAACAATATCATGAGTCATGTGAATTTTTTAAGTTCAATATGATTTAGTACTTTGGCCACTTTGCAAAATCTGGAAATTAAATGTTTGGGAACATATTGGCCTGAAGAATTATATTCTTCTTTCTTGGACTGAAATTGTCGGTTTATTGAGTGTTGACTGTTAGGTATTAGCCACACAGTGCATTATTTACTTTATGAATATTCTTTTGGGTTTCTGCTTCTAGTGTTATTTGATGTACTGTATGTTGAGGAATCTTTTAATACTGTTCTTGGGTGGTTGTACTTTATGACCAAATGCCATGTTTATAGATCTTCAATTTGTGTGATTTTGTTATGTCATTATTTGGCTAACATTTTATTATCACTAACACTAGTAGCCTAATATATTGTGAAATGCAATATCTCTCCCTTGCTCCCCAACACGAGATTTACTGGAAGCCATTACCCTTGATCAGTCATTGTTCAACAATGCAGCGCTCTTTCATAGTTCCATCCATGCAGCTCCTGTGATCTTTTATCTGTCTTTGTCTATATGTGCCATTAGCTCTGCTTTACACCACTTACTTTGTTTTCAGAGACAAGAACATCTGCACTCACTTTCCCAACTCTGAGAGTCAGTCCAAGGTAGGATGTCCCCCAGGTCTCTCCAGCTACCACATACCCAGTACAAAGTATTTAACCTGAGGATTGGATGTGTTAAGAGCCACAAGTACAGCTCTTTAAGTACTTGATTCTGACTTGCTCATGCTTACTCTCTCTCTCTCTCTCTCTCTCTCTCTCTCTCTCTCACTGTTCCTCCTCCTCTTGCACACTCACTCATTCTCACACACACACCTACACACCCTGCCTAACACCTTTCATAGGCAAATTCGCAGGATGGTGCCACTCCTGACAGTCTGCAAAAGCTAACGTCCACCAAAATTGTCATGCCAATTAAAAGTTTATCAATCCATTTTTAAAATTCACTCCTTCAAACATACAGTCATAGAGACCAGGAAAGCAGCATTAGGATAAAGGCAAGAATCAACCATTAATGGGAGGCCATTACATTCAGGGCATATCCACTCTTACAGTACTATTTTAGTGATGTTACACAGTTATACTTTAGCAACGTGGGAGGAAAGCTGAGTAGCAGGGAAGACCCACGTACACCTGGAGAGAAATTGCAAACTCTGTGCAGTGTGTGGGCTTAAAATTGAAAACAGGATTGTGCAGCTTTGAGGTAGCAGTGCTGATTACTTAATTGCCAGTCTTGAAGAGTGCTATATAAATGCAATGTCTTCTTCTTCTACCATGGTGCCTTATACATAAAAGTATAAGGGGTTAAGAATCATAATCTGATATTTCTCTTACAAGAGGCAAAATCTAAAAATGCAAATATTTCAATGTGAATGAGAAATGAAGATTGCTTGTAATTTTTTATTTTTCATAGCACCATGACACATAATAGAAGAACATAACCTCTCTAATTTAAAAGTAAATGGTGAATTGTAGTTGAACTTAAGTGTTGCATTGTTCTTAACGTGCTGCTTATAAATATTTCTGCTGCCAGAACTCCTTGGACAAACGTCTACAATACACTTTTAAACATGTCATCCGATCTGAGACCTTGTGTTCTGGACATCTGGGTAAACAGAGGTACTCTAAACTGATCATCATTGGAACTGAGCTTTGATAAGCTTTGGTCATGAAAAAGCGAGAGCTAATCCATAAGAATCATATGCAAGAGAGGAACCAACTGTGGTTGGGGTGCCAGCCTTTGTGCAGCGATATAATGTTTATGACTTGAATGGTGAACATCTGTAGATTGCACCTGAATTTCAGAAAAAAAATTCAATAACCAAAAAAATCTATATATAGAGTACACTTTTGGTATGGTCTTAATTGAGATTAAGAAATGTAGTTTAGTGAAAAGAGGTTAATTCCTCTGCAGCAATTAAAAATATATTTAAATATAATTTGATGGTTAATTTATTCTTTATCACAGTTTAAGGAGCTTCTGAATTAACGTTGCACACTCTAAAGGCACAAAGCATTTTCTTTGAGCCATTAATAATTCAAAGTAATTCTTATTTCAATAGTTTCTATTGACATCCCAATTGTTTCAGAAGCAACTTTGCTTTCTCAATCTTTCCTTGTTGCTGTTAGAGGTAAAAAAAAACATACAGTTACCACTTTATTGTTCACTCAGTAGCCATTGATTTTTTGAGTCCTTTATTGAACGAATTCTGCATTATTCTCTGTCAGCTTCAACATACCGATCAATATTAATCCCTATTTTCCAAGCAAGCTAATTTCTCAAGGCAAATTATTACCTTCCTTCTTCTGTTGAGGATATCTGCCCAAATAAATTCCATTTAAAGAATAAAGTCTAGAAGACTCATTCTCCTAAGGCAAATTAGTCCAGCTGCAGAAAGAGCATTTTGCTCCTGCTTAGACAGGGCAGATCAGAAGATTTAATTAATTATTCTAACTGAGCGTTGTAACATGCAGCATAAGGGATGTTATAAAAGTAATGCTCAAAGTTTAGCTTTCTATAAAAAACTATGATTTTTTCTTTAAATTTTTAATTTCATTTTTAACAAGCAAACATGCAATACAGTTGTCCATTTAGCCAAAAATTAAGATTTTAATTCTGAGAAAGAAAGAAATATTTGAATATGTTTGATCATATCTTAAATATTCTGGGTGATATATCTAAATTAGCACAGGATGTTCACTTTATATTGCTTATTATCCATTCGTTCACCCATCCATCGAATTATTCATTTTCTGCCACTTATCTGTGTCTGGGTCATGGGGGCAGCAATCTAAGCAATGATTCCCAGACATCCCTTTTCCCAGCCACCTCATCCAACAGGAAGATACTGAGGCAATTCTTGCCACTGAGAGATATAATCTCTCCAGCGTGTCCTAGGTCTTCCCCGAGGTCTTCTCCAGTTGGACATGCCCAAACCACCTCAACTGGCTCTTTTTAATGCAGAGAAGCAGCAGCTTTATTTTGAGCTCCTCTCAAATGTCTGCACTTCTTACCCTAAGGTCGAGCCCAAACACCTTGCAAAAAAACTCATTTCTGTTGCTTGAATCTGCAATCTAGTTCATTCAGTCACTACCCAAAGCTTGTGACCATAGCTGAGGACAGGAATGTAGACCAACTAATAAATCGCCCAGTAAGTCACTCACTCGTGAACAAGGTCCCAAAATACTTAAACATCTCCACTGAAGGTAGCACCATATCCCCAACCCAAAGCAGGCATTCTACCCATTTATGATTGAGAACCATGACTTGAAGGTGCTGATCCTCATCCCCACTTCACACTCGGCTGCAAACCAACCCAGTTCGTGTCTAAGGTCACAGACTGATGAAGCAGTCATCTGACTACAACATCTGCAAAAAACAGAGTCATGATCCCATACTCCTGAATACCCCCCACAGGACCCCGTCAGGGACACCGTCATATGCCACAAAACACATAGCCTATAGACTGATTGAGCATACTCCCACAAACCCTCCAGAATTCTCAGGAGTTCCCCTCCAACTCCCCAGGCTTTTCTTCCTCACAGGTAGGCATGTTGATGTGGTTTTAGAGGTGCTCCTTCCACCACCCGAATATGTCCCCAGGTGACTTCAGCAGCACTCCATCCCTGCTATAAACTGCATGGACGAGGCTCTGCTTTTTTCCTCCTCAGGTGCCTGACAGGTTGCCAAATTCTCTTCTAGGCTGAACAAAAGTCATCTTCCATGGCCTCAACAAACTCCTCCCATAACCGAGTTTTTGCTAAGGCCATTGCCATTACCACATTCTGTTTGGCCTGTCAGAACCTCTCAACTGCCTCTGGAGTCCCACAATCTAGCCATGCTCAAAAGGACTCCTTCTTCAGTCTGACGGTTCCTTTTAATGCTGGTGTCTACCACCATGTTCGGGTATTACAACCGCAACATGCACCAATGATTTTATGCCCGCAGTTCTGTACATCCACCTCAGCAATGGAGTCACAGAACATGGTCCATTTGTGCTGCATATCCCCTGCCTCTCTTTGAATAGAAGAGAACTTCTCCCGGACAGGGACATCCACCAAATGTTCTTAGCACACTCTCACTATATGTTTGGGCTTGCCATGTCTGACCGGTATCTTCCCCGCAATCTGATCCAGCTCACAACCAGGTAGTGATCAGTTGACAGCTCAGCCCCTCTCTTTACCCAAGAGTCCAAGACATATGATCACAGATCTGATGACATGATTACAAAATCGATCACCGCCTACAGCCTAGGATGCTCTGGTGCCAAGTGCAATTATGAACACCCTTATGTTCGAACATGGTGTTCATTGTGGAAAAACTGTGAATAGCACAGTAGCGTGGGGGGGGGGGGCAAAGGGGGCGACAGCCTCGGGCATGCATATCTGGGGGGTTATCCAATCCAAAGAGTGTTGCTTTCTAGGAAAGCCCTGTTTTCAAAATAATTTTAATTTAATATGAACATATTTAAATTATTTTAGCTGATTCTCAGTGAAGAACTCTGACTTCTAAGTGCTAGAACTGCTCGCACCGGGCCTGACCAAGCCCCGTGCAGCGAAACGAGGCCTTCCTTTGAAAATATTATGAAAACTATGATGTATTTCATATGGCACAGAAAATTGAAGCCACGAGTCAAACAAACCTTGAAAGGGCTTCAGCACTAAAGAGAGATGCTCTGCTCCCTCTCCCTCCCTCAGTCCTGTATGCGCAGTGAACGTGTTAAGGGTCATTTGTCCAACTTTGGTGCAGTGAAGTGATTTTCTAAGACTGAGTTAACCTCATTTATTTCATTTCTCATGTTCTTTCTCTAGCTAGTCCAGTAAGGTAAATCGGAGAACTATGTAGTCTGTGCAGCCAGAGTAAATCTGGGTTATGTTATAATTTTTGCATGTACAGGAGATTGGTTGGGGTTCTTGACCTTTCACATGCGAGCTGTATAAGCACACTAAAGTCAGGCATTGTTATAAATGGTGACGACTATACAGTAATCCCTCGCTATATCGCGATTCGCCTTTCGCGCCTTCACTCCATCGCGGATTTTATATGTAAGCATATTTAAATATATATCGCGGATTTTTCGCTGCTTCGCGAGTTTCTGCGGACAATGGGTCTTTTAATTTCTGCTACATGCTTCCTCAGTTGGTTTGCCCAGTTGATTTCATACAAGGGACGCTATTGGCAGATGGCTGAGAAGCTACCCAACGTACTTTCTCTCTCTCTCTCTCTCTCTTGCGCTGACGTAGGGGGGTGTGAGCAGGGGGGCTGTTCGCACACCTAGACGATACGGACGCTCGTCTAAAAATGCTGAAAGATTATCTTCACGTTTGCTATCTTTTGTGCAGCTGCTTCCTGAAACGACATGCTGAACGGTGCTTCGCATACTTAAAAGCACGAAGGGCACGTATTGATTTTTTTATCTGTCTGTCTCTCTCTATCTCTCTCTCTCTCTCTCTGCTCCTAACGGAGGGGGTGTGAGCTGCCGCCTTCAACAGCTTTGTGCCGTGGTGCTTCGCATACTTAAAAGCCAAACAGCACTATTGATTTGTTTGCTCCTTTGAAGAGGAAAATATGTTTGCATTCTTTTAATTGTGAGACTGAACTGTCATCTCTGTCTTGTCATGGAGCACAGTTTAAACTTTTGAAAAAGAGACAAATGTTTGTTTGCAGTGTTTGAATAACGTTCCTGTCTCTCTACAACCTCCTGTGTTTCTGCGCAAATCTGTGACCCAAGCATGACAATATAAAAATAACCATATAAACATATGGTTTCTACTTGGCTCTGGAACGCAACCCCCGCGATGGAGGAGGGATTACTGTACATTAAAATATCTGACTATTTGTAATTATGGATACAAACAACAAATTATTACTAAAAGAAATTCTACAATAATTCTACTATAAATTCTTTCATAAGGGCGCCAAAACGCTTGTGCCAGCTCTGCGTACATTATTTTCTGTATTAAAGCAGCTACATTAGATTTTAAAGAGAAGCTACTGCTAAATTAATGTAGTCTTCCCTGGCGAAAAAAAATAAAATAAAATTGATTAATCAAACTCCTGTCAATGACGGGCTGAAAGAGCTAGTTTAGTAATAATTTAACAGTAAATTATCATATTTAATTCCAGACTATGACTTGTCAAAAGAGTGGGAAAGTTCTATTCAATAATATTTGACTGTACTCCTTCCTGACATTAGCCATGATTTGCATTACGTAAAGATTACTGCTTACCATCGCATTTTTAATCGCAAGTTTTGAAAGATCATTTTCAAAATTGAAATTAATAAAAACTCAACTGAGATATTCCATGTCACAAGAGCATCTGACCAACCAGGCTTTAATCAGCATTGAAAAACAATTCCTCACAAATGATGTAAAAAATTATGTAGTACAATTGTTTTCGGAGAAGAGATCTAATTTGGGGAATCAAACTTATGTGTTTATTTCTTATTTAATATGCCTTTCTTTATCATATTCATATGCCTTCTTTACCATTCACTTTGACAGCACCTCACCTTAGGGGGCATACAATCAAAGAATTTGCCCCGGGCATCTTCTAGCCTCTGCACGCCACTGGACTAGTACGGAAGTCCAACAACAAAGCAGCACTCGGGTTCAGATCAAGTAGGCTGTTCCTTCTTCTTTCAGGTTTCACTGTCATTGCCTACCAGAGAGCTCAAATTCCATGTCCATAGAGTCAGTTTCGATAACTGGGGATCGAAGGCACTTCCCATTGACTGCTACCCAGGACACAATGGACTGAACCTTTATGGCTGCTCTTGCAGATGGAGGGCCCACTGGGGGATGGATTCATGTTGCTGTTTAGAGCTGTGTATGTACGGGTCCCATGTGTAAAGGCCCTACTGCCAGGTGCTCACCGATGTGCTCCCCCACTGGCTCCAGGGCAGGGCCATGCTTTCCCTATTCTGGGCAAGGTTACTAGATCCTTGTTGCTTCTTTCCATAATAGTTGTATGATTCCTCACCTAGGACCAATTTGCCTTGTATGACCCTACCAGGGGCAATTGCCCTGAGCAACATAGCTCCAAGGACACAAGAATACATACATATCTCCATCACGATAAAGTGGTGATTCACAGAGAGGATTGCTTATTATCTTTATCATTAATATTTTTAATTGTTTGGTCATGACGCATCTGCTTTCAGATGAATTTGACAATTGAAAACACAGCTCTTATTGAGAAAACTGGTTTCTTGGTACAGATAAAGTGACATACAGTGGAACCTCGGTTCACGAACGTCTCGGTACACGTACAAATCGGTTTACGACCAAAAAGTTCGACAAACATTTGCCTCGGTTCACGACCACACACTCGGTATACAAACAAGCCAGTTTCCCTTTCGGTTTGTACATGTTCAGTCTCTCCCTGTGCATTTCCTGTGCAGCAAGCAGGAGAGAGAGAGCAAGAGAACGCGACACACACACACACAGGCAGCAGGAGAGAGAGACGCACACACACAGGCAGCACGAGAGAGAGAGAGCTGGATGCATAAGGTATGAAGGCAGTTAAAGAATGCACTGGGCTTGATTTTGTTTTCACTTCTGTTTACAGCGATCGGTTCATAGCGTGCATTGTTGCAATGTTACTTTTCTTGGTGGTTTATTAAATTACGGATTTTTTCAAATGTTCATTTTTTTCCCTGTGCTTAAAACTCAATAAAAAAAAAGTGTTTTTAGCCAGCGGTTGGTAGTGCTATAGCGCGAACTATGTGTTAGTTTTCTCTGTTGTTCAAGGTTTTCTCAATGTTATTCAATGTTTTTACATTTAGTTTACTATTACGCTGTGCATTCTATGGTTTAATTAACTATATTTGTGCTTAAAAACTTAAAAAATATATATATTTACATACAGTTCGTATGGTCTGGAACGGATTAATTGTATTTACATACAATCCTATGGGGGAAATTGCTTCGGTTCACGACCAAATCGGTTTACGACCAGAGTTTTGCAACGAATTATGGTCGTGAACCAAGGTTCCACTGTATTTAAACAAAAAGTGGAATGAGACATAGCATATTGCTCATGATTGTTCATACACTTTAAATGCAGTTATTAATCAATTCTTGGTTTTTTCTACAAGTCTTAAAAAATAATATAGAAAACATGTAGGTGGTGGATGTTAGATTAGATCTGTTGGATTCAATATGACATTTGCAGTAGAGACATTACATACTTCGAATGAGCCTGCAAGAAGGTCTTCCAACGTTCATGCGTGACAATATATATATTTATTTATATATCTTAATTGCCATTTTTTTATTTGATTTTTATGTACAGCATTTCCTACACATTTAATATTGTTTTATTATACATATTAATATGCATATTAATATATAATAATGTGTATGAAAAATAGGAAAGAAACCTGGGGGAGTTAACTAAGAAAAAGCATAGAATGATAATAATATGATGTAAATAGCTGTAACAAATAGAAATAAGGAAAGTTGAAAAGATAGAGATTAAGAATAGTATACAAGCACTAATGTTTATAATTGGTGAAAGTTACACATACAGTATAATATACTTTAAAGTGCTGAAGAGAGAAAAAAGGGTAATATAGTACTGAAAATGTAATTTTCTTGTGTTGTTGTAAAACAACTCGTTATACAGATACTGCTGAGGAAACAATGTGTTGAGCCTGATTTATTAATCAATCCAAAAAAGTTAAATCCATAATAACAAGCCATATTGCTTTGGTCATCGTGGCCATTGCTGGTCATGTGAACGGTGAGTTATTTGTCATATTGCATCATCACCTCCAACATATTAAAGACGGCAGCACAGTGTAGGCTGTATCCCAGTTATGTGATAAATAACAGTTGACTCTTTGCTCACACTTACTTCATACTTTGTCTTTCTGTAGCTTTCCTTTTTTTTTGCAATGTTTTTTAAATTTGATTTTGTGTTAATAAGAACTACTTATAAACACTTTGAAATCAGTTTAGTACTTGTAATTTTGTACCTGATTCTTTACCACAGGTCCTAGTACTCTAAGAGTCATTCCAGAAGATTAAAAATTACAACTTTCAAACATAAGCATGTCTGGTATCATTTTAGACTATGTCAAAGTCAATGATTATGAATATGATGCTATTTTTGATTTTTGACCCTTTAGGGAGAGGTGGATCTTCATTTCAAAAGTTTAATCTTGTTTGAACATGTTCCCAGTCATTCAAGATGTAATTTTCCAGAAGTGATATATTTATATTTTAGAAAAATACATGCATGCGTTTGTTTAGGATGCTGTGAGCATACAAATGAATATCCAAGATATGTATTATATCCAAGATATGGACATGAATAAATTAAGATGGTTTTCATAGATGTTTTGATGCTGTTTGTTCAGAATTGGTCTCCATTGAAACCTATTGTGTTAAGAACTCTAATATCTCTAATCTCTGAGACTAAATGCTTTTCTCTCCCATTACTACAAACAACACAGAGTATGTAACAAATAAAAAAATATATTTTTTTGGATGGAGTATTCCTTTAACAAACGATAGGTCCTAGTTGTGTAGCTACATTTACTTATTTGAAAGAACTGCTGTGATATAAAGCACACCAAACTAGCCATAGTTTCTGTCATTTCTGGTTCATCTGACCTATCATCTGGTGCCACTCCTTATATCTCATCTCTAGTGAATGAAGGGCCATCAGAGAGCTTATTAAAGGAGGACAGGCTGCTAATAGATGATAAACCTTATGACTCAGGAGCTGAAAAAACAATATTGTATTTAAGGAAACTGAGGATGATAAATAAATATGCCTGTTAATGAGGTAGGTTTGTTCTTGTAAAAAAAACTACTACAGGGATAGACTCCAAAGTACGGCTTGTTGCTAGAGGATCTGCGGCCTCATGCATAACGCTGTGCGTAGAATTCACACTAAAACATGGCATACGGACAAAAGCGGAAATGTGTGTATGCTCAAAAAAATCCAAATGCATAAATCTGTGTATATGACAACTTCCACGTTCTTCCTCTCCATTAATCCCAGTCAGCGTGAAAAGTAACACTTGCGCATGTGCCTGCCACCTCACCCCGACTCCTCTCAGAATTACGCCTCTTTGTTTATGAAAATCAATATAAATAGCCCCTTATGTTTTGCGTTCTGTGAAAAGACAATGGTAAAAGCATGGGGAAAAAGAAGAATTTCAGCGAATACCAAGTAGAGGCAAGGAAAAACGTACTATTTGATGATTTAAGCAGTGATATAAACAACAAAAGGAAGTTGATCGATTGACAGAGTGGCGGAGAACTCGAAAGTTCAAGTTCAGAAAGTTGCACAGTGCCCAAAATAAATAAGAAGTGGTCACTTATCAAAGTCACCATGAAAAGGCGAGTCGTAGCCCACCATCTGAGTGTCATATGAAAACGTATTAGGGTACAGAGAAAACAAAAACAAAATAGGGACACAGTGGAAAAAAATGTTCAAATGTCAATTTTAATCTCGAAATTTCCACTTTATTCACGTAGTTCATTTTGTCATTAAAGTAGAACATCATAAACTTCATCTTAAAATCGTTTAGTTTACTAGTTTATCTTTCAAATCCCATTGTAACTAAAGTAGCATGTTAAATGCTTCGTATTCTATTTGTTCTTCTATGTACTCTATGTGTGTGAATCACTACGTGTTTCTTAAATGGGCTTTCTCTTCCGCAGACAGGACACAGAATACATTACATTCATGATATTACAGCTCTCTGAACAATTTAAATACTGAGATGTATACTTGATATCATTTTCATAATGATAGGAATTAAAGCATTTATTAAAAATGGGGACACAGTGGTGCAGTGGTAGCAACCTGGCACCCTGTCCAGAGATTGTTCCTACCTCCTGCAAGATGCTTGCTCCGTCATGTGCAACCTTTGATGAAACAATTTATTGCAGCAGTACTGTCTCTCTCAAATGTACTAACCCCCAACTCCTATCGTTCCTTTTGTTTCTCCAAGTAACAAATCGACACACAATCAGCTCTGTAATAAATGTCAAGCCATCTGTATGCTTAGAACGCAGATTCTTCAAAACGTTTATGGAACATTGAAATATCTTTATAGTACATGTTTAATTATTCCATCCATCTATCCATCCAGGATCGCGCCAATCCCAGCAAGAGCGCGAGGCAGGAACAATCCCTGAATGTGGTACCAGCTCGTCGCTACCTCTGCACCACCGTGTCCTCACAAGTTTAATTATTAACAATATACATTATTAAAATGAAGTTAAAAATTTATCTGTATAATGTAATATACGTACATACTTTACTGCATTTAATCTTAAAAATGATATCAGGAGCTCCAAGAAGATAGCGCTTGTAAATCTAAATCGACTTAGAAGTCACTTATCATCATATGTAAATACGCGCTTTATAAGGTGGCTCAGGTTGTGCAATTTTATAACTGTAGTGCAAGTTTACAGTGAGGTGATTGTACTTATAAGTACAAACAGTTCTACCAGGAGCATTTGATGGACTGATTGAGTGCATTTAGAACTTTTGGGATGAAACTGTTTCTGAACTGTGAGGTCCTTACAGGAAAGGCTCTGAAGTGTTTGCCATACGGTATGGAAGAGTGTTCAAATAGACTGTGCGCATGGCTGAGGCAGCGTGTGGTAAATGCTTTATCCTGATAATCCTCTTTCCGATCAGCTGCTGTATAGCTGTGATTCCACAATCAGATACTGTGGGTTAAAATACTCTGAGTGGTGCACTGAGAGTAACAACGCTAAAGCAGCAATGGTATTTCGAATAGTAGTGCACCACTATATAGTTACGGGTTGATTACAATCAGATGCCTTAAACTAATAAACAATATGCGGTTAATTTCAGTGTATTTGATAAAGCCACGTCAGCGATGTGGATCTAAACAAGAAAGGGAAACCACACAAGAACAGTAGCACTGCTTTGCCGCTGGGTGCCACCAGTTTGCAAAACCGAGCGGAGAACCCCCGAAACACTAGACATCCATGACTTTCCCATTGACTCACCTACCTGTACTTTGGAATCTTGCAAACTATTCCTACTGCTTCTAGCTGAGGTATTTCGGAACAAATGGACACATCTCCATGGACATAAAGTTTGTTTGTTTTGCTAGGAATACCATTGGGCAAAAACATTTAGATAGATAGATTCTTTATTAATCCCAAACAAAAAAAACAATATTAACTTAAACATTGATAATAATGCAGGTAAAAACAGACAATAACTTTATATAATGTTAACGTTTACCCCCCGGGTGGAATTGAAGAGTCGCATAGTTTGGGGGAGGAACGATCTCCTCAGTCTGTTAGTGGAGCAGGACATTGACAGCAGTCTGTCACTGAAGCTGCTCCTCTGTCTGGAGATGATACTGTTTAGTGGATGCAGTGGATTTTCCATAATTGATAGGAGCCTGCTGAGCACCCGTTGCTCTGCCACGGATGTCAAACTGTCTAGCTCCATGCCAACAATAGAGCCTGCCTTCCTCACCAGTTTGTCCAGGCGTGAGGCGTCTTTCTTCTTAATGCTGCCTCCCAGCACACCACCGCGTAGAAGAGGGTGCTCGCCACAACCGTCTGATAGAACATCTGCAGCATCTTATTGCAGATGTTGAAGGATGCCAGCCTTCTAAGGAAGTATAACCGGCTCTGTCCTTTCTTACACAGAGCATCAGTATTGGCAGTCCAGTCTAATTTATCATCCAGCTGCACTCCCAGGTATTTATAGGTCTGCACCATCTGCACACAGTCACCTCTGATGATCATGGGGTTCATGAGGGGTCTGGGCCTCCTAAAATCCACCACCAGCTCCTTGGTTTTGCTGGTGTTCAGATGTAGGTGGTTTGAGTCGCACCATTTAACAAAGTCATTGATTAGGTCCCTATACTCCTCCTCCTGCCCACTCCTGATGCAGCCCACGATAGCAGTGTCATCAGCGAACCTTTGCATGTGGCAGGACTCCGAGTTGTGTTGGAAGTCCGATGTATATAGGCTGAACAGGATCGGAGAAAGTACAGTCCCTTGTGGCGCTCCTGTGTTGCTGACTACAATGTCAGAAAGTGCGGTTCCCAAGATGTACATACTGAGGTCTGTCTTTAAGATAGTCCATGATCCATGCCACCAGGTATGAATCTACTCCCATCTCTGTCAGCTTGTCCCTAAGGAGCAGAGGTTGGATTGTGTTGAAGGCACTAGAGAAGTCTAGAAACATAATTCTTACAGCACCACTGCCTCTGTCCAAGTTAGAGAGGGATCGATGTAGCATATAGATGATGGCATCCTCCGCTCCCAGCTTCTCCTGATATGCAAACTGCAGAGGGTCGAGGGCGTGTTGAACCTGTGGCCTCAGGTGGTGAAGCAGCAGCCTCTCCATGGTCTTCATCACATGTGATGTCAGAGCAACAGGCCGGAAGTCATTCAGCTCACTAGGACGTGATACCTTTGGGACTGGGGTGATGTAAGATGTTTTCTAAAGCCTCGGGACTCTCCCCTGTTCCAGGCTCAGGTTGAAGATGCGCTGTAGAGGACCCCCCAGCTCCGATGCACAGACCTTCAGCAGTCGTAGCGATACTCCATCTGGACCCGCTGCTTTGCTGGCACAAAGTCTCCTCAGCTCTCTGCTCACTTGTGCTGTTGCAATTATGGGTGGGGATGTCTCTCTGGGGATGTGTGGAGGGTGCAGTACTCCGAGGTGAGAGTGAGAGTGGGTTAGGGTGGTCAAACCTGTTAAAGAAGTTGTTCATTTGGTTTGCTGTCTTCACGTCTCTCTCGATGGTGGTACCCCGCTTCGAGCTGCAGCCAGTGATGATCTTCATACCATCCCACACTTCCTTCATGCTGTTATTCTGCAACTTCTGCTCCAGGTTTCTCCTGTACTGCTCCTTCGCCGCCCTGAGTTGGACTCAGAGTTCCTTCTGCACGTGCTTGAGCTCATGCTGATCACCGTCTTTAAAAGCCCTTTTCTTCTGGTTTAAAAGGCCCTTGATGTCACTTGTAATCCATGGCTTGTTGTTAGCATAGCAACGTACAGTTCTTACTGGAACTACAATGTCCATACAGAAGTTGATGTAGTCAGTAGTGCAGTCAACAACCTCCTCAATGTTCTCACTATGTGACCCCTGCAGGATATCCCAGTCTGTAGTTCCAAAACATTCTCTCAGAGCATTCTCAGCCTCCGGGGTCCACTTCCTGAATGATCGTGTGGTTGCAGGTAGGACTCTCACTTTTGATTTGTAGTGAGGCTGAAGCAGAACCAGATTATGATCTGCTTTCCCAAGCGCAGGCAGCGGGGTGGCGCTGTATGCGCCTTTAACGTTTGCATACAGTAAATCAATAGTCTTATTTCCCCGGGTGTTACAGTCCACATACTGGGAGAAGGCAGGTAATGTTTTGTCCAGTGTCACATGGTTAAATTCTTAATTGTTACTTATGCACACCCATCTCTGAGGCCAGTTATAAAGGTATTCTTTGAACACATAAGAAATAGGTTTTTGGACTGATTGATGCTTCCTCTTTGCAGTACAACAGAGTAAAAGACAATGTTTGTACCTTTGTCTTTTTCAGGTTCCCAAAATCAAGCAGCTACTGAGCTGGCAAGGTAGGATCCAGCATGAGTCAGATGACATTAAGAAGTCTCAAAGTACAAGATTCTTTCAGCTTTGTCAAGCTAAATAAGTTAATTATGATGGAAATACACAAATGACAAACAGAATGTTCAATGCATTTTTTCCTCATGGATTGCTGCATTTTACACAACTTCTTTGCTGGACACAGTGCTGGTACCACATAATCCCTATCTTACTGTGTTAGGTTCTCTCCCAAACCAGAAAAAATGGGTTGGATGGGTGAATTTATGCACCCTTATCATATTACATAGATTATTAGGGTATTTTAAATCATATTTTAAAATACTATATACATTTTTAAGCGAAAAGTATGCCTATATTTGACTTAGCATGGCATAGTGCAGCAGTGGTTAGCAATGCTGCCTCATGGCTCCACTGTCTTATTCATGTTTGTACATTCTACCTATGACCATGTGAGGTCCTCCTCCAACTCTAGAGGTTAATTTCCAAATCTAAATGCATAAGTAAGTGTTAGCATGACAAGAGATTAATTTTTGCCAAGTCTAGGCTGCAATGACAAGCTCTGTGTACCAGCAAGCAAATGATGGACAAGGTTGTTCAGAATATGGATGGATATATTTCTTTTTCTTAATAATGATTGATACCTAAGAGGACCTTACCTATTTTGGTTTGTTTGTTTGTTGTTTACCTCACAATTAACACTTATTAAACACTCAATAACAAAAGTTGCTTTAAGCCTCAGTTATTATGAGCTTAGACAATGGCAATGACAGTTTATCATTATTAAAAGTACTCTATGTTAATGAATGCATATATTTGATCACTAATTAATCAACATTACATTTCAAGTTCAACAAACCACAAAAATACAACTCAGAAATGCATAACATAATTTCTTTCTTTAAAAACATTTTTTATTAATTTCCTAAAACTATATAGAAAACAAAGGGCAGAGGTCAAATCTACTTGCATGCACTATGCATTTATCTAAAAAAGTTGTACTTTTTCTCATTATATTTTATATACACTTTTCCATGCAAATATTTATGCACCTTTATATACAGTATGTATATTAGTTGTAATATTTAAAGTTCATGGTATAAAAGTTTTTATTTTGTAAGTGAACAGTGTTTTTTTTTCAATTTGCAGATCAAAGCTTCATCTGTCAGCTTTCTGTACTATATAAGCAAGGACAAAATCTAAAAAAAAAACTGATGTGAATGCTTTTATCTTGCTGGTTAAAGAATACTCTTTAATCTTGTGTCTTGAAACCATCTTTCTGAAATTACATGTGATGACTACAGAAAGTGCTATTAGCCTATATTAGTGTGTGTATATCACATCCTTTTATCTTTTCTGAAGTCTTATTATATGCTTCAGGTTTCAGTGGTGCCCTTAGTTACAGTCATTTTCAAAATTGAATCAGAAGTAGGAGTTTCAAATATTGTTTTTGAAATCCATTCTTAAAACAGAGTGAAATGTCAAATTAAAATCTTTTTGGTTTATTGCGTGTTTTTAGGTAAATAAATCATAGCTGAATTTACTGATGCAATTTGACTTGCAGAAGAACCCAAACAATGATGGTAGCAGCGTACTATATTTATTAGAGCACAGCAATTGAAAAAACAAGTATTAGTATAATAAAAAAACCTATTTAGAGTTTTCAGTTTGTTTTCATCTTTAGAACCAGCTGAAGACAGTCAACTACACATAAATAGATTAGTAAGGATATTATTATGTTTGGCACATTTCCACATTTCACTTCGAGACATTTTAATATGGTCTGGATTCTGGACCAGAGAGAAATGACAGGTTTGCTTAATTGTTCAAGTTTACATTAAAAGTGTAATTCTCTGCTTAGAACTATCACCTAAGAGGAACAGTTAGTACCTTGAAAGGACTTCCACAAATCATGCATAATCTAAAAATATAGTTTCAATCAAATAAAAAAAATCCTTAATGAGAATTCCTAAATATATATGTATGTTTATGTCTTAAGGGGAAGAAAACAATTAGAAATGTTGATGATGAATATATATTTGCATTCATGGAAACAAACACAGGGCTAAAAAACCCAGGAGATAACTCAGAAAGAAAAAAAAATATCCTGTGGTCAAAACCAATTTATAAAGATAATAAGCTGTAGAGAAAAAGGAAATAAGTTCACACTGAAGATAATTGCATGTCCCAGAACAAGATACAGTTGATGAAAATAGACTGCATGCATAGGTGACAGCATTGTTATTTTATATGAAAGAAATCAGTATTCCATGTACACAAGATAACAAGATAATAAACTGTGGCTATGACATAAAAGGGAATATCATCAATCCAACCGTTTTTAAATCTGTTTAATCCAATCATGGGTCGCGAGGTCTTGAGTCTGTCTTGGCACCAAGAAGACATAGTAGAAAGGACAGGTGTCCGTCATACTGTATGATCACCCACACTGTGATAATTTAGAGCTGCCCATTATTGTGAGTACAAGGTTATAGAGATGTAGTAAGATATCCTGATGTGAAGTAAAAATGATCATATATACCATGTTAACATAAGTTGAAAACTCATGAATAACCAAGTTATAATTCCGGGGAAAGCCATTAAGTGACACCAAGCTGGTAATAGCTGCAAATATTACTAAATGTTTTCTGTTATCATGAACAATGTACCAGTTTCAACTAACCTTATTGTTCATGACTGGGTCAAAATTGAGGCAGAAGTCCAGAGAATGCTGGACTTCTGGGGGAATGTGAGCATGTGGTAGGACATCTTACTATCGTGCTCCACAATATTCATATTCAGTCATTTCACCGACACTAATTACATTTTTTTCTGAAAAATATCTTTTAAAATATTATACATCTTACTTCCTTAATGATGTTAAAGGGAAAAAAGGTAAAAGAAACAGAATCAGAAGAGCATACTGCATCTGCAGAAGGCATGAGCCAGAAAGGTTCAAAGCCATTTCCTAGCTATATTATAGAAATACTTACTGTTATTCAAAAGGAAATGGCAGTGCTTTGGTCTGCCATTTGTTCTGAGCTCTGTCTCAGTGCTCCAGGCCAGTTTTGTCTCAGGAAAAGAAACTTTGTATGGTTGAGGAATCTCTGACAGATTTTGATGACAGACTACAACACATTGAGTCAATAACTTCATCGCTTGCAGTTGACAATGAAAGGTTCAGAACACAGGCAGATGATTTAGAAAATGTTTCACGCTGCCAGGATGTGAGAATCATTGGAGTTATGTGAAACTATTGAGCTAAATGATCTCAATAATCTAAATCATAACTTATGTCATCATTCTTCGCTAAAGTATTTGGAGAGGAAGTCTTTCTGAAGCTCCATTAGGGCAGCCAACCAAGACCTATGATTGTGCGGTTTGTGGTAAAAAGGCGCTATATTGCGCCCGACCCAACACAGACTCACACTGAGGCACGTGTAAAAGCACAAAGACTTTTATTTTTCTTCACCTGTGGGGCACGTCTTCCCCGTGAACCCCACAGGCAATACACAGTCCCAAAAGCACTCAACTCAAGACAAGACAAGACAAACACTCCTCTGGCACCACCACTCCTCTTGTCTTGCTTTGTCCTCCACCTCCCGACTCTGGCTCCTTGAGTGGTGGCTGCTGGCCCCTTTTATAATTCACCCGGAAGTGCTCCAGGTGCTTGATTGGCTTGTTCTGGCTGCACTTCTGGGTGTGGTGCATACGTGACCCACAGGGTCACAGGAGTCCCAGCTACAGCACCCCTGGCGGTGCCTGCAGAATCCAACATGGCTGCATCCAACTCCAACTCCCGTGGAGCCCTGCAGGAGACCGAGGCATCTCTCTAACTCAGGGGGGGTGGCTCCCCCTGAAGATATAGTGCAGGGGCGTCCCGGCTGGGCATGGACGCCAGTTGCGTGCCACAAGTTGTACTTTCAGAGTTTGCAGATCTACATTATCCAGGACATTAGCGCTAATCTAACTCATCATAGACCCAAATTTAATAAGGTTAAATGTTTGCTACTGTCACCTCCATCTTAAGTCGTAGTAGTTTTGATTTTTGGTCACAAAAGGTTTTGTCCAACATAGCTGTAATGGTTCATTTTGCTGCAATATAAAATATGTATAGGGTCTCATCACCTGCATGCCCTCACAGTGGCCATTACAGAACTGAGAGCACACCAAACATTCCTATTACCTTTGGGAAGGTTAAATTTACATGACAGGTGTCAATGTTATCTATCTCTCAGTTCTGCATTGCCATCGTTTCCTGCTTAAATGAAACTTAAAAAAATATCCCTACGCTTTTTAACCCTTACAATCTAACTAAGCTAACCAAAAAAAATAAATACTGGATGGCTGTAAATGGAAGGCTACTTAACTTCTGCTACACTACATAAAGATGGAATTAAATATGGGCTGCTATATCCTGCTCACCTCCATGTTACAGATAATGTAGCCAGCCATGTTTTTGAAACACTGAAGGAGGAGGCATCCTCATTTTATAAGAGGAAGATTCTGCCCACATTGGATCATCACCCTAATTGTTGACAATGGTATTGAGGACATTACTCCAGTCAGTTTTGTTCCATAACTTAGTAAACATTTTGTATTCCTTGTATAAAGTCTAATATATTAGATAAGACACCACTTTTTTTAGTGGCCGAGAATTAAAATTTGTATTTCTTAATCAGTTGTATTTTCTATTGTGTTTCTTCATAATGGTGAGCATTTATCCATGTACAGTAATACATAAGTGTTTTTGGCTTTATTACATGTGGTATTTCTTTTTTTTTTTGCCTGGCAATCTGTTGCCAGTGCATTCATTTATGACATGTTGCGGGGTAATAATGGAAATGAAACCAGTACAATATATGGCTGCTGTGATTAACATCGTAGAAGTATATGTGGGAGGGAGAGTATTCTGTAGATATGCTTCTTTATTTATTTCTGTATCTTTTTTTCTTTACATTTTCTATTTCACTTATTTAATACACATTTTATTGCTTTCACTTTATAATGCCCCCTAGTTCAAGCCACGGTATAATCTTTGTCAGTTGGAATACCAAGGGTTTAAACCATCCATTTGGGCACAATGAAGTCTTATCTCACTTACAGTCTTTTAAAGCTAATATTGCTCTTTTGTTTTACCAGAAACACATCTTAACACATTTGGCCATTTGTGTATATGCAAAGACTGTGCGGAGCAACCATTCCATTCTAATTTCCATGTTAAGTCCACAAGGACAGCAGTTCATATCCTTAATGGCATTATTTTTTTCCCAAATTTTTTCCAGACAACAATGGCAGCTTTTCAATATTCCACTAATTCTTGCCAGGGTGTATGAATCTAACTGGTGTGATAAACAGTTTGTTACAAATTTCTTCTGTACCTTGCTAGACCTTGTTATATATCTGTGGGGGAGGGGTTTCAACAATGTTTTGGATTTTTCTTTAGATTGCTCATCACTCATTGTGGTCTGTAACACTATCTGTGACTTCTTAGGCTATTAATTTGTTATTGAATAGCTATGGAGTCTCTGATGTCCGGTGCTTCTTAAATCCGATATCTGCGCATCTTTTTTTTATCACTCTTTCACATTTATCACTCTTACTCTCAAAAAGATTATTTTTTCTAGATAATGAAATCTTTTTATTTGAAGGCATTCAGGTTCCATTCACTAAATGTCAGCTTAAAACCAGTATCTGTTGAGGAGATTATTTAGGCCATTAGATCTATGCAGGCTAGTAAGTTGCCAGGGCCTGATGACTTTCCACTTGAATTTTATAACTCTTTCTCCTCATAACTTACATCCCTTTTGTTTTCAGTCCCTGGAATCTTACATTATTAAGTCTTTACCCCCGAGCTTCTGCCAAGCCACTATTTCAGTGTTTTTTAATGAAGTTAAAGATCCTTTGACAGTGATTCAATATCACTTCTTAATATTAATTTGAAAAATACTAATTAAGCCGATAGTTTTTCATCTTGTACCAAACCTAACATCCATTATTAATTGGGATGAGACTGGTTTTATGACACTCCTTCTTCAATTTCTGTCACTTATTTAACATTATTTAAACGACCACTGCGAGATTGAAAAAAGCCAGAAATTTTGGTTTCTATTGACACAGATAAGGTATTTGATTGAATTGAGTGGGATTATGTATTTCACACCCTTTGCAGATTTGGTTTAGGCAAAATATTTATTTTGTGGGTTAGGTTTCTCTTTTCTTCCCCCCATGCATCTGTTCATACAAATAATGTTTTTTTTCTTTTTCTTTTTACTTACACAGAAGGATGAAGCATCTCTCTTTTCTGTTGCTATTGATATTGAGCCTTTGGCAATTTCACTTTGAAATAATCAGGACATAGTTGAGTTATTAGAACTGGACAAAAGCAGAACATTTCACTTTATCCTAATGGTATCCTTCCCTCTGACCATGTGTTAGGATATAGCGGGTTGGCAAATGACTGACTGACTGACAAATGGTATCCTTCTGTTACATCTGACCCTGCATCCTCTTTACCATATATTCTTTCAACACTAGGGCAGTCTGGTGAGGCTTCCAGTTATAAATTGAATTATAGCAAAATTGAATTATTCCCCATTAACTCTATTGCTAAAGATTTTCCCATGGACCTGCCTCTGATAGGTTCTCGGATTTACGTATAACAGTGACACACTCATAGAGAGATCCTTTTTAGATTACATTTTGCTCTGTTACTTGTACACGCTAAACATATATACATCATGCACTGTTCAGCCCTTCCCCTCTCCTTCCTGGCCTGGATTAAATTAATATAATTTCCAAATGTTTGTATTTGTTTCAATGTATCCCAGTTTTTATCTCTGAATTTTTTTAATCTCACTTGATCAAATTTTGAATTGTTTATTTAGAATAGGAAGATTCTATGTATTTGTGAATCTTTTCTGCAGAGACCAAAACTGCAGTGGGACCTATCAATGCCAATTTTTCAATTTTATTACTGTGCAGCCAATATTCATAGTTTAACATAGTGACTTTCTGTAAGTCCAGGTTAGATCCAGTAGCTTTTAAATGGCTTCATATAGATGTGGCCTTTTGCAATTTTTCTCTTTCTGCTTTGTTTTACTCTTCCTACATACTCATCTTCTACTAATCCTTTTATCTATCAGTCACTTAAGATTTGGTGTCAGTTTAGGAGACACTTTGGACTCAAGTCTACATCAGTGCTTTCACCTATCAATGCAAACCATCTTTTCCCTTCCTCTAGTATTTAGGATATGGTACAAAAGGATAATCAAGTGCATTAAAGACTTGTAAATATACAATTCTAATTCATCATCTGAATAAATTGTTCAAAATATGATATTCCATAAACGTTTCAGTTACTTTTAAATCCATGATTTTCTTCAGAATAAATTTACACCCTTCCTTTCTTCTACCTGAGCCTTCTTAAGTCTTAAAGATGTAGTACTTTACCAAGAAAAAATATTAGAAGTGTATAACTCTTATTAAAATTTTCAATGTTACAAAAATTTTGAAGCTCGTTATTGTTGCTTCAGTTTTGTCCACCTTGTTAGTTTATAATAGGTGTCATTTTCTCATTCATGATTACCATAATTTTTGCAAATTATAAATTCATTTTTAATTAAGTTGACATGGCCAAAAATGAAATGTGAAACTTTTTCTGTGTGGAAATGTTACAAGTGCAATTATCATTTATAATAGCGTGTGTCTGAAAGATTTTTGATATTATGCTGCCACCTTGTGGATAGATACATAATTTCATTTTACATTGGAGGTGAATTTCAGTATACTGTAACCCAGTAATTGAGGAATCTCTTGGCAAGCAAAAACAACTTGTGACTAATGCATTCTGGTTGATGTGCTGGAAGCCAATTAATAAGAAAGATTAGTAACAGTGCCTCTTCCACCCCTTCACAATATGGTATATTTTGATGAGGGAGGGTTTCTCTTAAGTTTTAAAAGTAAAGATACACCAATGACAACACATATTGAAAAACATTAGGTCAGCATCAATGTGGGAATCATGCCCTTAACTCACTTAGACACATTTAGGAGCCTTAAAAATGGTGTTACTCTCACAAAAAAGATTACTGCTTTGAGAACTCTAAGTAATGCATTCCTGTTATAAAATGTACAGTGCAGGATTTTTCTTTAAACCTTATCTCGGTAATTCAATTCAGCTTATTTGTGTACCACAGTCATCTCTGAGTACAGGTTTAGAGTGTTGTAATGAAGTTGGTGAAAATAATCTCACACAATGGTAATGTAAGAAGCGACTCAAAAAGCTGTTGATATCAATTGGCCTTAAGTCACCATTACAGTGTCCATTTTAGTAAATTGCAAAATCTCTTTCTATCTGTCTCTAAATACAACTGTGGAGGATGGCCAGGACCCTTACCCGGCCAGGACACCTTCATAGTGGCAAGATGTGATGGTGCAGGTTAGTTCCACAGTACTGGTTCCTTCCAGGAGCTTCTTGAACCTGCCACTGTCAATAACTTAACCAAGGGATGAGCTGGGCAAATGAGAACACTCACACATAGCAAGGGGTAGGCGTAAAAGTGCTAAAGTGGTTTAATTAAAACCATCAAAACGAACAGTGTTCAAAAATGCAGTGGTCAAAAGTATTCAATAATTAAAAAGTCCATAAAAATCATCCTTGTACAAATTGAGGTTAAAAACATAGTCAAATAAATATTCCATAAAAGTGAGGTTAAAATATTGCAGGAAGTTGTCCTTTAAAGTTCAATCCCCAGAGCAACCCTCTAAAATCAACGTCTCCTCTGTTTACCTCTCATTATGCCTCGCAGCAGAGGAGATGTCCAACCGACACTCACAGCCATCCTTCTCAAATGGCTTGGGTCCTGGCTTTTCATGGCTCACCAGCAGGGCTCGTCATCTGAGCCCAGGCTTGGGTCCTTGCATGTCCATGGCTCTCAGCAAGGCTCCCAATCTAAGCCTCCTCTCTCCGACTCCCGCCTCCTTCCCAGACTTACATGGTGAGTCACATGACTCCTGTTCACTCCAGCTCCCTGAATCCCTCAGCTGGAGTGATCCATTACAGCAGTCCCAAGCATTGGCCTCACACTCTGTCAAGGGCCCTTCTTCCCAGCTGTCTGCCACCCTCTTTCTCTCACGCATGCTTGCACTGGCTCTCTCCGCCTCCTGCCTTCTCTCCCGTTACTTTACCTCTGTCTTTCTTCTCTTTGCCTCTATAACTTTTTCCTTCTCATTTTTTTGCCTGAGCAGGTTTCTCTTTATACACCCGTTTAATTGGGTGCAGGTGCAAGGAGCTATTCCCTCCCCAGTATCATTGAGATAGCTGACTGATCTTCCCAACTCCGCACTTGTATGCATATATACTCATGCACACCCATGCCCAATTGGATCCTACACCTTCTATGAAGTGCAGTTATAAAAACTGACCACTGCTGCTTAGTTGCAGACCTGCTATACCACAAAGAACCGAGGGTGAGAGCATGCACGGGGCATTATCACCCTCAGATCGCTAGGTGGCAGCCCTCCTGGGTTGCTACAGCACCAAAGACTCTAAAAGGGCATACTGGGAATTGGAGTTTGCCAACTCAGCCCTGTTGGGTTTGGTGGGTGCTGCGGGGACTGACAAGCCCTACTTTGTCGAGTTTCCATCTTGCACAGAATTGCTTACAGACCGTGCACACAGGACACTGGAGAAAGAAGCTGGCTGCTGCAGCACAAGGAACCAGAATTGTGAGGAAGGAGGACAAAGCTTGCTGGGAGTGGTGGAGGCAGAGCGAGAAGAAAAAAGCAGAAAAAGGAAGTATTGTGTGCTGCTTTGTACTGTGCTTTGGTGGTGGGAAATGCTTGGGAGAAGAATTTCCCACTCAATAAACCTTGAGAGTCTTGCTGAACTTCTGCCTGTGACTGTCTGTGTCGGGTTTGGGGAGCTGGAGTGCCCCCTACCGGTCACACAACACAGTCATATTAGCAATGTATCTGAAATGACACATTTAATATTTCTATTTTTTTAATGGTGCAAATAAACTTAAGCAGTCTATTGTGCTACATTTATTTAGAAAGAAGTACTTGGTTGATATCTGAATTAACCAATAACTTTGTATGCGCAGCATATTTATCCAGATTCCATCTTCACTCCACACTGCCATTAGGCCTACTAAATGACTGTCATTGTTTTGCTTTGTTTTGTTTTAAGAATCAAAATGGAAACTAATGAGTGAGATGCAACAAGCCTGAATGTTTCATGACAACTGACAAGTTAATGAGTAATAACAAGTGATATGTGATTAGTGAAAAGTGATGAGAGACAAGGAAATGGTGATGAGTGACTAGTGAGAAGTGACAAATGATATGTGACACAGACTAAAATTGATACTTCATTCTGGAAGAAGTAAAAAATTACATTGTCTTAAAATGGACATTGTACAGACTAAAATCTTTATTTTAGCGAAGCTGATAGAGACAAAGTATCTCTTTTTTATTATGTTATTTTGTTTTTGGTGATTTTTTAAAATTGTTTGTAGGCAAGTGCAATATTCTGTAAAATACATCATCAATAATAAAATGACATAATGTGGAGATTTAATAAAGTTTTCCAGAATCTTCTGTTTTAATCTACCTACCCAGTAAGGTTAAGCAATATAAGAGACTTATTGGAGAAAGGTGTCAAGGAACTATGAAAGATTGTCAAGTATTTCTGTTTACATAATCAAAATCATTTTTATATATATTATGTAACTTGAGCAAAATATAAAAAAAACTTCTCTAACTTCCTACAACAGACACATTACTCAACAGTGCTCTACTTACATGAGGAAATACCTGTATTTGTTTAGAACTTACCGTAGTCAACAATTTTCTTTTCATTTCTTTGCAGAGTGCTGTGTAATCACTTTAAGCAACAATAATCTCAAATGAGTCACTGTCTTAACATGACTTTGGCCAGTTTTAGCCAAAGTAGTCAGACCCAAGGTTGTGTAGTAATACAGTAAGTGTATGGTTGTGGAATCACACCATGATCCTCCAGGTTGCATATTTTGCACTGTGGTATCGACCAGTGGCCAATCGTGAACTCGTGATGTCTGAATTACACAGGAACTCAGAAGCAGCTTCCCTAAAGAATAAGCTAAAGGAGAACTCATCTGGATGTTTGCATGGGGACTGACTATAAGCAATATAAAGCAGAGTGCTTCCTGGTGCTGTCCGCTGAGCCCTATCTCTCTTACTCAGCTCCCACTGAAATGTGCAACACCACCTTCACAATAAGAACAAGCAAGGGTTGCTTCTTTTCTGGGTTCTTATTTATAAAACTTGAGTGTGAAAATATACATATGCCAAAAAACAGGAAAATGTGTAAGGAAAAAAAATCCAACTTATAAAACCGTGCATAAAAACATTTGTACGTATTTTACCTTTATAAATCACAGTCATTTGCCACCCTGAAACATCCATATATGGAGCATGCTAATCAACATTTTGCATATATAGTGAACATATTTACCTATAAAGTGGGATAATGGTGACAAGAAAAGACAGGCAAAAACTAAAAAAAATTGAAGAGTGAGAGGTAGTTCTCACCTCTGAAGCAGAAGCACACAAAGAACCTGTTTTTGGTGACCTAAGCACATGTATCACCAATAAGTGCAAATACTGTATATTGAATGGCAACATGTTACTGGATCTACTTTTCAAAGCCTTTGTAAATTTTGAACACCTGGTTTAGATCCCCAGTCTCCTCTGTGCCAGACTAAACAGGTTTAATTCTGTGAGTCTGTCAGAGTTAAGTTCTGGGATGCACTTGGTTGCTTTTCCTTTAGAGGTTCAAGTGCTCCTATGTCTTCCTTGTAGTATGGTGACCAGAACTGCACACAATACTCCAGATGTGGTCTCTCTAGAATGTTATATAGTGTGAGCATAATGTTCTTTGATTTGTATTCAACCATTTTTACGATATAACCTAACATTTTATTTGCCTGTTTAATCACTTCTGCACTTTGCTTAGATGATGAAAAAGTTGTGTTAAGATAAACCCCTATATCCTTTTCAGAGGTTGCTTCCTGTAGGACAGTGTTTCCCATCTTGTATTTGTTACTGACATTCCTTTTACAACATGGAGTATTACGCACATTAAACTACATTTTCCAAATGTTCACCCAATTTTGAAACTCATCCAACACTTTCTGAATTGTCTTTACTGCCTCCTAAGTTTCTGCTTATGATCCAGTTTTAGTATCATTGGCAAATTTCACAAGTTTACCAACTATACCAAAATCTAAGATAGTAATGTAAATTAGAAAAAGTAATGGTCCCAGGACAGACCCCTGAAGGACTTAGTTGATGATGTCACTCCTCGTGGAGCATTCTTTTCTTATCTGTATTCTTTAAAATTCAGTTTTGTAGATGTAATTTTAGAGTTTATTTTCAGTGTGGAACTCTATCAAAAATCATATTGTATGCTTTCCTTTTCTCAGATATTGCTGTTGCCTGTCAAAAAAAATCCTTCCCCTCATAAACCTCATTAAATTTATTTCAGTTTCAATCATTTTGCCTCCCTTCTTGAAGCTAATTTGCATCTTTCGAGTCTTGAGGTACTTCTCCTTCCTCAAGTGACTGCTCAAATTGCTTAATAACAGGCATTTATAGTTGTTGTCTTAGTTAATGAAAAATCATCCTCGTCCCCATTAAGTCTGCTTTCTGCAAATTAAAAAAGGTTTGTTTTGGTAAACATTTGCATGTTTTCAAAGATCATTTAAAATTTTACCATATTGTAATCACTGTTGCTTAATGTATCAATAACTTGTTTTTACTGTTCTGTCCTTACTGTTTGGAAAGATGAGATCTAGACATCGTCACCACTTGTTGGGGTTGAATCAGAGAACCTGGGTCATTTGCTATTAGCACCATTTCAGTTTCTTCTTTTGTATTTCCAGTAGGGGCTACTGCATCATCTTTCCTGCTCATACTGTATGTGTTATTTGATTAAATAATATGCTATTGCTGAAATATCAGAGCCTGACAGTCTCTAGTGAACTCCAATGACCAAATCTCTACTAGTTTAAACCACAGTGATTCCAACCTGTTCCTTCCTTCCATCTTGAATTTATGGATCTGAATATTTTCCTTCCTTGTCTTTCTTTCCTGAAGCATGCATAGCCGTTAATATCATATTCACTTCTGTCAGTTTCTTGTAGTCACATTTCTGTCATTCCTAGAATATTGTAGTCCTGAGACAATACTGTTGCTTGTGACTTATGCATTTTCTTTCTAGTCCTCCTAGCATCAAAGAGTAAACATTTTAAAAAAGGAAAGGTACCTATTGCCTTTTTAGTCAATTTTTCTTTACATCAAGTTGGATGTTTTTTAAATTTCATCCTCGTTTTTTTCCCTCACACAATCTAGTTTAAATATTTGCAAACTTCCTGAAAATACTAGCTCCTAATATATTTGTCCCTTTCTCTTATAGATGATGAGCCCATCTCATAAGTAAAGAAAGTGTTTACAGTGAAAGGCATTCCAGTGGCTGAGAAATGTCAGCATGCTGTGCAATGGACATGAAAACAAGTAAGCCAGGTGTTCCATGTGAGTGCTCATTTGGGGCAAGAACAGATATGAAAGTGTCACCTTCATCTTCCTGTTATAAATAAATAATATAAATAAATTGGATTCTATGAACCCAGTTAGGTTGCATGATTCTGTGTATCACATTATATTTCTTCAATTTGGTTCTGACGCAAAAAATAAAATTTTTAAGTGGAAGCTGAAAGGGTAAGCATTTTTCAAGTCAGATTTATTTTTTCACAATCATCCATCTTAATAAAAGGACACGTGTCTATGTGTCCATCCAGTTGCTATGTCTCTGTTAAATGGCACTTGGTATGGAATTTGTAAAAGCAGTGCTAACATTTGTGATGTGCCATCTGTTGGAATAAAAAATGCAATGTAAAAATGCAATTTATTACTACATGCATTACAAAATGTTTGGTATGGGATTCATAAAACCAGTGCTAATGTTTTGATGTGCCCTCTGTTAGAATGACAAATGAGAAGTGTTTTATTACTACATGCACTACAAAATGCATCCCAATAGATGGTGTGCTGCAAGCATTAATTCTGAATACCCTGTGGTCTACATTGATTACTTAGATTTCAAAACATCTTAATCGAGTAGCACAGCTAGTGGTGTGTATATTCATTTGCTACATAAAACTGTGTTTTAAATTGAAATGCATTTTATAAATTTTAAAAGTACTGTCTCTTCTTGCATCCTACAATGTTACTCTACAGACCCCCATGTCCATATGTAATAGAAAAAGCCTTAATATTTACCAAATGCATCCATTTTTCAAGCCAAAAATGCTATTGAGCATTAATCCACATTTTGAGATTACACTCATATTGCAAAACAGCATGCTAATGAGACTGGTCGTGAGCCTCATGTCTTCGCCAACTTCCCCATTCCATTTTACTCAACAGTATCCTTGTCCTCTCTGCTCTGTAGACAGCTAGTCAATAATAATGGAAAAAAAATCATACTTACGATTAAATGTATTCTTTCACTTTAAGGAAGACTTCTCTAGCTGCACGAAGTGACAAGAATTAAACAGATATTTTAGGCATACATCCTGAACTTGAATGGGAGAAAGCCGTTACAGCATATCAGTGTATACTGCCCCATTTCGAGCCCTTCATACAACCATATATACACCCTGTCAAATAAGGACAAACAACAGATTAAGGGTTTGGGGTTTTGACGCCCCATATACTGCAAATTAAATCTCAGGTCAAAAAGAAAGTTCAGCAACTCAAAATTTTTTGACAAAACAGTAGGGAAGGACGGACATTTTACAAAGCTGGACAGGAAATAAAGTAGGAGGGATGCTGGGAGGCGTTGCAGTGGTTTCTGGGAGTGACGTCATCTATTTTCTTCCGTGTTTACAATTGCACCCGGAAGTGTGCATTTTCGGGATTGTTCCGGGCGCTCTTTACAGCTCCACCGCTTCGGTCTTTCTAAGGAATTAAAGAAACAAAGGTTAGTACACTGCCGTAGCTCCCTCGCAGGGTGTTTTATGCAACAGACCGGGTCGCTCATCTGCTCCCTAATCGCTCGTGCGTGACAGTACCCCCCCGTTAGCCCAGACCCACCGGGTCGGGCGACCCGAACCGAGAGGTTGTGAATGCGGGAGAGAGCATCCGCGTTGGCCTGCAGGGAGCCCCGACGATAAACGACAGTGAACTTAAATGGCTGCAGGTCCAAAAACCACCTGGTGACATGAGGATTCGAGTCACGATGCAGGGCCATCCACTGGAGGGCGGCATGGTCCGTTATCAAAGTGAATTCCCGTCCCAACAGGTAATACGGCAGGTGGGTTACTGCCCATTTAATTGCCAAGGCTTCCCGCTCCACCACCGTATACCTGGTCTCCCGGTCCAGTAGTTTCCGGCTCAGATACAGCACAGGATGCTCAACACCATCGATGCTTTGGCTCAACACGGCACCTAAACCTGTGTCCGAAGCATCGGTCTGGAGAAGAAAGGGTAAAGAAAAGATAGGAGTGCACAAAATAGGAGCTGAGGTAAGGGCCCGTTTCAAGTCACTAAATGCATGGTCCACTTCCTTGGTCCACACCACAGTAAAAGGAGCCCGCTTCTTTGTAAGATCAGTCAAGGGTGCTGCTCTCTCAGAGAAGCGGGGCACAAACTGGCGGTAGTACCCAGCCAACCCTAGGAAGGCTTGCACCTGCTTCTTGACCATCGGACGGGGCCATTCCAAGATGTCTTTAATTTTAGTGCACTGTGGTTTAACTAATCCTCCTCCCACTAGGTAGCCTAAATAGCGGGTTTCGTTCATCCCAAAGTAACACTGTCGAGGACTGATACGAAGCCCAGCCTTCGCTAGCGACAGGAGAACTGTATAAACCTGCACTACATGGTCCTCCCAGGTGCCGGAATAGACAACCACGTTATCCAGGTAGGCGGCACAATAGGATTGGTGGGGCCATAGCACTCGATCAACCAGATGCTGAAATGTCACTGGTGCCCCGTGCAATTCAAAGGGGAGTACCTTGTAGTGCCAATGACCGCTAGGGGTACTGAATGCCGTTTTCTCTTTCGCGGACGCCGTTAAGGGAATTTGCCAATACCCCTTCGTCATGTCAAGTGTAGTCAGATAGCGGGCCATCCCAAGTCTCTCTAGGAGCACATCCACCCGGGGCATGGGATAGGCATCGAACTTCGAGACCTGATTGAGGCGCCTGAAGTCGTTGCAAAACCTCCACGACCCATCCGGCTTGGATACGAGGACGATAGGACTAGACCAAGGGCTATGGCTCTCCTCGATGATGTCCATGTCCAACATCCGTTGAACCTCTAGCTCCACTTCAGCATGTTTCGCCTCAGGGAGACGGTAGGGTCATTCCCTGACAACCACCCCTGGGTCGGTCACAATGTCATGCTTAATCAACGAGGTCCTGCCAGGTGCCTCGCTGACCACCTCCGGGACAGACAAGATGGCTCTTTCGAGCTCCTGTCATTGTTGGGGCATCAAATTGGAGCCGAAGTTAAGGGGCGTATTTTCGGAGAATAGGGCGAGAGTAGGGCCGGGAGGAGGGTCCAGTCCCCGTTCTCTCCACGGCTTCAGAAGATTGATGTGATAAACCCTCTCACTCAGTCGACGATTCGGCTGGCTCACCAAATAGTCGACGAGTCCTTTTCTCTCCTTAACTTTGTATGGGCCCTGCCAATGGGCCAACAATTTCAAGTGCGAGGTGGGCACGAGCACCATTACGCAATCCCCTGGCCGGAATTCGCGTAAAGAGGAATTTCGGTTGTAATTCCGGACCTGCGCTGCTTGAGCTTTGGACATGTGATCTTTTAGTAATGGTCTAATTTTCTCCAATCTATCACGTAATTGCGCGATATATTCCAACACATTGGTGGAAGGACGGGCCTCCCCTTCCCATCCCTCTTTTAGTATGTCCAATAGTCCCCAGGGTTGACGTCCATACAACAATTCAAAGGGGGAAAACCCTGTGGAGGCCTGTGGTACTTCCCTGTACGCGAAAAGTACGAGTAGTAAAAGCTGGTCCCAGTTTCTACTGTCCTCTCTGACTATCTTGCGGAGCATCTGCTTCAATGTCTGGTTGAAGCGCTCAACTAGTCCATCTGTTTGGGGATGATAAACGGATGTCTTAAGATGCTTAACCCGGAGTAGTTTGGCAACTTCCCTGAACGTTTCCGAGGTAAATGGGGTACCCTGATCCGTGAGGATTTCTTTGGGTATGCCCACCCGGGAAAATAATCCTACTAATTCCCGTGCGATGTTCTTTGTATTAGCAGCTCGCAAGGGAACTGCTTCGGGGTATCGAGTTGCGTAGTCCACCATTACTAAAATATATTTAAAACCACGCACCGAGGGTTCCAGGGGTCCCACCAGATCGACACCGATCTGTTCAAAGGGTATATCAATAAGGGGAATCGGGATTAGAGGAGCGTGGTCCCTCCGAGGAATCTGTCGTAATTGACAAACCGGGCAGGATTGACAAAAACGTCGGACCTCCTCATTGATCCCGGGCCAGTAAAACCGGAGCTTCACCCTCTCCAGTGTTTTTTCGGCCCCGAGATGGGCGCCTAGGAGGTGGGCGTGAGCTAGTTCGCAGACTTCCCGCCGGGAAGTCCGCGGCACTAGCAACAACTTCCTTACCTCGCCGTCATGCTCGGCTACTCAATACAACAAATCATTATCTAATACAAAGTAGGGCCCGTGTGGTGTGGAAGCCATAGACGATATGTCGTCAGTGGACACTATAGCATTTCTGGCGAACTTCAGGGAATCATCGTTCCATTGTTCCCTTTTGAATGACGCAGGGGTAGAGCGATATTGCACATCTAACCCGCTGAGTGTATCCACTATTGGGTCCGTGGGAGCACTCGACTGCTCCGGAACTCCACCCGGGGTCACTTCTGGGCTGAGGTCCGGCGCCAAAGAGGGCTCCCCCGAGCTCCCTACGTCATCAAAATTCGCCGAAGTGCACGGCGTGAGAGCAGCTGGGAGGGCTTCCCAACCATCCATAACTAGACCCGGTTTGGCTTTTGGAGTGGTGACAGTCCTACCGCTTGTATTGTTAGATCAGTCCCGTCCCAATATTACTGAGAAGGGAGGCTCTGGCATCACGGCCACCATCATTCATTTCAGAGTCCCTTCCCAGGAGATGAAACACATTGCGGATCGATAAGACCTGGTCTTTCCGTGCACACACTTGACCCCCAAATGCTGGGCTAGCCACTGTCGCGGTAAAACATAACGGCAAGCAACAATGGTAATGTTACTCCCGGAATCAAACATAGCCACCACCGAGTGCCCATTCAATAACACCACTCCTGTATTAGTAACCGTGAGGGGATTAGACAGTGCACAGTACCTTTCCTCCCGGGTCCAGCTGCAGGCCATGGGCTCCTGATTGAGGGGGCAAGCTGGCAGCAAGTGTCCCAGCTCCCCACACTTGAAACAGCGCGGGAGCGCGAGTTTACGCTCCTTGGGCTTGACCAGAGCCTCAGTGGCGCGGCAAGAGGGCTCGGGGACAACGGGCCGTCCCTGTCGAGACCCCCGACTGGAGCCATCAGATCCCCCGAGTTGGGTCACCACCAGTTGTCGCTCCAATACCTCCAGAAGGCCATTCATGTCCTTAAACAGGTGCCTCCGGACCTGCTGGGCGAGATAGTCTGGCATCGCATAAATTAAACCTCACATGCCACTTGCTCTACCACCTGGCGAGCCTGGTTCTTATCTGGCCGTAGTCAGCGCCCTAGCTTACCCCAGTACTCAAAAGCCTGGGCTCTTGCCGGGAGTGCGTGGTCAAATCTCCACTGCCGCCAGGCGCGTGCCTGCTGGCCGGAGGTCACTCCGTATCTCTGATATATTTCGGCCTTCAGGAGGTCATATTGGGTGGCTTCCTCCTCGGGAAGGTCATGATAAGCTCGTTGCGTGGGTCCCTTCAGGTACGGCGCCAAAAGGGACGCCCACTCAGCCCGCAGCCACTGATTACGGCTAGCGGTATGCTCAAAAATGCTTAGAAACGACTCTATGTCATCATCGGCCGTAAGGGGCAACATCAGAGGGAGAGGAGGCCTCACTGGCTCCAGTCTTACCGCTTCTGCTGCCGCCAGCCACCTCCTCGTATCAGCGAGCTCTGATTTAGTCGCGGCTGAGTCTACCTTCACTGCCTGCAGCTCTGCGACGAGTGTGTTGAGGACCGCATTTAGGTCCTGTCCTTCTGTCATCTTTTCGGACTTTTTCCAATCCGCACGACTACGCCACTGTCAAATAAGAACAAACAACAGATTAAGGGTTTGGGGTTTTGACGCCCCATATACTGCAAATTAAATTTCAGGTCAAAAAGAAAGTTCAGCAACTCAAAACTTTTTTGACAAAACAGTAGGGAAGGACGGACATTTTATAAAGTTGAACAGGAAATAAGGTAGGAGGGATGCTGGGAGGCGTTGCAGTGGTTTCTGGGAGTGACGTCATCTATTTTCTTCCATGTTTACAATTGCACTCAGAAGTGTGCGTTTTCGGGATTGTTCCGGGCGCTCTTTACGGCTCTGCCGCTTTGGTCTTTCTAAGGAATTAAAGAAACAAAGGTTAGTACACTGCCGTAGCTCCCTCGCGGGGTGTTTTATGCAACAGACCGGGTCGCTCAGCTGCTCCCTAATCGCTCGTGCGTGACAACCCATATACACACATCTTCCTATCACGCTTATCTAGGTCAGAGTCGAGGTCCAACTGGAGTCCATTCCAGCAAGCCCTAAACACAACCCAGGAACAATCCTTTAAAAGATTGCCAGTCCATCGCAGAGCAAACACACACACACTATAGGTCCAATTCATCAATGCCAATTCACCCTGAAGAGGATGTCTAGTGGGTTCAGTGCAAATATTCATTCCTGCCACACAGTGCCAGGCTCTACATGAAGTCTACATGTATTTACAGACTAGCTTTAGGGTCATAAATGTACTCACTCAAAAACATCATGCTCAGTTCTTTAATTGCAGTATCATCTGCAAGAGTGACTCATTGTGCACATGGCTGGAGTTTGATATTTAGGCTTGGGGGGGCCAGATGAATCATAAAACATAGTTGAATTATTTCAAGTTGTAACTGTGCCACTATATATTTATATCACACTCCCAGTCACTTATCATGAATTGTTTCTAACACAAAGTTACTATATAGCCTGAATCTTACAATTACACATTTAAAACTAATAAAAAAGTATACAAGTTCTGTTAACATTTTTTTGGATTGTCTGCTTATTACACTTGTGGTAAAATAAATACTTTCTTATTTCAAACAAGTTAGAAAATGTATGCATGGTTTGATATTCAGGTGTTCTGGGATTGTTTTGAAAGACATGCAGGTGGTTTGTGGGTGCTAAATTGGCCCCTGATTTGTGTGTATGCTTTTGCATTCACACTAGAAAGGGTTGGCACCTTGTCCAGGGATTATTCCTGCCTTGCTGGGTTAGCCTCTAGCTGGGTTTTCTGCCATTCTGCACTGAAGATCTGCTCAAGCTCTCTCAAGTTGAATAGAGACCATCAGTGGATGGCTATTTTAAGGTCTCTCCAGAGATGTTCATTTGGATTCAAGTCCAAGCTCTGGCTGGGGAACTCAAAGACATTCTCAGATTTGTCCCTAAGCCTCTACTGTGTTGTGTTTGCTTTGGTAATTGTTCTCTTGGAGGGTGAATCTTCAGGCCAGTCTCATGTCCAGAGATTTCTGAGTAGGTTTTCATTAAGGATATCTGTGTATTTTTCTCCATTCAGCTTTCTCTCAACCCTGTGTAGTCTAGCAATCTGTGCCAGTGAACAACAACCTCACAACATCATGTTTCACTATTGGAATGGTACTGCACTAGTGATGAGTGGTGCTTGGTCTCCTCCAGATATGACAATAATCTTAGTTTCAACTGACAAGAGAATCTTGTATCTCACAGTTTGAGAGTCCATAGGGTGCCCTTTTTGCAAACTCCAAGTAGCCTTTATTGTGTCTTTTACTGAGGAAAGGCTTCTGTTTGGCCACTCTGTCCTAAAGTCCAGATGAGCAGAGTGTTACAGTGATGGTTGTACTTCTGGAAGTTTCTCCTATCTCCACATAGGTTCTTTGGAGCTCAGCCAGGATAACAATCAGGTTCTTGATCACTTCTCTTGCCATGTCCCTTCCCCCACAATTGCTCAGTTTGACTGGGTAGCCAGTTCTAGAAAGAGTCATGGTTGTTCGAAACTTATTTAATTTAAGAATTATGAAGGCAACTGTGCTTTTGAGAACCTTCAGTGCCAAAAGATTTTTTTGTAGTCTTTTCCAGATCTGTGCCCTGAGACAAACTGTTCTCTTGGCTCTGACAGCAATTCCTTCAACCTCATGGCTTGGTTTTGCTCTCGTAGATAGCTGAGAGCATTTTTTTATCATGTTCAAATCAATTCAATTGACCACTTTTGGACTTCAAATAAAGTGAAGAAACATCTTAATGATGATCAATAGAATAGGATGCATCTAAGTCCGATTTGAATTGTCTGAATATTTATGTCAACGTGAAATTTCAGCTTTTTATTCAGATAAATTTGCAAAAATGTCTAAAATTCTGTTTTTGCGTAGTCATTCTGAAGTATAGAATATTGCTTTATGTGGGGAAAAAATAAAATTATTTTAGGACAAAGGTTCATAGTAAAATGTGAAAATGTGAAGGCTTCTGAATACTTTCTGACTATACTGCAAGTAATTAATAACACTGTGGTCTCAAAATGGCACAGAAGTCTCCCAATGAATTGCAACAAATTGACTGTCTGTGTACTTCACAGATTTAATTTAATGTGGTCTACAAAAAAAACTTTATTTTAATCATTTCTGATTTTAGCAGAAGGGTTTGAAATACAGTAGGACCTCCATTTAAAAGTTTTCAAGAGACTGACTAAAAAGTGTTAAGTGCAGGAAGTGTGTTAATTGATGGAAATTTTCACTGATTTGTCAGAATCCCATTAGTACAAATCTATGTTAGCTGTGTTTAGGTATTTTATAGTTTTACTTCAGTTATTTTTATGATTAATAGTTAGGATCCATCTTGAAGTGTGGTGCTTTTTTCTATTGAATTTCTGGAATCTTGATTATACTTTTTGTTTTTATAGATTGTTGTTGTTAAACGAAAAGAGCCTGAAGTGCATTTAGTGTGGCGTGTACAAAAGCTTGATTTTTCAAACCAATAAAAACCTACATTCACGCTGCATCTCAGTTCCCATTTTTTCACTTATATTTGACACAGATCTGATGTTTTTTTGAGAAGTGAGATTAGCCAAAAATTTGTACATTTTCTAGAAAATAAGGAAATAACTTGCTTAGATTTTTAGTCAGTTTTAGACAAAAGAATGAGGCCCATAACCTTATAATAATGTCAAAAAGAATTTACATGCATTCAGTTAGAATGTACATATGTCTTAAATACCAAAGAATGGCAGCATTCTTATTGTGATTTCATTTTTGGTATCAAAAATACAGATAGAGAAAATGGTAATGTAAATATAATTTTCAGTCAGCATTGTCTGTTGTTCTGTTCTGTTAGTTATAATGAAAAAGATGACAATGAAGAAAAGGAAATCACTGATTTCTAAACAGAGAAGTAAATAGTGATGTGATCCAGAAAATGATTTCTTCTCTCTGCTGCACCAAGTCTTCACATTTGGTGCTCTGTATCCTGTGTAAGCTACTCTTCTGTTTTAGGTCAAAGCACAACTGCAAAGGCCCCGAACTCCCCATACCCACTCCACAAACAATTGGCAATAACATAAAAAAACTGTACACATTTTAAGTATCTGTCCAGAAACACACAAAATAAATATTGTAGTGCTATAGCACTTCCACTTTCAAAATTCATTAAATGAGCTATATTGACCATTTTACAGTCAGCTTGAGTCCTGCAGGATTCCCCAGATTTTAGTGACAGTTTGATACACCCATCTTGTACAAATACATTTCCCATGGTAATGCACCATTTCTCTTGCATCAACAGACTTAAACTGGGATGCAATTCCCAAAACGATCAACCTAATGAATAACGAACAAGGTAGTGGACAACACAGGCAAGAAACAAGTGAGTTTTGCAAGAGTTTACTGAAGCTCTTCATTATTTGACATTTAACAAACAAATCTGAAGTACTTCTTTGTTGACTCCTGCCATTGTCCACGTCAGAAAAGCACACACTGTCGATACTGAGAACATCGATCCCAAATATTTCACTTGTCAAAAAATATGTTATATTTTACAGCAGACATGTGCAAATGTAAAAAAAAAACATAGCAAAAATCAATTAAAATGCATGGAATCACACAAAATGAAGACCAAATTATTTTAAACTATTAGTCAGAAATCTACAAATGAGCTCAAAACATGAATGGCTTCCTCATAAAAAAGAACAATGGCGAGCAGCATTAGGAAAAGGAAGCAACACTTCACAAAATAGGAGTTAAAACAACTTTTCTAGGAGGAGGCAAAAAATAAAGAGCTGTTGTTTTTCATGTAATCCTCTGAGGGCTTATTCAGGCACTGGAATTGCATAATCTAATACATGCCCAGGGAACTCTCTACAACAGTGCATGTGCTTTGGTGTGCATTGTTATTCTTTTCTTCAACCATGTTTTGGGGATTCAACACTGAAGGTCACAGGTACTTGTGAATAGGATGCTTACTGTCCCCTAGTAACCAACCACCAGCAAATGTGCCATCCCTTGCTATCTGGCACACTACAGAGTTGGTCCAGATATAAGGATCATGTGTACCTCCAGGCTACTTTGCCACAATGTCTGTAAAAAGTCCCTGATGGTTGCATATCACCTTGACAGTTAGTGCCGAGAACCCTTTTTGACAGGTGCAGATGGAGTTGAAGAGGCTAGGAGTATGAATTAGGCATGATTTTTCCATCCACTCAACCTACAGTATAATTCCAGGTATGCCTGCTATGCCATAAAAAAGTTCTAGTGTCAAGCAAGGCATCCACTCCTGCTGAAAATTATTTGTAGTTGCATACAAGTAATAGCAGTAATCTGGTCATTGCATGCACAGATGTGAAAACAGCAGCTTTGCAGAGGCCAAGTGCATTACGGTCAGCAGGAATCCACCAGTGGTGTAGAAGCAGAGAGCTGTCAGATGCTGCACAGTGGGACTGAAAACAAAATTCTAGTGTGTTCCTCTTCTCAATTCATACTGAACCACACCAAAGAGGGTCATTATTTCACCCGTATTTAACTTGTAACAGTTGAGGCTGTTATCGACCTCTCGAACCCTCAGGTAGTACGCCAAACACCAGGTAAAAGTCCAAGACTTTTTATTATTATGATAATAATGTGCACTAAGCACCCTCCACTCCACACTACACATACAAATACAAATAATCAATAATAAAGCACAATAAACACACCTCCTCTCCCAGACACTTCGCCACCCTTCCTCCCACCTCAGCTCAATGTCTGGGCTTTCCCAGAGTCCTTTAATACCCCCTGACCCGGAGGTGTTCCTGTCCCACAATCCACAAGTTCTCATTACTTTCGGGTCAGGGTAAAAGTCCATTTCTTCAACCTGGAAGCACGTCGTTTCTTCTTGTCATGTGATCATGACGCACTTCCGGGTTATAGGGTGCGTAAGAGTCCGACAGCCTCCCTACAGTGACTCCCGGTGGTCCCCAAGGTATCCAGCAGGCCTGTGTATAAAAACTACAAGGTCCATAAGGCCCTGCTGGAATTCAGAGAACCTCCATGCTGTTGGGAGGGCTCCACCTGGCGGCCTGGAGGTGTAGGCCGGAATATTTAGCCGGCCATCCATCACAAACTATTAATTGTTTATTACTGAGATGGTCCAAGGGGTTCATGTCCTCCTGCAAAACACCAATCAGACCAGTGACTTTGCTTGTTGGATGACACTATCTCAAAACAGCATCACCAGATGAGCTGCACAATTGCCATTGTCTTTGCTGGTTCTAAGGGGTGATTCACCTACCCACTTTAAGGAATGTGATTGATTAGTTTTATTGGTTAACTTATTATGTACTCATATTTGTGTACAGGTGTTCAACCTAAAAAAGACTCTTTTGCACTAATTCATAGCCTATTTTATAATTTTATATTAATAATGCAACATTAGAGGAAACGAGGAAGGCCTAAGCAAAGGTTTATGGATGTGGTGAGAGAGGACATGTAGGTGATGGGTGTAACAGAACAAGTCCTCACAGGTGGTGCAGTGGTAGTGCTGCTGCTTTGCAGTAAGGAGACTG